>NC_061881.1:7500000-8750000 GCF_905147765.1 Vanessa atalanta | reverse complement strand
GAAAACGCGAGGAACGCGCGCCCTGACATTCCATCTGTCTATCAGAGATAAGGTGCCCTCGTCATTGTTACGTCCGGCATCAAATGAATGTCCTTTAGTTATGTTAACAAGGCATACATTTGTAGGATTTACATTATAATATCACACGACCGTCGACGTCCAGAGACGCGGTCAGAGTGAGTGAAACTAAATACTGCAAATCGTGTATGTATCTTAATTATATTCTTTTTAAAATTGTATTATATTCTTTTTATTGGTAGAAATGTAAGCGTTTCCTTTGGAACAAATTGTAAATAGACACTGTAATTATCTTATTGGTTGATACTATTTTAAGATTTTGTATATATATCTAAACATTTTTTAAATAAATTAATTCAGATCTGACAAGCAAGCAAGTGTTATTTTGCTATCAAGAAGTACCTACAAGAAGTAACCTCAAGTAAGCTAGGGACCAGTATATTATTATTTCGCCAATGTCGCGTATGATCAAGAAGACGTTAACATCCTTGTTATACAATTGAACAATTCTTCGACATAATCATACCACACCCCAATATCACACCATATCCCAATATTATATATAGAGTATGAATCTATAGAGTAATAAAAATTAAAAACAGTTACTGTACAAATCACGATCGCGTCATGCGTGGAATAGTGGAAAGAATGCTAGCCTGTTAATTAGTAATTCATTTTAATTTTAAATTAATGATTCGTTCAAAATTTACGAATTTATATCCAAATGTTGTTAAGGGGTAAGGAGGAGGGGGTAAATAGTTATTTCTTTGAGTGCGTTTTACATAACAAACTAAGCTAACCTTTAAATTTCAAGACTATATATTCAAGCTTTAAGCTTACTCAGTTATGATATTGGTTTTTATAGATATTATATGAAGAAAAATATTTACACTTATTAAATGTAAGATTTCGTGTTGAAGTCTAGACGACCACCTACTTCTATAGATATTAAAATCTAATATACCAAAGTATACGGTGACCCCTTTCCAGTTGAATTGACCGTAAGTACTCACCTACTTTCCCATTTCTTGATGTCTTTGGTCTGAGACTAAAACATTTTTAGGTTAGACTGCACAAGTTTACGTGATAAATATAAGAACTTTTTTTTTAGGAACTCGTGTACCGATCGCAATTCGGCAATAAAATATACAATTTATTCAAATGCAAACATGTTATAAGCTGTGACGGGTCTCCAGTCTGTACATAAAATACATTTTGATGAATTCGTGACCGACAAAAAAAGCCCCTTTTTGTGTTAAAATCCTTCGTCTGTAACTGTGCAAACAGCACTTGAAGGTTACATGTTGGACTTAGAATAAAAACTAATTTTACCTAAATGGTTCAGAAATTCAGTAAATAAGAATTTATAAGAATACTCTATAATTGAAGGTATGTTATATATTACGTCTATTTAAATGAAGATACAGCAGAAAATCCTCGTCTAAATCATCTCATTTTCTTCTGTAAATTTGCAATTTTTCTTAACAATGATGGGTCGTTTAAATTTTGCGTTCACTTAAAATTTCTTTCCGTCATAATTAAGGTGGTGATTAAGATTTCTCGTGTAATGTTTTTTTTTGTCGCGTTCTGCTAATCGTCGTTTCTTGCTGAAACGTTGTAGGTTTTACGTCTGCGTCATCTACCATCGTTTTTATAACTTTTATCATATCCTTATTTGTCCTCAAACATTTTTCATTTTTCTTTCTTTGCTCGTTTTACATTGACACTTAAAAAAAAAGTATGTATTATAACGGTATGACAAATGTTCTATTTTGTTTGAGATGTCCCTTATATCTAAAACTACATAAATGATCAGTTGAATCTGAAAAAAATATGGAAAATAATGAGATACAATATAAAAAGATCTTAACTTTACAAAAATTACGATGTAATACTGGTGGCACAAAACTACTTGGTTTACCTTACTATTCTAAAATAGATTTGGGCCAATATAAAGAATCAATTGGAGAAACGTCTCTCACGTGTTTTTCTGCTTTGAAATCGATTGACTTCGGTTACAAGTGATTGGAGTGACATTTATTCGGAGGTAGTTTGACAATACTCTTACATAGTAACAAGTAGTGAGGTGACCTTCAATTATAATTTATAGAGTACAAAAATAAATACATTAAAGTATAAGTTGAATTACGAATAGAGTAAAAAAATATATTTCTTTAAAATAAATAGATATAAAAAATATTTATATTAATAGTTTAAATATAAATTGAACTTGAACGTGAACTAAAGTTTATGTAAAACGTTTAACATGTTAAATAGTTAATTTATCATAACTTTCAATTTTAATTTTGGGAGAAACAAAACGAATTGCGTTATTGATTTATAAATTACTTATATAACAAGGAAATGCTTATACGATAAAGTAAAGTTACTTTTATCATGAAAAGGGAAAAAACCCTTAGTAAGAACACGACATTTGTTTTATGAATGCTTGCTCTTTAATTACTGACCCTTCTAAAGGATACCGAAAGAAATAGGCAGATATTATTTTGCGACAATTTCTTTAGCTATCAGTTTTGCCATTTCGACTAAGATAATTGCTTACTTTTGATGCCAAAAAACTTTCCTACTCAAGATTTTTACACAAATCTGACGGTTCCATTTTAATTCATTGGTTTAATTGCGTTGATTTTGATAGTGGAATTACTAATCGTTGGTCATATATTAATTTTGTTTTCATGTATAGTTTTTTTTTTTTTCTAATAGAATCATTTCTTTCACAGTACAATGCGGCCGAACTTCTTTCTGCTCTGTATTTGCTTCTATGCTCTTCTGTCAAGCGGAACGTCAAGTGGTGACGATAGACGATGGCTCGTCTCTCTTGTCGATCTTGTAGAATTCGACTATCAAGACCAATGCGACCAAAGAGCAACAGCTGCTTGGGAAGAACTACTAGGTAGCACCAAGGGCTTATCTATGAAGGTAAGGAACTTTATAGAAAATTCTAGCTTCCATAATACCATTAGTTGAAATGCTTTCTGTTGATGATATGGAGAGTAGTTTAGGTGAACATTCCCAACCAATAACTGATTAGAATAAAATAAAAAAACTATTTGCCATCGTATTACCAATATCAATATTTCTATTTTAAATTTAAATCATGCCCACTGCTGAAAATAAATATGGTCAATTTATAAATTTATAAAAGTGTCATAGTATTAAATTGTAATTATTTCTGGCACAGTTGGAGCGTGATAAGGCGTTTGGTATATTCGCTCGTAAACAAAAGACAGACGTTGAAAGTGCGTTCACAGCGCATGCGTTATCTGCTGATGATGATACATTGCGTCGACGCGTGAAGCTGCTATTGCAACCGGGCGATGCACTGCTTGACACGCAGCAATGGATACGGGTAAGAACATATATATTTGAATTCACCAACCACATTAACAAAACACGAATATTAAAAAAAAAACAAACACAAATAAAATATACAATAAATACTAAAAGACTGAATACTATGATGAATTATTTTAATATAGTTACCGATGTATGAGTTAGTCTTGTTTATTTTATGTCATATTACTATTTGAAATATTAAGGACGGTAATTTTCTTGCTCACTCGCTCAAGCACAGCTCGTCAATAGTTTTCACGTAAAAAAAATCTGTTGACAAAATACAGGAGAAAAGGTACTGAACTGAAATATCGTTGCCTATTCATATATACGTATTCAGATGACTAACAAAAGTCACTTCTTAGACTGTCCATTTAACCTTTTAAAGTTGAATCGTATTGTATTGTTACAACTCTCAAGACTCAATACATGTAAGTGCTTTTTCGAACAGAGGGGCGTGTTTAATGGACCGTATTAAGTGTTTCTCCAACTTTTTCGGCACAACATGGATTCTAACTTAATTTGTAACACATGACACTCATCCATAAATCAGATAGATTAAACTTTGTAACATTTGGTTGAGTGATAGATATTCACGATAAAAAATTAATAATAAAGTTTATCAGATGACTATCGAAAGTCTGTAACGTCAATGTGACGTCACATCATGATCTCTTTAAATCCAATGAATAGTGAAAGCATCATTAGTCGATCTCACGGATGTCTTTCAAAGACACAAACGTGTATGAGTTATTGAGATTATTATCAAATAGTATTCGTGTCACGTGAAACATTATTAATAATAAGAATATGGAGGAATCATAATATCTTACTAATATTATAAATACGAAAGTTGTATGTATATACTAAAAATTTTTATTCAAAAACGCATACACGACTGGACGAATTTGGAAAAAAAATTAAATTTTACATAATTGGAAGATTACATAAAACCTGATCAAGGGGGTCAGCTTCATTCGCGGGCAACGTCGCAAGCGAAAGCATTTCCGCAAGAGTCTGTAGTAAAGAAATTAATTTATGAAAAATAAACCAACATCACATGTATACGAAGATAAAGAGGAACTTATACTATAATAAAAATAAATTACATTAAGACAAAACTAATCGCAATATCATAAAATCTGAGTCATCCAGTACGGTACGTGATTACAGAACACACTCCCTGTGTCTGACCCACTTAGATTACCTTTTCACCTCTTGCGGTTTCATTCACTCATCCTATACTATCTGTGTAATAATTAATATTGCTCTTTGAACATAGAGATAAATGTATTTACACATACGTATTGATATAATATTAAATGAATGCCACTGAACGTTATTAATTAATGTAAGATGGGAAGCGGAAAATATCTCCTTCAATATGAATCCAATTCTTTTTCAACAGTTCGTACCCATAAGGATGTTTGATTACTTAATCAACGATTTAATAATCATCACGTTGTAGAACTGCTTCTTTATTATTTTATATAACATGGATAGGCAGACTGGCAAATGGACAACTTGATAACAAGTGGTATTTATGTACATTGACAATAATATGACCACATATTACAGTTGGTGACGTTTGCTGATAATGCACTCAATCGAATTCGGACGTCGACCGATTACGACTGTGGAGCTAACACCACATGCAGTTTGAGGGGTATGATATCTATTATACATTTTCGGCCTTGTGAACGGCTGGTGTGCTGTTCTCTATTTCTTTTATCATTGATTTCACACCGCAAAGAAGATGATAAAACTTTGCTTAACTAGTCACCCCTTAAAGAATATTTAACGATGAAGCCGTTTGTTTTTACAGCCTTTAACATAAATCACCACGATAACATATTTTAATTTAAACTAGCTACTCTGATATTTTATGTCACGTAAAATTTCCTTCCACAGAATTACATAACAGTCTGGCGAGAGAGCAAGATGAACAGGTTTTACGACAAATGAAACTATCATGGGAGAGCCACCTGCCTGAACTACATGATTATTTAGAAAATATTTTACCTTTGCTGAGAAATGCATCAAAAGAGAATCGTACGTAATATTCTTAAACGTAATCAATTGGGATTTTATTTCCATCCATGTTTTTTTTTTTTGATTAAATTAAAATTCATTGTTTTGTAAAATGTCAACGATATTAACAAATTTGCAAAGTTTTGTCAATGTATAAATACGTGTAGCTAAATAGAACATTATCGTTTTAAATTGCCAGAATTATTTTTAATCGTGCGATTCGATTGCAAAGGAAAACAGCGTGACGGTAATTAACATAAGGCAGATGTAATTCTTAACAGTATAAAAATACTGACTAGAAGACATTTATATCATTCATTTTTAAATTTGTATTCAGTAAAATATCTCAGATAATTATATGAAAACCATTAAAAATACTTAAAACATTTTCGCCCTTTTATCCTCATTGACTTGACTTCCTCCTCGTTGACTTATGTAGTAATTAAAGATAAAAGGTTTTAGCACAATTAAGAAAGTATTTATAACGTTTTTATTCTGCACACACGAGTTATAGTTATATAATATATGTATTTATATTTGAATTTAGACTACGAACTAGTCGAGGAATACTGGGACGCACTATGCGAGTATGAAGGGGCGTTGTTAGCAGCTCGTGAACTTTGGCAACGAGTTCGTCCGCTATACCTGAAGCTACACAAATATACCGCGTTAAAACTTCGCGGGCCATCAGCAGTCGGCGAGCCTCTGCCCATTCATTTGCTCCGTGAGTACATCATTTCAATTTCCATTTAGCCTTATAAAGTTTTCGAGTACATATTATAAATCGTATCACAAATTACACTCAAATACTTTAAATTTTGGGCGACTGGAATTCGATTATTATCAGCTTTATTAACTTTATATATTCCAAGAGAGCGAACGTCAAATTGCTTGCAATATTTTTTGTTTTATTAGATAGATAATAATTATTATTATTTAATATATTTCTTCATTTTATTTTCAATATTCTCTTCTGACATCGTAAGAAGTAGTTCATACAACATAACAATTATTATTATGTTCGTTTTGTTTTTATTTTTGTGTTCCATTAAACGCAGGTCAGGATTTTATTCCAGCAATGTAAATTATTTAGTCAGTTAATAGTTGATTGTATTTTATTGGAAATTTTAAGAATGAGTGATAAAAATAGGGATTTAAATATGGACATGCATTTCACAGATTCCCTTACGGGAGACGACTGGTCGAATCTAATCGAAAAACTGCTGCCCAAGCATCCGGACATTTATCAAAAAGTCCACGCAAATTTACAATTGAAGGTATATTTTATATTGAAAAATAAAATTTAATAAATGTTTATCACATTACTAGAAGAAATATTCAATAATTTTCTCATTTTAGGATATCGGTGGGTTAAAAGCCTTCAAAGAAGCTAATAATGTATTAAGCCAACTAAATTTGGGAGAACTTCCGCCAGAAATATTTTTAGAATCGGCTTTCAATGGAACTTGTCCTACAACGGTAGTAGACTGGTGTCAACCTAACAAAGTTAGATTTGTTACCTGTAAAGACGTCAGCATTCAGAATTACATGGACGCCCACGAAGCTGCAATGAAAATCAGATACAAACTTATCACCGCTTTACATAGTAATAACACTTATATTTTAAGAGAAGCACCTCGTTACTCAGGTATGAATATGAGCAAGGCTGAAACTATTATGGATATCAATCATGAGTCGTAGTTTTTAATTATCAAAATATTTTTCTAGCTATATATGAAGCGGTTCCTGGATTTGTGTCATTGCTGTCATTGAATCCTCATACATTAGACAGAGCGGGATTGTATCCACTGGAAAGGTTCAACTATAATACAAATCATCATAGGCTCGTCTTACAGCTTATAATAGCTTTAAGAGATTTGCCCAAGTAAGTAACTATTTCGATAGTAGACGTAGTTTTATTAACATTATTAATTAGATTAGTAACAATGTAATATAATTCTAGGTTAAACTATTACATAGCAGCTGATACTTGGAGATTGGATGTGTTAATGGGCAAAATTCCTTATGCGAAAATTGAGGATAGTTGGAGAGATTTTAGGAAGAATTTTTCTTTAATTGAGACATCAAATGTCGACATCGTCGGAGATCCTTATATTTTATTAAATAAACCGTATATAGGGTAAGAAATTATTAATAATTACCTTAATCGTGTTCTATTACTATTTTTTGTCTTAACACGATTATATATTTTAATTACAGAAAATTCTTAGGACTTATATTGAAGTATCAAATTTATCAATCATTCGCTGAGGAACTAATATCAGATGACTCGGATTTAGTCAAACACGTAGCTGAAAATAATCAACGTTTGATGTAAGTAACATAACTAAAGGCAACTAAAGTTTTTCATTTAAACAGAATGTACATTATCAATTTCTTTTCAGTGATGTAATGATGCAGGGCTTCGTAGCCACGTGGCCAGAAATGGTCAGTGACTTATTAGCGAAAAGAGAAAATGGACTAGAATATACCGGAATTACTGATTATTTTAGGCTTTTAGACGAGTATTTAGATAACCAATTAGATCCAGCTAGCGATAACATGGTCGAGGACTACGTTGATCCACCAGTCGAACCCGAACCACAGGAAAATGATATATCAGAAAAAAGTGATACACCAATCGAACCAAACAATGAACAAGATAAAACCCACGACGATATTCACGAGAATATAATCGAAACCGATGACGACACGAATTCGAAATACGAAACTTCAACAGTGGGTGTTCTAGAAATCAAAAACCCAGTAGGAGTCGGTGACCAAAACGAAATCGAAAATCCTAAAGAAGCTTCATACAACGTGTACTGGTGGATAGGTGTAGCGGTTGCACTTGCAGTTATCGTTATACTAGTGGCGATAATTGCGAGGAAACGGCGCAGTCACAAAAAGCAGGTGGAGAGACAGAGAAGACAAAACACTCGCGCTTGATTTGAAGAGTATCGGTTCTAGAACTGGAACCGGTACGCGTTGAGAACGTTAGTGTAATTGTGCCAATAAGAGACCGAGTACAAAACTTCGTTGTGTGTTAATTTTTGTTGTTGTGTCTCGATTCGGTTTAGATTCGTGAACGTGGGTGTCTAAGTGAACTTATTTATTCTTCTCTATGGTGCTGTATCTTATAGATTCCATTTTCGAACGTTGCATTTAAGTTTTCATTTATTTTTATGTGTGTCGTGTGCGTTTTGTCAGTATCGTTTGCAATTGTAACATAGTCTTAGATAGTAAAGATGAAAAAATATTTTTGTACATATCACAATTTGCGGATTAGTATAATGATGGTTACCAAGTGTCTACGATAGTTTATATTATAGTTAGATGTAATTCGCCGTGCCTTAAGCGTTTCAATTTCTTATAAATAATAAATATGATAAAGGAAACGATCAAATTTGTAATAAATTAAATAAGATAATTTTATAAATCTCTACGAGTGTCGACTCTTTTCTCAGACCAAGTTCTTGTATGTTTTTTCATAAGCCTTCATGTTTTGATGTTCTCGAGATGTTGTTCTATAAGTAATGAAATAACCAAGTATTTAAATGTTATTTAATTGTTTATTGGTATATTTTTATTCGAGTACATTTTATTTATTATATTACTAACTCTACTGTTAGTAAAGCATGGTATTGTAAAAAAATATGTCAAATTTTGAACAAATGAAACGAAAATAAATGTTTGAAACATACTGGTTTTTTTACTGAACTCATAATAAGTAAATGCTGGAAAGATAATCTCAACGACTTTTTTGCTTTATATTTAATAACTCAATTGATTGTATCTACATGTATTTAATAGTATGAAAAAAAAAAATACTATCCAAGCTTACTCTTGTTACAAAAATGGACTAATCAACTCGCTCCATACACGATAGCTTGCACAAAGAGTGAAGTACTACGTCATACGTCAAAATCATACGAAATAATCAATCAAAATCATTTCAATAAATAACTATTTAATAATGCTTTAATCATATTCAAATAAGTATTTACGTTTTTTAAACATGTTTTGGTATATTCTGAGCTACAAGGTAAAAATTTAGCAATTAGACATGAAACTTTTACTTTTTTTATCACATTATTTATATTACTTTGTTATTTTTGATATTATTGCAGTGCTTGTATAAAACATGCTAATTAATTAAATAAAGTAGGAAGATTTACTACACCTTATACAATTAAAATAGTCAATAAAACAGACTTTAATTTTATAATATTACTTTTCACGTAAATAAACATAATTGCTATAATAATTTGACAGGCGCTAAATAAAATCATAATGGACGAATACGTGCTATACTACACCATCTCATGATCTCATATAACAATAGTAATATTAATTATTTTATTCGCTTATAATCCATTGCTGTTTATTATTCAATTAAACGCAAATTTACAACTGAATTAATGTCATGTAGGTTTGTAATTAATTCTGACAAGAGAACGATATGAACAGTCGTTTTTCAATCAACGCTACCAGGCCGCGGCCAAATTATTCATTTCGTTTGGTTTTTATCAATTAACACGCTTTAACACACCTGGTTTTACCTAAAACGAAAAAGTTACACGTTTAACGTTTTTTTTAATACATTTATTGTCACTGATTACTAGAAAATGGCAACACTGGTTTGGATGAATACAGTATTAACGCTTGTGATGTTTTTTAATCATATCTGTCTGCTTATATTGATATTTCGGTTTTCTGATTAATTCCCATTTTTTCGGTTTTTAATTGGAGCCTCTCCTGTTATACTGTGCAAATATTATTTAAAAACACATAGGCAAAGTTATCAATTACGTGATATGGCAACTTTTCCAATTGATCGTTATAGCCGTTTCTCCGTTTAAAGTAAATAAAACATGTGTTTGGCTTTTTATAGACAGTATATTTAATATCAATAGCAAATCGACTTGAATTAACCGATTTATTATTTTTTTACCGATGTATTTCTTTTACGTTTGAAGGGTAACAGTAACAGATGATTAATAACGATTCCAGTGAGGTAAGTTTACGTTTTTTTATTTTTAATTATTGACAATTAATAAATAAATAAACGACTTGTTTCTATATATCTAATTCATGCAAATAAACATGAAATTCTTTTAATTATTAAACTAAGTAATAACATTAAAAAATAATAATATATAAAATAAGTACACAAATTAAAATAATGTACAATTACATGCAGTCTTGTAGTTTTAGATTTCTTTCAAATTATTATAAAATTGATTCTCAACGTCTTTACATTATCATGTATATAACTCATCAGTTTATATCACGAAATTATCACAAATGAAAACAGCAGCGGTCGATAGCAAAGAAAATAAGAAGATTTCTTTATTTTCAAAAGTAATTATTAGGGTACAGAAACGATTCAAATAACAAATTTTTAAATTGAGAATTCACTGGTTATTTTAGTTTACTCGTTTTGTGTTCACTCGCTTCTAAAATAAAACGTTCATTTTCATAACATAAATCTTCAAAAAACAATTACATGCTTGAATTCATGTAATTTAAAAATAATAACAGCGTATCCTACTTGTTTGGTTGAAATAATTTCTTTAATATTCATAACATTGATATAAAGAACAAACTGATTACTCTTGTAATTTAACGGTCTAGAGTCAAAGACTCCAGTATATAACGATTTAACAACAGCATCCCAAAAAGAGCAGCTAACGTCGAACGGTATCTGAGGTTAGATAATTTTTCTTACAAAAAATGTCAGTGTGCAAGATGTTATACAATAAGTAGAGTTAATCAATGACTGCGCCCCTTGGGAGTGAAATAATCGTCTCGTGTTTATGTTCTTGCTAGTTGTTCTAAATTGTAATAAACATTGTTAATTTAATTATTTAAAATGGTTATCAAATTACAGGCGCATCTTTTCGGGGTATTTTCTTTTCCCAACTGGTGGTATTTTTACTTTGACTATCAACAATGAGGTACTTGAGTGTAATGCTTCCATAATAAATAAAGGAACTAAATAAGACTAAGTCTGAGTGATTTTTAGGAACAGTCAAAAAAATTGCACTATTGTTAAAATTTGATTTTTATCTCAAACAAGACTTTGGATATAATAAGATTTGTTTCTCGAATATGACGCATGAATTACGCAAATGCTAAAAATTTAACGTCATTATACATTTAATCATAGCATTCAATCATCGTTTTTTTATGTGATGTAATAAAAGTGTGACAAATTCCTAATTAAATTTGGCAAAGGGTTTTTCAATCAGGGTCGGCAAATGCTGGCGACTGCTAATTTGTTTTCGTGGCCTTAGTATCCCAGGCAGCTAATTCCCTAACGGGGGAAAAACTCTGACCTACACATAACATAAACTTTCTAACAATCTTGCATACCCAATTTAACCTTATTAGGGGATAAATTAAAAGAAAATCCTTTCTTAATGGAACGAGGGTGCGTTACATAAGGACTTCCTGTGCAAAATTTTATCTCGTTAGACCCATCGGTTCAGGATGAGCGTTGTATGTCAGTCAGTCATTTTAAAATTGTATTATATAATTATGTTAAATACTAGGTGTTTGCTTGGTTTGACTTTGTTCAAGCCCTTCTGGTTAGGTACCACCCACTCATCAGATATTCTACCGCTTAACAGCATTACTACTCTTTACTACTGTTTGGCGAAAGAATAACGATCCCGATTTAGAGGGTGATTGTGCCAGTCTAACTACAGTCACAAGGGTCTTAGCGTAGCTTATTGTTTTAGTAATTATTATAATTAATATTGTGTGTATTCGACTTACTAATACCTCGTTTGATGACTGACAAGTAACAGAGAAGTAGCGATAATATGATTTTCAGTCTATTGTAGTTTCAGTCAGCTTGCAAGTCTTTTTATAAAACGTTTTTTGAAACATGGCCCAGTGGTTAGAACGCGTGCATTTTACCCGATTACAGCCAAGGTCAGGCACCACTGAATTTTCACATGCTTAATTTGTGTTTATAATTCATCTCGTGCTTGGCGGTGATGGAAAACATGCGAGGAAACCTGTATGTGTCTTAATTTCAATGAAATTCCGCCACATGTGTATCCACCAACTCTATACCTTTCCTCAAGAGGGAAAGGAGGCCTTACCCCAGTAGTGAGACATTTACAGGATGTTACTTTTATTGAATCATCCTTACATTGTATAAAACTAAGTACGCTGTCTGTCTGTCCCTGTTTATGCTTTGATTTACTATGCTTATATTACACAACGGGTTTTGATGCAGTTATTTTTAATAGAGAGTGATTCAAGAGGAAGGTTTATATGTCTAATACATGCACAATATAGTTTGAGAAACACTGATCATTTTAGAGGTTTCTAATGTGATGTCGCAAAATAAACACACTTTTTTGCGCTTACATTGCAAACTCTGCCTGAACCCTACAAGATAGATCAAAATAATGTAGTACAGTATTGTACACCTTAAAAAGGTCTACAAAAAATATATATCTCTATTTCTTACAGATAACCTACAATAACCATTTTTTATCCTTTACTATTTATGAAAAATAATAACAGTATCAGTATTGTACCCCTGCGAAGTCGAAGAAATTTGAGCCTTAAATTTTTGCGATTTTTAAGACATTTTCTGCCTCATACAACCGCTCTGTGCCTCGTACAACCAGCTATCGCCGGTGGTTTTTCCGAACCGATACGACTTGGGAACTTTCAAGAAAAGAGCGTACTCCTTCTTGAAAGGCCAGCAACGCACCTGCAAGCCCCCCGGTGTTGCAGATGTCCAGGGGCGGTGGTAGTCACTTTCCATCAGGTGAATCTCCTGCTCGTTTGCCACCTCTAAAAAAAAATTATAATATTCAAGTCAAACATGAACAATATGTAGGTATTTGCGTTTCCGCGCTTCAAGTATGTGAACGCTCTTTTCTTGAAGTTTTCCAAGTCGTATCAGGTCAACTTTGGTCGTATCTGGCATGAATAGTAATGACTATTATGATATAATATTTGCATTAGGTACATAGAGCTCAATATTGGTGAACTAGAGCACTTTCATATCTTATGTAATACTAACTCTCCGTCCCGGCTTTGCACGGTCAGAATAAGAGTGTAAAAAATCTTAATACATATATATTATAATTCTATTGATTTTGGTAAAACTTTGTGTAAACCCGTCTGGGTAGGTACCATCCACTCATCAGATATTCTGCCGCCAAGCAGCAATATTTGGTATAGTTGTGTTCCGGTTTGAAGGGTGATTGAGCCAGTATAACTACAGGCACAAGGGACATAACATCTTGGTTCCCAAGGTTGGTGGCACATTGGCAAAGTAAGAGATGGTTAATATTTCTAAAAGCGTCAATGTATATGGACGGTGGTGACCACTTAACGTTAAGCGGCGAATGCCAGTATATTATATAGCTTCGATTCGTTTTTTAACATCTTCACTAATCATTATGAATTGTACACCTAAGCTATCATTTATCCAGTTTCATTTAACTTTACTTAAAATTCCTGCATTATATACAATAAGAATTATTCGTATATAAGGTATTTGTTTCATCTATTAATTTCAGCGGAGATAGTCTAAGATCTAAGCAAGGATCGCTGTTCATCTCCGGGCAACCTTTAATGAGTTTCCACGAAGTTAGTTTACGTTTATTATTCATTTCGTGCTCGGTGGTGACGGAAAATATCCTAAGAAAATGCATTTATCAGTAACATTTCGTTCACGTGTAAACCAACCAACCAACTTGTTGTAGAGGGTACCTGTAGTAAATTAACTCACTCACCTTTCAAACCGGAAAACAATATTATTACAAAGTAAAGCTTTTTCGAAAAAGTTCCAAAAACATCTCCTTAACATTAAAGGTTGACCTTTGTATTTGTTACATGTAAAAATGATATGCCAATATTCAAAACATTGAAAAGTCTGCTATAGAATTTTGGGAATGGTAAATATTGAATTCGACATCGTACATTACTTTTAAAAATAGAATTAAACATTTAAAAGATAAAGTCATCATTGTAAAACCTGAAATATTGTTAAAACCCTCAGGCAGGGTACGTTTAATCATTTTGTAATTATATATTTCCTAAATTATAATATAAGATATGAATGGATGAAAATTTACAAAATAATTGGATGTTTATAACAGGATATTCGACGTTCAATTGTCTTGATTAAAAACCTTTTGAAAAGGTACCGAACTAAAAAAAAGATTTACTCCAAGCTTCCGAAACGCTGATCAAAGTCAGATTTACTATTCCGACTAAATACTAAACGCTCATTGGTCGGTAATTACGTCAACGGCTACCATCGACCAATTACAAATCAGATTACAGTAAAATCTTTTAAGTTTAACAAACTGAAGGATAATAAAATACCGAAATATTATTATTTCGATATTTTATAGTTATCTATCATATCATAATGCGAGACTGAATACATGGTGTATGAAGTTTTATGTTCAGCCCACTTCCGCGTCAGTGCAAGGAAGTTAGCAGCATGTATGAACATTTAATGACTTTAACGTTGCAACAATTGTTTTTGGGTAGAAAATAATGCACGAGGAGCGTTGAACGTAGTATTTTAAACAAGTTTCAAAACTCTGGTGATATGATACGGATATCCAAAGGTAATATTGATATGTAATTTTATATATCTAAGATTACTAAGCTGACTTACCTTCATTGAATTTTAAATAAAATTGAATAATTATGATCATATTGATCGACCTACATTTTTAATCATTTCTTGTAATTTTGTTTAAATAATTTTCTCAGTACATAAAACTTAATATTCTTTGTATGTACAGTTATTTGTGATTAGCGTGAAAGTTTTTGACACTAATTGCGCACGAGTATCTCGCGTTCATAAATAATTTAACCCAATAAACTATTCAATAAACATTATTATATTGGAAATTACTGTAATTTCCAGTATGATTGAAATAAATATCTGATTAATAAACTCGTCATATTTCCAATATGTCATGACATGACATAGGCCTCTCGCAAGGTACATAATAACTTTGCCAGCTTCGCCGCTTTCAGCGTGCAATCATCATATTCCCCAAAAAAATATAGTACCTTTGATGTAACAGTTCCATTGTTTAAATGACAACGTGTGTCTATACAGAAAAAGTTTCTGTTTATAAACGGTAATATATAAAATTAGCTAGTTAAACAAACAGTTTTTTCTATAGTTTTTCCTTATTAAAATATAATTATGATGCTCCAATGTCCGATTTAAATTATGGCGACCATTCTTAAAGGAAATTAAAAGTCTGCGCATGAGATATAGTGCGGGTGCGACAACGATCCGACTCGATCATAGAAAAATCAGCAACAGGACCAACGGCTTCAAGCACTTTCCCAAGCACTTCTCATTTCGCAACGGATTCGCCGTTTGGGGTAATAAAAAACTGGCGTGTTTAAATAATCTGTAACTTATGCCCATAATTTTCCATATTTAATAATTGAAAATGAGATACATTTAATAATAAAATATTCACACTTTTAAACGATACTCAAGATCAAGAAGGTCAAATTATATTTGTACAGAGTATACGCCGTATATAGTACAGAGAATATATATCAGTTTTTTAAAAATAATATAACATTAACAGCCTGTACATTTCTCACTGCTGGGCTAAGGCCTCCTATTCCTTTGAGGAGAAGGTTTGGAGCATGTTCCACTACGCTGCTCCAATGTGGAAATATGTGGTTTAGTGGAATACACATATGGCAGAATTTCGTTGAAATTAGACACATGTAGCTTTTCTCACTATATTTTCCTACACCGAGCTCGAGATGAATTATAAACACAAATTAAGCACATGTATATTCAGTTGTGCTTGCCTGGGATTGAACCCGTAATCATCGGTTAAGATGTACGCCTTCTAACCACTTTGCCATCTCGGCTCCTCATATATAATAATTTATTTTTTATATTTAGCCCCATTATAGGGAATTGCTCCGTTTAAGATTAAAGCTTGTTAATCTTAAACGCTCAAAGGGTCAAAGGGTCAGGATCGATCCTGAGACTTTTTACATCGCTAGGTAGCCCTTAAACCAATTTATTATTGACGCTTTTAAACTGTACATATAGTTTACAGAGCTGTAAATTATATTCAACTATAATGCTTTGGTGGTTAATTGTTATATATAATCTTCATGATAGTTTAGTAGGATTGTGTGGCAGTATCCTAGAATCAAAATGACAAAAGACTTACATAGATAGTGTCCGTGACCGAGGCAAGGAAAGTACAGATTACCAAAAAATTAATACCTCAGAAAATTCGTTGGATTTCTTGATAATATTTCCAACGGTTAATAAAGACGAAATAAATAATAATATTTAATGTTATTAAAATAATTCGTTTGCAATTATATAAAATGTTTTATTAATAAAGAGAATTGTTTGTCATATTCTAAAGATCTCCTCTCCACCAACAAAGGAAGCAATATAAATACGTTGCAATCTAAGTTGTATGTCGACTAAACGACTTGCTATCCTTTTTAACGACCACAAAAGAAAAAGATAATAACAGTGCAGTTTTGTTTACACTTGTTTAATTAGTTTAGCTTATAAATTGTACTCAAGAATCTGTAGAAATACTATATCGATTTTTTATGTATTTTTTTTTAAATTGGTACATCCACTGTTGACTTTGGAGGTAAAACTGAATCATATGTCGTAACGGCGAATGATATAATGCTCTCCTTGTCTTGCGTGCTCTTTGTCACCGCTCTTCACGTGTAAGCATTATGAGACAAACATACAGTATATATTACATTACATTAGCAGTATGCAAATTTCCCACTGCTGGGCTAAGGCCTCCTCTCCCTTTGATTAGAAGATTTGGAGCATATTCCACCACGCTGCTCCAATGGGGGTTGGTGGAATACACATGTGGCAGAATTTCGGTGAAATTAGACACATGCAGTTTTCCTAACGATGTTTTCCTTCACCGCCGAGCACGAGATGAATTATAAACACAAATTAAGCACATGAAAATTCAGTGGTGCCCGTCTGGGCTTGAACCCAAAATCATTGGTTAAGATGCACGCGTTCTAACCACTGGGCCATCTCGACTCGACAATAAATAAATTATATGAACTGTATATTATAATATGTTTTAAAGATATTCTTTAATTGTAAATTATTTCAATGCCCATCAATTTCGATGTCTTACGTCTGCCGGGCGTCGACATTTTTTTATCCTTATTCGGGGAATGTTCTGGATAGTCGGTTACGTTATTCGATTCGTTAGTCATTGGATAAATAAACTGAATCGAATGTAACGTGAAGAGAATTTCGAATCGACGAAATACTTTTTTTTTTCCATTTATCCGTCTTAGTGACCGAAAAACCTTTTTTGACTTGCCCTTAAATGAATTGGAGTTAAGCCTTTATCAACAGAATAGTATTCTAAGAGTAAATAGTAATCAATTGTAATAATTCAACCTAACTACTATTAAGGACATAATATTATAAGTTTTTTTGATAATAATTCGATTCATAGTTATAGTTATAAATCATGTTATGGTTTTAGCTAAAATATATTTTAGTCGCAAATACTATTTCATTAAAACATATCGATATTAATAAATAACAAACACGTGTTATTTTACTACAAATAGGTATTTGTTGTATTAAATCAGAATAAATTAATGCAGTTTCATTGGTGAAACGTTACTCCAAAATAATGTAGAAAAAAGACATTAGCGGATGCCCATTAGCTGGATAACATTATGAATTTACAATAATTTATTATTGTATTAAGGCGTGAATACATTTGTAAGGGCTTAATTTTAGTTCACCTTTTGTGTTTTCCCCGTAAATGTTACCGGAAAAACTTAAAATATATAGATATTTTAACTTATATTACATGTGGCATTTTTCTTATCGTAATAAGCCTCTGATTTTGTTATTATTAGCTCTTTTTTTAAGTTTGATAGTGGCACCGATAGCCGAGTTATGTGGAACACAGCTATCATGGTATGGGCATGTTAAGCGGAGGAATGAGGAACATATTGTGAGGAAGGTCTTGAGGATGAACGTGGATTGATATAGAGGAAAGACATGCTGCGCCGACCCCAAGTAAATTGGGATAAGGGCAGGAGGATGATAGCTTTTTTCATATCCTATCTATCACAACATTTATTATTTATTTACATGTAAATATTAAGTAACATAATACGACGGATACACGTATATTTTTATATTTTTTTCTACATACTTAACAGGCGCAAATCGTGATGCAAGCAGCCAACTTGTCGCCTTATTTATCAGTGCGGAACGAGACGTTATGATCGGACTTGTGACACTTCTCCGTAAATAGTGGCCCAGGGGTGTGGGGCTGCCGCATGGTAATAACGCCCTATCGACAAAGGTCAACGACATGAATCAACTTCTTAACTTAGTCTTATCAAACCATATAATATCGTAATTATTACAAAAGATTATATTTTAAATTTAATTAACGCTTTCACATGTAACATATATTATTTGGAAATATGTTTATTAAAATATGATTTAGACATTTTAAAACTGACATTTTAAATTATAGACTTCTATCTTTATTGGCATAAAATAATCTATCTATTATTCAAATTCCAGTTTAGTAATTATTACGCATAGAAAAATAATTAGAGCAGTTTGTCTGTAAAAAAAAAAAATGTTAACGAAAGCAATAGTACAAAAAAAAACCCTTAACGAAATAATTACTGGTATCGCGAATCCCAGAACATTTATCATCGGAATCTTTTTTTTTATTTAAAACGAAGAAATATTTTAATTACCAACGAAGAAAACTGTTATTACAAGCATTGTACCACAAGTATTAAAAGAAACAATGGCCGCCACTTTATTCATTCAAGTTGCTATTTCGTGAGCGTTAATGTCTGAGCCTTTTCTAGCTGTTTCAAAACAAAAGCTTCATTTGAAATATTATTAATTATTCCATAGCTATTATTATGAAACGATAGATGAATAAATAAAAATGAAAAATTAGTGCTCTGTGATGTACAAGTACAGTCAATAGATATTCACATAATACGTAATTATTTACACTCAAGTGCGATTATTTTAACATTTTACGATAGACTTATTTTTAATATCTTCAATTTCCTACTAAGCTTTCAAGTAGTTAAGTAAATTTCAGGTGACAAACAAATGAAAGTCTTTTATCATTGTCAGCTCCGTATAATAGCATTTTGATTGCCTCGTTGGTTCCGCGTCTGTGTCTCGTAAGGAAGCGGATCCAGAAGATATTGAGGTTTCAAGTAAAGAAATTTTCAGTACTTACAAGTCCAAAGTTTAGAAGTTGGTACTGTTAGTACTTGCGTGCCTCGGTAAGTTCGTAAAGTAGTTTGTCCTGCGTCTAAACTCTGCGGTCGTCGTGGATCGCCGTCTCTACGGTTTATGTGAAGGGACAGTGAGTGTGTCTGTGTTTACGCACACGTATGAATATTATAAAATATCACGCGTAGGTGGCTATTCTCAATTTTATTGAAATTTTATGGAAATTGGTCATAAGTGAAGTTGAAGTTTGTTTTCAAAATATTTCTTTTTAACAATAATAAAATACATAATTACAAACCTACTGTTCATGGAATGTATTGATTTATATTTCAAGGTTTTCTAAATATTATTTATAAATAATTGGTCTTTTAGTTTGTTATTGTGTATTTCCATAAAACTATTTTTGTAGTAGTGGCTGCGTTTAGTTTATTGTTATACTTTAATATAAATATTATAATGTAATAGTTGTTATCTCCTCTCTCATATTTGTACTTGCCTTTTTTCTTACTAAGCATCCAAAGGTTGTCTGTGAGAGATTGCTATAAGCGATAAGACCGCCTACGTACTGTACACATTTGTTTTATTATTTTTTGGTTACTTTATGTTACCAGTTTACCTATATATCGTGCATGAAGCATTTAAATAAATAAATCTTTTCAAGGGTTCTAACGTATACTTTGCATTTATATTTTGTCATATAGACGTATAAAAACTAAATAAATATACTGTTTGGCATAAGTCTTTCAACAAGTTTTTATATACAGTAAGATATCTGGACTACTTTTGTTTTGTTTAATATTTATGTTGCTTATCAAAATTTTCGTAAACGATAGACACATTACAGATCATTTTGTGCACGTAAAATAAATGCGAGAATTTGATTTCGGCTCAGTTTCGAAACGCAATTCTAAAGTTGTCGCCAAAAAAATACCTAGAAATCATAAGGATACTGAGTTATAAAAGATATGACGTTATATAAATAAACAAAAACTCGTAGAAATTTCGTCCATGAACGGTAAAGGAACGTCATAATTAATAGGAATCTAATATTTGCGATATTTTTTAATATATAATATTAATATTTTACGTTGAAAGCGTCATTTTATTTACTAAAATTCGTTTCGTACGCTTTGAGTAATTTTTGTTTACTAATCCACGACCAATACGCATGTTTCGTACGTAAACGATATAAAAACCTCTCATGGACTAAGAAAAAAATACTTGCGTCTCCAAATACGTCGTACCCGTCAGTTTTATGTCACGGGAATTCTATGTGAGTACTATATTCGAAGCGTCAACCTTTATTAACAAAAACTGACACCAAAGCGAAATGACTTCTAAAATTCAATTATTTTGTTTCTTAAGTTATATTTTTAGAAACATTTTACCAACTCGTTGGTGTAGAGAAGATTAAATTAAATTTCAAGCGGTACCGCTGTGTGTCAAAAATTATGAGTTAGTACGCTGTACTAGCAAGATTGCATGAATTTTAAAAGGCGTTTTGGGATTTTCTTACTTGCACGAATTTTATCAGATTACTTATATTTTACACAAGTGCTTCTAATTCCTTTGTCTTAATTAAGAGTTTTGACACAAGAGGACAACGAATTTGACTCAAAACGAATTATTTCATTTCCGCATATATGATTTTTTAATGATTTATATTTATGAGCTAAGAGTACATTATTTATAGAACTTATTAATATTTAATATTAAAGTTGTAAAAATATTTACATTAATGAATGTGTTGATAAATGTGTAATCCATTATGCGGGTCAAATAATAATTATTTAATTGTATTTATTTGACAAACTTATTCAATATATTTATTAGAAAAATGTTATTACGTGTCTTTTGACAGTTCCTCCTCGTACAAGAGGTGATGAACGATGATGATGCCGTCTTGACTGTATTCCGCCAGGTTAACCACTGTCACGGACCAGGCAACATATTATTGTGCAATTCCAGCGCAAAGAACGAGTTCCAGCGCAAGACCAATGATTTTACGTGATTTCCAAGGTACGGAATGTATACTAATTTATGATCGGTACGATCTTTGGTTATGCCTTGTGATCTAGTACATTATATATAAAGTGACTAGTTATAAAGCTGCCGGCCCCGAGTTCCTAAGTCCTGAATTATTTCCGAAAGTGTAAACACGCCCCGTTTCCTGTATCCGGAGGCCGCTACGGAGAATTTATAGAGATAAACTTCATAACTTCGCAAGCTTTCATATTAAACTTGTCTTCTATCTTATAAAGCTACCTACCACAGGCAAACCAGCGAGTCACATAAAAAGTAGAAAACATGTACTTTTTTTTTGTTTTCAATCACTCTAGACGTAAGAGTTTATCTCTGACCTTTCCAGTTGCGTTTCTTCTGCTAATACTCGTTACTAAAATTGCTTTTTCCGGAGCAATGGCTCTGTCTTGTAATGAAAGCACTTTGAAGGATACGTTAGCAATTGGGAATATTGTCAACGGCAAGTGTTCCTCATTTATTTTAATTGGATTATGGATGTGTTTCTTTATTTTTTTTTATTGGATAATGGATTATATATTTAACATCGTAATAGATATTATGTTATTAATTCTAAAATTGCTCTGTTATAGTAGTTAATAGTATATTAAAGTAACGGTTAATAAATTACTCATATCTAAGCAAAAGCCTCCTCCTTTTTTGAGCAGAATGTAAAAAGGTAATTCTACCACCGTGGATACAAATGTGGCTGTTTTTTCAGGTGACCCATGTAGTCTACATGATGTTTTTTTCATCGTAAAAGAGTACGAATTATTTACACAAATTAAGCAAACAAAATTAAACAAGATACAACTTGCTTCTTGTAACAACAGCTTAAAGATTTAAATTTGTAGGCAAATAGTTTTTATTACTGTTTTTTTTTAAGTTCTATATTTAATGTGAAGGATGTTAACATACTTTATATGTAGTGTAAGTAATTTATTTTTATTGAAACCAACGTAAATTCTTCTTAATTTTTTTTTTTTTTAAATTGGGCATTAGTTTCTAAATGTCACACTTAAGTTACAAGTCTCTTAGTTCGCACCAAACACGAACCTTATAATCAAAATGGTTAGGCACTTGAATAAATCGATGACGTTACTATAAATATTTAAATATTACGCATTTTATTTTGAAATATTCTATAATTATAGTTACTTTGAATTAAAATTGTAACTACGGTGTTGTCAAAATGATTAATTCAATCAATGTTAATCTTTTCCAAACAAACTTAAAATTATCAACATTTAAACACTGTTTGGCTGATTTGGAAGAATAAATATAATTATTTTAGAATGTATCGACTAAATTATATAAATGGTAGATTCATAATAAATACCACAGTAAATTTGAAAAAATACCTCAGACATATCAAGGATAAAAACTAAGCGGCATTTTTTTAAATTTTTTAGACTTTCGTACTTCCGATAAAATCCTTTTTACACACGGTGCTGCTCGCCAGTTCTGTTACTTGAACTTGGCTGACACGCTACCGCGTGTCTAGACCTTACCACTATCCAGATTCACTGTATTTTTGTCTGTCAGACGACAGCCTTTTTTCACCGCGTCAAATAACTGAAAACTGAGTAGCATTTAGTTCGAGATCTCTTAAAATAAAAAAGTTACTAAGCATTTTTAAATATATACTAGATTTACGAGCGCGTGGTTTCACGTTATCTTGTTTTCCTTTTATTATTTTAGTTTTATATCGTTTTTATTTTATTCTATACTTTTCATATGCCGTAAAAAATATTGCAGACCTCATCATCTTTCTCTTCTTATTGATCAATATAGTACGAAACCATTTCCACGCGATTCTCATTCGCACTTGAGCGGATTTTTTGGTATTATATGTCTACAACTAATGACTTCCTAATTGAAAAGCGCCTAGATGCGTTACTTACTTTTTTATTCGCTGGTCTTACAGTTTTCCCTCGCACGAGATATGTGGATCTGGAGATATCACCGGCGCCGAGTGCACCACTAAAAAGCCAAAGGAACCCTTTTTGTCTCTTCGGGGTCGACAAGAGATCTTGTTCATACAACCGTGACAATGTGTTGCTTACTTATAATATGTGATCTAGATATCATCATCAGTAAGTTATTTTAACTTCATTACTAATGGTATAACTTGAGAAAATCTATTCTTTAAATTTTGTTTTTCATCATTTACATTTTACCAAGTGAGGTTATTATTTAGGAGTAACTGGGTCATAGATTGTTACGTATACAATCAAAACGAAAGTATTACAAAAATATGTTGACAGATAAAACAGAGGCTTAGAAAAATTATACTCACTTGAAACATAATAATAAACCGCGGTCATACGATACGCCACTCTCAGCGGAATATCGAATTCAAAGGTTTCCAAAAGCATATTTATATTTCTCTCAAAAAGATGTTAGGTTTCGGTGAATGTTCGTTACGACTGTGTGCGGGACATTTTTTACGAGGCCTTTCTGCCTACCATTATATCATTTTATGAATACAAAGCAAGTCAATGATAGGTTAATATATTTTATTCATTCAAAAACTTTTGTATTCCAAAAAGAGTTTCTTGTTTTTTTTCGTATATTTTGGGGGAACATTGTCAAAAAAAAAGAATGAAATAAAATATTACTTTCCAATGTTGGTGCGCATTGGAGTGGGGTAAGAAATGCTTAATATTTACAGCGTTAATATCTATGAGCAGTGGTCACTTACTATCAGGTGGCCCATTTGCCCGTTCGTCTAAGGAACTAAAAAAAGTTAAGGAGGCTGTTGACATTGGTAAATTTCGCATCACTAGGCGTCAAGCGGTCGAGCTATTGAAACCTGTTTGATAAAAATGAAAAAAAAAATGTAAAAATATTTTTCTACATATATTTCTAAAAAATACATTTTTCACCTGTTAAATATTTTTTTTGTAACAAGAAACTTGAAACTCACCGCAGAACATGAGCGGTCAAAATTGTCAGAATATGATAAACGACATTGATCATTACTGTTGTATGTACTGTATTGACTATTAATAATTAAAAAGGATACACGTATCAAAATGGCGTATCACAATAAGACGGTAGTCAATAATTCACGAGTGAGATACGAAGCGATTTCTCACAGAATCGCACTGATGATCGGAAGCTATCAGGTATAATATTTTTCTGTTCAATCAAAAATTATGAGACAAGATAAATAAATCTTTAACTTCGTCTGGCTTCGTGGGCTTGTTATTATAAAAAATTAATTGATTTTTATTGATATAGTAAGTAGTAAATTATTTCTTTACATATTTTTTTAATTTACTTGTAAACACAGTATCTAAGGATACAAAAAATAACTGCTAGATTAAGCTCGCAAGTAATAGTCATAATTTCTTCAGATACACACAAGTCTCCTCACCTGGTCCTACATAAATAGTATAATTCAAGTCCCACCTGTTGGCGTGACACGTTTCTTGTGCTCAATTTGCATTTAAAAACTCAATAAAATCTCGCTCTTTTAATTACTAAATGGAATTCGAAACAAATGTTACCATTTATTTGTATAAAATTTCTGTCAGTAATGTTTTTAGCAGACGAACAATTTTAGTAACAAATGAGTTCTACTTATTTGTTACTAAAAGTTTCCTGTTGATTTAGTATATAAATACGTATTCATTGACATTTTATATTCGAAATAATTTAGTAGTGCCCTATGAATTATTCGTTTGACATACTTATCGCAGTTTTTAGGATTCCTTCCGTTAGATACGGAACCTTATTACTATGATTACCCTGTCCAACCATGTGACGTAGATATTTATCTTCAGAACATGTATATTGTTTTTTATTGCATTTATATTGCATGGTGGACGAAATTTCCAGAATACTTGTAGCTACGACTGTCCATAATTAACAAAAGTAAGTAATTAACTTTATAAATCTAAAATAAAGTACGAAATTGTTGAAAAAAACCCTCATTGGAGGTATAACGTATGCTGTTCCTGATGTTATGAACAAGAATCCCAGCACGATATGAAATAAAACTGTTTGCCATATAAAGAGCCCAAAAAGATGTGATGCGTCATTAATATCGAATGATTGTTATGGTATGGAAAACATATATCAAACATCAGAATTTATTTTAAGACATGGCACGAGGATAATGAGAAAAGAACACACATTTATGCCCTTCTGACCAAAGGGTGTAAGGTAACGGGGTCATACCAGCTCCCGTCCCTTTTAGGGCGGTCTGAAACAAGACATTCGAGACCAAAATCTAACGCGTCCATGACCCTAGTGTCACCACTTATATTTTAAAACCCGGGCGTCAGGTCAGATAAGCTAGCCATAATTTTAAAGAGACAATTACAAGTAACATGAAGGTAATAAAATAATTCTACAATGAAAGATATATTTCTAAATTAAAGTTATAATTTTAATACCTATCTTCTGTTACCCTTCCGTATTATTTTTAACAACATCGAAACTATTAACGAGCTCCAATAACGGGAAGAACGTGAAGCGAATTTGGCGAAACATTGACAACTAGACACGCTCGGCTAACTTCTGAAACATGTTCATGAAAGCGCTAATGACGGGTCGAGCGGGTGACTCGGGATGACAAAGATGTAATTATGAACATCTTAACAAAGTTAGCTGCGGTATTGTCAAGGAATGGTCGTTAACGATTTCATTATTGTATTTCAACTTATTCAAAGTTATTCTTTGATAACTTGTTATTTCACTGGTGTAATATTAATAGCAAACCCATCTGGGTGGAACATACTTGATGGTTATTCCTTTGTCTGTCGTCATTGTTAGCAGTTGTTTTCTGATTTTGAAAAATGATCCGAAATATTGTCTTATTGCGATTTGGTCCATCCAAACTATTCACTAAAAGTTTGCTCCTCAACGAAGGATTAATAATAATCCGATGGTGTTGAAATTTAATATAACGTACAAGGTTTATTTCGGCACTCTTGAGTGCTTGATCTCTTGAGTGCTGGAGATAATCATCAGACCCAAAACATAAGAGGTATTCCATGATTTCAGATACCAGTAAGTATTCACAGACACATCCCAAACTATTCTATTATTTAGCTTACAATAAATCTTCATCTAAAATAAATTCTGAAGCTAATATTATATACTTTTGTGAATATTAAAACAGCACATTCCATCTCTCCAGACGAGACTTGAAACAACGCGGTAACTTGGAATTGTTCATAAAAATAGTCTCAGTGCAGTAACACTCGCCTTTAGCTAACTTCTCGAGGGTTAGCTGAAGGCGAGTCTTACGATTTTCAATTCCATCTTTCTTAGCGTAAGCAACGTAGCGTGAAATTCATGTCTGTATCACAAAGGCAAAAATATATTAGAAATAAATGTAATTACATAATAAATCATAATTTATTTATATAATTATTATAGATAGACGGATAGAAGTTAATTATTAAACTATAATAAAAAGTTATTTTATTATGAAAAATAGCTGGTACATGGTAATCACCATCAATGGACATTGTAAGTGATATTCAATATTCTTTACATCAGCAATGAACAGCAATGCGTGTCCCATTCAAGCTCTTAAGAAGAACTGTAAAAATCTATGGTCCAGTTCGAGAATTTCTCGGAAATGCATTCTTTGAGCAGTATAGTACGATTCTTTAAATCCACGAAAAGCTTTTGGCGGCTACTGATCGATAGGGCGTGGTATTTTACGGATAGAAAGTTCAAGCTATCAATAAGAAAAGGAAAGCCAAGTACCTTATTCACATGGATGACCCACGATGCTGATGCTGATACTGAACACTACGTTACTCAAACGCTTGGAATATAAAATGGTGGTACCACACCAGGCAAGCTTGCACAATGACACCAAAAAAGAAATAATACTTCTGAGATTTAAATTGTTTTGAAATAGATTATTGTTGATCATAATAGACGAAGACTTACAAACTACAAGTAAAGTAGATGATTGTTAAAATTTCATACATTTAAAAAAAAGGTCATGTCTACCCAAATTTAACTTTGCTTCGTCATGTAATATTATATTTATTACATTAGGTACATACATCTTAGCATAATCTGACTAACTTTTTTATACATGATGTCATCATTTTTTAAGAATAATAAAACAAACGCTTTTCTTTGTTATCTTATATGACATAAAAAGATAAAACAATCAAAAGATTGGACGAGAAATCTTACAATATCGATATGATTTTATTACATTTTCAGTACATTTAGTCACAAATGCAAGTTTTATATTTAATAGGCTTATTTAACGAACAATGCTAAAGTCAATTTCGTATTAAGAAGAGTACTTTTGTTTCTTAGTTGGGTTTTATTTAACTTCATAATATTATTACCTTCTTACGTGTCAAATTTTGCAAGTGAATTAGAAATCAAATTGCAGACTTATCTTGAACTGAAATTTTAAACACAGTTCTGACAGACTTAAGACGATACAATTTACGTCTACTGTTTTATTTTTTTCATAAATTTGTTATTTTTGTTTAAGTAAATTTAAGAAATATATTTATTTTAAAAAGTGTGTCCCTAATATTAATTTTAAAAACCAAATGACCTGAAAAAAAAATAGCAGCGAAAATACATTTACCAAACCAGCATTCATAGCGGGGTCGAGGACTTGTATTCATAAGAGCTTTTTGGTCGATAAGAGCTTGGAGTGGAGATCGGGCGCCAGCAACAAGATAGTACTTCGAGTAGTTATAATTAACATTATATTTAGTACTAGTGGCCGAGAGGTTGGAATAGACATGATTTGTGGCATTTTAACCGAAGGCCGTGGCTTAACAAATATAGGTCTTTTTTTTTCTTCCACATCTGTACATTTAACAATTACATAAGAAGTAACATTAAAATACAAATGTAAAATACAATGCCAATCAGAGAAAAACCAGCATGCATCTTTGTAAAATAATAATTAGTCGTGTAAATAAATACTTTTAAATTAAAATATCTGATTATACCGTGCAAGACAAAAATTAATTAAAAACGATGTATGCTTTATACCTTGTTATTATGTTAATTTTGCAATGTTACTAATTGATTGGTCTAAGATAACCAAGCTACTAAATCTAAACTGTTTTATAGATGGAAAATTATTGGAAAAGGAGAATTAGCACCCATAACTGTGGACCGACAAGGGTCTGAAAGAAGATTGATGGGCTTTCAGGGGTAACTTGAAGGTGTAAATAGTACAAAGTGCCTAAGCAATAGAAAGTGTTTTTAATTATTGAATCCTATGTATAAAAGAAGAAAATAATATTAAGTTTCTCCTTGTTTTATATACAATGGTATAGTAGCGTTGTCAGATTTTTTTTCAGCAGTAGGACACTTATAGTTAAAATATGTATACTCGCACAACCACTCTGTAGAACCAGCTTTCGCCGGCGGTTTTTCCGAACCGATACGACTTGGGAACCTTCATGAAAAGAGCGTACTCTTTCCTTAACGGCCGGCAACGCATCTGCAAGTCCTCCAGTGTTGCAGGTGTCCATGAGCGGTGGAAGGCCACCTATCACATAAAAAAAGGAAATTATATAAACGTAATTTAAATTGTATATAAGAAATGGACATAAAAACAAATACAGTTTTATATGCTACAAAAACATGCTTAAGATTAATATTTTTGGAAGGAAAAAGCAAATATCCTAAAATGATGGGTCCATTAGGTGCCTCGTTTGTCTTGCCTTCCCTTATTTTAAATCTGAAAAAAGCTCAAACGAAAATGAAATAATCTATCCAACATACAAATATCCACAAAAAATCTTTTAGTGTCGAGTGTTAAATTTTCGAAATATATCATTCTGTGAAATAAAACTCGGTAAGATTAGATCTTTTGCTCGGAAAATAAAAATGTTCTTGTATTCAAATTATAAAATATTTATATACGCTTATAATCCATACTAATTTCATACTATATTATTAAGATTATAAATGCGAAAGTAACTCTGTCTGTCTGTCTCGCTTTCACGCCAAAACTACTGTACCGATTTAAATTAAATGTGGTACACAAAAAGTCTAGACACTGAGAAAAGACATAGGCTTTACACCACTTTTTATTTGGAAAATAGTGGTGTAAAGGGTTGAAAAGGGGGATGAAAGGTTGTAAGCTGTTGAAACAATTATCATTTTTAGAACTAGAAGCATAAAACTTATATTTTAGTCTGTACACTTATAAACTAACATCTTATGACACCCAATCTTGGAAATTCTACCCCTAAAGGGGTGAAATAGGGGTTGAACGTTTGTATGGAAATTCGTAATATATTAAGTTACAAACATGAAACTTAATTTTTGGGATACTGATTAAAAAAGAGTAGATACTTATTTAAGTGTTTCTGCATATTGTACCCATACGGGGGTGAAATAAGGGTTGAAAGTTTGTATAGAAGTCCGTCATTTTTAAAATAGAAACATGAAACTTTATTTTTGGGATATTGACTCAAAAATGAGTAGATACGTATTTAAATGTTTTTTGATATTCTACCACTAAGGGGGTGAAATAGGGGTTGCCATTTCGTATACATGTAAGTCTGGAAGTCCGTAATTTTTAAAGTTAAAAACATGAAACTTTATTTATGGACTACTGATTAAAAATGAGCTGATTCGCATTTAAGCATTTTTCAATATTTTACGCCTAAGGAGAGAAATTGGGTAGATATTTCGTATATAGGATAGTCTGGAAGTCCATCATTTTTGAAGTTATTAGCATGATATTTTATTTTTGTGCCACTGATTAAAAATGAGTAGATACGTATTTAAGCGTTTCTGGATATTTTAAGCCTAAGGGGAGAAATAGAGTTTGACATTTCGTATACATATTAGTCTGGAAGTCCATCATTTTGAAGTTAGATGCATGAAATTTTATTTTTGGGCTACCGATTAAAAATGAGTAGATACGTATTAAAGCATTTCTGCATATTCAACCTATAAGGGGTTTAATAAGGGTTGTCATTTTTTATATAGGTTAGTCTGGAAATCCGTGATTTTTGAAGTTTGAAGCAAGAAATTTTATTTTTGGGCGACCGATTAAAAATTAGCTGATTCGCATTTAAGCGTTTCTGGATATATTCCCTTAAGGGCTGAAATACACACCAATATGGTATACAAAGAGGTCTTACATTAACGTCATATTTTAAGTTAATTGGTATATATGGATTCATATTCTACGCGAGCGATGGCGCCGGTTAACAGCTAGTATCTAATATTCGAGCATTTTTAGCATTAGCATTAGCAGCCTGTAAATTTTCCCACTGCTGGGCTAAAGGCCTCCTCTCCCTTTGAGGAGAAGGTTTGGAGCATATTCCACCACGCTGCTCCAATGCCGGTTGGCGGAATACACATGTGGCAGAATTTCGTTGAAATTAGACACATGCAGGTTTCCTCACGATATTTTCCTTCACCGCCGAGCACGAGATGAATTATAAACACAAATTAAGCACATGAAAATTCAGTGGTGCCTGCCGGGGTTTGAACCCGAAATCATCGGTTAAGATGCACGCAAGATGTTCTAACCACTGGGCCATCTCGGCTTTTCGAGCAGTGGACGAAAATTTTTAATGCAGTAAATAATTTTTATAAAGTAATCCTGTCTCCTAGAATTTCAAAGCTGGAACAGTGAGATATACTTTCTAAATCATAAAATCAAATAATGCTGAATAAACAAGAGAGTTTACGTCGCTGAGGTTGAGTGGCGGGAATAAATATTAAATATTTTCATAGTTTATACGATGTATTTTATTTATTCCGTCTAAATTTATAATAATATACTATTTCATATTACACAGGATTCACCTTCTTTGTACAGACGTATTTGTTTGTTATAACAACTTCAAATATGAACACATATTGACTGACATTACTTGTAAGCTTTAATATTTTTGTATCTTTATTATGGTATATTTGAGCAAGTTGATTTTATTTGAGGAAATAAAATGAAATAATTTTATTTGCGACAACCCAGGAAATGTTTGTTTTAATTTAAAACAGGTAAGCAGACTTGCAAATGGGTAAGTGCCCATAAAAATCGGTAAAGTTATTTTTAATAATTTTAATCATTCCTCATCACGCGACACCAACCTTGGGAACTAAGATGTAATGTCTCTTGTAGCTACAGTCACTCACCCTTCAAACCGGAATACAGAAATACTAAGCATTGCTGTTTGGCGGTAAAATATATGATGAGTGTATGGTTTCTACCCAGTCGGGCAAAGCTAAAGAGCAATACAACAATATATAAATTCTAAATGTCTTGTACTTGTTGCTAGTGTTTTATTGGTTCGTTGATTACATAGTCGATTCGTTTATATGAACTTAGCGACCGCGTGTAAATAAAGACTGCATTTAAACATGATATAGTACATCATTTTATTTGTCGATTTGATTTTAATATAAATTATAACGTGACATAATTAAGAAGGACCAAGTGTTAGATCACGTGAATATAAATCGAAGTTTGCGGAAAAGCATCATTGTATTTTCGTGGAGTTACCGTAGCGTTACACATAATTCGAGACGAAGGCATTTTGGTTGGTCACGCAGGTGTGGCCGTATCTTTATAAATAAATTACAACGTGACCGCAAAATCACGCGAAGCGTAAATCGCATGATTCCGCAGCTGTGGTCGTAGCTTTATAGATTCGCTTTTACGCTTTTATTGGCCTTGATGACAATTATTTTTGCCAGTAATTCAAACTGGATCTGAGATAGTTTCTTTTTTAATTCAAGTGTAGATTATTGTCGTCGTCGTCATTCAATAAACGCGCTAGTCATACAATCAAATAGCAGGTTCAACCAGATGACTGCGACATATATACTGAATCGATTAAGACGTGGCCAGTTAATAAAGCCCGTGAAGGTCAAGTAATTAGTATCATTATGATTTTTTGATATGTGGTTTGGGACGTTAAAATAATAACAAATTAAAATTTTCAACACTCTCGGGTAAACGCTAGGGGGTTGAGAAGGTGAAAAGCGTTTTTGCTTTGAATAACTTTGTGAAAAGAGTTGTTAGATGGTTGAAAATTGGACAGAAGGTGTAAATATTTATAAATTACTTGACCTTCACGGACTTTATTGACTGGCCTATATATATTTATTATAAATATTCCATTAATCGAATATTGATTCATATTCCTTTTCGATTGTGTTGTTACTCGTATTTAAGTAAAGACATGTGAAATATGTCTGAAAGTATGAAGTTAGAGTTGCATTTTTCATCTTAAAAAATCATTAAAATATCATGGATATAATTTTCAATGTTATGTTCCGTCCTTAGTGTGGAAAATTTCTCTCCTTCCAATTCTCGCTTAATACATTTTTAAAATATAAAATTGAACAAAACACATGTTTTTGCACGATGTATTCGTTACTGCAATGGCAAATAAATGTAAAAAAGAATAATTATTCTCTATATATGTTAAAAAGCTATGCATTCTTGAATGTTGCTAATGTTTTCAAAACTGTAGTTTTAATTAAAATACCATTTGCTTTTATGAACTGAACAGCGCTTTTATACATTGGAATCTTAAGGGTGAAGTACTCATCATAAATGCAAATTTAATATTCTAGTAGCAAATATTTCAAAAATAAACGTATACTCTTTCATAATACAGAAATGTTATTTTACTATTTTAAATAATTTGTTTTGCAGATACATTCTTTATTAAAATTGTTTACTTGCGTAAGTAAAGTTATGTTGCATGGAAATGTTGATATTTGCTGAACATATATTGAAACTGCCTCAGTGGTATAGTGGAGCGTGGACGGAGTGGCCGCATAATGCAGGGGTATTCTAAGATTTCGTACAAGGCGCTAACAGTCCTTACCTAACCTAACCTTGGTTTCCGCCTCTGGGCCGCCATTTAGGCGGATATGGAGATAAGATTCAGCCAAATATCAGCCAACTCGTGTCCAGCATCAGAACGGTAGAAGCACGCACCCTCGAGTCGAAGGTGGAGTGCTGCGGGTCTGGAGAACATGGCACTACCGTTTTCATGAGGAACGGTACGCTCGCTAACTTCTTTTTGGAACTATCCCGCCGGCACTCAAAACATAGATGAGACGAAAAAGACGAGTCAACCTCCGACTTACAAAGGTCACAATGACCTAACCGGTTGTTTTCGACTGTGTAAGATTAAAGGCAAAGCGACGACCATGTATTACGACATATGTATGTGTGACGATGTTGTGACGCGGACCAGGAGACCGCCCAGCATTCGTTGGAGACGTGCCCCGCGTGTAACGTGAAGCGGCTGATCTAATTCTGCTTGATTGGATGAGAACGATATGAGAACTCACATGGGGAGGCCCCTGTGAATTCTCGTATTGGCAAGATCACCTTCGCCTTCTGAGGAGAACTCTGCTAAGCAAAAGTAGAGCAAGGCAGAGGAATACTTAATGCCAAATGAATCCCGTGGTCTCTTCAATCCGTGTCATTACAATTTCACAATACCCTGTTCTTCCCCAGGTAAGACCTTATCAAGGTTTCCAATACGTAAAAAATATAGATTGAAGATTGACAATATAACCGAGTTTTTCCTTTCGCTGGATGTGAAACAAACCGAGATTGGATTTAAACTAGTTAGTCCTCTGAGTAGAATACCTAATGCGTTTGATTTATCGCGAGTTGTATTTTGTAAAAACGGTTCGAAATCCACCTTCGATTGTTGGACAAAGGAAGCAATCGGTGAAATAATTTTTGGGTAAAAATATCACTTAGCTTACCTTGAATATCTTTTCAAGATTTTCCTTCCGATTTAAATTAGCACCTACCTAAAGTTAGTCGTAATAATGTTTATTTGTCGAAAAAATATATCACTATGGGGTAAATTTTCAATAGCACTATGGGCTTATGAATTTGGTAGCGTTGGTAGCATTCACTCGGTAGCGCATAAATTCATTTGTCCAGCGCCTAATCTCCTTCCGTTGTGTCGTGTGACCGTTTAATCGGGTACTGAGCGAAATGGAATAAAGAGTATACTTGCTCTTACGCACACACTTCCAGTATATCTGACTATTCTCGTTAAGAAATGTAATCGTGGTCGAAACAGAATGATATCAACACGTTCGTACTTCTTAAATATAAGGCCTTATTTTATTGCACCTCTTGTATAAGAATTTCTGATATTATAAATTCTTTAAAAAGGCATCGTTAAGATGTAATTTGTTAGAGATTAAGAATAATAATATAGTCGTAATAAATATTTTCTGCGCTGTCATTAATAAATTTTGGTTGTTTCAAACAATACACATGTTACGTAAAATATCAAATGTACAACAAAACGTGCTTTAATAAAATGTAATACACGAACTACTACTAGTAAATAATAGATTGCATAACGGAAGACGATTAGTCAAAGTAATGGTACAACTTTGATATTTACTGATGTGATTCTGTTGCAACTTAGCCCATGTTTTATAAAGTTCACGACATAGAGAATATAAATACTAATTGAAAAATATCATTTATATTTCTATAATATCTGAAGTTTTACAGCTTTGTTACAAAACTTATTAATTTATATTCGTTCATAAATTAAATAGTTTTTTTTTTATAAAAAAAACTATCTATAATATTTCTTACAGCGCCAATGTCTACGGCCCGTGGTGACCACTTACTATCAGGTGGTACACTGTCTTGGCTCTTAACTTATATAGTCTTCATTTAAAAAGTTATGTTTGTATGGAATATCATACCATTGGTCCAAAACATATTTTTTTCCGACAAAAATTTGTAAATTGATAATTTACACGTCCGACTTATATTGGCTTTGTATACATTTATATTTAACTGTATATATGCACTGCAATATGCTGGATGCAGATGGCTGGTCTTCCCCGAGACTAGCTAGAATAGAGGTAACCGGTTAGGAAGGCCGCTTCATATTGAGACTCACCCTAAGTGTGTTCACCTTAAGTGAGACGTTGTCATTACAATAATAAGAAACATTACATCTATTATAGATAACACAAACGCTTAGACATCTATTGAGAAAGCTTGCCGGTTCTTCTCCGGTAGAATCAATATAACGAACCTAACGGAACCTATTTAAATAAAGTATATTTTGATTTTAATTCATATGCTTAAAAGAGTTTTCTAGATGAAGAATGTTCCGATTTTCTATTTGTCCAGGATATGGTATTTACTTATCTTGAGAGTGGAGATTGAATAATATGGGTTAAAGACGAAGATGATGATAAAGATGATACAAATCAAATCAAGTACTTTTTTTTAAAGAAAGATGATACTAAGGTTATTTTGTTTCAATAGTTTAATGCATATAATATCCAGATATGCTCACGACATACATCAGGTGCACTAAGGGTTTACGCTTGTTATATTCACTTAGCGATCGCCGCAGGTGGCCAAATTTAACTGGCAACGGAAATATCTTCTTGAGACATTTACAGACACTGATAGGTGGAAATGCTTTGATAATTTAAGTTTTGTCAGTCGTTAAGTAGTTATATAGAATTTTTCTTAAGTTTATGTTAAAAAAGAAATTAATAATCATATATCATTAAGCTGTTGAGCGATGAAAAATATAGCTGTCCTGGGACGCACGACAGGTGTGTTACGAAGTTGGTGATTATTGAAAATAATTTATAAGTGAAGAATACCAATAAATAATTATGGAGCAATTATATGACAACATAGAGTTTTATTAACAATTTAAATATAGTTTTGTTATTCTTATCATATAACAACAATGGCGTAGAGAGTGTCACAGTCCAAACGACAACCGTAGTAAAAGGTGGCGAACCAGAATAAGTATACAAATGGACTTTACTAATTTATAGGTAATAAGACTGTCTGTGATAGTGTCCTGTTGTCCAATTTAGTTCTTTTTTAATAACTTGTATAGAATTGATGCATAATATTAGTATAATATTTTACCATTCCAAGAAGCTCTTATCAGTAGGATATATAAATTTAAGTCAGGGTTCCACCGAAATAATTATTGAAATGATAAATTTTCTATATAACGTATAAGAAGAAAATAACACTTAAAAATACTCGACCGAAATTGTACGAACCACGATTAAGAAAGTCTTTTATTGTTACTTGTTAAGCGCGATTCTTGTTGTTTTTAATATAACTGACATCCAATTACTTTCAGTAAAAAATATATATATTGTGAAGCTTGTGTTTTCAAGTCATGAATATATAATTAATTTTTCCATTAAACTTTATCTTTTACTGCTGCATTATAAATGTTGTTTTTTTTTATTGATATAAGAAAAAAAATATTTTAAATTTTATTTATTAATATCTGAGTTAAAAAAAAAATCAAATTATGGACTGGATGTTGGATTTAAACTCCATTTGAAAAGTTATCACAATTCAATTGCTCTAAAAAAAAATTGGTTGATGAATTTATTCAATCTATCATATACCTACTGACTGAACCAAATATATCATGCCGTTTGACGTTACGTCATGCTAGTCGATCTTATCACCAAAACATGCTAATAAATATTTCACAAAAAAAATATGTAATTGATTTTCATTTTTATATAAACTATACTTTTAATTGTAAGTTCTTAAAATAATTGCATCTTTTGTAATCCGTAAAAGGCCACAATTATTGAAATTCCAGTATTTATCTCGATCGAACCTACATTCCTATTGCGGTGATTTCAACCTTATAATACTTCTCAGTACAAAAGAAACATGGCAATTAGATATATAGGATACTTGCTAGAATTGTATTTATTCTCCGTAAGAACGTTCTAGAATCTTATTATCAATTTTTATGATAGCACGCTAAAAGGGTTCTTAAAATATTTTAGTAAAATTTATGGAATAGCTTCTGTAATGTATTTTTCGTCTGTAATAGGGCTATTAAGATTAGGGCATGATATAAAATATTACTTTCGAAAGTAACAGCTGTTCCGTCGTAGGCAGAGCTAACTTTTTAATAACAATATCCTTTAGACACTAACTCGTACACTTCACTACATAGATATTAAATGCTTGGGCTTAAGATAGCAGTTTCAGTTCAAAACCGACTTAGTGTAAGTTAACCTTTATTTAATTAGTATTTATTAACTACTAAAATCAAACCGTATGCACTCACTAAAAGTTTCTGGTACCTATCTTTAATGGTACATCTTGTTCTTGATGCTGCAGAAACACTTTATAATTGCTAGGCGTGGTAGCAAGAGGTCCAAATCTTCTCACTGATTGGAGATGCTTTTACTTTCCGCTCAGTTTACCGTTTCTTACTAAGCCTTTATTAAGTATACATTTTTATAATAGGTAGGTGGGCGAGCAAATGGGTCACGTAATTATAAGTGATCTTATAAGCTATAAGAAATACACTATCTCATTCCACCCCACAAACTGGAATACAACTATACTAAATATTGTTATTTGTTTATATAATATCGGATGAGTGACTTCAACCTACCAGTGCGTGCTTGGATGGAGCCCTACTACTAAATAACACAACATACAATATCGTTTAATATTATCTGACTACTGACCTATATTATACCTGTTCAATTTTACAGATGACCTCAGCTTTAAAATCTTGAACCCAAGAGCTCTTTCGGTGTCTGGACTTCAGCCTCGATCTGGTTTAAGATCTATGATTAGTATCTGATTTTATGATTTTCATATATTTATTTGTATAAGTTAAATTTAATGTGTTTTAATTTTAATTAATAGCAAATTATTATTTTGTTTTAGTTTCATTTTAAGGCTTATATATATTTGATACGTTGCTTAATTAATTTTTCGCGTAATTTAAAATATTATTAGTTGTTGTTTTCATTTAAAGTTGGTTGTTTTTATGGCTTCCTAATTGAATATTTTATAAGAATATCAATGTTGTAAATGTAAATATATTTACATCAATTTTATCTCCAATGAAACAAATATCGTTAAATTATGAGTACGATTGTGTGATTTCAATGTAACTGCCACTTCTGAAATTTTATAGGATATTCTCAAACTCATGACTATTTCTAGTCTATATATTTGTTGATCACCGAATTGGCTGATTCACTCTCAAAGGGACTCAATCCAATACTTTCTGATTTATTTCATGGTAAATCTATAAGTGAACTTGGTAATTATTATTCTGATTAAATATTTTTGTCAGCATATTTTACCTAAACAAAATACAAGCCGCTCCCAAACCACAGTCCTAGATCCGTTACTGAAAGGCAGGCAAATCTTGATACCCGCACCGGATAGCGAGGCGGGACTTTCATTGGACACAGCGCAACATACCGTGATTCATTCATTGATAACGCTAGTCGGCTGAGATCTCTTGCTGTACGCTCATGATTAACGCCAGGTTCGGCAGTAAACGGTGTTTTTTGAAGTTGGTCTGTTTCTGAGAACTTACACTTTCGTGTAATCTGTCTGCGTCTGTGGAGTCTGCGGAGCGGGATTGTAAGGAGAGTGCCTTACGCGAGCCCACTCCGCCGAAGAAGACCAGGAAGAAAGCGACGTTGGTATGCTTCCCCTGCTGTAAGCGTCGCCGTAAGTAATGTACTCCGAGAATCCCCTTAGGTTGGAGGCCCGCAAAGCAAACCAACAATCGGGGCATCAGAGGAGGAACGCCTAAAAGCGTTTTTCCAGGGTGAAAAAAAGTAAAATCAAAGGTAATTCTAAAATTTGAACAAAATAAAAAATAAAATGTTCTGTACATTTCCTTTAAACAAAGTACGCGAGTAAGAGCTACAAGAGTATGTTTGTATTCCATTCTTAATTACTCTGAAGCAGGAAATACTTCTTAACAGGTTGATAGACCGTTAATTCGTACCGGATTGAAACACCAATTTACTTTATGTTTCGAAAGAAAATGTTCGCATTTAGGTCGTTAAATTGTACGCAACATTTAGCCTCGTAAACTTGTGATAAAAATATTCGGCGTTTTATAAGGCGTTTTTATTCTGGGTCCTTAAAAATATAAATTGTCTCTACCATAAATGATAAAAAATGCTTTTATTATGTAAAACAGGAACGATTTTGGCTCATTTTTAAATATATATACATATAGAATGAAGTATAAAGTTGAACCAAATAATTTAAATGAAAATGGGCTATAACCGGATCTTTTTGCTTATTTACGTAACGTATATTACTTTAAATTACCAAAGGCCAACTTTTTGGGTTGGAGAATTTCTAGTAAAAAAGTGAGTGAGCAAATATACTGGTATCTGTATTTTTTAGAGCTAACTTCTATATTAATGCCGCATTTGATACAATCTATTTATATTTTAACAGGTATAATGAAATATTTAAATCGATCAAACACAAAAATTAACGTGTTAATAAGAAAAAAAAAAAACTGTCATAAGATTTTAGTTTTGAATATTTAGAGAAATCCTGAGACATACATATTCGCAATTCTGCAGTGAAGGCCGCTTTATGAATTTAGATCCGATTTCTAGATTCAAATCCTTCTTCTTTGCATAGGCGGACGCCGTCCCCGGCAGTAGGATATTAGCTGACTATAACTTTCGTATCATACAAATCTTACTATTGATAATAGCATAAAAGTAGGCACTGAGATATTGTATTTTAAATATTGCGTCAAATTACTTTCTTTATTTGAAGCTGTTTACATTCAACCAACCATATTTGCAATTTTTGCCAATATTTGCACACGTGGAGCACGTTTTTTTGGTCACGCGTGCTGAAATGTTTACGCGAGCTGTTTTTTCATGAGAGTTCAAACAATATTGCGTTAAGTTTGCCCCTAAATTGAAACGTCGTGATCTCTTTATAGAAAGAAAAATATACGGTACAAAAGTTTAGATATAATTTAAACTTAATTTTTTTTCTAATAATTCCATATACTTTTTAATGTAAGCCTAGATTTCCGGGCTGGAATAAAATTAGTATTATGAGACTCTACAACAGATTATTGTATATAGTAACACCAGATTTATTAGACCTGCCTTTCTCATTTCTGAGATATTAGTTAATTTTTACAAACTATTAGTAAACATTTGCAATCCAAATTAATCTATTTCTTTAATCTTTCAACTTAGAAGACTTTGCGAGGTTTATTCCAAAGAGAAAATCAATGGTTGAGGTCTAGAAATCATATTACCTCGATAGCAAATTGAGATTATCATTTTGATTTAGGCAATGTTAATTTTCACAAAGCTGATTTAATCTCTGATAACACAAAGCTTAACTGCATGTAAACACGTGACTAAATAAGGAAATTAACACACTAAAACGACCGAGCTTAGCAACCACGATGAGAAAATAATCAGCAATCGATTTTATCTGTGCGATTAAAACGAGGTACCTAAAACAAGGAAGTCTTGTATTTTGGTCACATATCGTTGTAGAATAATATATAATTAAATTTCGTGGTCACGTTAGTCTGACCCTTTTCATACTAGTATAAAAAAACGGCTATATAAAAATGTTATTTAGTTATTACTAAAATAAAAAAAAATGTCTTGATGTAATTTTATCCATTTTATTTGAATGGCAATTCAATCTCTGAGATCAGATCAGAGTATCTGAATCTAAGACGTTATTGATTTACGTGTTAGTTAATTAACCAAAACTAAATTAGGTATTTATTCATTATATCATACTTAATTCTTGAGATGTAAGAAATATTTACGAAATGAACACGAAATCTTATTTTTGGATCTTAAAAGAAATTTGTTCGAAATTTCCAAAACTAGGATTTCTATTATATAAATAACCTCCAAATTAGTGTATCTGTTAAGAAAGTTAATACTGGTAATAATAAAAGTAAATACTGGGTGTCTCACGCTTAGATAACCCAGTATTTTTTTCTATCAAACACAATCAGTACTATTATTTATTATTGCTTCCACCATGCAAAGCAGTCTTACGGAGGATTGGCCTCAGACATATGACTGACTGCCAAGTCCATTATTTTCAGTGTTATGAAATACATTCATAACAAATAAATGGAACAAGGGCAAGCGAAAAATATAGAAGAACTTCCTGATGTGAAATAAAAAACCTGAAATTGAATAAGCATAGTTGAATGAAATAGATTTTATGATTGTTCATACAGATTGTGACCATTAGCCTTATTTTTGACAAATAGTATGTTTGAAAATGTTAAAGCTAACTACGCTTCCGGATAATCAAAAACTAACCTTAATTTTGCAGCTATAAAGCGCACAATGGAAATAAATTCTAAACTTTATCTAAAAACTTCAACAAAATGAAAATCCTCTAGCAAAAAGCCATTTTGTATCAACATCCCCTGAATATAATTTTCATGCAACGTGTCGGAGAATTCAACTATAAAGGGGTAACCATCTGAGAAATTTAAAAAAGCAGGACATTAAGGAAACTTGTGATTATGTAGTTAAAAAAAAATAATGTTTATTTTTTTAGATTAAACATGAGTAGTTAACTGAACAATTACAATGAATAAACAAAGCTTATAAGTACGATTTAGTGTAAAGTCAGCTGTAAGTATTTTTTTGTAAACACGATTCACAAAAAAATATACTGTACGTTAAATTGATTGAAGCACTTGGAGCATTTGGACATGAAACCCAGTTATGCTTTTTGATACATTAACTAATGAATAAAGCTTATTAAAATTAGCAGACCAGGTACTTGATTTGTCTGCGAAAATTTATAAATGTATTAATAACGAAAACGTAGTCTAAAATATATATTCTAACTTGCCATGTGATATTAAATCTTTAAGTGTGTATTTGGTATCTGTTTGTGTAGTACAGGTAGACAGAATCATCCTGAAAGAAAATTTCGTAATGTTGAAATTGCACTATGGTATATTTTTTGAGAATAACAGGGTTTTTTTATGATAGGCAGGCGGTCAGAAAATTGGGCACCCTGATTGTAAATGGCCATGTCCTCCCCTAGACATGCGCCATCAACCTTGGGAACTAATGTGAATGTTATGTCCCTTGTGCCTATAGTTACAATAATTCACTTTCCTTCAAACCGGAAAACAACTATACCAAGTAGTGCTGTTAAAAAGTTATTATGAAATTTCCATAATTATGACTCAGAACGAAAGATAAGCTATCATTGTTGAAGATAATAGGACAGGGTATTGAAAACGCGAAGCTAGTTAAAAAATCCGATCGTGAAACAATCTAGTTACATATTAATCTCTACTTTTTTAAAGTCAGAACAAACTGTGATGGGAAATTACGATCTTTGCAACTGAAATGTACAATAAAATGGAAAAGGAATATATAGAACAACAACGAGAGAATATAGCAGAGACGATCTGTACCTTCGTCCTGTATTTATTCTGATATCGGCGTGAAGAAATCTATTTTTTTCTACTCCTGTCGAAACTTAGAACGTGTCGCATAAATTATTGAAAACGAGTGTCCTAGGAAAATGAAAATGTTGCCAACCCTAATCTGTAACAAAGCAGCGGTTGTCGGAAGCGAAACAGTTATTATTATTTTGTGTGTGCTGTAACCTTGAGTTAAAAATAATATATCTATAACATTTAATTTTATCTTAGCTGCTTTAATGTAAATTTGACATTAGCAATAGTTAATATTAATCTTGATATGGTATTGGCTTATATATTAGTAAGATAAGCTGCGTCGATCGTCGTCGATATCGATATAACATGATGATGCATTTCTGGCGTTTTCGGTTGCAGCGACCATTCTAGTGCGGCGGAAAGCTACGCACATTTTTTAGGGCTGAAGCGTGTTCACAAACGAGTGTCTATACGTTCACCTTTGACTGCAAATCCGACACGTTCGGAATGTTTACAAAGCATGGGAGTGTTAATACTCCTGCGCCGTACTCATGATGGATCAATGCCCATATGCTAGCTAGCCACCAGATAAATAAGGTCATCAATATGTATAGTCACAACATATTATTTATGTTTTAAATTTGAATTTGAAACAAATTTCAAGATAATGTAGAGTTACGCACGCGTAGCACGCGTAGTGTATAATTTTCTTGATAAATATAATGAAAAATATCATATTCTATAATATCCTATTGTGTTTTATTTATTACTAAAGAGTATCACATATATATATATCACAATACAGCACAATACTACATATTGTAGGACTATTTTGTTTTCCATAAATCTAAAAAATCACTACTTAGATTTTTTGATCTTGCTACTCACAAATAAGTCTTATATAATTTAATACTATTGGAACTACAGTGCCCGTGTCAATAGACTAATTGTCTTTAATTAGCAGATTAGCAGATGCTTTTCGAAAATAAATTTATTTCTCTTGTAGAATTTTTTTGTTCATTATATTGGTAGCCGGACGATCAACTGGGCCATCCGATGGTATATGGTCACCACTGCCTATAGCCAAGATTTTTGACTATGAATGAGCAAGTGTAACATTTATATATTGAATTTTTAACTTAACTATCCCTTGTGCCTGTAGTTACACAGGCTCCCTTACCCTTCAAACGAGGACACAACACACCGGCCCAACATTTATTTTACAAAAAAAAAAAAAACAGAATTTATAATATCATGGAAAATAGATATTCTATCGCTAAATAACATTACTCAGTATTGTTGTGTTCCGGTTTGAAGGGTGAGTGAGCCAGTGTAACTACAGACACAAGGGACATAACATCCTAGTTCCCAAGGTTGTTGGCGCATTGGCGATGTAAAGAATGATTAATATTTCATACAGCGCCTTTGTCTATGGGCGGTGGTGACCACTTACCATCAGGTTACCCATACACTTGTCCGTCATACCATAAAAAAATAATAATATAATAATACAGACGCAGTCATAATAGTAATGAAGTATAATAAACTATAATAATACCTATTAAATATAACAAAGCGACTTATAATTTTAAATCGAGAGTTACAAAGTTCATCAAAGGTCACGTGAATAAACGCAGTTTCTAGAGACGAAGTTCATCAATCATTCAACGTTATTACACATTTATTCTTACTCTTCAGGGCAACGAACTTCTAGCTCCGAGATGTATTACAAAAATTTACATATACTAAGACTTAATTTAAATTTGAAGATTAAAAAACGGATTAAGTATTACCATTCTAAAAGACGTATACGAATTAATTATTTAAAAATTAAATAGATCCTTAGGACCTGGGGAATTTATTAAGCAATGGTCACACTTACGGTTTTTGGTGGAGCGTGTGAGAACTGCACTTATTGTAATAAACTAATTTATTCCACACTAATGATCACGCAAGAAGTATACTTATCTAAATAAAAAGAGAAAAACAAGATGGAAAAAGAGACTTTTACCAATGAGAGACTTTTTGTATCGAACTGGAAGGTACTTGCTTGATAGGGATTGTCAAGAAAAAATCTAAATTAAAAAACAAAAACCTTGAAAGTATCTAGTAAGTAGTAAATGGGTAGTAAAATTAAATTATCATTGGTGTTTGGTTAAATTTACGTGCTACTCTGCAAATGACTATAGAAATGCAAACAAGACAGAAGCAAAGGACTGTAGCAAAGTCACAAAGTTAAAAGTATGTCAGCTCTACAAAAAATCCACTGTATTTGGTAGAGCAGTTGTGTTAGTCTGTAAGAACTCACCTCGCATCTCAATGTAATGTTGAAAATTGGCTGTGTTGATGGTTTTTCACACATATCATATCATTGTTTTTATTACACCCCTACGAATACGAATACTGGTTTTTATAAAAGCGAAATACCTCTACCTACACATCGCGAGGTCTCCGAAACTATAGTTTCGATTGACTTGAAATTTAACATACTAGACGCTCGCTAAGAAAGGACTTTTGGAAATTTAACTACTGTGAGTTTGAAACTCATTTCAAATTTATTCTATATATAAATAATAACTGTACTATATTATATTATGTAAATTCTGATGATCATAACTTTTTGCTATTACATTTCTTTAAAATGTTTACAGATAAAAAATAAAGACATTTTAATCGGAAAATCCGACTCAAGGTATGTATGCCATATTATACAAATTCTTCCTTACTTAATTAGCATTATAAGAATAGACGACCCATCTCGCTGTAAAGTTATAAATTAATAAAACTAGAGGATATTCTAGGTGATTTTATCTACTGTTTGACCTCAATACTTTTTACTGCTGTATTTCAGTTTTAAATATGGGTAAGTCAGTGTAATTACAATAAGAAGATATATAATATAACTATTTACACACATTTTCAATTTTTTACATAATTGAAATATAAATGCTAGCCAGCCTGCCTAAAACAAATTAAAAGAAAATGTTTTTTTTGTTTTTATCAGTCCGATATTTAATATTGATTTGTACATCCTTATGTTTATTCACGTGTTCTACTAATGAGTTCGATTCTCTCCCCCTTTAGCCATAACGTATAAAAAACAAAGCGGTCCGCTATTTGATTACAAAAACAAAATCTTTTCTTACCGGAGGCTGATTCTGAATATTTTACTGCTTATATTCTTACAGCGCTTTCAGCTGCTGAATATATTGCATCGTTCTTGAATCTTAATGGATGAAGTATGCATATTACAAGATTTTGCACTTATTCAGAGGCAATAAAATCAGTCAAGTTTTTTAAGGATATCTATGTAATATGGAAATTTTTGTTTAATTTAAAATATATCGTGTTTAGGTATACCTCCGTGTTTCATTTAAAATATCCTAGAGGAGGACGGAGTCAAAACTAAATAGGTATACATGTTCTCACCCACGAAGGCTCTGCTAAATCGGCGTGTTTCGGCTTGGAATATGTCTTAGTGTGCGTAAGATTAATAGTGTAAGAATAAACACAGACAAAAATACAAATTAGTTTAAATTTGTTAATGCACGCCGATGATTTAACGTGGGGTCGATTCATCGTAATTTGTCAGTGATATGAATGTTTGTACCTATATATATATATATATATATATATATATATATATATTATGCAAAAGATGTGCAAAAATAAATAAAACAATTAAAAAAAAAAAAACTTCTGAAATGAAAAGTTTGCATTTAATATATTACTGAAAGTGTTGATATTTTGTATTTGTATAAACCTCAAACATATTTTATCTTGTAAAAAAAGAAACGTTCGATTTTCAAAAACGAGATGATTAAATATTATATCATGGTATCAAAGAAAATTATTCTGATTGAGGAATAAAAATATTTTTTCTTTTTGATTTATCTGATGATATAATGAAACCGATAACACTCAAGATAGAAAAAATATATATAAATATAGTTAAACAGACGATTAATATTTAAAAAATATAAGACGAACTGACTATATACATAAATATTTGAGCAAATTAACTTCTCCTCCAAACTTTTAAGGGTCCTGCCATTCAAAATCCTGCTGTATCCGACATGTTCAAACATCGAACTTTGAATATGTCAATAGCAACATGAAGTATCCTGAAGTCTAGTTACAAATAGCAAACGTTATTGCAAACGCCCTAATATTCTTGAATGATAAGAAACAATTACTCTATGGTAAACGAGATAGCCCAGTGGTTAGAACGCGTGTGTTAGATTTTTTTATAGAGACTTAATACATTATATCAGGATATTTTAAGATAATTTCTATTTCTTTATAATATCTTGAGGTTAAAAGACAATAAAAGATTATATATGAAACACAAATATTTATTTAACCATTATAATAACTGTAATCGTAATATTGTATCAATTAAAATTTCCATTAACACCGATTACCTTAATACTAACTTTGTATCTTGATAATTGCAAAAAAAACACAATTCATATACCATTAATAATTTAACAAACAATAACAGTTATACTATATAACAAAACTATATCGTACCTTAAATGTTAGCACCTTGCTGGCCCAGGATCAAAGTAAAAAGTAAAGTGTCCTGTACCGAGCTTTTATCACTTATATAGGCCTCACTACAAGTCACGTGACTCACAATAATGAACAGAAAAGTCAAAGTACCCTCTTATTTAATATCATTGTCATAATTGATTAAAACATACAAATACATAGTGTAAGCCTTGTTTGTAATCGTCTAATTATTTATTTATTTCTTACTTAATCTGTCACGTGCATCTTAACCGATGATAGCAAGTTCAAACCCAGGCAAGCATCGTAAAATTTTTATGTACTTAAATTAGTAGGGCCTTCCATAAAGGCCACAGGAATAAAGAACTATGCATAAATAGTCTGAATTATATATAATGTGTTAAAATTATAATATTCCATTAAATATAAAGCCACCATTGGTTCAGGAAGTAGATAGACAAAATTATTTATGAATTATTTGATAACGAGCAAATTTGTTCGACGAATATTGACTTAATAATCAAATATCTAACATTGAGCGTATCAAAATAGCTCGTTCAAATAAGTAATGTTGAGTATTTACAAAGATTTGGAATGATAAATTGACAAATACGTCTGCTTACATACCTGACATTTTAAATGTCAACGCTATTTATAAGATGTTTCTCGTCAGAATAATTATTGGTAACTCAACCGACGTCCAAGTATTATTTAAGAAAAAAAAATATTTTTATTTTTTATTGTTCCGTGATCTTAATCTGCCTTTTGAGAAATTACTTTCAATATAATTTATGATATTGTCAGACTGCCACGATAGTCCAGTTCACGTTAATACGGTTTCAAATCCAGGGAAATGATTCTAAGTTTCCATATGCTTAATGAGTATAAATAATCTCGTTCTTAGCGGTGAAGGTAAACATCGCAAAGACACTTGCATGTCAAAGACTGAAATACCGTCCTGTGTGTTTTTTATCACCAATCCGCATTGGAGCAATGTGGAATATGCTCGAAGACTAACCATCTCAATGATAGAGACGGACTTTGTTTAGTGCGAAAATTACATGACATTATTTTAACACAGAAATTAATTTTCTCTAATTTAGATAATCAAGGTTAAAGCTGAGTAAAATCAAGTTAAGTATCGCATCCCTTGCATTTGTCGGTTTTGGTCAGCTGCTCAAAAACAACAATGTCGTTAATTGTTAATATTGAATTCAAATACAACATAATATATTGCTACATGTAATCGAATTATTAATGATTCTAATAAAAATGTATTGAATGCTTAAATCACAAATGCTATTGGCAAACAGCGCTGAATCAATAATAATAAATTTGATTTACAACAATTTTGTAGCATATGTAATGCTGATTTATAACGAAATCCTGTAGAAATTTTCCCATTAGATTTTGTTAAATTATATTGACATAGATAAAAATATAAATATTTTTTGAGTTGTTTTGTCACTATTCTAGTCACAGTGCACACGTTTGTGAACTGTGCAGGTGACTAGAATATCTTAATCGATTGGATTTTGAAAGCTGAAAGCTTTTGAAATGATTTAATTACGAATAAGGTGTCTTAAAAATCAAATTATTTAATAATCTAGTCTTTATATATATAGTGATGTTCCTTAGTCTCGCTACAACTCAAAACCGGCTTAACCGGTATGAATATTTTTTGTTTTGTTTTGTTCACTTTGATACAATAATGGTTTACATTTTTAAAAATATTGTAGAAACATCAAAACATAACTAAAATATTGAAGAATTAAAATTGATAAATTTGTATGGAAAACGTCAGTTTTTGCAATTCTTTTTTTACATTAACAGCCTGTAAATTTCCCTCTGTTGTGCTAATGCCTCCTCTCCCTTTGATGAGAAGGTTTTGGAGTATATTCCACCACGCTGCTCTAATGCGGATTGATGGATACACATGTGACAGAATTTCGATGAAATTAGACACAGTCATGTAGTCACGATGTTATCCTTTATCGCCAACGACGAGATGAATTGTAAACACAAATTAAGCACATAAAAATTCAGTGGTGCTTGCCTAGTTTGAACCTGCAATCATCGGTTAAGATGCACGCGTTCTAACCACTGGACCATCTTGGCTTAGTTCCAAAAAAATCTTTAATTAAGTAATGAGAAGCTGATGAGTTAAAGTAAATTACGAATGGATACGTTTCTTGTTACCTAAAGTATGAACTGTATGCCATATAAGTAAAGTTTATTAATGCATTAAAATATGTATGTAAGACATAATCTACCTACGACTCGTGTAAAGTAAAGTTACAGCCTATAAATGACCCACTGCTGGGCTCCTCTCCCTATTGGGCCTACTCCACCACGCTGTTACATTTATATACGTCGTTATATTTGTATCTCCACGGAAATGTTATCTGTGCTTTTCGTGCAACTTAACTTTTTGAGTTTTATTTTTAAAATTATAAAAAATGTTATTTAATTATATGCATTATATATATGAGTCTGCATTAGAAATCGTAAATGTATATGACTTAAGAGTCATGTAAATACGTAGACAAACACATATACACATACACACATAGACGGAGCTTGGTAATAATTTTTGATAAGCTTGAATTCTACTGGAAATATGCAGTTCATTTTAGTGTTGTTTGCGAAGAGTGAATTTCAGAATTATGCGAAATTGATATCCCACAGGAATAATACTTTTCCCGTGCACCAAATTGTATTGAAAAATCGTTTTATCACGAAAAGATGAATTACTGAATAGCTACAAAACTTTCCTTATTGAACGGTATATTTATTTCAAGATGTAGAACGTTTATTTGGTCTATAGTATATTTTTTCCAAAATTTCAAGAAAAAAAGGACAACTTACACTGTACATGTACACCACAAACATAAAATATAGTAATCTTAGAACTAAAAACCAAAGAAATAATTATAAATATAAACACAAAAATTTACAAAAATATTCTATATCTTGTACAACGGGCGGACTTATGGCTAATTAGCCATATCTTCCAGACAATCCAAACAATAATCTAGACAGAGATAATTTATAATAACTATGTTCCTTACTTTTTCAATATCTAAATTTAGATACTTTATATTCAGAGTTCAAAGTAAACCAAATGATTCTTTACATATTAGGTTAATGATCTTGGTTATGTATGGAGAAATGTTCAGAGAAAAATATATTTACTCAACAATGGCAACAATTAATGAGCTGTATTAATACTTGCTAATGAAAATAGAGAAATTAATTTCTTTTTCATATCCTTTATTGTATCAAGTCATTTAAATAAATTAATTCTTATTCCATTACATAAAAAGGCTCTCATAATTTCTGCATGAATTTAAATCCATGAATATTAAACAGTCGGAAGTTATTAACATCGTTACAGTTTTTCATATAAATATCATCAGTGGATTATTGAAGAAGAAATCTTATAGAAGCATAAGCAGGTATGAAGATACTAAACAATAGCTTTTTTTTTGTTTTTTATGGCATTGGTTGGCGAACGAGCATATGGGCCACCTGATGGTAAGTGGTCACCACCGCCCATAGACAAAGGCGCTGTAAGAAATATTAACCATTCCTTACATCATCTATGCGCCACCAACCATGGGAACTAAGATGTTATGTCCCTTGTGCCTGTGATTACACTGGCTCACTCACCCTTCTAACCGGAACACAATAATACAGTGTACTGTTATTAGGCGGTAGAATATCTGATGAGTGGGTGGTACCTAACCAGACGGGCTTGCACAAAGCCCTACCACCAAGTAATATATCTCTCTGTCTTTCGTTACTTAGATGTCGCTTTATTCAGCTTGAATCTAGTAATAAAATATTTAATACCCATAAAGATTATTTTTACATATATAATATCATCGATATTAGGACATGTTTTTAAATAATACGCTAATATATATAATAAAATTCCACAGCTATTAAAATTTTAAAGCTCATATAAAAAAAAACATTGATAAATAATAAAACATATTACTCAAAATAAAGATTTTATTTAAGATAAAAAATCGTGAAATTTGTATTTACAGACTTAATGTTAAATAGGATGTATAAAAAAATAATTGTCATTTACTGACTCTGTAATTAAAATAGTGGAAAAGAGTAACTACTGAGTTTCTTACCGGTTTTTCTCGGTAGAATCCACTTTCCGAACCGGTGGTAGCTTTAGATTTAATTCAACGGCGATTGATAACATGACGATTTAAAAGGGGTTTTAATTATATTATTAATAGCCTTTAATAAATAATATTTTCATTTTGATTTTTAATCTTCGAATTTTTCTTATGCACACAATATTCTTAGTAAAAAAATGATGCCACATTTCGTTTAACAATGCCATTTATTTGCGTAATAGTTTGACGCGTTATCTAGTCACTTCTTGTATAATGTTTTCTTAATTTTGGCCATATCGGTCAAATTATTGTGTATAATGTGTGCGTAAACATTTTTCTAGTATATAAAAAGTAGTTTCATCTTTCACTGAATCATACTATTAGTAATCCAGTTCCATTAACCATTACGAATACACAAAGATTGAACAGGAATAGTCATTTCGGAATGAAATAGGAACTACGAGCATTCGGAAACTTTAGTAAAATTTATGAGTTTGAAGCTGTCAGTGTTTGGACATTGCCGGTTCTATTGCAGTGAATAGAATTTTCCCGCAACTGAAACTTTTAACTTTGACTCCAGTTTTAAGTTAAATCTAACATTCACATTCGGAAACTGGACGCGTAGAGTTGGTTGAATGGTTTTTTTATGTCGGATAAAATCTTATTCTATATTCTCAAACGCCACTTTTTATAAATTTTGATTGAATCAATTAAAATTTAAATACCAAGAGCGAGTGAGGTATAGTACACGAATCTTATATATTTTTAAAGTATGTCGTATCTTTAGTAAGTATATTGAATTATATAACAAAATAAATGGTTGATATTAATAAAAACGTAACATATTTAAAAAAGTTGGCCATTTGCTCGTCTGCGCCGTAAAATAAATTAAAACTAAAATAAGTCAGCGCAACAAAACCCGTCGGTTTTACCGTGCTCTGTTGCATTACAATGAGGTAAACAAAATACGGAACAAAGTTATTACTCACATAAATTAGTCACGATAATTCTTAAACGAAGATAGTGAGTTTGATGCTGACTCCTGTATATAATTCATTTTTGGCGGTGAAGTATAACACTCTAAGGAAACCTACCGGATGAAATTATGCCACAATTGTATTCAACATCCCGGAATTGATCAGCGTGGTGAAATAATTTTCGAGTCTTGTCTATAAAGGGGCCTTTGTCGAGCAAAGGGACATTTATGGGCTTTTACTTTTATTAAGGTATTAAGAATATAACACCTTTATTGTTACTAGAACATGCTACATAGAATTACAAAGATAATAATAATATTGGAAGAGTAAAATGAATGAAATGAAATTATTTATTCCATGGGCTTATTAGTGCAGAAAAAGTGTGTTTGTTTTTGTATAAATATATATGTTATTTATAAACGTTATAACTTCTACTGAAACCTATTACATAATTAGAATGTGTCCTTTTACAAAAGAGAAAAAAAGATTTGTATTAAATAATATTGTAAACAAGTAATACTTCTTTATTTTCGATACATTGCCAAACTTCAGTAGTCAATGGATTTAGAAAATGAACAAATAGACTAAAAACTAGGTCAGGAGTGAAATAAATTGATCTTTTGTATTCGTATTTAGGAATATTAATCAAGCAAATCTATTTGCAGAATTTCATTGAAACCTTTTGCCAAAGATATGAGGGAAACGTACCAATATTCTGAATGTGAAATTTTTTGAAGAAAACTAAAAAAGAAACTCTTTTGTTTTTTCAGTAATTAACATCCATTCTTACTGAATAACGCAAATCGGCTAGACGGGCTTATTTATCAGATAGACTACCTAGCACTTGACCTCATCCTGACACACGAAGGTGAATTAGCGGAAGGTGCTACATAATAAATAAAGATTTTTTGAGATATTTGTTGTACATAAAGCTAATAATTCGTCAAAATAATTGCTATCCTAAAGGATAATAAGTGGAATTTATTCCAAATAGGATATAAATATTTAATAATTTTGGCCAATGAAATTTTGCGCTGTTTTCTCCGATCCTCAAAATATATCCGAAATTATAATAATCTATCTTATGGGTCATAAGAGAAAGAATTCAAAGCGCTTAAAACCCTAAGTGCACCAGAAATTACGTATCCATTTTGTGAAATAAGTAATACATATTCTATTAAAAACACATATTATTGTTGTGTCATTGTCAGATTTGACACTATTCATGTTGAATGTTTTTTCCAATTTTATTTTATGCAACAAACCGATTGTCACAACGAACTTTGTTTTCTGCAACTGTCGATTTGTGAAGCCAACTTTGATTTATGCATTTTGTGAACGTTGATCCTGACAATCTTTGTATGATGGAAATGAAACCTGGTTTTTCATTACAAGATCAACGGATACACTGCATACAACAATAGACTGTTATGAATTTGAGTACCAAATAAAATAAATATTAAAACTCAATTAGCATCGAACGGCATTTTCATTATGTAAAAATTGCTAATAAATAAATTCTAAGAAGAGTCGTCGTCGATGATTTATTAATTTTCAAGGATATAACAGTAATTTTTAGTATTCGATAATCAGTGTTTTTTTATTATTAATTCATAGGCAAACTATGCATGAACGCTGGACTAAGTGATTTATTAAATGGCACTATAAACAAGCTGAACTCGTATCTTCTGAAATCGAGAGGATTTGTACCTTGCATATTATTTTTCCATCAGACTGTATCAAGGATGGGAGCTGGAATGGCCTTGCACTGTACACAGTAGCGATTAATGTATGGGGCGAAATCCCTTTCACTTCTGAGGAGAGGTCCACCTTGCCACGAGAGGAGCATGGATGACAAGTGCGACGAAGCAGAATACATATGAGAATTATTTCCCAAATTCCTTTTTATTTTAATTTAGACGGTGATAAATGTAATCCCATTCTCCCATCTTAAGAGCCAGTATCAACCCATACAACGATACGAGGTCCATTACGATTATGGAACCCCGAAACAGGGGTGAAAGAAAGCAATTTAGGAGATTTATTTTGACAAAATATGTAGAACAGGGTTCATCGGACACAATGCCATCTTACCGCGGTAAATCGGCACGGGTGGCAGTGTAAAGATTTTACATAAAGGTATATTTATTGAGGTCACTTAAGCAAAGGATAAATAAGGTAAATAAGATTAAACTCATGTTTTAATCAGATGAAGTTAAATCTCTCGAGCCTTTGCCTAGCAGTGGAGTATTTTATTTATTTATTTTAAATATTAAATAGGAAACCTACACAATCTATAATATATATATAAAACTATATTATAAAAGATTATACTTTTAAAAATTGATGCAATACATCACAATTATAGGCTAACACATCATGCAGAACTCTAGTTGACACTCCAATTTAACATTTTTAATCTAAACCATAAAAACGGACATGCATTAAAGTAACTATAACAAGAAATACATCAATTTGAACTAGCGGATACGGGGAAAAATCCACCCAATATAAATAAAAAATTTTTGAAGCGAAAGTAGTATGGACAATTCGTGGCGGTATTTATCTATTTATGTAGGTAAATAAATTGTCGTAGTTTTTTGTTAAATTTAAGTTTTGTAGGTTTTAATGCTGCCACTAAATAGGTCTAAATCCGCCTCTTTGTGAATATTTCGTAGGCCTGTTTAAAGGGGCTGTTATGACAACATTTGTATTTGAAAACCGACATTTGAAAGTCGATATATTGATAAGCCTTACGTTTTGTCTCGGAATAAGTAATTTAATTTGAGTCAGAAGATCAGGGCAGTCTATATTGTCTGATATTATTTTATGCGGAAAACACAAATCCATCATATCTCTGCGACTAGTAAAGTGTACTCATTTTGTAATGTTTTAACGATTTGGAGTAATCATTCAAATAATTTTTATTATTGTCTTTATAACAAGAATACTTCAGAAACTTTTTCTGTACCCTTTCCGATCTGTCTTTATGAGTTTGATAAAACGGTATCCACCCAACTGAACAGTATTCTAACTTACTTATTATAAATGAATTAAACAAAGTAACCAAAGAGTTTAATTACTTAAAATGTTTTTTGTTTTTTTTGATAAACTCTAGTGCAATTAAAGATCTACTTATAATTTCGTCAATATGCGGAGTAAAACTCCCATTTGAATCAACTATTATCCCTAAATCATTTGTGTGGTATACTTTTTTTAGAATATAATATTGGACCCAGACAGGAGCCTTGTGGAACTCCAAATGTTGCCACAAATGTTTTTGACTCAAATCCCCTCAAAATTTCTCATTTCTCTATGTTGCAAATACGTATCTAAAAGTTTAAGAAAGTTCCCATTAAACCCATAATTAAGAAGTTTTCTTTTTAGAAGATTGTAATCAACGACGTCAAACGCTTAAGCTAAATCAGTATAAATACAGTCCACTTGCCTATTGTTATCCAACAACATCGAAATATCATCAACAAAAACTGCTAAGTTTGACATTGTAGACCTATTTTTAATGAAACCATGCTGATTTTCTGATATTTGTGATTTCACTTGCCAAGTGAGAATATTAAGGTTTCGAAAACACATGTTTTATTAAAATATGGTTTGAAGTTAATTCCACCAAGTTTCTACAGTGGATAGAGGTGGTAGAATTTGGCGCTGTTGGATATTACATACGTTACAGTTGCCACGAGAACGACAATAATTACATCTTAATTTTACTATCAAAACTTAGTGCTAGCTGTTTGAGTTAAGCTTCTGGTTTCGAAGATCTTCGATTAAGATTTACGTTCACAACAACTGGACCATTTCGGTTATCAATATATATTAAATAATTATTATTAGAATGCAGGACCTATTTATAACTTTCTTTTACATTAGGATTTTGCCCGTTTTTATGGAACCTAATTGATTATTATTTATTGACATTGATATGACATGAATAAATAAGTTTTAATAATGTTTATATGAGTAAGTATGATACTTTAATTGATTAAAACTTTTTTACGCACATCCCCAACAGTAAATACAAGATAATAAAAATTCAAAACGTTGAATTGAAATAAAATTCAAAATCTTTAACTTTTTTTTAATTTCTATTATTTGCAAGTATGAGGATTGAATAGGCAAAGGGATTTATTTTGGATAATTGGAGGAGGACCTTTGCTTACGAATGCAATAACATAATCTTAAAAAAGTAATTTTTGAGGAAAGAATATAAATTCGAGCAAACATTATAGTATCTTATGTTATTATGACAGTAAGTACGTTTTACTATTTCACAAACACTAACAAGAAGTTGCGACATTTTGTAGCCGTAAATGCAGGCTAAATTGAAATATGCATAAATAAACCTTCTCTGCACCGAACAATACTGGGCATATCATGTGCAAGAGATTCAAAACGGATGTGAGCATTCAGTGGTTCAGACACAAGCTTATAAAGATTATGCTCAGTGATTAAGTGAAACGAAACTTTGTATATTATGTATTAATTAACTTAAATAATATTATGTCATCATAATGATATTTAAGTTCTTTATTATCATGTTTCATGGACGACTTTTATTAGTGGTATGGTCTATGTATATATATGTCTTTCCGTGTCATTGGGTTATAGCAGAAGGAGTAAAGACTTTTGTTTGTGCACATACTTGTGCGGTATAATATGTCCTGTGCAGGTGATTTTTTCAGCTCTCTTAAGGATAGCCAACTGCGCAGCTAGTTCCTGGCAGTAGAGGTCAAAATCGACCACGAGCACATCAATCATAACGTGTGGTATTTATGTTTGTTTGTAAGAGTTTATTTCACGTCTGAATTCTTCGAAATGATACTATTAAAATTAAAACAATTTATTCGATGCGTATGAGTAAAATACATATCTTACCATATACATATCTTTAAATTAGATTACAATCGTCGATACACTATTATGAATAAGAACTAAGTGTCAAGTAAAAGCAATTGTCTCTAAGGATTTAAAATGAAAAAAATATAATTGGCTAGACTGCTGAATAAAACACTCCCAGACAATGATTGAAAGTTTAATTTAGTATGCTTATGACAGTACAATAAAATAGACAAAAATTAATTAAATTAAACGCGGGTTTTCGTTAGTGAAGGTTCGGAATAAATAGAATGGAAACAATATGATATTTGTATGTGTGTGTGTTGTTACTATTCTATCGACATATAGTACCAAATTACACTTAAAACGAAATCAATGTAGTGTTTTATATATATTTAGGAGTTTTAAGTAGAAATTATAAAAAAAAAACAATTATCTTATATTTTACTAAATAATTAAACAAAAATACAAATTCATGTTCCCATTTAATTACATAACCTTTATACCAAAATAAAACACCAATCGGGTATACAAACAAAAATACTTTTAGCTACCGTTAAGTACCAAGACAACGAGCAGAATGCCCCTTAGTACGGGCGTACGCCGCCTTATAAAGACTTTTTTTTTATAGTAGAAATGAGTTTCCTAATTATATATCTATATTTTTTATTACAATGCTGATGAGTTATTTTATTTGTATGAGTTTGTTTCACAATAATAGTGTGATTTGAATAATTATTTTTATAGCTTCCGGCTACGACTCCAAAGAATATAGCAGTCGACCAATGTAACAATCTAAAACCTCGAGGCACAATTGGTTAGTGGTAAATCTTGAACCTTGGAGCCCCACATAGTTATATAATTGTTGTGTCTTACTGAGATTTAAGTTTCTTAAATAAATTAATATTTTGAACATATTTCATTTATGAAAATTTTCAGTTTTCGTATTTGATTATCATTTAGACTTTAATTTACACTTTTAAACTAAAATAATTAATTATCACCAAGGGGATCTAAAGTGGATTGACGAATGCACGAATGTTGCTATTTTGTATATTCAAATTTCATTTCGTGTCTTACTAGACTACTACTATAATGGTAATTAAGAAAAAATATAATAGTTTAAATCATTTAGCCGAGATGGCCCAGTGGCTAGAACGCGTGCATCTTAACCGATGATTTCGGGTTCAAACCCAGGCAGGCACCACTGAAATTTCATGTGCTTAATTTGTGTTTATAATTCATCTCGTGCTCGGCGGTGAAGGAAAACATCGTGAGGAAACCTGCATGTGTCTAATTTCAACGAAATTCTGCCACATGTGTATTTCGCCAACCCGCATTGCAGCAGCGTGGTGGAATATGCTCCAAACCTTCTCCTCAAAGGGAGAGGAGGCCTTTATCCCAGCAGTGGGACATTTACGGGCTGCTAGTGCTAATAAATCATTTAGGTCTTATTTAAGTAGGATCTTAAAAATTATCTTTATATATATCTTGAATTTTAAGTTACAGAACATTAAATCAAATTTAAATCAAGTGAAAATAATATTAAAAATTGTTTTTATTTGAATCATCATCAACACATAGTATAAAACAAAGTCAATAGATAGAGTGATTCAAGAATAAGGTTTTTATGTATACTATATGCATGATATAATAGAGATGCACTGATAATTTTAGAGGTTTCTAATGTGATAACGTAAACAAACTCATTATTTTGCGCTTACATTGCAAACGCTAGCTGAACCCTACGAGATAGATCAAAATAATGTACTAAAGTATTGTACACCTTAAAAAGGTCAAAAAGTCCGTGTAGTATATATCTATCTTATAGGGATAATCCAAAATAAACATTTTTATCATTTATTTTTTACGAGAATCTTATTACTGCTTAATGGCTTAAATGTTTAATTAAGTACCTTAAATGTATTGTGCATTTAATATAGATTGGATATAAGTATTATGAAATATGGCCCTCTACATGTAATTTAAATGCATAATTTTGAAGATATTACAGATTTAAAATACAGCGACATAGCGGTTTGTATTGTCTAATGACATAAAGTAATTAAAAGACATAATGTAGTTTATTTAGTATCAGCATCGTGTAGTAAAAGTAAAAGTATATTTGAAGGTCAGGTAAAACCAAAAATATTGTTCGTATCTATGGAACATAGCACCTTATTCCGGTAAAACAACTTGATAATTTATTAACTTTTCGGGTTTCCTAATAAGCTTAACAATCATAACATACTCTTCATTATGAATTCCTCTTACACTGAAGGGTTGAAAGTAACTGTAACTTCAAAGGCTTAAAATAGATCAGTTTGAATTATACCGAGCCTGAAAAGGTACTGTTAGTTACCGTAAAACGCACTGCGGTGGAACAAAATTATACAATCTAATATTTTATTACAACCACCTCGGAATAAACATGAAGTAAGATACTACCCGATATATTTCTGAATAATAAGCAATTTTACCCTGATGTTGAAATTAATACAATACTCAAATAGAAATATGATTTTGTTTCTGTAAAAAAGATTTCAGCCAGTCAAGATGTCATTCAAATTAGCGGACGGTTGCCAAGACAAAAAATTTTTGACATTTTGATTTATCCTCAATAATGATAGTTGTATGGTATTTCTTTAAGCTTATGCTTAGACTAGCCACAGTGCAACAAGAAGTCGAACAGATATAGATCTAGATATACGATACACCTATACAAGTTGAGCAACAAGTAAGAGTTAGTGGAAGCTTGTACAATGGTGAATACTAATGAAGATAAAACGTACTCGAATCGCCGTTATTACATCATCCACATATTACACACAAAAGATTATGAACCGTAAAGTATACACGTCAACGAAGGGGCCGTTTGAAGCAAAATAAAAAACAAAATAAAAACAAAAATGAGTTACTCCTCTGACTATCTTCCCTTGAAGTTGAAATTTCCAAAAATCCTTTCTTAGTAAGTGACCAATTTACGATATACGCTTAATGTGAAGGACTTAAAGAGTCGGAGATTCAGTGATGAGTCGGTCAGTGATATTCGATTATACATATACAATATATTCATATGCGCATTGGTTCATGCTATATTTTTAAGTACCAATTCTTTTTTACAAGATAAATAAAGCGTTACTTGGAACAATTCTGAAACAGTTAGCACATATGTGCAACGACATGACATGACGTGATTTATTGCATTTAAAAATTACTGCGCTTAAATACAGTCGCAATGTAAAGTCGAGTCGATGTCGAGGATTACACTTGTATTGAAAGTACAAAAACAGATTAAAATTTAACAAAAGTACGTTTGCTATTCGAATAATGACATGATTTTATTTCGATGGGAAAATAATTGCTTATATTTTAATACTACATGTAGTGTAAAGATGGGGCTAATGATTTTTTTAATAGATAGCACTATATTTGGTCAGATATCAGATATTCTACTGCCAAGCAGCAATCCTTAGTATTGTTGTTACAGTTTGAAGGGTGAATAAGTTCTGTGGTGCATTGGCCAATTAAGGAATGATTTCTTACAGGGTCAATGTCTATGGGTGATGACTGCTTACCATGAAGTGGCCCATCTTTTTGAAGGTCAATCATAGATTAATTTAGCTATTTTGGCTGTATTAAAATAGATGTGTTGGTAAAAGATTATAATTATAACAAAATAATATTACTTCTAAATCGATTATCAGGTTATTGAGATGGGACGGAATGGATTATCTTATTTGGTGATCATTTCACTCAATCGATGCCCTAAGCAGACTCGTGTCCAGTTCAATTTATGATATCAATCCACGATAAAATGCCGATAACTGCACACGTACCACTGAATTTTCATTATTAAACTTTCGCCTCAAGACAAGATGATGCCATAGCATTGACACATTTGGAGGCTCTTAATGGCGCGACAACACGCTCACCATAATTGATATGAATTGTTGCTTCGTCTTCCTTTAAATGTTTAAAGATAGATTATTCTTTAGTTCATAATTTCGAAAAAAAATAATAATTAAAAAATTACTATTCCATTGTAATTTCAATATTATTATAAAATTAGAAATTTAATTCGCAATATTTTCTATATATTTTTTATAAATTATTATATGAATATGAAAAATATTATTATTAATATATATGAAACAGGTTTTTCATAGATTTTGAATAGTTATTGAAAACTAAGCCACTTATAATATAATATTATTATCTCTATTATCCTTCTTGTCCGTACCCTTGTCATGTGTGGATTCTTCCTTAGGGGAAACCAAAGTACTATTACAGTCTCATTGGTTCCTTATTATATTATAATTAACTTATATTAATCAGCAGATTTCAGATTAGTTATTTTCATATATATGTTTTAATTATATGCCTATATAAATCGATGTATTTTAAAGGATATGATCGTGTATGACATTCACAAGGGACATAACATCTTAATTCCCAAGGTTGGTGGCGCATAGATATAAGGAATGGTTAATATTTGTTACAACACCTTTGTCTATGGGCGGTGATCACTTACCATCAGGTGACCCATATGCTCGTCCGCCAACCAATGCCATAAAAAAAAGGTTGTATGGATAATTGTTTTGGTTAAGAAAATTAAAATGTGTTAACACAGATATTTGGTCTGTATCGGTTCATTCATAACTATGAGAAAACTCGGTTTCAAACGAAAAATAGCTAATCTATCGACTTAACTTGCACAATAATGTCAGTACTCCGATTCACATTGTAAAAACAAAAAAATCTCCAAAGACTCCCAAAAGACGTTTTAGAATAAATGGACATAATATTTACGATAGATTTCATTCAAATATAATTCGATATGTTTTAATCAATATAATTACTGTATAATTACGATATGTTTCGCCATTACTGACGGCATAAGCATTGTTAAGTTTAATGTAACATTATTAGATCAATTAATTTATAAAATTTTCATCTCTTTTTAAAGTTGTCTTAGATTTTCCATTGCGATTATTACACATTGAAATAAAACTAGTTTTTAACGGATTTAATCGCGTATATTAATTATTTTAACATCCCGACGTTTCGAGCACTTTGCAGTGTTCGTGGTCACGGGCAGACTGTTCATCTCTTTTTTCTCTTTTCGTTTTTTTTTTTTGGTTTTTTTAAATGTATTAGTGACTAAAATTATTTTTTATATAATTTCTTATTTACTTGTTCTCTATTTAATAGTTTAAGATATGTATCATTTCTGTTTAGACGACTTTCACCACTGTTTTCAAACTGATGTTGTTAAAATATATATATATACTCTAAATGTCTAAATTTTAGATCATTGTACTTTTAGATTAATGACTGTTTGTGTCAAAATAAAGAAAAAAAAAAATCTATACCAATTACTTTCCTTTGACATTTATTGTTATTACTGTGTAATTTTTGATTATATCCGTTTTCATTACAATTCTAATTTAATAAAATAAGTATTCGATGCTAGTTTTACTTTACCTTTTAAACATCACGTAGAAATATTTCGTGATACGTGATACGAAAAGGCGAACGTCAATTTGTATAGCCAGGATTGCTCTTTGATACTTGTATTCAGCTTTGAGGCGGAGCAACCATCGTTTCCGAATATTTTGTGTAAAACGAGGAGAATTGTTCTACAAAATAATTAAAATATCGATATTCGATATATTGCACAAAGACCTACCACCAAGCGGAAATGTCTACATTTGTTTTTTCTTAAACAATAATTCCTTCATAGATTGATTTAGAATACTTATTCCATAGTAATTTTACTATCCGTTTCAATATATCATTTGCAAATCTTCTTATATAAGCGTAAGTAAATTTTTGTCTCAGTGATAATGGGACGATAGCTGCATATAAAAAATCGTATATGGTCTCATTTTGAAGAGATCCAGCCGTAAATGTGCAGAAAATTATAGAGGATTCTTGATCGCAATTTACTAAATTGTTACGATTTAACAAAGAATTAATTTTAGGGAGCGGTAAAAATTTACTGACCAATTAGAGAGCGGTAATAGGCTGTATAAGAAAAATTTGGAAAACGTAAACAAAATTAAAGTAAATCGTTTTCGACAAACTCCAATTCTAATTGAACTAATGTTTACTTTTTTATATTAAAAAAAATCATTTAAAAGAGGTTTCATCATTTTGGCGCCAAATGTAGACGAGTGAGTTGCAGTTTACAATGAAACGAAAACAAAACAAACCTTTCATAGGTTTCGAAATTCCTAAAAAATCTTTTGAACAAACGAGAAGTTTTGCGAGAGATCCACTAATGTATGTTTATTTTAGAAAATGCATTATACTAGAATTTAAATTATATCGTTATATAAAGCTGAGAGAAAGAGATGTCTAAATGGTTAGAAAACGTGAATCGTAACCTTAGATTGTGGATGCAAGCCCGGGAAAACAACTGAGATTTTGTTATGTTAATTTTGAGTTTATATTAATGTCTTGCTCGGTGAAGGTTAACCACGAAAACATAACCAAATATATCCGATGAAATTATTAATGTGTAATAAGCTAAAACCCTCTATAAGAAGAAAGGAGGCCTTTGACCACCAGTAGGGCTCAAATTTTATAAACTTACATTTGTTGGTTCCACAATACAATGCATAAAATGAATGTCCCAAATAATTTCACAATAGTCTTTGTAAGTATTTAATTCTACATCGAAGTAATAATGACAGTAGTTGTTTTGATTATCAGCCTTGTTTATTTTATTTTTAATTAAATGTAGTCAAATGAACAACCGTATTTATATACAATTTACCTTCATTTCGAATTCCACATTCCGAACTTAAGCAGTTACAACGCTTGAAAATTCAAAAGTACTGGTAATTTGAACAAAATAAGTGTTTTAAGTGAATTGAAAAGAAATAATTTTATATTTTTTTACACTTAATATTATATTTTCACTTTTATCCGAAATTATATAATTTGCAAGGGTAATAAATAACCTAGACTATATTTATAAATTATTTTACTAGAAATAGCTAGTTTTCTATTCTAACATTAATATTTTTTACGTCATAAATAAATATAAATATTGGACAACATCACATACATTACTCTGATCCCAATGTAAGTAGCTAAAGTACTTGTGTTATGGAAATCAGAAGTAACGACGGTACCACAAACACCCAGACCCAAGACAACATAGAATACTAATGAACTTTTTCTACATCGACTCGGCCGGGAATCGAACCCGGGACCTCGGAGTGGTACCCATGCAAACCGGTGTACACACTACTCGACCATAGAGGTCGTCATAAAATAATATAACAAACTATAAACTGTAATAGTTAAATAGTTTTGTGTCGACTTTATCATGTCATACAAAAAACTTGTGCAAAATGAGACGCGCAGCCTAACATCGGTAGTAAACTAAGTCGAACATGTGACAGTGCGTTTTTATGAATGATTTCATATTGCAGACACTTAAGAATCTTTGTGTTGGTTCACAATCTACAAATACTTCAACAAAGTCGAGATACATTAATTCTCGAGTTAGTACATACTCTAGAACTTGAAATGGTAACAGTTATAGTACGTTATGGTCCTTCACCGTTTGTTTGCAATGAATGAGCAACGAGCTATGAGTCAGTGGGCTGCGAATAACTCGGTCGGAGTATTAATACCTTCAAGTGTGTAATTCTGAATAATTCGATTTTTTTCCTTTCTGGCTATGGTAATCATATTACAATACATATTTTTGAAGTAATTTTTATTTTATTTGATGTTCGAAAGGTCTACAAAACAAAATGTCAATAAAAAAATACATATAATTACATTTCTCATGATACTCCTGCACATTCAATGATGTAGACAAGATTTGCGTTTGATATTAAGTATAAATTAGCGTCTAGTCCATTACAGCAGCAAAGATCAAGCTTACAATTTTTTTAAGTTGTTTTATTAAAAGTATTGAAAGATTTTTATTAAACAAATTTTAGTGAGGCTATATAACGGTCGGTAAAAATATCTTGATTAGAACGAATACTATTGTAACAGAAACACATACGGTATAAAGGCGAGTGGCTAAGAACATTTGTTCTAGAGATAGAAGAGAAGACAATAGATCAGGAACAAGAACAGTTTGGCCCCCGACTATTTGAACGAGAGATGGAAAATTGTATGCATTGCAGGATATTGGGCGAGTCAATAAGCCCATGAATTAACTTGTAAAGAAAGATAATGTTGTTCATTTTTATTCTAGTGTAAAGTGAGTTTGCTCTGTAAAAATTTAGTCTTTGTGTGTACGATTTAAGTTCGTGATATTTATTATCAGTGTAAGAAAGATGATATAAAAATCTCTTTTGAACATATTCAAGTATATTAATGTTGACCTGATAGCATGGGCTCACTACACTACAATACAATATATATTATACAAAGTAATAACTTTTTATGAGAGCGTAAAACGCTTCGTTACGTAACGCGTTACGGTGCCAGTCCGTCTGACTTTCTTTGTCTTACGCACATGGCAGCGGTAAGCAGGCAATAATTATACTAATAATTTACTTAAATATTTAAGAATTATAACTAAAAACAAAATATATTTTAAAATTAATAAAATAATTTATTAATAAATAACCTTCCCTTACATTATTATATTAATATACATAAAATTTAAGTAATAATCTAAGCTTTTCCTAAGTTAAACAATTTCCATATTAAATAATTCATCTTGATTAGCTTAAGTTATTTCTTCTGTCTGTAGTTTTTATTTATTAATGTTAATCTAAAAAAGTCCAGAAATTAAATGTGTTTGTGTGATAGATACTAGTAGCTTTAAATTTTTTTACAGTACAAATTACTATGGGCGATGATGCGTGGGTATCATCACCTGTAGTAATTTGTTAACACCAGGAGGCCCATTTGCTAGTCAGCCTACTTATTTGAAAATAACAAAAAGAACCCACTCATACTGTGAAATGAAAATGTTTAGTTGTGTATGTACGTTATTATTGTACAAATAATATCCTCCCACAAAATATATTATGTTAAGGCACGACCTATGATCAAAGAAGTAGAACTCCTTGAACTTGTCCCCTCTTTATATTTTTAGTATTATATATAGATACAGACAATATAGATTTGCTTATGTACGAGCACAAAACAAATTCGTCCAGGTTCATCAATTAGTCTTATTATTTATTAGGTATATGTATATATAACACAAAAAGAACTGCTGTTTTAAAATTATCTTACTAATAGACAACATTTCTATGAGAATTGATAGAGGGTGTCTGGATAGTAAATTGCTACAGAATCCAAACTAATTTTTCTTCGTTTCAGAAAACCCAAAATAAATCAAGTAACCCGTGAGTTGAAAACTTTTTAGTACCGATTTATAACATGAGGTATCATTGGTCATTAGTAAATTCAAGGTCACTCGGGAAAAAGAAGAGAATTCTTTAACTACGAATCATCAAACAAAAAAAAAGGAAATATATCATCCAACCTTAGAAAAGGCAAGTGATCAAATAAATCTTCGTTAAGCTTTGATAAGAGACCCTCACGCCCCTGGACTTTTCTCCGACGCGTTGGAAACCATCATTCAACTGTTAACAGCCGGCATCTTGACAAATTTCATACATTTATTCTTATTTCAGTTTTGGTTTCACTGTTACTTGTATTGATAAATTATGTTTATGTTTCTATATAAAAGTAATTTGATTTGTCAGTTGATAATTATTTGTTAGCAGTTTTAAGATCACTTATCCGGATGCCGTTCTGGCTAACTACGGAAATGAGATAATAGACTGTGGACTTCAGCTTGGGCGCTCTTGTGCATTATAATATCTATAACTTCTGCACAGCGTTCTTTGTCACAATCTTATAATATTACGTATTATTTACAGAGCAACAAATAAATAGAGCAATTCGCCATATGTTTTTAGGTTTTTTTTTAATAAAAATCTCTTCAATGTTTCAAACTTTTTTAAACATTGTAGTAATTTTAAATGACCGAAATCAAAACCATTCTATCCGTTATACCCGATGATTAAATGAAATGAAATGTTTTATAGTGTTTTCGAGTGTCTGTGGAATTGTAAATGATCAAAGCTTACCTCTTTATAAAATAAACAGACTATAAGTATCGGGTTCGAATGGGTCGAGACTGTGAGTTATAATGGGGTTTTCTAACAGTAAACGTAAAGGTTACTGCCGCCCATACACATTGGTACTTTAAGAAATATTAACCATTTCTTATATCGCCAATGCGCCACCAATCTCGGGAAGTAAACTTTCAATTTTAGGATATATATTGTGTCTATAGGAATGAAATTATATATAATAATATAATACTACATGAATTATCTTCCAATAATGTAAGTTTACTTTTGTATAAATAAATATATCTTTTAACGTATTTATGTATTTATATAAAAAAATGTAACCTGTTATGAAAAGAAAATTTAAAACAATAATTCTACGGAATATCTTTGTGTTGTGTTATCTATCTTTTTCCCGATTGGTGCTAGATTACTGGTAGAAGTTTTGAAAATAAAAATGAAACATTATCTTTGTAGAGTTATTACACAAGAAAATGAAGCTGTAAAGAGACTTGCCGAGCACTACGCATTACTGCCGGCCGCCACGCCGCTAAGCCTAATGGAGTCGTTCCCTTATTTTTCAGCTCAGGCTGAATTACGACGGGTGATAATTCAATTTACTCGCTTTACAACTTAACGAGATCTTTTAATTTTTATATAAATAAAAATGAATGTCTGTATATTTGTATAAAAAAATATATATTTGTATTATTGTCTACCAATATAAATTCACGAGAACAAGACATTCGTAGATAATGTTGAAATATCGAGCTCCAACAAATAAAAATAAAAAAAACATGGTAAATATCCCGTTTTAAATACTGTTAGTAAAGTCAAGGTATTTTTTAAACATACTCAAATTTTTGTATCGTATTAAAATCCATACAAACTATAACGAAATTCATTTAAACTAAAACTAAAAATAAGCTTACTTAATAGCCATTGAAGACATAGCACTAAAATCGGGTTTAAACCCAGTTTCATTTCATGTTTGAGAGAAAAATTGGAGTTTAATGTCCGCGTTAAATGAATCGTAAGTAAGAAGTGGTACTCGGATTCAGCGTTGAGTCTTGTCCGTAAAAGGTTTAAAAGTGCCAACACGAACTGAAAAACTGTTAAAAAAGATTGACTTTTAAAGAACTATAAGGTTTTTAATTTGTGATATTTTATTGTTTAAAGTTTAATATGTAAGAACTGAATGAATAATTGCGATAGAATTTTAATTGATAAGTTTTATACGATTTAATTTCTTATCATATAAGGAATACAATATATATTCTAAATAATAGAAACGAATTATTATTGTTGTATTAAAACCTTTTTTATTTTTCGTTTAGAAGATATTGAAATCAAACTGATTTTGGAATGTTCTTCTTTGTTAATACCACATTTTAAACGGATTTAATTATAAAAGGATATCAGTGCGCGTGATCAAACTAAAAGTTAATGTATTTAGGCAATTGAATTAAAAATGACAGGAGCCTAAGCCAGTGGAAAATCAATAAAAAAAAAAAACATAAAAACCTCTGGTCCTACTGCGGAACATAACGTGTAGAGAACGGTATCTAAAAATTAACAAAAAATTGTTAACGAAATTTTCGTTTCAATTCGGATTTAGAAATGAATTATATACAAAACTCCTTGTTTATTATTTAAGCTTTTTAATTCAAAACATATTTCAATAGGACGTTTTTAATTTATTATAAATGTTAGTGGAATGTAAAACCTGAATTTTACTCCATTACGGACCAAAATTTAAAAGAGCGGTTGAGATAACACGGTTGCACTGCTACAGTCACGGATGTCCGCGCCACTTCAATGAAAAATGTGTAACTCGACAAAGAGATGTACAGTCAGCGTAATAAATATGAATTATATTTTAATAAATAACATATTTAGTTTTAATTGATAAAATAGTCATTTAATTATTGTATTTGCTTAATATAAAAAGGTTTTAAATGTATTACACATCGTACCAAGTTAACTATAAGTATTAATTATATTATTGTAGGAAGCACAGGCTATACAAGACGTCGACGAGTTGCAACCGGGTTGTCTCGTTTATTCGTTATCGGAGGGTTCACTTGATTGACAATCATAACGATTATTATTATTCTAATTTATTTTGTTAAAGCTACTCATCTGATGTATATGTAATAGAAACTAAAAATCTAATTGTGTATTAAACAATTCTTTTTTTTTTAAATAATTCCTCTTCTGATTTCTTACATTATATTATTTTTAACGATACACCTGCTTTATTTATTTTAAAATTCTCGACGTTACGCTGATTTAGACGCGAATAAATATAGAATAGTACGTTTTGTAATCGATGGATTCTCTAAAAACCAACTTGTGGTTTAAATAATATACCGCTAACTGGATAAAAGGCACAAAACTATGTAGTCAGATCATGTGTAGGAAATATTGACTTGATGCTGTTTTTTTTTTTGATTTACCACGTGTGACAAAGGACTAAAAGATATCATAACTAATGTCATAGTGAAAATTAATAACGTTATAGTCATTGTTACAATATCAGAATTAATATGATATATTACTTTTAAAAACGTTTCAACACACATGTTTTTGTGGCTCACTGTACTTTAAATATTACTCACTGAAAATTATAAATTGTCATAAATATTTTAAGCGTTTTTATAACATTCATGGTTCATATTTAAATATTAAATTTGGCCTCGTTATTTCTTGTTTTAATTAGAACTAAATCTTGACATAATGAAAGAAAAATTTACAATAAATATAAAAATAACAAAAAAAAATATGAATAAAAACGTGTTGAAATTATAATACAGGTGTTTGAAAAGGATCAAATTTGTATAACTTTCTGACTGCAAAACGTCCTCGGTGCAAGTTCAGTCAAAATTTTCCAAGGATTTGGAGATAACAGCTTTAGTAAATATTTGAATCGCTTTTTCTCAGAAATGGGAAAAGTGTTAGGACAATATTTCATTTTTTTTTATATCTGTTCAAGCAATTTTTTGTATAAAACTAACCGTTCTGATAAATACATGATTACTTTTAGCACACAATATATGATTGATGATGGGGAGTTTTCACAATTTCGTTATAATGGTATTCCTAACGTTTATGAAAAATTTCAATCTCTTGGTAATTTATGCAAGGGTTCATATCTTTCGGACTAACTCGACCAATCTGAAGAGGCAAAGTACAAACATAGAAGTACCCAATTATTTATCACGGTATGATGAAATAACACAAATATTAAGAACTTTAATGTCATTTTTTTTGGTGGGTTGAAAGGATTCCTAGCCTTTGTCCTGTCTCGTACTGAGCTTCGATATTAAATCCTAACAGATATAATAAATAAGAAAGTAACGCTTTCACGTCATAAATATCGATCGATCATCATGTAATTTTGTATACATGTTGTCAGGGATACAAAAAAGGAGGGTACGGTATGGGTCCTAGGTAAACCTACTCCCAAAACATGCGGCTATAGACGTAGGCGTGAAACTTCTCATAAAGTTGATATTTTTAATTGTATTGATAAATGTAGGTTTTATAGCCATTGCCAATTAATATTATATAATCTTGTGAATCAAATTGAATACGCTTTATTATTACAAAAGCAAGAGAAGTTTATAAAAGTGGTCTAATCGTTTAGAAAGGATAATTTTGATAATGGACCAGAAGTCGATCTTTGAGTAGAGACATTGGTTCTGTAAGCAATATTAATCATTCCTCAATAAGGAAAGCGCCGCCAACCCCAGGAGATAAGATGTCTCATGTATCTGTTGATAAACTGGCTCACACATATTACATTTTATAGTCTTAAGGCTATAGGATAAATACAAATTAGATACTTAAGGCATGTTTAGCGGAAATAATGATTTTTTTTTTGATGAAGTTAAAAATGTGCGTGATATAAAGAATGTCTTCAATAAAAATAAACGGGAGTTTTCAGTATGTATTAGATTAGAATAATTCAAGCAATGTTATAATTTCGCAGTTCCAACATTAGGATATTTATTATCAGTTACTCTACGTATCCGTCTATGCTGTTATTCTCTTCGTGTAATAAAACTGACTCATTCATCACGACGAGAAACAATAACGCGAGGACTTGTCGCATTGTCTTAAGATTTCTATTATATTTTATTACTTTCGAAATGTTTTTCACTAAAGTCTGTGTTAATTTATAAATCTTGAATTTAATATTGTTAACCTTGAAATTAAATTAAAATTACTTTTCTACCTTCATCGAACATTAAATTCTTTATTTTTATGTGTAGTTTTTTTGTTAATTCTACACACCCCAATTCTATTAGTTCTACAGCGACGTTTAGATGAACTATATCTTCGCATTTCACTCATGAAATGGTGAGAACCTTTTGCGGTGTTTAACTATTTTGATGCGTGGTACTTTTTAATAATGTCATTAATTATTATAGTACAGTCTCAAATTACTTTCTGGTATATAATGATCGTTACCTGCGGTGATATTAGTTAGTAAGTACTTCTACCTAATTTTTAAAATAAAAAAGCGAAAATATCGTGTTTTTGTGTGTTTTGGCTGAGAAAAGACAGAGAATTCAAGAGGTGCGCGGATGCCATAAGATCCGTCTAACGAAAGAGTTTTTGTTTAGCTAATCCTTTGATCGGAAAGTAAGAGCCTCAATTGTCTTCCCAAACTGTGGTAGGACATCGATCCATCAGTACAAGCATTCCTTAGGAGATTTGGCACCAGTTAAGCGGCTGGTCGTCTGCCAAATTATTTTTCTTTTAGTGTTATAAACTATCTTGCGCTAAGTCCAAATAAGTATGATAAAAGCATGCGATTTATATAATAATTATTATAATAAAGTCATAAAATAAATAAAACAAAAAATTATATATGTAGGCTAGTTAAGTATTGACTGAAGATGCGATGAAGATGATGTTCATGTCCTCCCCCTAGCTTATTTATTCACGGCGGCCATTCTTAACGGGGGGTTCGTTCTTTGCGAACTAGACAGTACGTGTTATTGTGTACAAGTTTGTGCGTAAAAATATATGTTACTCTTTATTTCATCTCTCTTATATTCTGATGAACTATAGTTCGGGATCGTAAACCATTGGTCCTGAATAACGGGATAAATAAAAAAAAAAACTTGGAGTTTCTCTGAGAGATCACATCAGAAATGAGGTGATCCGTCAGAGAAACATAGCCCACCGGATTAGTAAGTTGAAATGGCAGTGGGTCGGCCATACTTGTCGTAGAACCGATAACCGTTGGGGAAAACGTGTTCTAGAGTGGAGACCGCGTCTCGGCAAACATAGTGTAGGACGTCCTCAGGCACGGTGGAGTGGCGATTTGCGCAAGACGGCTGGCAGGAGCTGGATGCGAGTAGTAGTATTAGTAGCTGAAGATAGATCACAGTGGCGTGCAATTGGAGAGGTTTACGTCCAGCAGTGGACAAGTTTGGGCTGCTGATGATGATAATGATTGTGAAAAATTCCAAAAACTTTGAAATCACCTCACAATCATTATGATAAACGGTATCTTTGGTAAATGGTCACCACCACCCATAGATATTGGTGCTGTAAGATATATAAACTATTCCTTGCATTACCAATTCGACATCAACTTTGGGAACAGAAATGTTCCAAGAAATGTCCCTTGTGTCTATAACAGCTCACTCACCATTCAAACTGGAACAAAACAGTATTACGTTATTAATATTGCCGTTTGCTTGTAGAATATAATTTCATACCCTGTTATTACGAAAAGCATAATATCTAAGACTTTAAGCGTGTAATAAATGCACTAGACTAGAATATCGATAACTCAGAGACTCAGAGATCAGAGATCACAATATATTTCTCATCGACATTCCACATTCAAGAATTCTCGTAAAACCATACTCGAGTGTTCTGTGGAATTCAACACAAAGACCACCAAAGCGATCGCCGTGAATTCAATAATTCTTCATAACACATAACATGGCAATCGTACAAGTTAGGTTACAACATCAAGACCACTGACGAATCGCCGCCAACCATGGGTACCGAGAACGAAGGAAACTCCACTTCTGACTCACGCTTCGAGCAGTGGACACTAGGCTAGTTGATAGGATAAATATAATATCTTTATTTCTTTTTCGCCTCTGTTGTAACTAGCCTTATCTATGTTGTTGTTGTAAATTACAACAACTAAATTCCATTTACAATTGTCGCTTAAAATTGAAAAGTATTTTGTATATTAAAATGACTGAAACTAAGTATAACTTGAACCTTACCAAATGAGTTCACTGTCTGATTTTTCAAACTAAACTACAAGGAGACCACAAATTAAAAGGTATTATTTATCGGCGGGATAAATTGATTGAAGTAAACTTATTATTATTATAAGAAAATCACAAAGTTCTATTGTTGAAATTGACAACACATTTTTACCACATATAATTTAGAAGAATACTTTCTTCTAGTTTGCAAATGCCCCAATCTTGGGCTAAGGATGTTTCTCCCTTTTGAACTAGAGTAGAATGGTGAAATTTCCATGCGAATTTCCTCGAGGTTCCGCAACACAATTTAACAAAAAAACAACATAAAATATATAAGCGCTTGCCCGATACGGACCCACAATAGTAATGTTAAGATTTACTTTTTTTAACCTCTGTGCCATTCCAGTCTACATAGCGCTCGGTATAAGTCAAATCTCGAATCTAAAACTAGTTCGATGTTTAGCATTCGAAGTTGTGTGTTTAAATGGCTGCAATATTGCAGGATTTATCTCCGGCAGTGTAGTTATTGCATTCCCCTACCTAGATAGTACCACTAATACGCCAATAGCTTTTAACTTATGACCTAGATTGAGTGTTCAGTAACTAGACGTACGGTACGATAAGCTTTGCGTGGAAATTCGTGATACCTAACCGGTAATTAATAAAGCCTGTTATTAATAGGTTTAATAATCGGAAAGTGACGTTACATAAATATATATATATATATATATATATATTTTAAAGTAGTGTTCATTAAAATATTGTAAGGATGTAGGAATACAATATTATGCAGATACAACACTAAATATTTTTATACGTAATTGTCTTTTTTTTATGACAAAGATAGCAAATACGCTGTCCGATGGTAAGTGGTCACCGCTACCCATACTCTTTACGAAGGCGCTACTAACCTTGGAAGCTAAGATGTTAGGTCCTTTATTTGTGTAGCGACAATACTAAGTAATAGTTGTTTGGCGGTTAAATAAATTATGAGTGGGTGTTACCCCGCCGGGCTTGCACAAAGACCTACCACCAACTATAATACTAATTCTATACTTTAATATATTAAGAATTTTGCTTTTCCCAAAAAGTCAATAGGTATTACAAAGTCTCCCCTTCGATTATATCGATAAAAAAAATGATCGAACGGATTTTCTTACTCATTTCATCAATGGACGGAGAATTACATATTTAACAATAAAAACGTTTGTAAAGACCCTTATTCTTCCTTTTGCGCACAGTAGTTTAGGTTTTAATTCCTTCAGGTTTATTGTAAGCCGTGTTTGAGTTTTTAAATATTGTACTACTGCTATATTCACTCATCACACATGAACTAATTAAAAAAGGAATAATATAACTGTAAAATACAGCTTAAAATACATTTATTGAACATTAATTATGTAGATGAATGAAATGTTTCAACATTAAGTTAAAATTAAAATCCAACTGAATAATTTGACTCACTTTTATTTAAAATAGTTAAATAAAAGCCAACTACGTTAATTCCGCATTTCATTTCGTTTCGAATAAATAAGTAGTGAGGTAATCAAGATTTCACGGTTCATTATTATCTCCTACTGAATGGGTACATGATCAAAATTACGAAATTCATTATTTAAATATGAAATGAAACGAAATTTATGACGACTAATTGTTAGTAGGACTCATATTCTATTTAGTTTTGTTGTGTTCCAGTTGGCAGGGTCAGTAAGCTAGTGTAAGACACAAGGCGTATTGGCGATGTAAAGAATGGGTATTTCTTGGGTGACCACTTACCGTCATGTGGCCCATATCCGCAAACCTATACAATATATAAAAAAGTTAGAACTAATAGTTTATGTATGTTTAATATATATAACGACACATTGCCATTATCATTATTTTCTGTATCCATCTGTGGTTACCGAGCGATCGTGGGTAGGCGGGCGAGGAGAATTAAAACCACGTGTTTGAAGGTTTTACAATATAACAGTAATACAACCAGCAATTTCGATTTATTATAATAAAGTAACGACGCTCCACCAGGCACGTCTTGCTTACACGATATGCAAATGCATTACACAAAAGAGCCTGAAGTTGCGTCAGAGTGAAGAAACGTCCAACCGCACTATATCCAATGTTACTGTCAAAAATGTCATTATTACTTTTTTTCGTTTCTTGACACTCTCAAAACCCAGTGGCCCATCACGGCCGGACTGACATTCGCACGTCCTCGTGCGATAGCCCACACCTCGTGTTACATGAAAAAAAAACAAAATACACCTGTAGTGCACGACTAGGCCTGCTCGACCATCCCTGACAAGCTACCCATTTATTACATCTGATTAAAGAGATTTGGGCTTTCATCCCCACATTAACTACCAATGCACTGGGCGGGCGGTTTAGGCCGGCCCAGTAGATCAACTACATTACACACCACATAGGAAAATATAGTCTGGTCATGAACATCGACCCGATTAAGGCCAGCCCAGTTAACCAACTACATCCTACCCACTGTTTAAACAATATCGCTCTAGATAAAAGTAGTCACAAGAACAGGGCTTACACATAATTAACTCACCAATAACTATTCTTCATGTACAGAGGCAGAGAAGGTGTTAGAACTGGCGATCAAAGTGAGTGAACTAGATACCGACACTGTATCACTATCATCCTCAGATAATACCATTCCATTCTCATGACTATGGACTGCCACCGTCTCGGCCTCATCTACATTATTAATTAAGGAAGTAGCTACTTCAACCAACCCGTCATGGCCCCCGGGTACTGCAGGTAGGTTTTCATGGGCATATTTATAGGTTCGGCTAAATCCTTCAATATCTCTCAGCTAATACATAGGTATTGTATCGTGGTCTAATATCCGGACTATAGTAAAAGGACCTTTGAACTTTCGCTGTAATTTGGTTCGGTTACGCTCACTACTTTTTGTAAAGACAAAGTCACCTACACTAAATGGTCTCGCTTTTTTTTTCTTGACACTCTCAAAACCCAGTGGCCCGTCATATATGTTGAGATAATCAATTTACACGGGTATACGACCTCATTTATTAGAATGACAATAACACACAACGTGATTAACGTTTTAAAGATTGTCAGTTGAGAGATGTCAATTGTAAAGAATATAAGACGACACGTATTTTGTTAGACAGCCGATGGAAATATAAAGATTTAATGATGTATCTGTCAGTGTGTGTTCCTTTGTTGAGTGAGGCACTTGGTCTCTTGGTCTTGGGACAGCGCCAGCGCCAGACGTGCGTACTGACTGAATTAGTAAAATCAACATATCGGACGACAATAATAATCATTTAGATGCTATCCATGTAAATCACCAACATATATATAGTTAGTCCGTTAGTCTTATTTGTTGGAAGCAATAGATTAACGTTACTTGCTTGCATTTGCATAGTAATAGTTTATAGTTCAGATGTTCACATACGGTATTTCATTCGGCATATATGCGCGGGAGGCTCTATAAATGTTAATTGTAAATAACGCCCGAAATATAAACGTGAAATTTATTTATTAAATAACTGTCTGTCCCGACTTTGCAAGTAAAATGTTGGTTTTACTTCAACATTTTTTTTCAATCAATCGAATTTAGAAATAATTTATTAGTATATAATATACTTACCTACTTTTAGTATCTACTCATTGATTTGTCTTAAGTACTAATAAATGTATTAATTTTATATTTTTATTCGTTCATTAAAATAATAATAATATACTGCTAAGCCAAATTGCAAGGGAACGGTTAGGGTTTATAAGTGTTTCGTTTTTTCTTTAACTACATTGGTTCGAACGAACGAACAAACGTATCAAGTGAGATTACAAAATGAAATAAATTAAAAGGAAATTTTAAAAAAAAATAAGGATGTTTAAAGTTACGAATTAAATAATTAAAATTATTTTAAAGGCGGGTTTCAAAGGAAGAGTTTGTAAATAAAATTTAAACGACGAAAAAAAAATTATGATACCAATTTTAAATATGTAAAAGTATCTGTTTCTGTCTGTCTGTCTGTTACGCCTTCTAGTTAAAAATAGGAATACATTTAATTTTCTTTAACATAAAGAATTGAAAAATTTAAAAAACTGCCTATAACGTTATAAATGTTTTTTTTTTATAATCTTCTACTTGACGAAATTAATTCGTGAAATGCTTTATGTCGCGGGTTTTATGATATCCGATCGCAATGGGTAATAACAACCATAATACGATTAGTGACGGATTAAATTTGGATATATATTAAAATTTGTATGTTTTTAAATATGCTTAATATCTTAATAATTTTAATATTTAAATTGTAAAATAAAATGCTGAATTATTAATTTTTTGATTAGCCGATAAGATGTGCACATGATTGTATTTAAGGCCTCGGCTTTCATCGGCATTTTTCGGATAGGATCGAATTGCATCGGGGTTTTACTACCATTCCTGCCCTCCTTCTGTGGTTTCATGATTTGTACAGTAACTGTCTATATTTTATTTGTATTTAATTAAGGCTCTAATGTTAATAATTATTTTGAAAACACGTTTAGGAATGTATTAATGATTAATATTAATTTTTATTGCTTTATTCGACATATAATAGAAACAAGTTAGATATAAAAGTATTTTCTCGATTTGAAGTACCTTCAAGTTCCATGTTCATGGAAAATATTCCCCATAAAATGTTAATATCAAACCTCAGTGTTGAAACTGGAGCGTTGTTTAAGGCCAATTCACACGACGACTTTTTCAAACGCGTATTTGTGATAGAACAGCGGGAAAAAGTCATTACAGCAGATTGTTTGTATTTCATGTACGGAAACGCGTGTGAAACGAGATACATGCACGTTTTGTGTACATTTTCCAAAACATTTGAGGTTATAAAACCAAGCGCGACCAACGTATCACAATACTAAATTTGGACGTTTACAATGACGTTACAGCTTGCGACTTATTTATTTAGATCTCTACATTCCACCGTCAGCTAATGCTGAGATCTTTTATAATACTCAATGCATTTCAATGCAGTTGTCATCAATAAACAGAGTGAGTCAAGAGGAAAGACAAGGAATTTAGGTAGTTTATAAATAAGTCTGACTTATGTTAGTTGCGTTTATAGTTGTAGGATCTGCGGCGTTATTCTGTGGAAAGCAATTTGTATCCTAGCCCGTAAAATGTAAAAAATCGTATGTTGATACTCAATTTTGATGTATACTTTAAGTGTAATTTATTACAGTGGATGTCACAGATTGCTTTCGCACGCTTTGTCAACGCGTTGTTCGCGGTGTGTTTCAAGTTAGTTCAAACAGAATAGGGTATTGAAAGTATTATGTGCAAACACGTCGTTTTCAGGCGATTATGGGCTTACAATTTGATACTGTGAAATTAACGATAAAGCTTTGTGGGATCGTTTAAACGGATATCAATACCAATCAGCCATACAACCAAACATATTATATATCTTGTATTACTGTGTTATGGATTGAATAGTGAATAAGTCAGTTTGATTACAGGTACAATAGACATGACATTGAGAGCTCATGAGTTGAGAATTGACCATGTATTTATAGATACATAGATATGATTACATTTATCATAGTTCATTAAAATCGTATAACAAAAACTTTTGCAACTATTCGGATCTGTAGATAGTAATGTAAATAATAGGTTAACAATTATATTATATGATTTCATGGTACGTGATATAAATAATATTTCTGATATATGAATTTTATATAAATATATATGTATATAATACTATGAGAGCCGAGATGGCCCAGTGGTTAGAACGCGTGCATCTTAACCGATGATTTCGGGTTCAAACCCGGCAGGCACTACTGAATTTTCATGTGCTTAATTTGTGTTTATAATTCATCTCGTGCTCGGCGGTGAAGGAAAACATCGTGAGGAAACCTGCATGTGTCTAATTTCAACGAAATTTTGCCACATATGTATTCTACCAAGCCGCATTGGAGCAGCGTGGTGGAATATGCTCCAAACTTTCTCCTCAAAGGGAGAGGAGGCTTTAGCCCAGCAGTGGGAAATTTACAGGCTGCTAATGTAATGTAATAAAAATGTAATGATTACTATTCTTTATAGTCTGTGATTTTACTCGCGTGAGAAGAGAGTGGGAAGTGGTGTATCCCGTCACGCGTTAGGCACCCTGTGCCCTTTCCTGTAAACCATAGGATATAACCATACTGTCACTTTGTCATAAAATATTAAAATAAGAACGCTCTTTGATCCGAATTAGTAATAAAAGCTTTATTGATTTTTCATTTATGAACGAAATCGATTTGACGTTTGTAAGATATTTACTTAAGATATACGAGATGGAATTATATACATTTTACATATTTGTATGTAAAAGGGTTTATATTCCATATTATATAAATAAATGTTAGATACAACTAAAATTGTGAAACTCTTTAGTAAATTGAAGGCTTCGTCGATGTCATCATCGTGAAAATGAGTTTACGCAAGGATAATAGCTTCGATAAAACGCATCATGGCGCCTACCGACTACCATAAAGGTCAGGTAAATATGAAAAACTATAACAAACTCATAACGTAGAACGAACGAGATTTTTCTAAAGGCTTTTATAGTATGGAGCGCTTACACAACAAACATTTCCGACTAAGTAGTATGGAAGTAAGAAAATATGTTTTTTTTTTATGATTTAGGTAGGCGGACGAGCAAATGGGTCACCTGATGGTAAGTGGTCACCTCATAGAGAATGGTACTCTAAAATATATTAACCATTCCTTACTTTGCCAATAGACCGCCAACCTTGGGAAATAAGATGTCCTTTTTGCCTGTAGTTACACTGGCTCACTAATCTTTCAAACCGGCACACAACAATACTGGTTACTGCTGTTTGGCAGTCAATTATCTGATGAATGTTTGGTACCTACCGAAACGGGCTAGCACAAAGCCCTACCACCAAGTAAAATTTATTTTTGTCTTCTTGTTTTTGTATGATTTGATATAAAAAAAGCACTACGACAAACGTTTTTTGAAACCTAATAGCAAGAGATCGCACCGCCCGAAGGCTTTTGCGCCGTATGAAGCGCCGTCGTAGATCCTTTTGTAGTTGAAGTCATGAGACTTCAACTACAAAAGAACATATTACGGACTACGAATTGTGACATTATTAACATTCAATTCTAACCATAATGTATTTTAGTTCAGAATATTTTAAATTTCCATCGTATGAGTGGGTCAGAATATTGCAACCGAATTACGAATCAGATATACACAACCGATTGATTTCAAATTTTCCACAAGTGATGCTGGAGCCAATGGAATCGAGTTTACAAAATTTTAGTACAATAGATTCAATTACAATTTTTTCTTAAAATTATTATAACTAATTATTTAATGATTATTATTAAAGAAAACATTATTACAATTAACAAAGTTTTCGTTATTATATATTTATTTGATACATATATATTTCGAAAGTAAAATGTTTAATGGAATGATAAATAAATAGATATTAATGATAATTTTAATTTATCAAATAATCGTTCAGGAAACTATCAAGCATAAAGTGTTAAATGTTTTAAGTATGACCAACTTTGCTCGCTGAATACATTTTTGTTGTAATTTGTTTTACACAAACTTCTAACTTAACTATTTATTTGATTCAGGTAAAGGTGTGAATGTGTCATGTGCGCCGTCGTTATAGTGTCAAAATATAAAGCCGCAAACCACAAGTACCTAGTTCAAATCCCCGGTCGGACTGTTTAAAAAATTAAAAGTGGAATTTGTAAGCGTTTACATTTTCGTACCGAAAAGCAAGTAAGTCCGTTTGAATTTTTTTTGCCATGCTGCTCTAATGCGGGTTAGTTCGATGTACGTTATATGTGCAGATTCTTTGGTGATAACTACTAAGGATAGGGCTGTGTGCAAGCCCGTAGGGCCCACCCACACACTCATAATATATACTATCGATTGCTGTTTGTGCTATGAATATTGACTTAGTTTTGTTGTGTTTCGGTTTGAAAAGTAAGTGAACTAGCGTAACTACAGGAACAAAGTTTTAGTTTCCAAGGTTGGTGGCGTATTGGTGTTGCAAGGAATGCTTAATATTTCTTACGGCTCCAATATCTGTGGTCGATGGTGACCAATTAACAAGGTGCCGAATTATCTACCTACCGATTTTTATTAGAAACACAAATTAAGCAATTAGGTCAGTCCTTGTTTTTTTTATGATATCGGTAGGTGGAAATATTAACCATTCCTTACATCACCAATGCGCCACCAACCTTGGGAACCAAGATGTTACATCCCTTGTGCCTATAGTTACATTGGCTCACTCAGCCTTCAAACCGGAACACAACTATACTGAGTACTGCTATTTGGCGGTAGAACATCTGATGAGTGGGTGGTACCTACCCAGACGGGCTTGCACAAAGCCCTACAACCAAGTGAAGTGTGCGTGCACGGGTTGAATTTATAATCTCCGTCTAAGATTCACCTAACCTTGTTCTGGCCTGACTGACTAAATCATCTTTCTTATATGACAATCTCGTTTCGATGTTGAATCGCAAACATACCAATCGGTACTTCACACTCAATATTAATAATATATAGGTTTTTTGTTGAGATATAATTGAATCTAGAAATAATTCAAAAGTGTAAGGACGTCCTAGAATTTATTAATTATTAATTGTTGACGTAATTATAATATAAGTTTCGCATTTTTTTTTATAATGACATTCTATTAATACTGAAACTATATCGATTATATTAGTAGTTTCTGTCTGGATCCGGATAAACAAACAAACTAACTTTCCTCTTTGTAATATTAGGATGATAAAATGGATAGTACACAGCGAAACTTTCAAGTGTAGAACTAAACCGTTAAAGTTTGAGAGTTTATTTTGTATTTTTTTATTTATCCTTCTTCTTGTGCCAAATGGCCAAAGCTAAGACGACTCAGTGGCTAAAACGCGTGCATCATAATCGGCGATTGCGGCTTCAAAATCACGCAAGCATCATGCGATTTGTACAAATATTATATGTATTATCGAAGACATAAGAAGACATTCCTTTTATAAAAAAAAAAAACATTATGTTATAATTAGCTAAGGTCCTTATTTATAGACAAGCTTAATTATAGTTCTAAACTAACATTCACTGATTTTAGTATGAGATGTAATTGCCAATCAGAAGATTAATTTTCGATTTACGATCAGTCGTTACTAGTTGTAAACTCGCTCAGCTTAAATCAAATTTAATCATCTGTTTCATTCTAATGTCCGTACCTGATGTCGAACTTATAAAATTATTTTATTGATAAAAATTATATATTTTGTGCTGGCATTATATCGGTGATCCTAGTTACGTTGATTATGCTGATCAGATTGTGCTGGTTCAAACGAACTATCGCGATGAATCAATTGTAATGTGATCAAAAAATGTACTACATATCGTTATAGAGGAACATTATTATTTCTTGTATTATGAGTCAATCATGGCGTGTTCTTAATATAAAAAGGTTTGTAAATAATAGTTTACTACATATTCATAAAAAGTTGGTTTGCAAAAGATTTGGAAAAGAATAATAAAGAGAACACGGGAGCTCTTTCGAACACGGTGAGCTCTGAAACATTGTTTCCAATTCACATTTCACCGACCTGTAATGGAAACAAGTTGTGATATCACCAGCTGTTTTCCTTCACAAAAAAAGAAGTATTTTCTTGGCAGTGAAAGTTTAATCTCTTTTTTAATATTTTATACCTCGTCATCACCCCATGTTCGTCCTCTGCTGGTCATAGATATCTCGGGCACGCCACTGAACCTGATCTTTTAATTTTCTTTTCAATGGCTTGATTCTATTATTCGAATCTTATTTTATTTCAGGTACAATAATTTATTTTCAACGCTTAGCAGAATGTACACAAAAAGTAGTTTAAAATATATACAAATATGTATTTGAATTGGTAAATTCAATGTATGAACCAATGGGCTAATTTATACAAGATTCGAAAAAAAAACGAAGTTTTGATATTAAGAACTAACTTAACTAACTTAGCTTTGTTATATTCGTATGAAAACGATATTGTTTGACTATAGAAAATGAACAAACATGAGAGCAGAATCTAATTAGTAGCACAAGTATCAAGTAAACTGGAACATTTGACTTAGAGAAGCTTCAGAACCTAGAATTTGTTTATCTTGCGTTAGTTTGTTTAAATTAGGCTCAAGAACAAGACAAGTAACCCTTTAGCGTTACAAAGTTACTTTATTTCCTATTTCTTGATCGTAATGTACTATTAAAATGCTTAAACTGCAATTTTTTGCGAATAGTTGTGAAATGCATGCCCGTTTAAATGATTTCTTTTTTTTCGATTTTTGTTATATACCCCAAATTAGACTCAGAGTTAAAAACAATTTAATTTAAATCCATATATTTTTAGTAATTTAAAGTTAAGTCTATGTAAATACATTTGTAGAGAATATAGGAAGAATGATAATTTAAATTTAATACTTTTTTCCAAATATTTTAAGCCTATAAAGGTTGTACCAGCTCTCTCAAAGTTAGAAGAACTCTTAGACAAAAAAATAATATTTTAATCGAAAGAGTTCCAATCATCTTTCAATATGCAATCTACATCAGTATCCAATTTACTTCCATCTCCTTCAATCCAAAGACGGATCCAACATCTAATATGTTTTAGCTACAAATCCTTTTGTATGTCTAAACTGTTTTTAAAATACGAATTTCAAAGGGAAAATGACTAAAGCACTGAATTACTTTTCAATTATCAATATACATATATATTATAAGCGAAATACTGTTTGAGTTTGTGAATTTTAACTTTAAAAGGCGATAAGTGGGAGAAGGCCTTGAGGGGTGGACAGCTTGATACGAAATCGATCAAATTTTAGATATAACAAAAATCATCCCTAAATAGTTTCAAGACTCTTCAATATATTATAAAATATTCATAAATCTTATAAATATAAAAGTTGTTGCTTGTTCGTTTTCTGTGAATTCACCTATAAACTTAAAACTTCGTACGTTATTGTTGTTCGCGCTTGAGTGAAATTTCTAGTACCGTCGACATAAAAAAATATTATCAGATAATTGCTAAAAAATATTGAAGTTTTTTTTATCTTATAATATTGCTATAATTGAAAATCTGTTATGTAAACAAGAAAAAAACACATGTTAGATAATTGGAAAATGTTGGATTAACTTTGCCTGAGGAAAGAGGAATGTGAAGAGAATCGGATTTTGTTTACACCGTTAAAATATCATGATTTTATCAATATAAAATAAAGAAAAAGGGAATAATGTAAATGTTTCATTACTGGGCAAAGTTTGTAAATGTTATGCGCAAAATATTTTAATATATTCTTTCATATTTAAAGACAAAGTATGAAATCCAATTTTGAAGATAAATGTTTCTTAAGGACGTATTGTATAAGAGCCGAGATGGCCCGGTGGTTTGAATGCGTGAATCTTAACCGATGATTGCGAGTTACAACCCAAGCAATGCTTAATGCTTAATTGCCTTAATATGCTTAATTTGTATATATAATTCATCTCGTGCTCGGCGGTGAAAGAAAATATTGTGAGGAAACCTGCATGTCTCTAATTTCGAAGAAATTTTGCCACATGTGTCTCCAACAATCCGCATTGGAATATACATCAAACTTTTTCTTCGAAGGGAGAGGAGGCCTTAGCCCAGCAGTGGAAAATTTACAGGCTGTTACTGTGTTCTGTGTGTATTGTTTAGAAACATCTGAATACATTTTGATGAGTGTATTTCATCTAGGTTGAAAATTTGTGAAAAATTAAAGATAAAAAATGTGTAAGACAGTTTGACAGTTATTCATATTATAAATAACGAACTTTGATTTTGGTCTGTCCACCTGTTAATTTGGTGGTAGGGATTTGTGTAAGGCGAGATATAGATATACCTAAAAGTTAAATCTCGTAGTCATGTTCCGGCTTAAAGGGAGAGTGAGCCAATGTAACTAAAGGTACAGTTTATTTATAAGGAACCGATGTCTATGGGCATGTCTTTGGGCGTGATGACTTACCATCATATGGCCCATTTAACAGTCCACCTGCAACTTAAAAAAAAATCATTTAATCCAATTGGTTAAAGCGTTTTTATTTTAACGTTACCAAAGCATACAAATAAATTCATTGGAATTTATGAAGTTACACAAACGCTTCAACAAACAAATAACGCTGAAGGCATTAATTAGGCAACATTGGCGGGCGAAACCGTGACGGATTCAATATTTAAATCTTAATATTTAAAACCAATATATCCCAATAATAACGTCGCACATATGTATGCAATGAAAATAATTAAATTACTATAAAATAATATTCTTATTGCATATTTAATATTTAAATTATATTCAAAGCCGTAAGCGTTTTAACAACTCATATTCACTTCACCAACAAGTTTAATAAGGAAAGTTTCGAATGTACTGCGAAGTGCCTTTTATCATCACAATCTAAGCTGCCCAGTTCATACGAGCGGTTCATATAATAACTGTACAATTGTGGGAAATTATATTTAGATTACAGAATTGATATAGAATTGATATAGCCTTTATTGACTTAAGGATTACATTACAAACAAGTTACAAGGGCCCCTGTACTAGGTGCAAACCCGTATTACTGGGTGCAAATATCTGCTTATTAACTGTACGAGTATTCAATCTGGTATTGACGAGACCAAAATATATTTATAGTGTTAGTAATACATTTTTTTCCGTTTCAGTCTGTATGCATAAAAATGTGACAGAATTTCATCAAGAAAAATGTGAATCATAATAAAATAAAGCATTTCTTTCGATAACAAAATCCATAACAGATTCGAAATCGGAAATCTGAGATCTACTTAGAGTACATAACCAGTTAATGTTTTATTGACTCAACTACCTACGTCCTTAAAATACGTCTCTTACTTTATTAAGAACAAAATCGGAGCATATACTTGAAACACGTAGTAGACAAGCAATTGCAAGCTTTCTAATATATGCTAAGCAGAAGTCAGTCAGGAACCAGTTAATACAGTTTGACATATCTAATAAAGATAATTGTGATCCATATTTCGTTCATCAAGTACATTATTCGATAACTCAGGCAAGTTACCAGCCACTGTACAAAAAGACACCATGGTTTTATTTTCGAAACCAGTCAACTATACAATAGAATTTTTAGGTTTTGAAGAAGAACAATATATTCATATGAAGTGGTTGTTTTAAAAAAGGTTGTTTCGTTTGTTTTTGGTGTATCTTTAAAATTAATGTACGTTTAGAATGGAAACTTTGGTCAAAATATTGGTAATAATCTTCAGAAACTATCTGAATTGGATGATATCTACATACAGAGATACACGAAACAAATCTAATGACGTATTTTATAGTTTGTGACTACCGATCAGTTGTTGAAGTTCTTTGTATGGTACCAATACAGCACAAGTAGTCCCACTACGCCTCGAACCCTTTATTTAAATTACTCAAAATCGCTTTTTAAACTATAACCATCACAATTGTACTTCAATAGAATAAAAAATAATTTGGGCTACGAAAAAAACACTTGCAAGTCAAGCGAAGAAACTCCGCGAAACAAGATGAAACTTGAGGAATTTTGCAAATTGAAACCAAACAAATCTGATGTCGCTGGTAACGTTTTATTGCTTTATTGCTGTATGCAAATCGAAACGTGTATGTATTACAACCAAGTATATTTTTCCTTTGCGATCACTTCAGTAGCCATAATAAAAGGTAGCGAAACATCACCAAAAAATAGTAAATTTTTCAAAGCATTGAAATTTTATAGAACGCCAAAGATATAGTTTTATTTTATTTTTAAAATATTTTTTGTAATCTACGGCCGATTATGAAAATTTAAGCGTTATAAAATATTAAAAGAAAAATTGGGGCACCTAATGTATATATGATGATCTACCACTATCATTATCAAATATCTAACTATATACTCGTATATACATCAGTGATGGAACTTGTGGAAATTAGATTCAAAATAAAAAATTTAAACATAATTTCCCAAAAGTACCATTGGCACTTTCGATTTTCTTCCTTTCCACTGACGACATGATAACTCCGATGCTTGGTTAACGTCCAAGTGTTTCGTTCTTTGGCCGTGTTGGTGAAACAGTATGCTAGTTAAAAAAAAATTACACACCGTCAAAGTTTAAATCGGTAACCTACCTCAATGGTTTTTTTAGTCGTTATAAATGAGTCATTTTATTTTGTCGCATGTTCTTCTACATATTTAACTGTATCAACCGATTTTAATGGTGCACGTTACGTAATGAATGACCTCGACGATATTCCAATACTACATTACATGCGTCCTGGTAATAGCTTTGTTACATTTAAGCATCGCGTAGAAGGTCTTACCAGCTCAACCAAGCCAAGGTTAACAAAATAAAGATACCTTTACGAAATACCAATTTGACACCTTCAACTATTCCATAAAAAATATCGATATTTAAATAATATTTTTTATTCAACAAACTTGTTTTTCATTTGTATTTTCATATATATGAAATAAATTGTAAAAATACAATAGTTTTCAAAGAAATAATAATCATTGAATTTTCTCTTTGCAATATTAGAAGAGCTGGCTGGTATTAAATGGTTTATATTTAACGATTATTTATACAGAGCGGAGAGCGTTAACGAGCGACAAGGAATAAAATAATAAAATAGAAAGGTGGTCTTCGAGTTTCAAAGCTTAGTGTCGATTTCGAAGGAGATTTTTTTAACCTTACCTTCTTTTTTATCAATTATCACCGTAAAAATGCATCTCTGCTTGTGATAACTTGAAGGAGAAATTAAGATTGTTTGATTTGGTTTATAGACTGTGAAATAAATTGTTTATGATGTAAAAGGAGACAATAATCAATCACGAATGCGAAAGCGATCTTGTGGCACTCAATGAAACGATGGAGACGGTGCCGCTGGTTTTTAGTGAGTATTTCGGTGTACTAGAGTCGTCCTGGGCACCGGCGAGTCCCACATACCACCACTTCACGTGGGGTAAAAGCGTAAAGCGTTTTTTCCAGCGAGAAAAAAAGGAGACAATGGTCAATACTGTTTATTTGTTTTTTGTTTTGTTATTATTATTTTAACGAATTTATCAATATCATATTCTTCCTCGTTTTTTTTTCTAACAGGAAAGTTTTACAAATGTTAGTATTTCAGCAGTTGTCAATCTGTCGGCGAGAAATATCGTCTTGTTTACGAAAGCGGCGCGTGTGACAAATACTCACGTACCAGTTCCTTGACATGAATCGCCTGTTTTCACAATTCTTTTTTCCTTATCCCTCTGGGATGGTCATGATATATATATCATAATTAGCTTATTTTGTACTACAATATTTCAAAAGATATTTTATTTTTTGTCCATTAATAAAGGGGCGGATCCTTTATTTTCGATAATATAGTATAGAACGTACTTATGTCAAAGATAGAAAACACAACAGGTACAGGAGAAAAAAAGGCTGTTTTTTCAATCTATTCAGCTATTTTCATGTAAATAATCTTTATTTATATAATTCTTTTGTACGTTTGTTACGTTTTGTATATGAGATCGATGAATTCCTGTACGATTTTGATAAATATTTTTGTCTATGTTTAAGTATGGCTCTGAATGGTTTACAGTTAAAAACAATTTATTTCAAGTGCTTTATTTGTGTTTATTATTCATCAAATAATTATCAAATAATTTGAGTGTCGAGTAAAGCTATCTGCAATAAAAAAATTATAAAATAAAATCTTCCCTTTAAAATATGTTTTAAATAAATTAACTTTGATTATAATAATGTACTTATTTGTTCCGGAACAATTCTGTTGATCTTTCGTGTTTTCGATCGAACACGAATTCCCCACAGTCGATCAAGGCACCAAAAAAGTTTTCAACTTTCGCAATAAAACACGTAAAACAAAAGTACAAAGACTTCGAGAGGGTCGTTACTATTCTATATTTTTTTGTAACATTGTTATAAAATATTCACATATTCTGCGATTTGTTTGTAAACGTGTCTATATTCGAATTGTTATTTAAATAGCTATTAAAATCTAGAGAAGATTTAAAAACTAGTATTGAGTAGTCCAGTGTCAATAGGAACACATAGCAGTACAAATATTATATTTATGTATGTGTATAGCTTAAAAAAAGGTCTTGTAGTCAAAGTCCATATGTGATTAGTAGATATATCCAGATTTACATCTAGATATCACTCACATCACATATTCTAGCGCCAAACAGCAATACTTAGTAATGTTGTGTGTGTGTGTTCTGGTTTGAATGGTATGAGGGCCAGTGTTACTTTCTAAAGTAATAGAAACAAAGATGATATATTGTCATCTAGGATACAACATCTTTGTTCCTATAGTTAATGATGCATTGACGATACAAAATGTGGTATATATTTCTTCTTATTTCTAACTTTTTTTTGTTGTAGGTATCGAGTATTCCAAAAAAATTGCAACAGCAGCCTGAAAGAAGGAAGTGGTAATGATAATCCTATATCTTGGGTAGAACTTAACTAAGTTAAGATATTGGTCCTTCATCGGACGTCTCACTAGTCGTGTCAGATTACTAATCCATTGTATAGTCACGAGGAGGAAATATAAACTAATAACATCTAGTTTCCGACTTCGCAAAGTTAATATATCCTTGGGGCACGGTATTCGTTTATATATATAATAAGATATATATATAATAAGATATATATATAATAAGATTACAGTTATTTTTAACATAAAAAATACTACGCAATAGAATTTTTTTTTTTCATTCGAATTTATACTATTTTGAAGTGGGAATTGAATTTCCGTGTTTCCGTTGAACCCTCGTCCAAGATCCCATGGGTTCTATCTCAGGCTCTCATTAATTTTGCGGTTTAATGTGCGGGATAAAGTCTTTAGGTTAAGGCCTCCGTTTGTTACCCAATTTTTGGTCACTTCCTTCACTGTTTTTATGGAATCATTCGACTGGAAAATAGGCGACCTTCCATCAAGAATGGTATGTTCTCACCATCATCCATAGTCATCCAAATTATAAGAAAAAAAAAATATCCCTTACGTCATCTATGCGCCACCAATCTGGGGAACTGTTTGATATATTATATTAAACAACTCAGTTGTATTTATATCTGATCTTTTTTAGCATTAGTATTTGTATTAGCAGCCTGTAAATTTTCCCACTGCTGGGCTAAAGGCCTCCTCTGCCTTTGAGGAGAAGGTTTAGAGCATATTCCACCACGCCGTTCCAATGCGGGTTGGCGGAATACACATGTGGCAGAATTTCGTTGAAATTAGAAACATGCAGGTTTCCTCACGATGTTTTCCTTCACCGCCGAGCACGAGATGAATTATAAACACAAATTAAGCACATGAAAATTCAATGTTGCCTGCCTGGATTTGAACCCGAAATCATCGATTAAGATGCACGCGTTCTAACCACTGGGCCATCTCGGCTCATATCTGATCTGATAATATATAAAAATATGAGTAGATATCTACTCATCTTTATTTATAAATATATATGATTAAACTGGAAAAGGTTGTGGTTAGGTATTATGATCATACGAGATATATAATTGATGTAAAAAAATGATACTTTAAGTATTGTGCACATAGAACGCGAAGCGGACTAGTTTTAGTGGTCTGTTATTGCCAGAAAATAAAATCGCGAACCACACAGCTTCAATTATTTCTTACAAGTTTAGATTGAATTTATTAATAATAATCATGATAAAAAAAAGTATCTTTACTCACGTCCATTAAATTGTCAAGATCCTCTTATCTGCAAGAGGATCTTGACAACTTAATGGACACAAGATATGACATGACTAAATATTAATTTCCGAACTGGTGGTAGATTTGGTAACAGAAGTGGGTAAAATCAATAAGCAAGTGTAACGCTTTTATACTGAATAAAGAATTTTTGATGTTTGACTATAAAAGCAGAAAATATATTTGTTAGTTGAAAAAATATCTTTATAATATAACGCAACGGCTAGTGGGATCTAGAACGAGTGCAATTCAATATAATACAACTTTAAACTGTAGGTTGTTGAAGGCGTTAAATAATCACAGATTATAAATATTCTTAAAACAGTATATTTATTTAAATTTAAGCATTATAATGGACTGTGAAATACAAATTTAAACTGTGGGTTCGTATACATTAGGTTATATTTTGAATAGCTTTTTCGTCGCAGTTTTTATGTCACCCGGTAATCTGTTCAATGGCTCAAACAATATCGGTTTTGCTATAATTCGTCCGTGCAGTCGAGGGCTGTTTATTTTTGTGTCTTAAGTTATGTTTTATCGTTTTTGTTACGTAATTGTATATACGTTCAATTGGACAGCGTTTACGTTGTGTTTGTTTATGTGTTTTATTAGAACGCAGGTGTATAGTTGTGCGAAATTTATTAATTCAGTTTCGTTTTCTCTGTAATAGTATTGTTGGAGTTAAATAACGTTACTGTAATAATGATTTGTTATTTTTTTCTGTTTTCATTGTGATGGTTTTGTTTAATATTACCAGGTGATCCCATATTTCCATTTTATATTCACCCGTGAGACAAATAGTTTTTCTTTAATAATATTTGTACGTAAAATGACAAATGGTAAAAACTATAGTTTTTACGTGTCAATATGATAATAAAAATGAACATGATAGTGGGTATTCTTTATAAATATAATAAGTTTCAATTGGGAATTCAATTCCACTTCTTACAAATCAAGAATCAAAGGTCAAAAAACTGTCTCAATATACCATCATCAAACGAAGTCGTGGGAGCGCTACTATTACAAAATATACTCGTAATCATTTACATTGCTTAGCATCTTTCCCTTGGGATGAAAGCTCTTAAGAAAATTACAAGAATACACCAGATTTTTAGACATCGTGAGCATAAAACTGTAATCCAAGTTGATATAAATTGTACAAGATACTGGCCACGAATTCGCCCAAGGGACAACTCGACTTGGACGAAATAATTAATTATGTTAAGAAACGTTAATATTGAATAATATCATTCATTTCATTCCCGTCACATAAGTTAAGACTGCTCAGTCATGACCAGAACTATAAAGACAAAAGGTTGTGATAGTTTCATTGATGTTTTAGTATATTCATCTCAAACAGATGTACCAACATTGATTTTTGAATGCCGCCGTCTATGTGATATCTATTGTTCAACACACTATCCTCCGTTCACCTGAAATCATTTGTCTTTTTTATGTAGTAGGTAGGTGGACGATCAGGTAGGCTACCCGGTGATATGGCTGTTGCCATTGGCGCTGTAAGAAATATTAACCATTCCTTACATCACACTAATGCACCTCCAACCTTAGGACCTAAGATGTTATATCTCTTGTGTTTGTACACCAGCTCACTCACCATTCAAAACGGAACATAACAATACTAAGTATTGCTGTTTGGCGGTAGATATCTCATTAATGTACAGAGGCATTTATACAAAGTCACCACCGGGTGAAATTTAAAATTTACAAAAATAATAAATATAAATAAAGTTTCTAATACCGTGTACTTTAGCATTGAATATGATTTTTTTTTATACAGAGGATCTTTTATTGTTGGATGAAAAGGATCGTCTTTGTTGTTTTAGGACATGAATATAAGTCGTAACAATATCGCTTACAATTAGGGTTTTTCCACGTAATGACTGCATTGAGGTGGCAAGATTATGAAATTTGTGTTTGAACTTTACTACTATGAAATACGTTTTATACTAAAAAAAACGCCTTAATACGTTTTAATTATGAGGAAAATTCTTGAATAGTACGACTGTTGTATTTTCGAAAACGATTGGGTACCTATTATCATCATATATTGCAATTATACCAATGCATTTAATACAAATATGTAATGTGATCAAACACAAGGGACACTAATGTTTATGTACTTAGACGACGAATTGGGATTAACAATGACTCTTCATAAATATGAAAGAGGTCACCTTGTATTTGAAAACTATTTCAAATTATTTTGGGCTCAGTCATAAAGTACTTCGGAAACCGTTATTAAATCAACAATTTTGGAGAAATATGTATATTTCCCATTAAATCAATAGCAAGTCAGCCTCGTGGAATATATATTTGTTTATATCCTTCATAACGTAGTTCCGTGACTTTGAATTATAAGAGTTTACATTTAAATTCCAAAATTGTATTGGGTTATTCGTAACTTACCTTCTTTTGTTAATTGTAATGAATTCTGAAAAATATATTCATTGTTTTACGAAATTCCATCCGTATACAAATTTTTTTGGCGGTATTGGTTGGTGGACCAGCATTTGAGTCACCTGATGGTAAGTGGTCCATAGACAACGCAGTAAGAAATATTACCCATTCTTCATATCACCAATGCGCCACCTACCTTGGGAACTCAGATGTTATGTCCCTTGTGCCTGTAGTTACACTGGCTCATTCACCCTTCAAACCGGACTGCAATAATACTGAGTACTGTTATTTGGCGGTAATATATCTGATGAGTGGATGTTTTCTACCCAGATGGGTTTGCACAAAGCCCTACCACTAAGTAAATGATATATTACGTATTTAGATAATTTTAATACAGTCGAATTAAATAAGTCACTGGTCTTTAGACCTTATACTAGTCTTGAGTCGTGGTGTCGTTGTTGAACAATTTATAAGGATAAATAAAATTTAAATTCATAAATTAATTCAAAACATAAAATCGAGTTGATCTTATGTTCTGCTGCAACATTGACAATCAACATATATCATTTCGAAACGAATTTATTTAGTAATACATATATACTTGTTATTATATATAAATATAATACTGAAAGGCGAAATGTTGAGAATAAGAAATTTCAGTGTCAAAAATAAATATATATTTACTTCTCGATACAATCTCAACTTTAATGAACTCAATATATTTACGTCACCTTTATATGAAACCCTCCCACGTGCTATCCTCGTGTCAATATAATTATACCCAAGGCTTGGTCGTCTAACAAACTCTCCCGTATACTTCCCACAGATAAATCTTTGAAATTGCCTTTTGTGAGCACTTTCACAACAAGCAAAGCTAAATAAAATATAAAAATGTTTATTTGCTTTTGAATACAAAAGATTATTTATAAAATTATTTTATTTTAATTGTAATAGAACACAGTTTTCGTGGAAATAGATCTAATTAAATTCCAAATTGAATATATTTGACAAAGCCAGTACAGAGTTACAGATTTAAAACAATGTTATTTATTGAGGAATATATTTCAAACGTAATTTCTTTATGAAATATTTGATTGCACTTATTGAAAAATAATAAGTAAATTAAATATTTAATAAAGTAAAAACTACGACCAATTTGGCAAAGAAAATATCCTGAGCTGAGAATGATCAGCGAAAGAAACTAAACATCACAATAAAATAAATAATTTAGGTTTCTAAGAAATACTTGTAATTCTTTTAATTACTATTATGACGTTAATTATAAGTCAAAGTCAAAGTCAAAGTCAAAAATCTTTATTCAATATAGAAGTGTTTGCACTTGCTTATTGATTGTCAAAAATCTACCACCGGTTCGGAATTTAGCACCTCGGACCTGAGAAGAACCGGCGAAAGAAACTCAGCGGGATATATTTTTTTTATTTTTTTTATTTTATTATAAGAGAACACTTAAAGTAAACAAATACGATGTTGACCTTGTTCAATTGAGCGTTACTGATGAATATGTCAAGTAGAAACTCCTGAACCCTGTAATTGCAAAGAAAAGTGTCACCGGTCCGTTCAGAATGACGTCGTGTAACGCACTGATTTAGACAGAGGAGTTGCATTGCGATCCAGTATGTAAAAATAAGCCGTTTAAGCAGTGTTACATTTTTAACAATAAAAAACAATCTTGTTTTGGCTTAGGAAAGAGGTTACATATTGCTGTTATTTTTTTTTTGGAACGCAGATGTAGAACAAACTTTGTGTAAAAAAAAATAACATTTTTTTAAAAGTTTTATCCGATGACGATTACTGAGAAAAAAGGAAACAACGTAAATTTGTTTTTTTTTTTTTATATCCACAACATAAGTGATTTAAACGAAGCACGTGTTTCTCTTAAATTACACAAACAATATACGAGAACATGTTTCAGATTTCACAAAAAAAAAACAACAAAAAACTCATTGCACACCAGCCCTGCGGGAAATCAATGAAGTCTGCGAACAATTTATGAGTTGTATTTTATTAAAATAATATGTAATTTATTTAAACGTGCTTTCATTGTTTTCTTTTGACTTATATGTCTAAGATTTAAAGGTTATTTTATTTAGTTTTAATAGTTTCACATGTATTGAGTTTAAAGGTTTAGTCCATATGTGTGATAACTGATACTGCTACTGACATCTTCACCGATACTACCGTCTTAATTCTCGATGAAGACAAGTAAATGACTATATTAGACGATGGTAGATTGTGGGCTAATTCCCCCTCGCTGCTCCAACTTGGGTTGGTAGATAGGTGGGTCATCTCGACTAGCCAACTGCGTAGGAAATGTTATAGTAGTGTATTACTCGTAGTGTAAGCACAGAATTTTATATTTTCTTACTCTTATTATCTAACGGGAGGGCCAAGTTACAATATCGGATAGATAATTGACGCATTCACAAAGGCAAAGTGTAAGCCTTGCCAACATTATAACATCTGCTACAGATGTAAGAATATATATGTTAATATAAGATACTAAAACTTTTGTATTTTTAAACATACATGATACTTTAAATAGTATGAATGTTTAACGTTTTCTTTATTTCTGTCATTCTTTTCTATGAAGATCTGACAAACTAAGTCATGATATCTATAGTAAAGTATGGAACTGATCATAGATAACTACTATTATTTGTGAAAACGTAAGAATTAAAAACACTTCTCTCTGAAATATCTAATAGTAAGTGGTCACCACCGCCCAAAGACATTGGCTTCGTAAGAAATTTTAATCATTCCTTATATTTCCAATGCGTCACTAACCTTGGGAACTAAGTTAATATGTCTTGTTTCAAACCGGAACACAACAACACTAAGTCTTGTTTTTTGGCGGAACATCTGATGAGTGAGTAATCTACTCAGATGCAAAAAGTATCAAGTAAAATATTGATTGAACACTTACATTACATTATATTCGTCCGACCGTTTAAATTTAGGACGTCGGCAAATTTGATATGTTAGCCATTTGAACAAAGGTACCTACGATTATTCAGTCAATATTGTATTATATTTTCTCGCTCTGGCGCAGGCCACTCGACTGTTTGGAAAGCATATGCTCCCCACATCTTGCCCCGCCAGAAGCTGAGAGGATATTTATTAGAATAACAATATATTCGAGTATTAATTGGAAAATTATATATTTTATCTAATGCAATATGATTTGAATTAATGGAAAGTCGCAACGTTTCTACATATGCGTTTATATTACATTGGCGTATTAGAACATTGAAGTTATTGTAATTTACTTATTGTTTGTTATTAATGAGGTTTGTATAATTAATTGAGTCCCTTTGTGTAATTAATCAGATAAAACAATGGCATTTGATTGTAATAAAATATTTATTATCATTACAGCAATAAAAATAAGAATTTTAAATTATAAAGATAATATATAAAATATATAATAAACTAGGAATATCAACGTTAAAGCTTCTATATCCGGACGGAGACCGGAGATTAAAATATTGAGCAAGCTCTCGGGTCTTGAGCGCGTGCGTTGGAGACCTCTCGTGTCCTGTCTCTGAGGACTCTGAGGAGGACGGCTGCCTTGTGCTGCCGTAAAAGCGAGTGAAGAGAGTGGGGTGTATTCCCTAACCGATACTCACTCGAGTTACAAGCGGATCAAGACAGAAGACTGGCGGATGCGTCTTATGTAAACGCTTCCGTAGCCATTTCATGTCGAGGACGTCTATGACTGCCTTAAGTGGGTAAGAATCATATATAGTCCGTTTTACTTCCCAGGAGTTCCTTTTGGTTCAAAATACGTTACATTAGGCGTAAGGTTACTATATTATGCAAGGAAGGTGTTCGTAATAAATCCAAAATTTTTAATTGTCACTTTATACATTTTAACAATTTATTAACAAAAAACATATTAATTTTTTGTAGTTAATTTTGAAGATAAAGTGAAATTTGCTGTTAACAACTGAATTTTAATACATTTACTTGGTTATTGGAATACAAAAATGTCAGTACCATTGGAAAAGACCTTAAGACCTATAAAGAAATCCCGAAAAATGCACAAGTGAGTAATTTTTTTTAATAAAGCATATATTACGTTCATGAAACATTGGACGATTCTAAGTTTAAGTCAATTCGTAAATTATATGGTTTGAAATTAGTTTCAAAGAGTACTACTTCTGAGCTTCAGTGAGGTATAATCCACATTTCGAACCGGTAGTGACACGTAGAACTGTCAAGACGGATTTGTTAAGTGTCTCAAGTTCTTGAAAAACCTCACTCGAATAAAGTATTTTTTGAAATATCTTTTCACTAGAATTTTATCAAATTTTCTACATATTTTTTTTTTGTACATGACAAGAGACATCTCTTGTTATCATAGAAACAGGACTTGAGCCAAAGAGAAGTTTACTCTATCTTTATAGTTAGCTAAACATATACGCATAAAATAATAAGAAAGTTCAAGACAACTTCATCAAACGATAATATCAGACGGTATTTAAAATTTAGCGTTAGATTAAGTGCGTTTTTCGTTAATTTCCACGAACATCTCATTAAAGAGTAAATAGTTACTTTTTGCAAATTGAAAAGAAAACCAAGTAGGCTCGTTTCGTAAAGCTTGTAGTACATGCAGTTATTTTATTTACTTGAATATAGTTTGATTGTCAAAATTTCGTTTCTTCTACAATGTCGTTTTGTTCAGTGTGACTTTGCTTCTCCAATCTTTCCTTTTTATCTCTAGCAAGAAGCAGGAGTCTTCTTCCACTTTCTACATTGTCTCGATTTCAAGACATTAATTAAATACTAAGTTGATTATGCCAGGTGTACTATATTTAACTATAATTGGTGGCGGTAGGGCTTTGTGCATGTAATATATCGGGCTCGAATGAAATCAGCATTAAATGCAAATGCAATATAATTATTATCATGTTTTTTAAATAGCCATGTCACTCAGAATGATGTAAGGATTCTGACGAGATCTCATGTATTTAAAATATATGGTGGAATAAATATACATACGTACATTATTGTTAACGTTTTCTTTTGTTATGGATACAATTGTCTAATTATCTGACACTTTTATGATAATTATAAGTCAATTATATACATAGCCGAGATGGCCCAGTGGCTAGAACGCGTGCATCTTAACCGATGATTTCGGGTTCAAACCCAGGCAGGCACCACTGAAATTTCATGTGCTTAATTTGTGTCTATAATTCATCTCGTGCTCGGTGGTGAAGGAAAACATCATGAGGAAACCTGCATGTGTCTAATTTCAACGAAATTCTGCCACATGTGTATTCCGCCAACCCGCATTGGAGCAGCGTGGTGGAATATGCTCCAAACCTTCTCCTCAAAGGGAGAGGAGGCCTTTATCCCAGCAGTGGGACATTTACGGGCTGCTAATGCTAATATATACATTGTTTTAGTATCTTTCGAATCATATGTACAATCCAGTGGTAATTTTATGGTAGAAATCTATATCTGAACATAGTTACTGGGCATCAGTTTGATGTTAATAAGACGGATTGTAATTAAGTTATAGGAGGATATAGAACGTTCATGAACATTACACATACACGTGTTTAAATTAAATGTAATAATAATTAATAATGCCCATAACTACTATGGAATGGCTAGGACGTCCAACCTTGAAAACAAAGCAATTGCACCAAAGATGTGTCTGCATAGTATAAAACAAAATCGCTTCCTGCTGTCCGTACGCGTAATGCAGTTTTCATCAATAAACATGAATTCAAGGGGAAGTAGAGAGAAGCTGATTTTTCTGAGATGAGAATTCTTATGAGATGAGATATTACTTATTTAAATATGTCTTATGGTTAATATATACATATTAAAGTCAGGACGAGTACGTAGTTTGTCATAACTCATAAGTCTAGAAAATTACTCGTTTGTTTTTATTACGTCGAAACAATCTCGCGATTCCGTGAAAACCTAGTTCTATGACCATGTCAATAATACAAAACGATATTATTTCTGGTAACGAGATAACAAAGTGGTTGGTATGAAATTGTAACCAACGATAGTGTTCAACTGTTCATGTTGGGGCAACTACCATACCTAGAATTAATTTCTTTCGTGTTCAATGGAAAACTTTTTGAGATAAATATATCAGTTGAAATTTTGACGTTGCTCAAAACTAATGTTACGCTTGTAACAAAAAACAAACAAACCACAAAGCTGTACTAGCGTAATGGCTTAAGTAGTGGATCATTTTTTTTTCAGAGAACAGGGAAGGTTCAGACCTGTTACCGATGTGTAAATAAAAAAAAAAAAGAGAGAAACTAAAACAAAATTTGGATTAAGCGTTTGATCTCTTTAAATGGAAAAGTATAATTTAAAACTGACTAATGTAAACGAGCAAGACATTCATATAATGGTTTTAATTAACAGACGTAGTGACAGAGACTGCGTTAATAAATTGTGACCGCAACGCAAAACGTAATATATCGGGGTCGAATGAAATCAGCAAATGTGAAACATTCATTTAACTAACAATAATAGATACGATTTGGTTGAGATCTAATGTACGATACGATACGATTTTGTAAAGATAATTATAATTTAATTTTCTTTTTATCGATGATTCATCAACCGTGTACATATTATAAACGATGTTTTCAGTTCATAAATAACAAAATAAAATAAATACCTTTTAAATATAAGTATATACATATCAAAAACTAAATTTTTAGTGATAAGTAGTTTGCATGTCGTCTGCATTCATCGCCATGTTATCAAATGCTGTGGTGAATTCTCATTAGGACGGAACTTATTAAAAAAAAATTGTATAGATATATGAGGTCTTTCTGTTTTTTAAAATTAATTCATGGAATCATGCATATGATTGACTGGACCAAAAAATATATCAAATGATTGAAATTTGGTTAAGAAATTTGAAAATTTTACCACTATTTAAAATGTATGGTCAGTCTTATATACATGTTTATAGCATTTTCACAATAGCTCTGGAGTGATTCGGTAACGGCGTTGCTTACATGCTTTCTACATAAATGAAGCATGAAATAAATCACAAAATGACATTGGTGTAATCCGTAATCTTTCCCTTGGTGCGTGCCTAAACGTCTGGGTAGGTACTTTCCACAACCATTACACACTACAGCAGCAATTTTTAGTATTGTTGGGTTCCGGCTTAAAGTAAACAATGTAAAAACAGGCACAAGGGATATATTGCAAGGTCGGTGGTGCTTTGGAAATATAAGGGAAGATTAATATTAATAACAGCGTCAATATCTATGAGCAGTGTTGACTATTTCCTACCAGGTTACTCATCTTCTAGTCCACCTACCATACGATACTTTTTATATAAGCATAAGAATTATGACGTTAAAGGGAAATCTTAACAAGTTATCTTTCCTTCAAGAAAAGAGCGTACATATTCCTCAAAGGCAACGCACCTGCAACCCTACTGGTGTTGCAGTCCATGGGCGATTGTAATCACTTTCCATCAGATGAGCCTCCTGCTCGTTTACCTCCTATAAAATGAAAAAAAAAAATTAAGTTCTGTGCTATAAATAGGCATTTCATAGGGATACATTTAAGGTTTTCTTTTATTTTTATTTCAATGACCTTTCATTCCATGTGAACATTATTTGTAATATGAGAAATTAATTTTAAATAAATAAATAATTTTGATACTAGATCTAATATACACACACACATAAATCTCATACATAATTAAATTGATACACATGTAAAAAAACGACTCTAAACATTTATGATCAGTGGAAAAGTTCAGCTATAATTTATATTCTCCAACTTGCAACGTCTTACGACTTTCGATTATATTGCTTTTTAAGTATTCTTTTGACGACTTGTCATTTGATCAGTGAAAGAAATTTCGTCTTCTATCAATACTAGATTATCTAAAAGCCTTCGCGAATCACGGTGGCAATCACGCCGCGATTCGTTCACGAAATTAGTTTGAAAATACGTCCCGCGGTACTCGCAATCCAGTGATTGAACTGAAACTGAACTGAAGTAACTACTTTAGTTCAGTTTAGTTCACGCGAAAGAATGTATATTGTAATCGTTGCTTTTGCTGTAACCTTGAAGCGGTGCACTGGTCTATTTATATTTTATCTAATATAGGTAACACAACTACTATTCTATATATTATATATATACTACAGATATTTTTGTAATAATATAATGAGACAGTCGATTTTTGAATATATCGAACGAGTCAATATTTTAAATGTCTGACGGTATCTTGTTATAAAGACGCACAATATACAAAAAATGTTCTGTTTACGATGCGAGTGTGGATTACTTTGCAATTTAACTAACCAGCTTTCGCCGGCGGTTTTTCCGAACCGATACGACTTGGGAACCTTCAAGAACAGAGAGTACTCTTTCCTGAAAGGCCGGCAACGCACCTGCAAGTCCCCCGGTGTTGCAGATGTCCATGGGCGGTGGTAGTCACTTTTCATCAGGCGAGCCTCCTGCTCGTTTGCCACCTATAACATAAAAATAAATCACGCTAAGTTCGGATCATGCAGACTCTTTGACTATGGTACGAAACGTGAACTCGAAACGTTATTATTGTACTAACTCGCATTTATTACTTGAACAGGCGCGTAAACTATTCCTATTCACGGATGCATAATTTCACACGTGCTCATGACGCGGAATCCACATATTAAGGTAACTCCGTCAGAGTGAACCAGTAGTTATATATAATTTTGACAGCGTTGAATTTAAGCACGGAGTACTTATCAACAGCGTCATTGATATTTGTTAAGCGAATCATTAATTGTTTGAGGAATATGTGGAGTTTATACTACCACGCTATTTCCTTACGATTTTCCTTCGCCTCTGAGTACAAGATGAATTATAAGCACTGATTTGATCTGATGTTTTGAACCCGCAATTTTCTGTTACAATAAACTTCATGTAACTACTGGGAAATCTCGGCCTCTAATATTGAATAAGGGTTAATTGTATAATCTAAAAACTTTTTACGAGAAAAGTTTTATTGTTATTCAAGTGTCACAAATCATAAGAACGTGTGTACGATTTCAGCTCAATCGTTTTTTGGTGAATCTAGTTGAGTTGTAAAGTAGGTTAATATGCATATCGAAATTTATTAACGTATTTGTTTATGATTTCACCATTCAATGTGCAAGCAAACACCATGACAACACTTTGATTTTTATATTGATTTAAAAAAAAAAAAACAAATACAAAACAAATATTATATATTTTATACAAAATAAAGAAATACTTTCAACCAATATTTGATCATGAATAGTAAATAGAAGATAAAATATAAATAAACTTATAATAAATTTCTGGAACTGCCAGAGGGACTTTGTTTATCTTATTCTGATACAACGGCAAATTTTCGTTAATAGAGAAAATTATTTACGCACTAATTTGCTATTATGTGTGTATTAATTTGGTAATAAAACGTAAACGCTTAGAATAGATGTTATTGTCATCATGCCGGCTGACGTGTTTTATAAATTCGTCAAACAAGTTTACGATTTTCGGTAACCCTTCAGGGAAACGTTCTTGATTGGAATCCTCGGAAAGTGTGACAGGTAATTGAAGTTAGAGATCCAAGATGGACACTCTATTGTAACAATGATGAATAATGACACTGGCTTGGAAATTGGTTCTTAATGCCGAAGGTACGGAAGTTGCGTGGTCACGAGAACGATAATATGCGTGCCTTACAACGACACAGACAGTACTGTTAGCAACTACGATTCAGCAGAGACTACGTGATGGTGTGCTCTATCTAAAACGGGGCGAGAGGCTTGCAGTCAGCGACGTGACATTGTAAATCGCCGTTATAATTTATCAAGATAACCTAAGTCTTCCTGAACATAAACTTTTTTAAATAAAATCAGAAAGACAACGTCTTAAATATGACCCACGGATGTTAACACGTAATCAAATCAATGGCTTGTAAATATCCTATTGCTAGGATAATGTATTCTATATTTTTGAGGAGTAGGTTTGGAATCTATTAAATTAAATGTGGGTTGATATTTCGTTTAAATATATCCTGGCTCTCATTAGTAAAATTATGCCTTACCAATAATTATTTTTAATCACGCTCCGAGTTATTGGTATGAATTATAATAATTTTTCATAGTTAGGTCGAAGGTCTGTTGAAGAGAGCAATTATCGAAGTTAAAACGGTAGAACTCTTTAGAAACTTATAAGAAACTTCCACCGTGATTGCGATTTCTTAATTTAATGATGTGATTTTTATGTAATAAATAACAAGTTCCTGACTTCGTGTTTTCATAGAAGTTACTACTGAAACATTATTATAAACTTTAAACAGCATAGGACAAGCATTTTTTTTAAGACTGAAGATCATAAAGTCTCGAGTTTGAATTTTGGTAATAAAAATTATAAGGTTTTTTGATATGTCTCAGTTCGTGCGGAATAAGAATGTTGGCGATGTTATAAGGATAGTAGTGTCTCGGGAAAATGAGGATTAGAAGATGTCTGATATGACCCTCATCGGCATAGAAACTAAAATGGGGAATGCATCTGTATTTGCAAACTGTAATGTACGTAATATCTTCTCTTGTATTAGGTCACTGCTAAGTATGACGATTTGCTAAAATCACAATATGTCAATGGTACTATTACTAAATGTTTATTTTTACTCATATTGTACCATTGACATATCAATATGTCAATGGTACTATTACTAAATGTTTATTTTTACTGTAAGCTTAAAATAATGTCTTTTTCCCTATTTAACCGACTTTACCTTTTTCTATAATATAATCGAAGTGGGTTTTCTTTATGCCTTAAATCTCGAAACCTATTCAATTCGATTCGTAAAGTAACTTAGTTTCAAACAGGATACAGAAAAAAATGAGGTGAAAAGAAATGATGTCCTTCAACTAATAGTCTTTATATTTCTCACTGACTTTATATATTAGTAGTAACAACCTGAAATATAATGCGAAAAAACCTAGGTTCTTAAAACCAAGTTCAGGCAAAGTCGAAGTAGGTATCGAAGCATACTGCATTATTTGTTGAACCGCAACATACCAAAACGGTTTCTGTTATAAAATAAGAGCTCGATTCTTTCGATTATTATATACTAGTAACCGCCCTGGCTTCGCACAGGTGCAATGCTGATACTAAATATATTACAGAATGTCTTTATATACAACGTTCACAGTTTTTTGTAATATCTTTGAAAATATTCGTTTAAAAAAGCTGAAAAGGCCATATTGATTTATATAAAATGCAAAATGTGTTTAAGATACTTTATTGAATAAGGATTAATGTTGTATTGCTTGAAATTGCTTTGTAATAAGCCCTTATTTCTCGTAAAAATTAAAGGATAAAAAATGGTTATTCTGGGTTATCCCTAAGAGATAGACATATATGAATAAAGAAAATGATACAATAAAATTATTATTTATAGCCCATAGTACTCAGGAATAATGCTTTCCAGCATTTTTTTTTATTTTTAGTGCCACAGGTGCCACATGTTACCTCTTTATACTCGTAATGCTAATATAGATAATACTAAAATTATAAGTTACCTTCACATACAACTCTATTAGACTTCATATTAATTACATATAAAATACAAAACTCTCTTTGTTTATTTTAATAACACCCTATATACGTTCCAATGCTACTGTGAGGCATATTGTTTTTCCACGACGCTGCTCCATTGTTTTTATAAATAAAAACAATCAGATGTCGACGAGTCAGCATTTTTATTACTTTTAGAGTTCTTAATATATTTTCACGCGAACACTAGACGTATTAGCCGCCTGCTTATAAATATTTTTTTGGCGATGCAAAACATTCGAATCCTCTCAGTTGAAGAGCTTATGAGCAGTTTGGGATCATATTACAGGATTAAATTGAATCTAAAGATATCACCGGTTCTGAATGTAGATTTTACCGAGGAGAACAAGCGAGAAACCAAGTAGATTTTTATCTCAATTGAAGTACAAATTCAATTATTTATTACGTACTACTACTGCTACTACTAATTTTATATTATGTCTTTTATAAAAATGAACGTATACGATCTCCAAGATTTTTTACCTTATACCAATATTCTTGGATGGTGTAAAGACCATTGTCCTACTTTTTATATATATTATAGGTGGACGGGAAAACGGTACATCTGATGGTAAGTGGTCACCACCACTTATAAAACCGAATAATGTGCAGAGACTACTACTGCAAGATATATTACATAATTTAGTTTTATAGGCTATTTTTGTTTGAACTATTATAAACATTATTTGGCAACGATCGGGCTTTCTACGTATATAAATAAATAACGGATAAAGAAAATATTAGTTATCCATTTGTTCATTCTCGTGTACAGGTTTTAGGCTTTCTGTCTAGGTGCGAGAGTTTAACACTACCAAATTTGATACACTCCTACACTACCAGAGAAATTCAATATCTTTAGATTGGCCTTGTCCGGGATTGTGTCCAGGATTTCGGGATTTTCAGTCTATAAGTCGATTGTCGTCAATTTACATTAACAAAAAGCCAGTTCATATTAGCATATTAGAAGCGTTAAATACATTATAAATAACAAATCCAAAAACTTTGTGTGAAACGACAGGTTAGGTGGCATAATCATCACAAGATAAGCAATGCGTACATTAATGTATTCAAAAATACTTATGATTTGAATGGGTTTAGTTTATATCTATATTTATAGGTTTAGGTTTTGTCACTGAATTACATTACATACATTACATAAACAGCCTGTAAATTTCCCACTGCTAAGCTAAGGCCTCCTCTCCCTTCGAGGAAAAGGTTTGGAGCATATTCCAACACGCTGCTCCGATGCGGGTTGGTGGAATACACATGTGGCAGAATTTCGTTGAAATTAGACACATGCAGGTTTCCTCACGATGTTTTCCTTCACCGCCGAGCACGAGATAAATTATAACCACAAATTAAGCACATGAAAATTCAGTGGTGCTTGCCTGGGTTTGAACCCGAAATCATCGGTTAAGATGCACGCGTAACCACTGGGCCATCTCGGCTCAACTGAATTATACGATATCATAATAAGGTATCCCATTTGTCCATCTATTTCCGATGTAATAAAAGTCCGTATGTTTTCATGTGACTGATTCTAGGGATGATCCACAGTCACGGCGCGTATTAAATTAAAAACGTCAGAGTCGAACAAGATGACATGCGTATTGAAAGTTGTTACTTTATTTATGAAGCCTGTTCGTGACTTGTACATGTTGAATTTTTACTTAGATAATAAAGTTAGGACTAAGTTATCTCAAGTTCTTAGCATTTTTATTTAATTATAATTTTCTCGTGTGTCTTTCTCAGTCTTTTTCAATGTATGTGTGAATTTTTTGGCTTTCTACACAACAACCTTCCTAATTCATGATATATTCTGTTAGTTCACTAGCAAGATTTTAATACAATAAATCATTCAAATTTTTTGCTTTAAAATTAATATAAACCAGTTTTGTAATATTTAAGAAAAAAATAATTTAAACATGGATTGATTAAATGATTTGACATGGAAAACGATTAATAACACATACAGTATTTATATATCTGTTTATTTATTTGTAGCGGCAACTTTTCAATAATTTTTATTTTTGACGAACTTGATAAATGCACCCCAAAAAGAACATTAGAAAATATGTAATACATCACTTCATATAAAAAAGCACAACTATTTTCAAACACAAATAACAACTCATTATCTTACTTTTAATTATGACAACACTTATCAAGAAACCCTAAAACTGTAGACAGGTGCAAGTCTGGTACGTAAGTACTTAAAAGTAAATAACCACAAGACGAAGCACTTAAATATTTATGAAGTACGCAAATGTGTCCCAACCTTAATAAACCGTAACGAAGGTTCTATTTAAATATCTGTACAATCTTTTACGCTAATAAGAGAAACTATTTTGGTATTCCTGTATTAAGAACAGCTTTTTGGGCAACCATTTATAACTAATTCGACAATCTCATTTTGGCCATTAACCATGTTAGGACTTTTTGCGTGGTCGATGTTTGTTAATTATACGTTTTAAGTATAACTTACGATTATATTCGTCGTTTAATATTAAATTAAAGACCTTGTGACAGCAGAATAAAGTCGTAAGTTTTTATTTTTTACCCATTTTTAATAAAATATTAACTTTTAATTCAATGAAAAAGTCTTATTATACTTTCTTACAATCAGTGCTGTGTTCCAAAATTAATCACAAACTGTATTTGGTGGCTGAGCAATGTAAAGATGAAAGTTAAAAATCGCTCTCATGTAAAATCACAAATTTTGTCATACGACTTAATGCGCGGGAGACGTCGAATTATTCTTCATAAAGTTTAAAAAATTAAGGTAGTCTTTCTTGCGAATTCAGTAATATACTTATTGTCTTCTAGTTATCCGAGTTGACGCGAGCTTCAACCTTATGTGATGTGATTGTTCTCTACATAGTATGAAACAAAATCGTATCCCGTTGTCTGTACTCTTAGATCTTTTAAGCTACGCAAAGGATTTGAATGCGGTTTTAATCAATAAACAGAGTGACTCAATACGAAGGTCGTATAAACAATACATGTATATTATCTTATATATATAACCTATATACTTACTTTTACTTTGTTTTTTATTGGACTTTTTGATGATATGTAATAGATAAAAAAGATATGCTCAGTATGACTTAGAAGTTAGATATGATGTTGCTTTCTACATTGTTACGATGTATATCGTTAGGTTTAGTCTGTGTTAGCCATGTAAGCGCACAAAAATTGTTTAGTAAACATCATCATAGTTCAGGTATTATGTACATAATATTTACAAAATACATACTATTAAAAACAAAAATTAGGAAAATTGAAGAAACATGTACCACATTCAATTATTATCCCTTGTAATAGAATCACCGTTATTTAATCATTAACACTGTAATCATTAATGACTAATAATACTATCGCAATCAATCCTAAATAAACGTTATTTCTAATTTTACACTTACTAAAACCATTGTCACCTCTAACCAATACAACCGTTTAATTTATTAGAACTAGGCAATTAATATAATAAAATCAACTATAAAACTATAACGACAATCGCTCGCAATAGCCCGTAAGAAAGCGTGGCTGAGGATGTCGTCAAAGAGATCTTTGACGTAGTTTCTTTCATCTACCCAACACTTGTCAAATCTTGACAAATAATTGGAGGGTAGGAAATGCTGGCTAAGTGTCATTTCCTTGAAAATTCTCTTAGAGTACTTATATAAACATTTCTCATTTATTGCTTTTTTTATATTAACCAACAGCCTATAAATGTACCACTTTTGGGCCAATGCCTCCCCTCGCTTTTAAGGAAAAGTTTGGTAGCCTACTCCACCACACCGCTCCAGGAAGGGTTGGTATATTCATGTGGCAGAATTTCATTGCAATTTGACACATACAGTATAATAAAAACCACTAAATAAGCTCATGTAAGTTCAACGGTTCCCGGCTGGGTTTAAACCCGCAATCATCGGTTAAGATGCACGTGTTCTCACCACTGGGCCATCTCGGATTAATATTTAAAAAAACTATATAAAAAAGAAATTCAGGCCGAAACAAATCTAATATTGTAGACTGAATTAACCTCAGAAACTTCGTTGAAAGTGTTCTATTCTACTTCGGACGATTGAAAATTTTAAATTTATATACAACATTCTTGCACTCAGAAATGTAAAGGCATGTATCGGCTTAATACAACTATCTCTTTCATCGCCAATAATCTACCATCCTTTGCAACTAAGATGCTAAGCCCTTATGCCTGTAGTTATATTATCTCACTCTCCTTTCAAACCGGAACACAACAATACTCAGATTCGTATTAAAAAGTTGCTTACCGCTGTCTGTCTGTCCCTGTTTAAAGATTTAAGCATACGTAAATAAATTCTGTAGTATATTTAGTATCAGCATTGCACCCGTGCGAAGCCAGGGCGGAAATCGGTAGTGAATAAGAATAATTGGTTCAAATATAAAAAAAAAACAATGAAACTATAGATGTACCATCAAGTCAAAATACAATTTAACGTTCCATTTACTATTATAATAATATCAAGAGCATAATAATGAAAGCTCGTATTAGATAACAATTAAAGGCATCAGCATCACAATTACCCTTCTACGAATTAACTCTACCCAACTCTATAATTTTCCTTGTATATATAATATATGTTGACTGTGGAGTTAACGCATAGTAATATGATGCTCTGAACAATTAATGTCGTTGCCGCCCACTTTTTCCGGTTTACGATTAATTGTATATATTTCCGATTCTAATATTATAATAGATTTCATTGCGCATCTTACGAGAATAACTGCAATTTAATTTTATGTTTTCACAAGGCGGCTTAAGATGAAAGTTTTTTTAAGAAGATCTAGTTGATATTTTTTGTGTTACTGTCTAGGTAGGCGGACTAACTAGTGCCTGATGGTAAGTGGTAACCAATGCCCATAGACACTTCGCCAATGCGCCACCAACGTTGGGAGTTATGATGTTATGTCTCTTGTACCTGTAGTAACACTGACTAACTCACTCTTTAAACTGACACATAATAATTCCGATTATTGTTTTTTGGCGGTAGAATATCTGATGAGGGAGTGGTACCTACCCAGATGGGCTTGCAGAAAGCCCTTCCTCTAATAAATATGGCCTTTTCTTTTAATGGTCTCTTAATACAATGCTTCTAGTTTCCAAATTATTACGAGTTTAATTTGGAAATAAATTGAATATCGACCATTCCATAATATTCAATAGAGGAAATAGTCTTGAGATGAATATTCATGAACCCAATCTCCTTTCACAATCGGTATGGTGAACTTTTGGTAGACCTCTGCGTGCCTTTCTCAATTATTAAATATAGCTATATTACGCATTTTTTTTAAAATAATGTTCAGTCATCAGACAGTCGACAAATAACAGAAATTATAAAAGCGACAGATGGTTTCTGATGAGGATATCCCTTCGGAAGAAAACGAGGGAATTCTGTAAGCATTCTTGCCACGCAACTAATCGTGACTTGCGTTACGTACAAAAAATATAAATAGCAACAAGAAAATATAAGTATTTGAAAAAATAAGTGTAGGTACATATCATTTATTATAGAGTTTATTAAAGCGTATATAAATACGAAGTGTTTTTGTTGTATTCGATCTAAAATATTGAACTAAGATTTTTCTAAAAAATCAAGAGAAAACCGTTGTCCGTGAAAGAGGAAAAATTTTATATCGAAGTCGATTGTATCGTTCGTTGTAGTTCACCTCCGAAGACGTGTTCAAGAAAAGCTGAAATAAAATTGTATTGTCAAGATTTTGTTGAAAATGCTAGCTGTATTTACGAAAAATATTGAGTTTGTTATCAAACTTTTGTTGGTAACCCTGAAATACATGAAAAAATTATAAGAAAGAAAGTTTATAAAAATAATTTAAAGCGTAAATAGCGCAATAGTTCAATCTACGGCTCGAATATATCCTAGCACCTATCTTTGTGAACATTGTCTATTTATGTCACACCAGCGACCCTACCCGGCTTTGCACGCGAGTTTGGAGAATAGTATACAAACAAAAGATACTTAAAGGACTGTGATACGAGGCGTCGATAAATATTTCATTTAATAGAATACATTATGTTACGTATCAAAAATAATGCTTAATAGCACTTGATAATTTGCAGAGCACATCTAAGGGTAGTTAAGGTTACATTCGAAAATAGTGATATTTTATACTCGGTGGTAGGACTTTGCGCAAGCCTGTCTGCGTAGGTACCGTACTCATCATAAATTCTACCGGTTGGTTTTATTTTGTTCCGGTTTGAGGGATGAGTAAACCATTGTAACTACCGGCATGAAAGACATAATAACTTAGTTACCTAGATTGGTGACGCATAGGAGTGTCAATCATTCCTCGATTTAAATGACTACAGTGGTGACCACTTAACACCTCATGGCATATTTGCCAGTCAACCTACCTATTTTAAGCAATAAAATGATGTCTTTTGTGATTATACATGATGAATTGTACATCTTAAAATTCAACCATATAAGCGTATAAGGCTTTGGTTTTAAAGCCATTAAAATGATTGTTTTACTTGTTCCTAGAGCATGAGATAAACATTGCAACATTGGAACAGTGAACGTGCAATGAATGAACATACAAGTCGATTCGGTGTCGCGAATTGCATCCACGATGAGTTACATAGAATTGATAGTTCGGTTGTTCAAATACTATATCGCTTAAAATTCGTTTTCATTTAACAATACATATCTATTATCACAAACAACCGAGACCGGGAAACGTAACATAAAGTAAGGAAAAACGGGTGTATAACATATACCTAGAAAATTTATTAAGATTATCAATAAAGGCTACTAATAAGTAATATATGGTAACTTAATGGTTATGTTTATATCTATATCATAATATTTACGTAATTAATCACAATATTTATTTATATATATCATGATTAATTTCGTAAATATTATGATTTTCTTGTTATCATGCCTCATCGGTGAGCACGAGTTAAACTATGCAAAAATTTTGCAAATAAATTTTATTCTTGCGCAGGTTTAAAACCACGCTCTCTAGTTAAGATGTACACGTTTCTGTCAACCTGAACTAATGTGTATAATAAATTAGAAAATCATCATCACCTGAATAAAGTAAAGTAAAGCACTAGCCTGGAAATGTACCATTAGCTAACTAAGCCAATCTTTTTCAAGTGGAAGGTTTGACGTGGCAGATTCTCATCCACCATAGGTTACTTCACGGTGATTTGCATTGCTTAAACAAATGGAAATTCAGAGCTGCTTGTCCGAATTTTACCTCAGAATCCTCGGTTAACATTCACATCTTTTAGCCAGGGTTTTGGTGACTCTCCTAAATGAATGGATCAATCTGCACAATTTTCAAATACTTTATTATACCTTACATTTGTATTAAAAAAACATCTTGGTTATGTAAAAAGGGCCACCCTAAAGGAAATGCAAATAAACTCGAGAAAGCGTTTTCTCGCGAGAGTGATGAGGGATGAGACTTTGGACCCGACTTCAAATAATATAATTAAGAATATATTATTTAAATTTTAGAACAAGATAACTGAAGGATGCTTTGGTAAAATTATAACACCCATTTTCTTATTATAAAAAAAAAATGTTCTGAATAAAAAAATATAAATTAAGAAAAGATTTTGAAGGGTGAGTGTACCTAGTACAGTACACAGGGGACATAAAATCTTAGTACTCAAGGTAATTTGCGATATAAAGAATGGTTAGTTTTATAGCGACAATGTCTAAGGACAGAGACAACCACTTACCATATCGAATGCCATAAAAAAAACTTTTCAATAGAAAATATATTTTTTATGGCATCTATCTATTGATAAAGATATATTGTATAAGAGTTATAGGGCTAATCCGTTCTAGGTACTGGTTTCGAGACATATTTCTTTACCCGGGCGTTTCCAGTAGCATTAGTTTATTAATATTGATCTAAAATTTCAGTGTTCGTCTTAGGCCCGAGGTAGTTGCCTTATTGGTTGTAGGTTATTACAGAAAATTGTTTGGAATCTTCCCCATTATTAGAAGTAAAAATAATAATTGTGCATCTTATGACACATATACAAAAATAAAGCTTAATTCACCAAGACACCAAGAATTTGATACTAAGAGGGATTCATTTCATCCTTATCTTTTTGGCCATCGGTAGATTGTCTGGCAAATGAGCAATTTGATGGTAAGTGGTCATTACTGGCCATAGACATTGGTATCGTAAGTAATAATTCCTCATATCACCATTGCATCACCAAACTTGGGAACTAATATGTTAGGTCCTTCAAATCGCAAAACAACATTATCAAATATTGCTGGCGTCAGAATATATGATGAGTGGGTGGTACCTACCCAGACAGGCATGTACAAAGTCTTACCACCAAGTAAAATATTTGTATCTCTATTCATTTATGGTTTTCATAATTTCGTGATAGGATCCTAATCTAATCTGTTTGAACAGCTGCTGTAGACATAAGTTCACGTTATATATTATCTCGTAGTTTACTCGCATGTCTTTGTATAAATGCACTTTAAGTCTATTGTATAGACTTGATATATATAGTCTTAAGGCATGAATGTATGTAAATTGCTCTTTATTTCACAAAATTTTAAAGACAATGGTGTAATAACAAGCTTTTTGGAACCATCATGTCACAGCTTTGAATTAAATGTAAAGCATAAACAAAAAAAGCAGAGTAGGGTTCTGTTTACGTAATTTTTCGCTTGTTGCTCATAAACTTACTGTCACAAGATTCTCTTATAGATTCATCAGCACATCGAAAAATACGTAATCAAATGTGTAAATACTCTGTCGCAGAATAAATCAGTGCGGGTTAAATGTGGTGCTAAACACAGCTGTGACTCTTTTCTCCGTAAACACATGTGCTTATTTATCGATAACGCCCAATCGAGCAAGGTCAATGACGTTTACCTCTTAAATGTCGATATTGTAGAGCAAAGAGTATGTATAAGTTAAAAGAATATTATTATGGCAGGAAAGTAATTTTTTTTTATCAATTTAATAAAATAATTAAAAAAAATACTTTTTAATCATTTAATAAGTCCAAAATGTAAAGATTCAACCAACTAATAAATTTCTTCATCAATTTTCTCTTGTACAGCGTAAAAAGGGTTTTTTTAATTGAGATAAATACACTGTATACAATAAAAATATTCACAAGCACAGTGATATACCAGTTTAAGATTAAGAAAACAGAGTTGATAATATTTTAATTAATTTAATTTAATTAAATAATGAAATAAATGTGGCTTCAATATAAAACCTTTTTTCTCTATCAACACGAAACCATATCGATATTTTGTGTATATTTTTAGTAAAGTATATTTAATAAATTTGCCACTGATCTAATCCTAAAATTATGCAGTCGAAAACCATGGTCGCCGTTAGAAGGATCTTCTAATTTGCTCAATTCTGTAGAAAGTTCAGAAAAGTAATAAAAAAGTTACGATCACGATTCAAGTTTTAATAAAGATAAAAAAAACTAAAATAAGCTTGTTTCTAATTCTGAAAAAAAATCTAAGACAGCGCGGAGTTAGGAGAATGACAGTGTTGTATTTCGTTTCCTCGAAAAGCATATAATGTTGTTTGTCCTTGCTTAAAGTCTCTCTGACCACGACAGATCAGATTACGAGGAAAAGGATAATTTGTTATTAAACCATATTGTATCTCTCTCTTTCTTGTGCATTTATTATTGCCATCTGATTGTGTGTGTAAACATTTTGCTTCCATGTTCTTCTATTTGACGCATCATTTTCGGTAACGTTGCAGGAATTAACATAATTTCTGACCACATTTGTATGTCCATTTAGTTGTAGGTCGCCCACTGGATCTAGACCCCTTAATGTTAAGATTTGTCGCTACATTTCCTATGTACTTTGGAGGCCTTCTTCTGATAGGACTAAACTAGCGCAGCCTGCTTTCTTACATATACAGTATATAACAATCAAGTCTCAGATGCATGTTAAGTCATTGATAGTCTTTGCGGCTGAACTTAGTCTGGAGGATCATTAATATTATTACATTATAATTTTATACTTATATACATTAATAATAAAAATGCATACATATATAAAATTAATCAATGAAGAACAGTAACTGGGACGCGAGCCGCACGGCCCATTTTTAATCAACGGAGCATGCATCGCATACAAATTATTTGATCCATTTCAGCCATTTTTTATTCATTAATTCTGGTTTGTGATGTTTTTTTCGCGATTTTTCAATTTATATTCATAGTTGATATGTGAATTATAACGAATAGGTAAAAACGCGATGTATATCATTATTTTTTCTTTAATTAAATTATCCAGTCAAACGATTCAATTGTATGCAATTTGTTTATTTATTTATATTATATTTATTCGTCGTAACAGAGGTTACGACGAATGTTTGATCTGTAAAATATATAAAGCTGATTAGTTACGTTGGGTTTCAGGTATTAGAGATAAAAATATCTATATATTTATCTATGTAAAATTTCATTAAAATCTGTTCAGCTTTTCTGGCTTGTTTGAGTAACAATTTAGTATTTATAATATCGCCAAGATTAAAATACTATATTGCAGTAAGTATCAACGTTTCTAAGAGATTGTAAAGTAGTAGTACATTTTACATATATATACGGAAACATAAGGAAAACTACTTCTTGTTTCCCGGAAAGTGACCATAAAACTCCTTTTTCTTGCAGTGTTATAAATACACTGTTCCGACCCCAAATAAATTGGATAAAAGCAGCCGATTCATGACAACGCCAGAAGTTTATTTAACTCAAAATATTTCAGAATTGTGGTTACATTTCTGAAATATTAATAACATAAACTTAGATATACGTGTGTTAAGAAGTGTCGTATCATTATCTTGGTAGAGTTTTACTCACAGTAAATTTTATAACACACCTGAGTAGATTTTGTAAAGAGGTTTTTCTTGAACTAAGGAATAGTATGTTTTAGAAGTGGCATCATTAGAAGAAATAAATATATCGTGGTTCTGTTTTTGAAAACATAATTAAAATTACACTTTTTTTTAAAATCGACACAAATTTTAATTTCATAAATAAATATTATGACTTGCGACTTGATTTTAAAAATATATTAACTAATTTAATTTGAACGCTAGAACATGATTCCAATATTTTTAATTTGTTTTTTCCTAAACATGAACGATGACACTTCTAAATTTTATTTTGTATTCTGTTCTCTACACTATGGACGCACAAAGCTTCGCAATTTGCTCACGGAACGTGACTATTCTTAGACCGTCTTATTTGTATTGACATGATCGTTCTTGAGCCTCTGGGTGTAATATATTATATAACATAAGGTTATCGAAATATAATACGGAATTTAGTAGCTATGGTATCGTTGCTTTCAATTAACAGGTACATTTATATTTGTTTGTAATAATTTGAGCTTAGAGCTACATTGCATACAAGTTGGATGCAAAGTAGATGGCTTGTATTAGTGCAAGGAATAATTCATGGAAATCCTAAAGCCGTTCTGATGTATGAAAATTCGAAGCAAAGTAGCTGACTCTGCAAAGGAAGAAAGTAGTGTACGCGTGAGGCAAACAGAAGCTGTATTAGCAAGAAAAAGGATAATTTGCTATGCAAATGCTATTCCATTTCCGCTCATACTCAGGTTGCAAAGATCAAATAACATACTTTATTTCTATACCCGTAGGCGGACTTACAAATAGACCGCCTGGTGGTAAGTGGTCACCACTACATATAGACATTCGTACCGTATGAAATTTTAATCATCTCTAAGATAATCATTGTGCCACCAACCAGGGTAACTGAGATATCATGTCCCTGATTACAATGGCTCACTAATACTAATACTAAGTATATTTGCTTGGCGGTACAATATAGGATAAGGTGGGACCACCTATTTTATGGCTGATACAGGGCAAGTTCTACCACAAAGCGAAACTTGTGTAACTAATACTTTACTAATACGCAGTTTTACAATCGCACTTTTAATGACTAAACAAAAACTATATTAAGGACGCTCTTTCGCGGATAAATAAATCTATATTATTATTTGTCTTATATTTAACTTTAAGAATACAGATTCTAATATTTGGCTACAATGGTACAATGTGTCGAAGCTGTCTTCTTTGCTTTAAATATATTGCCATAAATTTGGGCTAACAACCTACATCTCAATGATTTTGATTTACCTGATAACTATTCGAACGAGCTAAATCTAATTCGACTAAAATATTTATTTTTGTACCTTGAAATTATAATTATAATTAATTTATTGACTGAGGTTGGGGAGCAGTGAAAGTTAGTCACGAGGTTCGATTAATTAAAAGTTAGTAAACTCAATATTGATTTTAATTATGTCCCAGACTTAAACATACTTTACCGTACCGAATATATTGAAATATATTTAATAAAGTGTCTTCTAGTGGCCAGCTTGTATGGCTGCAGATCGTAAGACTTTAATTTTACTTATTTTCCATACAGACTTATATATCAATGTCGAATTTTATATACAAAAAAGTATTGACGGTGCTGTAGCTGATATTTTCTAAAAGGTTCAAAATCGTAAAAAACGCGCTTTACTATTTATAAAAATCAAATCTATCTATAAAGTATCTATCTAAGTATCTAAATCTTGTATTATTTAAAAACAACGAAATATTAGTAGCATATTAAAGCGATACTATATTATGGTTTTTGGAATATATATATATTTTTTATAACACTCCTCAAAGACCTTTGATTACAATTATTTGTTACCGTTAAATTAAACGTTCTTAGAATGATACGGTAACGAATACACTACATCTACGTCTTAGAATTCGATATGCAAATATGCCCAAACAAATACGAAGTGTTGACGAGTTTTTCGATTATAAATTAAAAAACCCTTAAACGAAATAAATGTACAATAATTGTTCTTAAATCGATTACATTTTGAGAGATTTTTATTTATAAATAAATATTATAGTTACATATGCTAAAAATCGTACGATTATATTTTGTAAGGTTCTTTTGTTTGACAAAGTGTACAACGAAAAGATTTTACGATCGGACCACATGCGGTTTATGCTTCGTGGCAACGTGCGACGTGCCTTGTCTGCACTCAAACCGTTTATTTTGTACACACTAAAGACAAAGGAACTTATAAACTAGAATTAACTGGTTATTAAAATTTGTGACATCATTTCTTGTAATTAAACTTTTAGGTATATGTAAGGGTTTTTTATTTCTCGTAATTTACATTACATTAGTAACCTGTAAATTTCCCACTGCTGGGCTAAGGCCTCCTCTCCCTTTGAGGAGAATGCTTGGAGCATATTCCACCACGCTGCTCCAATGCTGGTTGGTGGACTATACATGTGGCAGAATTTCGTTGAAATTAGACACATTCAGGTTTCCTCACGATGTTTTCCTACGCCGCCGAGCACGAGATAAATTATAAACACAAATTAAGCACATGAAAATTAATTGATGCTTGCCGGGGTTTGAACCCGAAATCATCGGTTAAGATGCAAACGTTCTAACCACAGGCCCATCTCTGCTCATTCCATTTTATACGAATGTAATTATTTCCGTTAAAAGGCGAAATACATTTACACGAAAAATAATAATATGCAGAAATATTTAAAAGTATTAAACTAAATTAAACTTTGCATATGTAAAGCCATTCAACTGTGATGACGTTAAACATTAATGTGTATTAATTTTTGTCCGGTAAATAAATGTATTTTCGAACGAAATCAAATGGCTAAATTCATGGTAATCAGCACCTGCAATGTACTTCTCTTGGATGAACGCTAGTGTTAGTAGTAAACTACATGCGGTACATGCTATGTAGTTTAAACCACAGAACGTGCCTCCTCTGTAACCCGTTTACATCGTATTGAGGATTTGGTCTTTTAATGCATGTTGATTTTAACGCTACAGAATTAGTATAAGTCATTAAGGTTATTGAGATTTTGCGGTGACGTCATCTAAAACTAGTTATATATTTTTTCGATAATTTTTATTTCAAAGTTCATGATGTAAATTATGTTATTTCAAGCAGAAATGAAGTTTGTAAGATTACTTTGATTGGCTTGTATGTAATATGTATTTGCGTTTTTAGACTTTAGGATTTAAATCCTAGGTCGAGTCAATAAAAAAGTATTAAATATGTTTCGTACTCTTACACTAGCGTTCATCGGAAGGCAGAGGAATATTACAAAGTTTGGTGTCGCGTTGGAGGTGTAAGGAATGGTTAATATTATCCTTACAGCGCCATTGTCTACGTGGTGGTGACCACTTACCATCAGGTGGCCCAGTTGCCAGCAATACTAAGCTTGAAATGTTATGTCTCTTGTGCCTGTAGTTACACTGGCTCAATCAACCTTTAAACTGGAACAACAATAATAAGTAATGCCGTTTGTTTGTAGAATATCTATAAGTATAGTAAGGCAAAGACGAAACAGTTTAATATATTTGTGTTTGATAGGTATTGACGAGATATGTCGTCGTCAGAAAAATATTAAAGAATTTTAAAATAAAAAAGATAACATTCCAAAAATGCGAATTTGACTATATTTTCCTCTTTGAATAATCATCATGGTTTACGAATGTCGACCACTGAGCGAACACTATATATATAATATATATATTAATTTCAGACGAAGTCGTAGGAAAAGTTGATCGGAAAAAATTAAATTTACGATGTTTCCTCATAGCTCTGAGTAAACACCGAATAATTTTCCCGCAAGAATTTCCACGGAATTAAATGTGGCGTGTAATTAAGCGGCAGCGATGGGAATAACGATTCCCTTGGTCCATAAACCTGATTAGTACTTCTCTGTCTTGGAAATTAGAGATTTATCAGCTGGTATTATTGTATTCTGTGAAAATGACAAACGACTTGAAAATCTAAAAATCGAAATATTCTTTATTTAATTAAAAAATTAACCTATTCAGATCCAACTATCAATAAAAAATAAAAAAAATCAGTGGTTCATCTTATGAACTTACTAGTTGATACCAGTGGCTTTGCTCGCATGTTAAAGGTTAGGTTAAGTGTTACAATAAAGTTTTCTCTGTTAATTTATTAGTCTGTATTAAAATAGTAAATAGGCAAATTTAGGTTGGAATATTTTATCTAAGATGTAATTCTTTAAGAAAGAATGTACAATAAATTGTTTCATAAAATTCAATAAAGAATATTCATTGAAAGAAACAACTTATAAAATTGGAAAAAAAGTTAAATTACTTCGTCTGAATAAGAATTCGAGATGAGCCAATTTATTCGAAAGTCACGAAATTAAATTTTAATTCAGGATATTAAAAAAATATATATGAATTCTTGAAGCATAAGATATGTTTAAACATGTGTTATCAGTGAAGAAAAAAGGAATATTAAGTTCGAGACGTATTCACGACTCATGATAGGGTTTTCGTATTATTACGATAAAAAGAATATATTTCTTGTAGTTATTTTTAGGCATACAAATTAATACGTTGAGAGATAACATATTTCATTAACAACGTTAATATATTAAAATACAGACACGAAGCAAACGAGCAACACTGTCCCAAATAAAATAAAAAACTGTTTTAATTTATTTCTCGTACTAAATTTGTAGTATATTGTAGCGTCGCCACCACCGATTCTTTTAAAATTCAGCATCAAAAATGCTTACACATCCATCTAGAAACTTCAAAAATGTTTTGTCTGATATTTTTTATTTTAATTTTATAAAAGAGTGTTTCGAAATGAAAAATCACCGAAATGAAGTATTATATTGTTCATATTTTGTAAGAATTCTATTTCCTGTAAAAGTTCAGGAATTTTAAGAATTACTGTTACTAATGTATTATTTAAATTTGGTTCCCCAAACATTAATTAAAGACCCTGCACCGCACCTGCAAGCCAGGGGGCTGACGAGAATTTTATGCGCAGTACCTTTAGTACTTTACGGGTAGAGTAATTTTCCATTAGATGTGCCCACTGATCGTTTGCCATTTAAGCACAAATAAAGTCTAAAATGGTTAATAAATGACAGAGCATAAAATATACAACTGAACCTTCATTTTTTTTTATTTCGTTGGAAAATATAATTAAAAAAATATTCGCTGTACCTTGAAGCACTTGATTTTTTATTAATAATCTTATTGTCACCAAAAATCAACATTGGCAATCATTGTCCATGGCAAACAAATTGGCATACAAGAGAGCGGTCCTATGAAGACTTATAATATTCTTTTTCATTGGATGTAAAAGTATATCGATGTTTTTAATGATATGTTAAATTATTTTATTGATTTAAATCACTGGTCGCACGATTGCTTACGCCTTTGACACTTTTCCGCCGGTATTTTTTTCCCCGCTGGCATAGTCCAGTTACGTCCCGTAAGAGGAAGTCGTAAAGCAAAGTTTATGTGATCATAATATATTACAAAACTTTCTATGTTTGGGATCAATCTATCTCAAAATGTCCCGTTTGTTTAGTGTTATAAGGATAGATATGTAGATCAAGGGTTCGAACACGAGGTAGCCTGGAGGTGTGATATGATTTGATTTTAGATAAGAATTCTTATCTTTCTCCTGTCCTATAATATTGCAATAACATCGAGCGTTGCTAACATACTTAGCGAGTATTAATTCCGAAAAGCCGCCCAAACAAGATTGTTTGAAAATAAACCCCGCGAACTGAAAAAACTCTTGCCAATAAATATAATAATGTTTCGATATTTTCAGACAGACCGGTAAAGCTTTGTATATTTAGTGGTTTTTTTTTTTTAATTTAATCGTTTAAAATTTCAAAGAAAAACCGTGGCCATTAAAACTGGATTCATTCTTTAGAAAAGAGTGTTCGAACTATTCATCTTGGAACTCGAGACATCCTTCCGGATGCATTTAACAATGTAGGAAAACTTACGGTTGTGTTAAAATGTATGTAAAAAAATATTTTAAAATTGAGTAAGTATCTTAGTGAAAACACTAATCTATACACATATTATAAATGCAAAAGTATTTCTGTCTGTTGCTCTTTCAGCACACCTCTGATCCGAATTTAATGAAATTTGCTAAATAATTTTAAACTCCAAAGCAAAATATAGGATTATTTTTATGCCTAATATAATATAAGTTAACCAAGTACTAAAACGAGCCACAAACAGTGAATATATAAATAGACGATGAACAGATATTTATATAAGATGGTTAAGGATATCTCAAGGAAATTTGCAGATGTCGAATGTAATTTAACATACATTTGTATGTATCAGCCTGCAGCGAAACCGCCTGATGAAATAAGCAGGAAACTTTCTTGTTAAGAGGAGTTCAGTGTAATACATAACAGTAATTATAAACTTATAACAACAGGTGTTTAAATGAAAGTGCATATCATAATGCTTCTAATGAGGTTTTTTTAAAATATGAATATTACACTAATTTAATATAGCATTAGCATTAGCACCCTGTAAATTTTCCCACTGCTGGGCTAAAGGCCTCCTCTCCCTTTGAGGTGAAGGTTTGGAGCATATTCCACCACGCTGCTCCAATGCGGGTTGGCGGAATACACATGTGGCAGAATTTCGATGAAATTAGACACATGCAGGTTTCCTCACGATGTTTTCCTTCACCGCCGAGCACGAGATGAATTATAAACACAAATTAAGCACATGAAGATTCAGTAGTGCCAATTTCGGGTTCAAACCCAGGCAGGGTTTGAACCCGAAATCATCGGTTAAGATGCACGCATTCTAACCACTGGGCCATCTCGGCTCAATTTAATATAGTACGAATAAATTGTACAACCTATATAGTCATTATTCCGTCTTTTGCGGCGTGAAAAAGTTTACTATATAAAGTACATTTGATATCAATACTTTACAAAAGATATTCAAGGAGGTATAATTCACTTTATCTTTCACAAACAATGGATGGAAATCGCGAAAATCGCTTTGTAGATATAATAAATCTTCTTGTTACGAGTTTATTTAAATTGAAAATCCGAATGATTTAAAGTTCAAGGATTGCAGCGATCATTTATAATAAACCTATTATAATAAATGAATTTTAATTATTGTTTTTAAGATTTGTTCAAGGACATACACAAATATAAAATGATGTTACCCAACTTTTTGGCGTTTTTCTCTATTTGAAGGCTTTAGTAATTGGGCTAAAACCTCTTCTCATTTTTATGGTCTGTGGTATTTACCACCAGATGGCCCGGACCGTCCACCCTGTGCAGATTTTTTTTATGAAACAGCTATAAAAAAAATCTGCACAGGTGTTTTTAATTCATAAGTATTCACCTATATTAGTAGTTGTTATATGATCAGTTCCATACTTATACTAAAGATCATACAAGTATTATTAAAAGGCAGTAACTTCGAATAAAAAAAAGGCAGAAATTGAAAAAAAAAGAAAAGTTAAACATTCATACCATTTAAAGTATCAAGATTTTATTTCCAACAACTTATATTAATTGGTGATATACAAAATTCGATCCTATTTATATCATTAATTAATAAACTTAATCGTTCAAATTCTTATAAGTATGAAGATTGTTAAATAACAATTACTTAAAATTTTCACTACAGTACGTTCGCATAGTTCCACTCTACATTTACAGTAGGAAGGCATAATCACTTAAGTCCATGTGGTGTCGCTCTAAATGCAAGTACAACTCTTGTTATAGCTATCAAGTTAATAATACGAACTGCAAGTTCGCAGTAACTAGACCGAGAATTTGATATGAACTTTTAATTAACTAAATGTGAAATAAACCTTTACGTGGTAAAAAAATATTCTATCATTTTTTTAGTTTCTGTTTAATTTATCAATTTACAAATGTAAAATATTCAATATATACATTTAAAAAAAAGAGACGCGATACCGTGTAGTATATCAAGTAATAGACAGTTAATGTACTATGACTCTCTTCTCGAAGAGGTTTGAAGTCTATTATAGTGCTGCGCAAATGAAGCTTTGATGATGCATATATGACAGATGCAGAGATGTTCCTTAACGGGTCGAAATGTCGAAACGTCCGGGGATAAAATAATGAGCGTGACTCTGGGGCATGGATTGTGACGTGGGGACCTCAGGTTTCCTACTTCAGACGACACTGAGGAGGACGGTAGCTGAGATGGCTACGTGTTGCCGTACGTACTACAGAGGAGTACGGGGGTCCAATTCGTACCGAGGAGGGATATTGCAGTAGTTTTAGTGAGTTGGAATCCCACTTACACCAGTTTCCTTGGTACTTTTCTGAAGGTTTTCATTTCGTGAATAAAAAAGTTACCGCAGATAACTAACCGACTATTTAACATTCATAACGATGCTTACCTTCACCTCTGAGCACGAAATGAATTAAAAATTAGGCACATGAAAGTTGTAGTGGCCTTATTTGAAACCGTATGCTTTGGTTAAGATTCACTAATACCAGCTGGGCTCCTCAGCTGTGGCATCGAATCTTATATCGTGATAAGATTTTCTTAGTGAAATATTTTTTGTTTTTCGTGAATATTTAACGTGAACATGTAACATATAAGCACTGATGTTTGCGACTTTTATTTTTAATAAATAAATATATTATACCTTCACCTCTGAGCACGAATTGAATTAAAAATTAAGCACATGAAAGTTGTAGTGGCCTTATTTGAAACCGTATACTTTGGTTAAGATTCTCTTATACCAGCTGGGCTCCTCAGCTGTGGCATCGAATCTTATATCGTGATAAGATTTTCTTAGTGAAATATTTTTTGTTTTTCGTGAATATTTAACGTGAACATGTAACATATAAGCACTAATGTTTGCGACTTTTATTTTTAATAAATAAATCTTTGGATTAGCCACGCTTTAAGTTACTTCCATAGTTATAATTCCACAGTCCGATAATATTCCACTGCTGCAATGTGATTCATGATTGTTGTAGACAATGTCGCATATCAGATTATGACGTTTCAAGTTTTGCGGTAAATTTCGCGTTTCTTACAAAATACCTCAAATGATTCTATGTAACTTATTTCTAAATTTTGATGTAACTAATATATACATGTTTCATTATTAAACGTATTTTTATGGAGTCTGTCAAAAGTGTCATTAAATCCACTACTCATATAGATAAAAATTATTGTCTTTAAAATTTTAACAAACGTAATTAATTAATAATAATCGTTAATAAATGCAATGTAGGGTACTTATTAATGTTTTTGTGTAAATTTAATTACGCGAAAAGAATACGCCATTTTACATTCACACACTATTCAACATTAAATCTATACATATAACAAAATTGGAGTGGCTTTTTTGTAATATTAAAATAACCCATTTTTACTAAATGCATATGGTATATATACGGATATATACGGTACACATACCAAAATAACATTTTTACAATTTTTGTCTGTCTGTCTGTCTCTTTCTTCCGGCTAATCTCTGGAACGGCTGAACCGATTTCGACGGGACTTTCACTGGCAGATAGCTGATGTTATATAGGGTAACTTAGGCTATTAGATAGACTTTTATTTTAGAATTAAATAAAGAATAAAAATAAAATCACGCTACAATACAAATTCAAACGCGCACGAAGTCGCGGGCACAGGTAAATTATAAATACGAGTCCATTACTTACCATCTTCGATGAGGATCTAAGCATTTATTCCTCGTTTCTTACAAAAGCCACTTAAATATATATACTACGTCAAAGTACACCTTTCTAAAACATTGAAGGCATAAATGTGTTTCAGTTTAAACAAAATCGATTCGTTAGGCAAGGCAAAAGAAAAATCTTGCCCCGTTTATTCACTAAGACATCTTAGGTCAGGTTTGTTTTTAAGTAAAATTTTATAGTAGGTCAGGTGTTCTGGTAGGTCTCAAGAGAAATATTAAAACTTAAGAAGCTCTATTTATAAACATTCCATTCGAGTTTCACCGTGAAAGGACTTGTTATTTATAGTCAAAATACATAGTTTATTTACCTTTAACATTCGTATTCTCTTGGATAAACAGACACAATCATATTTATATACAGATGTCGACATTTTTATAGAGCATAATACCTTTGTAAAAATATAGTTATTGTCATAGATCTAAATTTATTTAATTCAATAGACTCATGACTTCACTAAATATTAAGTAAATGTAGCAATTTTAGATATTTATAAAAACTGCTACGAAATTTTCTTCTGTAGAGTGTAGACTGTAGATTCGAATTTTGCGTTTTATCGTGGTTCTAAGAATGCTTATATTATTTTTTTATACATTTTTAGTGTACAACCTTTTTAAATTATTTTAGGAGATTTATTTTAGGAGTGATAAGAGAGCAAACAGATCATTATGGTAATAGGTCCATAGAGACTGTCAGTGTAAGAAATGGAAGTCACTTACACCGCTAATGTGTCGTTGACAGATGACTGTCCTGGGTTCTAGCCCCGGGTTGGCTGGGTGAAGAGTTATTGGGAATTCATATAAACAAAATCATTAACAATTCCAACTTCCAGACTTTTCATCCCATGTCTCGGAAAGTCGTTGGTCCAGCGCCTGAATTATTTCCGGTCGTGTCAAATTTGTCACTATTTATCCATCTATCAGATTAAGAGAGCAAGCGAAAAGAGAGTGCACCTGTATTTGCGCACATATTTGTGCACTATAACGTGTCCTGCGTATTTGGTTGATCTCATTAAAGATTCGCCATCGTGACCGAATTAGTCAGGGCGACATTATCTTCAATGTGCAGGCCAAAATAGGTACTAAAACGGCTTTCGGGTCCCTTGTGCCTGTAAATAGACTGGGTCGGTTATTCAACAGTTTATTTGAAACACAGCAATACGAAGTAATAGGAAGTATTTCGAACAGGTTGTAAGTAGGAGAATAATTAGTAATTATAATAAAATCAGATGTATGTTTTTGAAAAAAAAAACATTAATCTGAATTTTTAATGTTCAAATAATTTATGGAAACTAAATGAGTGTTTATTTTAAATCGAAAACGATTACTCGCTTTGGCGGTATTTTTATATTATGTAATAATTCAATAGCAAATAATTGAATGGAATGATTCATCAATCTTATTTAGTCTTTGAATGAGAAAGCTTTGGATTCACGGCTGAAATATTTTTGGGTAATTAATTGAAATTGAAATAAAAAATTATTAAAATTTAAAAAAAATCATTTTGAATCATACAACGCTACAAAATCCACATCTATATAATTATATATAGTAAGAAAAGAGGAGACTTTTATTTTAATACGTAAAAGAAATCTACTAAACCGATATTGACAAAACGACCAAACTTTAAGATAATTTTTTTTTATGACATTGTTAGCCGAACGTGCAAATGGGCCAGCTGATGAATAATGGATTCCACCTCCCCTATATATTGGCGCTGTAAGAAATTTTAATCATTGCTTACATCTCCAATGCGCCACCAACCATGGAAAATAAGTTATTATGCCTTGTGCGGTGTGCCTGTAATTACACTAATCTCTCTTCAAACCGAAACACAACAATACAAAGCATTGTTGCTTTGCGAGAACCGAGAAGGCCTAGTGGTTAGAATGCGTGCATCTTAACCGATGAATGCGGGTTCAAACCCAAGCAAGCACCACTGAATTTTCATGTGCTTAATTTGTGTTTATATTTCATCTCGTGCTGGGCGGGAAGGAAAACATCGCGAGGAAACCTACATTTGTCTAATTTCAACAAAATTTTGCCACATGTGTATCTACCAACCCGCATTGGAGCAGCGTGGTATATGCTCCAAACATTTTCCTCAAAAAGGAGAGGCGGCCTTAGCCCAGTAATGGGAAATTTTGTTGTTGCTTTGCGGTGAAAAACACGATGAGTTCTACACAGATGAGCATAAAATGGACACAAGGTGCAGCAAGTTCCGATGAATTTTAGAAAGAGGAAGATTTCAAGAAGCTGCTCTACGCAGTTTCATCTGCCTTAAATTTAGACTAATGACGTGCCATGCGTGACTTTCGTGTTTGTGTTTTTTAACACATAGTACATTTTTGTTTTAATTGTTAACTCACTTTTCGATATTAGGATAAAAGCAATTGATAAAAAAATATTTTATTATTTCTTACTAAAATCGTTATGTATAATCATTGTAGGTTACCTTTGCCCACTTGCCCTGTGAATATTGTAATAAATTTCTTAGACTTATCGTTAGACCGTTAATGTGCCGCTACAATCGGATTTAGGAGGAAATGACTCTTGTGCTTGTAATTACAGTGCCTCACTCACCATTCAAATTATACCGATATTTTTTTAAATCAAAATAGTTCGCCACTTTAAACCCTTAAAAGTACCATATGACTTAGTATGAGTAAATTGTTTGATCTTAAATATTAACAGATAACATTATTAATTCATTGATAATAATTAGTAACAAATAAATGTTGTACATGTTGTATATTGTGCTAATATAATATATTTTAATTTTGGTTATTTATAAGGGGTAAGTGGGCTGTAAGAAATATTCATCGTTCCTTATATCACCAAGGCGCCACCAATTTTGAGAACGAAGAAGTTATGTCCCTTGTGGGAATTTAAGGTAATAACACTGGCTCATTTACCCTTAAAACCGCTAAAGAACAACACAAAGTATTCCTATTTACTCTACCCAGACGGGCTTGCATAAAACTCTACAACACTCTTAACATCACCTCAAACATCGGAAAATCTTAAACATATTCTCAAGCAAAATTAAATCTTAGTACCAGAAGATATTTGACAAAATCTCAGGTATCCTTGATATGAAGAAAAAAACTAAATTTTCGACGCATGCAAAAATAATATTATAAACAAAATATGACAAAAATAAACATAATAATTTTTAAAGTTTTCTTAATTGGAATTTAACAAAATTATTATGTTTTGGAATAGTACAAAAATGCATCAACTTCAACATAAAATATCGCCCGGAAACTAGGATAAATTATTGTTAGTTGGTTTCATAGAGAATGGACGTATTTCTTCACTGCTTATCGCTATGCATATTTTAAATTTGTAGTGCGACTATGAGATCTGAGACTCGATGAGGTAGTAGGCAAACTGAAATATCTTAATATGTGATCATTGTTTCTTCTGATGCAAATCAATTCACCATACAAATTTTTTGGTCAAGCGTAAAAGGACCATACCTAAAATAATAGAAAAAAAATTAATTTAATTGTGCTCAACAATTAAATCAAGAATCAAGCGGCAACAAAAAGTTTACATGAAATAACTGCAACGATAAAATCATGATTATAATATTATAATAATAGGTATACAAAACGTTAAATGATTTAATAAATGGATCGTAAATAAGCCATATTCATTTGTATGTATTAAGCAAATTATCTTAAAACGAGTAACGCTCGTGAAATAGTGCATAATATGTCATCATTCAAATCGCTCGCTAAATTATTTTTTTCAAACAAATGACAAAGAGATACTAAGTCTAATATTTTAATTAAACACGAAGAACCCAAATCGCTTAAAGAAAACAAAACAAAAACCTTAAAGTAAACATTGGGTGTTTATATTAATTACAAAGGTCCGTGTTTGTACTACAGAACCCTTATAAATATTATTATTTATATTGCGCACATTCTTTTTTAGATAACAATGAATGAATATTTTAATTACGTTCTGCGAAGAAAACGGTTATTACGAGCATTATGTACAACAAATATTGTAAGAACAATAGGCATTTTTTCATATTATATTTTCTTAATAAGCACCCATTTTGTTATACGCTTGAATGAAAAGAGTTACTACAATAAAAAACAAACTATTTACCGCGATTACATTAATGTATTTTAATGTTGATACGCGACCTTGTATTAACGGGAAAAAAATATCAATATTGTAAGCATTAAACTGCGTAATCAGTATTCAGTATATTTATGTGTTTACTTGGTGGTAGAGCTTTGTGCAAGCCTATCTGGATAGATCACTACACTTATTACATGTTCTACCACTAAACAGGAATACGTGGTATTTTTGTATTCCGGTTCGAAGGGTGAGTCAGTATAACTACAAGCATATCTTTCACAGTTCCTGAGGTGAGTGGCGCATTGGAGACGTCTAGATTCTAGAGTATTTTCTTGGTCTAATTTAGCCTTGTATATGTGTAAAATATATTTGTTTCGTCTCGAGTTTAATATTGAAACCACGGGGCAAGAGCTTTATTTTGTTTAAAAAATCACCTTTCTTTTGTTAAAAAATCACCCGGATCATGTAAATTTTATTTAATATATCAAATGTCGTTTTAACTCAACACGTCTAATAGTAATTTGATTCAAATAATATAGAAAATATATAAAATGTAACGACTTACCGACGTAACATATTTAAATGGAAACTTAGTTGGCAATCGACTTAGTTTCAATGTCTCAAAGTATAATATTATAACCCAAAATATTATTGATATATGTACATATGTATGACACATATTTTCAATACAGTAAACATTGATTAGGTAACATGTGATATGAAAATTAATTAATGTTCTTTGATTTTTTAGATTAATGAAAAATATTAACTACGTTACGAACTGCTGCTGATGATGCTGAAGATTAAAGAGTGCTTTTAATAGATTACTTGCTTAGTCCACTTTGTAGGAATTATCAATTTTCAAACTGATATTACGATTATAGAAATGTATACATTCATACATTTTTAACGAAACGTAACGTTAAATACATTCCAAGCGACTACAGCATAATGTTTTGACTTATCTTAACGCGTGATCCATTAAGCAGATCGTTGTGAAATGCATGATGCTCTTGCCTACGGAAAGGAGTTTTCTCGTCCCGGTAAAATGTAGTCATGAAATGTGTGTTGTACAGTTCCTTAGGGATAGAAATACTGCATTAGGAAAAAGCACGCAATGCAAGTTTTTCTGAATAAAAATTAAAGCGGAATATTTTTAAACATAACAATGTGAGAAAATTTAAAATTCTTTGCTTAAACTTACTGTTTATTTGGATTAACAAAAATGGTATTCCATAGCACGTTGTAGAATAAATATGGAAATTTGTTAATTAATCAATAAAAAAAAAACGGATATTATTGATGTTATTTTCGTATCTGAAAACAATAAAAAAAGTTGATAGATAATTAAAAAATATATATCACAAATCACAAATATATATTTTTTTATTATATATCAACATATAAATGTAATAAAGATACTTTTATTTCATCCGTATCGGAGCAACATGGTGCATTGAATTTCAGAGCCAATTTCTTTAGCCGTATTCTAAGTTAAATCTACTGTAACAGTATTTATGTTTTGTGGACCAAAAACTCAAAAAAAAATCCCCAAAATAACATTGATAGAAATTATATTCCTAAAGCTAATATTAGTATGGGCAGTATTTACTAACTTTCTGCAACGACCACCGGAGAGCTAAGTAATGTTGATATAAAAATTTTACTCAAAAGAGTAGAGTTGCCGTGGCCTAAAAATATTTAAATGACTTTAATACACACAGCGAGAAAAATAGAACCAAAAATCTTATAATATTATCCGAGGTTGTTGTCTGAAGAATAATTTTAATTGTAAGGAGAATTAAAAAATTAAGTGATGTATTTTTGTATGAGATACGTACGAATATATACACGCTAATACTCTCGCCTGCCTAAGGAGAGTTTTAGCTAGTATAATGCTATCTCTGTCTAATGGTCACTTTTATGGAATCAATTATCGAGGGAAATTAATAAAATATAATTAATTGATAAATCTATTTTAAGGTACTGTTTTAAGTCAAATGATGCGACTTTGTAATCTATATCTTAGAAATATCTATTTCTATCACACTCTGTATATATTTCATTATAATATGTTTAATTAATTAATGTTGTGAAGAAATGAATAATTTTCCAATCGTCATAGCCGTGTGTTCTGCTCTGGAAGTTAGTCTGCAATTCCAGCAGGATTGCATGAATTTTAAAAGGCGTTTGAAGATTTTCTCGCTGAGACGAATTTTATCTCATTCTAAAATTTTTTTCGTAATTCGTTTGAGTATGGAGTATGATAACATAATAAAATTTAAAAACATATTTTATACGTGAATAATGCTATCGATAATAACTTGTTAGCGAACCAATAGAAGCTTAGATAACCCATACGAGTTTTGAAATAAAAATTCAGCATTTTGCATCTTTAGATTTGAAATAAATCATCTCATAGATTTCTTAATATTCTTATTATTGTTTGTATTGCTAAAGCCATGAATAAATCACAAGATATTCTTGCAACTTAATTTATATTTTACGACTTCGGATGAGGAAGCGTACATTTTGAATTTCTCAGGGGTACTCATATTTTCCGGGAAAAAAGTATTCTGCAATATGTTGATCTAGGGTATAAGCATGATTACAGAATTTCCTGTAATTCTACGTGACTTTTGTATTAGTTATGCTTTCAAAAATGCCATTGTTAAAATAATATACGTATTAAAAAGGTTACATATTTCTCAAATTCAAGTTTTTAAAGTAAGTAACATGGAAATAAGTGCTTAAGATTATGTTTATGAGAACAGACTGTAATTATACTTTTTTGAAAAATTATCATCCAAGAGGGTGGAATTGAGGACGAAAGTTTGTATGGACATTGGTCATTACACAGACAGAGTGCCGTGGCTAAGATAAAATGAGAGAATTCAGAGCAATTTGCAAAAAAAAAACACTCTGATAATTTAAAAAAATCAGTCGATTTTCGAATAACATTTCCGATTGGGCAGATCCATTGAGTATTAAAAGAATTACATACAATATTCTTATCTAAATAAAAACAAAAAAAAACATCCATGATATGATTACTAGGAACTTGAAAAATTAAGAATTAAGATGAAATTAAGTCCATCGCTTCATCGCTAATTATATCTCCGTGCTCTGACGTCGACACCTTCAGTGAACAACGCTCTGTTAAAAGTTAGCGTAGACACGGAAAGTAATTTATTTCTTCGGAAATTTCAGACTTGGCAATTATGATATTTTAATTAGAGTTTAGAGAAAGTTTTAACGAGCAGTTTCACTATGGTCTGATGTTGAAAAATATTTGTTTTTTTTTTCATGCTTGAAAACATGCCAGACACTAAGCCTAGGTGTCGTGTTAATTGAACACTTTTACATAATTATGTCAAAAAACATAAAACCTAAACTCGATATTATTGAAAATCTGTGCTTTTTTATTTCAAAACCTTGTATACATTTTCCTACTTTGTGTACTATTATTAATATTTTTTGTACGTACGAGTACTTTAGAGAATATTAAGAAAATGTTTAATTTAACTTTGTGTAAACAATTAACTTTGATCATTGTAAATACATATTCTATTTTTGATTTCACCAGACACACTTACAAAAATGATTTAGAAAGTACCAAGTATTTTCACCTTCACTAAGCCGGGTTTAAATTATGAAAGGAAGATGGATCATTCCTAACTCTCGCTTCGCGGTTTTATCAAGGGTCATTGGACTCGTGGCTCAAGTTGTCCGGTGATGATGCGCGCGCTGCAGAAATATTACCCACACGCGCATCTTAATTTACGAGTGTTTTGTTTTTCACTTTTATATTTTTTGTAACCTATAAGCAAGAATTATTATGACCTCAAATAGGTCTCTCATTAAGCTAGTCAAAGTTTAAATGAAAGTCAAAAACACAAAGTAACTTGGTGGTAGAGCTTTGTGAAAGCCCACCTGGGGCTGTACCAACTCACCATATATTCAACCACCAAATAACAACAATTATTATTGTTGTGTTCGGGTATGAATGACGAATGAGCCAGTGTAAGTACAGGCACAACGAACATAACATCTTACGTGCCCAAGGTGACGTATTGGCGATGCAAGGAATGATTAATATTCCTTACAAAACTGTCACAGATTAGCGGTGACCACTAATCATCACGTGGCCAGTCTACCTACTTAAGCGTCATATAAAATAAGTATAATTTATATACCTACTTTAATTTATTACTTCGAATATTCTTGTAATTAAATCTTTCGAAAGATCAAAAGCGGTATTACCAACTCATTCAAAGTTATAACTCTCTCAGACCAAGAGATTCTTGTTAATAGCTTCCTTGACACTGGTTCTGTTTATGTTGTAAAATACGCAGTTTATTTTAATCGACAATATGCAACGTTATCTATAAATTTAAAACTATTTTATAATTTTAATTATATCAATGCTTGTTTTTTGTATTAAAAGCATTCCTTTTCAGCTGATGGTAGTGCTTTGTAATTATGTACTTTTATAGGACCACCTTTAAACCAACATTTTCATAGAATACATTTTTTTTTTACATTAGCAACCTGTAAATTTCCCACTGCTGGGCTAAGGCCTACTCTCCCTTTGAGGAGAAGGTTTGGAGCATATTCCACCATGCTGCTCCAATGCGGATTAGTGGAATACACGAGATGAATTATAAACACAAATAAAGCACATGAAAATTCAGTGGTGCTTGCCTGGGTTTGAACCCGAATTCATCGGTTAAGATGCACGCGTTCTAACCACTGGGTCAATACATAATAAGGATTAATTAATTCCTCACGAATATTGTATATCTATGTAACTTTGGTTATGTTACTTATTACAAAGGATTTACAAACCTTGAGAGTTTTCTTGATGAACGTTATAAAACTTTTCAAATCAAAACAAAATAATGATGGTTTCATGAATAATATTGCAGAAATTACTAATTTAAAACCATTTTTGATGTGTAACTTAATTGGCATAAATGGAGGATGAGACTGACTTGTACGCCGTGTCATGTCATGTCATTGCCTGTATTTCCCGAATGCTTCGTTGCTACAATATGATATTGTAATAATAAAAATAACGAAAAAAAATGTATTATTCATTTATTTTTTCTTTAAAAACCATTGCACTGCTGCTGATAATTTCATACAAATATACCGACCTGGTACTCAATCAGCTTTCTTTTTTTTTCACTATTGAAAGGCGTTATATATCCATTCCGATTCTAAAGCAATAAATAATTTTCACCCGGACATCGGTCCATTAATCCATTATTCTATTAGGTCCCCACCTTTTGATGTCCAAACCAATCCGTTGAATTCACTTTTATTGGATCCGACACTACTGTGATGAAATATTTCTGATTTTAAATCCATATTTTAACGACAAATTCTCGTTGATTGTTTTACACTACTTTCAATACCCTATAGAAACCTTTTATGTAACCATGACAGATATGTATATGTGTATAAATGTGAGAAATTAAATGAAACCGTAATAATGAAATAAACTCACTTTCGAATTTATAATATAGTCAGCATTACAAAAATTGTACTAATAATTGCTTGACCATTTTAAAAATGTCAGCTTATCTAATTTATTTATTTTATCCTGTTTTGGCATTAGTCTGCCTTTGTACGCTTTTGTTTATCTGTAATACCATTAACGTTTTTTTCCACCTCTATTGTTTTCCTGGACATTGTTTGTTTTGACGTATGTGTATTAAGGTGATATATAAATGTTAATAAATCTTAATTTATAGGCATCAAGGATGAGGCACGTTATGAAATTAAAGATAAAATATTCAGCGATCAAACATACTTAATGTTGCGAATATCGAAGTCATTATTTAATATTATAAGCATTATAAAATCTACCTGCTCAGAAATAGCACTTGAGAAGAATCGGTGAAAAAATAGCAGCGGGATCTTTCAGCGTTATTTACCATGCATACATTTATATTTAAAATAGAAACCGCCTGGACGAGTTCATTTTATTCCCAAGTTGTGTTCCCATCTAAAAAGTCATTAGTTTTACAATATAATTTAACATAACAACGGTTCTAAGCCTTTTTTTATTTTTCACTTGAACATTTTTGGGATCCTGGTACATTTTTTTAGTATAATTATCTTTTTTTTGTCATCGGAAGGAAACAATTAATCTTCGTTTGTTTGACTTTTTTTACTAATTACCGATACGACTTGGGTACCATCAAAAAAAGAGCCCACACTTTTCTTAAAGGCCGGCAACACACCTACAATCCCCCACAGGATTGCAGATGTGGTGGTCATCTCATCCATCTGATGAGCCTCCTTCTCGTATAAACAGTTCTTTAAGCTTTGAATATATGATCAAACATGACATCTACGCAGATATTTGATATTAGCTAGCGAACTTATTCTTATAAAGCCCTACGACCAGTGCATAATATTACGAATGTAAATGTAGACGCTTACCAAGAAAATAAATTTAAAATTAAAGGGGCAAAATGAACGAAACCTTATGAATTTTGTCTGTACAAAGTCGAGATGAACTTGTATATTTATGTACGTTTCGAATTGTTATCTACGGTTAGAAAGGTTGCATGAACGATTTATTGTTCTTTGAATAGGCTACAGTGAGGTTGAACAAACTCGTCCGAAAACGGAGAACGTTTTTTTTGTTGGGGTTATTTTACATTTTATTTCAGTGGCTTTAATTTTATTTTTACTAAAAACATCAATGTCATAAAATTTGTTATTTAAATTGGCTTTTACGAGTTTACAATTTTTTTAAAGAACGATGTAATTAGAATTACATCCTTTTTTAATCACTTAACCTTCATGAAAAGTAAGGAATTCTAATTCCACGCGTTTTTATGCTACATACCCAATTTAAGGATATTTCAGTTCGTATTTGTCAAAGTCTGAGTTCGTTACAGCACATAGTTTTGCACTCTGACTAGATTATTGAACTTTGTTCTGGTTTTGGGATGAAATTTGAAAATCAACTTATTGAATTTAATTAAAAACTGGAATTCATTAAATCAAAATCATAATATACTTTATTCAAGTACTTTTGAATCGTTATTTAACAAACTATACAAGTACAATGAAAGCGAATATGAATGCAGATTCTACTGAGAAGAACCGGCAAGAAACTTAGTATTATTACTATTGACCAATTGAAGCTATATTATAAAAGTTTTTGTCAATCGATTTTAATACCGCCTTTGAGATATTCTTAGATTTCTTATTCGATTGTTTTTTTTTTATATTAACTTCAATTCAAAAGTTTGACCAGCTTTTAGATTAGCTGTTGAGTAATCGTTCGTAAAATCGTAAAATAATATAAGTATATTATTAATAATTTTTCCTGGTTTAACTTAGAATTTTGATGGAATTTTTGTTACCAGATAAAACCGATAAATGTCTTGATCTATTTGCAATCTTAAAAGGCCACTTACATTAACAAGCCATTTAAATTTACTAAAGTGCCCGTAGTGGAAACTTCTTTTGGTTTCAGACAGCTGACATAATGATAAAAAAAGATGAATTAAGTTGAATGTTCGGTTTGAATCGTTTATTTTTGAGTTTCATTTTTCAAAAAGATCTTTGTTTCACAACCATACCGCCGGGAAATCATCGAAATCTTCCTCGTGACTTTGCTCGTGATAATTTCTTTTGAGATACTTGTATAGTAAAACATTTTCTTATTATTTTATATTTCTTATGATTCAAGACAGACAAATAAGTTGTTTTTCAAACATAAAGTTTTACTAAAAAAAAGTTCACGAAAATATACTCACTATATTTAATTTTAAAAAATTACAATTACCATATTAATGTTTGATTTATTAAGAATTAAACGACAGCTTGAATAAATTTAGGAATAAGGAAATATTTGAAAAACGCACGAAACTTTGTACAAATGCTACATTTTTAATAAAGTTTCGTGCATATGTACATTTTAATTAACAAATTTTACTCGTCTTTTATATTAAGAGGTAAGAGGACTATAGTAAGGATCTTGACCTCGTGTCTTATATGTCTGCTACAAACTTGCAACTGAGGCATTCTAAGTTTTCTGGAGAAGAAAGTTTGTAGCGTCTGCATATCTGAATTTGTTTGCGTCTCGTAGACGAGTTTCAGAGTTGACCGATCAATCATCCTTATTTAGCAATCATCCTTCTTTTACCCATAATAAACTATTCATTCGATGTTCGCATTAGCGTGTAAATAAATATCGTATAATGATATATTTTTTTTATGTTTTGATGTGAAGAAAAACATCGTGCAAAAACCATTTGATGGACAAAGGCCCGCGCTACCGAAAACCTCCAACTTGTAGTGGAGTAGCGTGGTGAAAGAAGATCCAAACTATTTTCTTAAAAGGAGTCTACCAACATAACGTTAATGAGTATTTAGCCAATCGCAATCCACTGCTGGACAGATTCCTTTCCTAGGGTACATCAAAGTTCTCCGCCTTTTCTATCATGAAGGATCCTGCCAACTTCTTTAGGTTACCGATTTACCTGACTGGAGGATACTCCATGCTGTCTATGACACTATTTGCCGGTCTGAAATTTCTACTCTAGACCTCGTCTACTTCAAGTGTCATTGGCCTGTCCGTCTATTTAATATAATTTTCTTTCTTCTTCATACATACTCCGAGCGTAGCTCACTCGATAGAACGCTGAACGATCTTGAAATTAAAGCAAAATTATCCTCATAGCAAACATACATGATTATTATAACTTTTTATTTATTTTTTATATACTTACATGTATTTATGTATGTATTATATTTTTAGCTCAAAGATAGTTTATAGCTCTAAGAATTTTATTTTTAGATAAAACATTGAAATTTGGTAGTATTAATCTTCAAATTATACACGTGATATTATTTCGTTGCATATACACGATTTCTGTGGAACACATCCAAAGACTCGTAATAACAATATATGTATAGTGTTTAATAATATATGTATTTTGCTAAACAGCTAAACTGATTTCGAGGAAACCCATTTGGCTTAATGTTGAAATGTCCTAAGATGCTTTAAACTTAGCCAATTTATAACGCCAACAGAAATTATTATAATCAATTGTGTGTTTGTTTAATAGGGTGTATATATGTTTGCACGTTTCAAGTTGCACATTAATACTTAGGGTCGTGTTTATCTTGAATACTTTGATTTGTACTATAGTGTTTGTACTATAATAATAGTCTTCTTATGAAGTTGTAGAAGAAATTTGTGAGGATTCATTACTATTATTATACCATTCAATTGCAATACTTTGTAATTTTGTTTTATAGTTTGAAGAATTAATGCGTCAGTGTATTTATGGCCCGTAAAAGGGAGGCACGTAACTTCTTACATAACATCTTTATTGATACATTGACAATATAGCATATACTTAATAATGTATAATAATAATCCTTACAATGTCAAACTATTATCAGATTATCGAATTTGAATCAGGTGACCCATGTTGATAGCCGCCTTCTATAGTTAATAAAAAATAAATGTAACCATATCACGTATATTGTCCGAATAATGAGATAATACTAAATATTTTGCAAAAAAGACTAAACTTTTAAATTATTTTTAATTATAATTCAAAGAAAATTCACACACAACAACATAGTTCTATAGTAATCAAGTCACTATTTTAGTAGCTTCGCAAGTGATTTAAGAACTGGTTATTTTTTCGAACAGAGAATCGATCGAATTGACGGCGAAACGACGTATTCTCGTGATACGTTATAAGTTTTAAAATTGATTTTTAATTAAGTACGTGATAAATAAAATTATTGTTTTAAATTAATTACGTAAATCCTATTGCTGTATTATCTATGTTTGTTTTGAGTGAATCAACCAATATCAATAATTCTTTAATGTAATAATATATCATTATAAATCTCATTCCAAATACATTTAAATATTTCTAAACAATTTATATCTATTTGTATAATAATATTTTAATAGGATTTAGCTTATATGGTATTCATTTTGCTATTATTGTAACCACAATTTAGATTACGTAGATACATTTTCAAATTATGTAATAATAATACTTTGTGGTAGGTCTTTGTTTTAGGGCATCAACTAAATTATTTACTGTTAATAATAAATATTTTGTAATACGTTGTTGTGTTTCATGTTTTAATATACGAGTGAACGGTAACAGGTCAATAACTTATAAGGGGAATACTTAATTTTTCTTAACATTTGAGCGGTAATTATTGTTGTTTTAGGAAACCAATAAATCTAATGGAAATTATCAATTTATTCGTTTTATTACGAGATCAACAATACTATAAACGTAGTAGTCACAGCTTGTAAATATCATACTGCTAGGCTAAGAAGTGTCCTTTTGAGGAGAAGGTTAGGAGTTTAACCCCCATGCTGCTTCAATACGGCTTTTTGGATACACATTTAGCAGAATTTCATTTAGATAAGACACAATATGCAGGTATTCTCACGACTTCATCGCTGAGCATGAGATGAATTATAAACTACAATTTAAGCACATGAAAATTCATCTGTATTCATTTGTTTTTAACCACAAAGCTATCTCGACTCCTTTTTGACGTACTGAATTGAATAATTGAAACGAAAGAGAAGTTGAAAATCGGTTCGACGATTCTCAAATGCATTTTGTCTCGCCTCTCTGGTAACGCATTTGTTCGTCTACATTGGAAACAAATTATTTATAAATTATTCAAGTAAGCACGTTTGAGTCGGCATATTATTGAACCAATAAGGCTTAATGTTTTTTTTTTTTAATTTTATTTAAACACATATATCAAAAATCTTCCGATCCTTACGTTAAGAATTCTATTCTTCGTTCGGTCGTTAACATTGGTAACAGATAAATGAGGACTCCACTGGTGTTTGGAATTTAAGGGGTAACTTAACGGTACTGGTTAAATCAAGCATCTTTATAGATCTGAACAAAAATCACAGAACAATCTATATATTTGCAACAACTAATCAAAAGCTATCTCATCCAGTAAGAAGAATATTCCTTAAAATATTTAGCAACCAAATGTCGTAGAGTGAAAGATAAAACACAATAATTTGATTATTAGCCAACTATTAGCTGCTAAAGGAAATGTCAAATAGTACGCTTGAGAAACGTCGATACAGGAAGTGACAGTGCCAACTTGACTAAGAGTTTTTATTATTGGACATCCGACTCGTGATTTTTGGAAACGTGCTTGACTTCCATAGTATAATGTCGTATGGCATCCTACTCTGGGGTAATGCAGCTGACATTAATACTATTTTTGTACTGCAGAAGAGGGCTATTCGTGCAATTTATAACCTGGTCCCAAAAGATTCGTTAAGAGGTAAATTTAAAGAAATTAAAATAATGACTGTCGCTTCTCAATTTGTTTTTGATAATGTTATGTATGTACGCAAAAACATAAATGATTTTCCCAGAAATTGTGACGTACATTCTATTAACACTAGGAACAAGAATAAACTTGTTACTCCAAGTACCCGATTACACAGGGTTAGTAACTCTTTTTTGGGGCAATGTATACGTTTTTACAACAGGATCCCAGAAAACGTTCAAAATTATTCAATTATAAAATTCAAAAGAGTCGTTAAAGAGCGTTTGTGTGCTAAAGGATATTACAACACTAATGACTTTTTAGTTGACTGCACACCTTGGGAATGAAATGATCGCCTCCAGGCTGTTTCAAACAACTAAAATATACTTATCATTGTACCTACATGGAAAATGGTTAAAAAAAATAAAAAAAATATATCCCGCTGAGTTTCTTTCGCCGGTTCTTCTCAGGTCCGAGGTGCTAAATTCCGAACCGGTGGTAGATTTTTGACAATCAATAAGCAAGTGCAAACACTTCTATATTGAATAAAGATTTTTGACTTTGACTTGGGGCGACTTTCTACCTGTATCGAACTTACTGCGTTTCCATCTGTTTTAATCGGCGTGGTTGATTGTTATCTTCGTAACTATTGATTGAATAAATAACTGTGCAACAAGACCCGAACTTTTATTTTACACCCACAACATAGAAATGTTGTGTAACGGCTTCGACAGCAAATTGCTCCACGTGGTCGACCCCACGTCGTTATATAAATATATCATTACATAGTATAAAACAAAGTCGCTTACCGCTGTCTGTCCCTATGTATGCTTAGATCTTTAAAATTACACAATGGATTCTGATTTTGATTCTTTTAATAGATAGATTGATTCAAGAGAAAGATTTAAATGGCTTATTGACGACGCGATTTTAAGCAATACAGCATTAATCCTTATCCAATTAAGGACATAGCTGTTTGTATTGCCTAACGACTGAAAAACTGTGAACGTTGTAAGACATTCTGTAGTATATTTAGAGGCAGCATTACACCCGTGCGAAGCCGGGGCGGGTCGTAGTATATATATAATATGCCACAATATATTATGACGTAAACAAGGTTTTTTTACATTTCGCCGGTTTGACACTCAATGTATTTGTAAGCCGGCTGTGTATGAGAAAAATATTTTTTACCACGATTTTCTTACCAAAGCTAAACATAACTCAGTAAAATATTTATTTATTATCATGGACATAGTTCAGAAGGTCGGATGGACTTGAAGACAAATAAAACACGACTTGGTAGGAAAACAAACATTTCATGTTAGTGTACACTACAATAATAATAATATAAAGATGTAAGTTTTCCTTTTTGTATTCGTTCTGGACTCACGTAGGTACTTACTCAGTGTCGATAAAGTAAACTTAAATTAATAATAAATGGTGCTAAGTTTAAGTTGCAACCAGGCGTTGATTGTTGACATGACGTTGATGGCTTGGATGCGAACTGCAGCAAGTCCATCTTCTCTTCGGTACCAGCATCAGTGTGAAAACTAAGCTTAGAATAATGAATAACATAATAATTTTAATAAGTATAACTGAGTACGACTGCTTAGGTATTAATTCGTAAATTAATTTATATTAAAAAAGTTAAGTAGCAGCCTGTAATTGGTACGTCCTGGGCCTTTTCCTTTGGGGACCTTATTCCACCACGATGCTTCAATGTGGGTTGGTGGATACACATGTGGCAGAATTTCAATGAAATTTCATACATATAGATTTCCTCGCGGTGTTTTCCTTCACTGCTGAACACGAGATCAATTATATATATAAATCATGCTAACGGAAATTCGGCCTGGGTTACAACCACTAGGCCATCTTGGCTGTCTAACTCAATTTTTTTGTAAATAATTATAAGATATTATCTTACTACCATTGTTGAGCACAATGCCAGAAAAAATCACACAAATATTAAAAATAAGTGTACAAAGTATCAAATCAATTGAATGAATGTTAAAGGGATATATACGGGACTCACAAAGAACCAACAATCTCGATAAAATATATATGTATATATTATACATGTAGACACATGAAGATATAACATGAGTTTGTATACGTTTCATTGATACACCGCGGTTCGATGTAAAGCGACAATTTTCGAAAAATGTTTATTATAGAGGACCAACGAATAAGATTTTTTTAGTAAGTATAAAAATAATAAAATCATAAATAAATGAAGAAATTAATATAACACTAATTCTATAATACTTTTTATTAGGGCTTTGTATCTGGGTAAGTACCACCCACTCATCATATATAGTACCGACAAACAGCAGTACTTAGAATGATTGTGTTCCGATTTGAAAGGTGAGTGACCCCGTGTAAATAAGACATAAGGGACATAACATCTTAACTCGCAATGTTGGTAGTGTATTGGCGATAAACGTAATGGTTAATATTGTTAACAGCGACAAATGATGGCGGTGATGACCATTGACCATCAGATGCCCCATATAATTTCCAAAGTTATAAGCGTCAATGTCTGTGGATGGTTACCACTTACCATTAGGAGGCTCGTATGGCTGTCTACCTTTATTATATAAAATATACACTCGTATATAATAAGGAGTCAAGAAGACAAACACTTCGAAAAAAAAATTAAAACTGACAGAGAACTTCCAGCCCACCGGGTCAGTCACTTTTATGACCATAGCTTTACAATACATACTAATGTGTGTCCAACCCAAATTTAAACGTGTAATATAGAGTTTATAGATTTAATTAAGAACTATCAAATCTGTTTTGTGACCTACACATCAAATTTAAGGCTCTTTGTTTAGCGTTTTCGCTTGAATACATTCTAAGCGGAAGCGATGCAAAGTTTGAGGACCACTTGGAATATTGCCTCTCGCAAAGGAAAGTTTGTAGCTCGTTCCTTGTATAAATGCAGCTATCGACGTACGAAATAGAATAAGATAGATAAATGCAATTACAAAATATAACCTCAAACTCAAATTCCTTTATTCAATATAGAAGCATTACACTTACTAATTGATAGCCAAATTAAACACTACCACCGGTTCGGAGAAAGGAACACCCTGACCTGAGAAGAACCGGCGAAAGAAACTCAGCGGGTCTTTTTTTTTGTCAAATTAATTATATATATAATTGTATATGAATAGAAACAGCCAGGAGGCGATCGTTTCATTCCCAAGGTGTGCTATCAAACATAAACTCACTAATTGTATAGTAACCTTTCGCACACAAGCGTTCCTTACCATTTTTTTTTAAATTTGGCAACAGAAGTATTTTGATCCTGGATCCTGTTGTAGAAGCGTATACATTGCCCTACAAAAGAGTTACTGACTCTATGTAGTCGAGTAATAGGAGTAACAAGATTATGTTTGTTCCTTGTACCAATGTTATGAGAATCACATTTTCTTATAAAAACATTAATATTTTTCCGTACATACGAAACATTACAGAATATAAATTGAGAAGCAACAGTTAATATCATAATATCTTTAAATTTATACCTTAATAATTCCTTGGCTCCTGGGTTATAGATTGCGCGAAAAGCCCTTTTCTGCAGCACAAATATAGTATGGATAGCGGCTGCGTTACCCCAAAGCATAATACCGTAGGACATTATACTGTGAAAGTAACTGAAATAAACTAGGCGAGCCGTATCAACATCGGTAAATAATCTAATTTTTTTGACCGCAAATGCCGCAGAACTCAGTCTACCCGCCAATCCGTTTATATGAGCCACTGTAACTTGGCATCAACAGTAAGGCCACGAAATTTAGCTGATTCTACTGAATCTATCGATTCCCCATTGATCTAGAGAGTAAGGTGGATGCGGAAGCAATTCGAAGCGCAATGCTTGCGATTTCGCCATCGTTTTCATTGATTTGTGAATAATATCGAATAATCGAGTCATAATAAAACATCGAATAAAAAATAGAAGTAATTTTAATTTTAAACTAGTGTACAAAAACATAATTGACAATTAAAAACAATAGGAATACCATTTTATATCAGTATTTATCTGTAAGATACAAGATCATTTATGAAGTTTGATCCATCATTTTGTGTCATCGAGGATTAGTGATGTTATCCTTCACCACCACTAATGATAATAAAACAAATAAATTTAGTATATTATTAACTTTGAACAAAATCAGTTGTTTCGTTGCGATTTCGAACTGATACAATTGTAAATAGTTTTTGCAAAATTGCATCCCATTCATATTCGTGGAACTGTAGAGGTATTCCGTTCAATGAAACTCACGCGTCAAAACCCGAGCGTGAAATATATTTTAAGTAATTGTTACTTGGAAACAAAAAGTAGTTTTAATTTATTTTATTTTTTGAAAATATCGTATTACCGTAATTCGTTTGTGAACATTTCACGAGTGAGTGGGAGAATTCTCGCAGTATTGCTGCTGGATTAAATAAATTTGCAAAATTTCATCAAAAGTTACTTAACTAGCTTATAAAGTTGAATATAATCTTGCAAAGAATGAGCCAAATTTGTTCAGTGGTTGCGGCTTAAGAAAAGATTGTGACCTTTGAATTTTCATGTGCTTAATTTGCGTTAATCATTCATATCGTGCTCAGCGGTAAAGGAAAAGCGTTATAAAACACGCAAGTATCGGATCAAATCTGTCATATGTGTATTCACTAATTTACATTAGAAAAGCGTGGTGAGATGAGTTCTTACTTTTTCCTTAAACGGTGAAGAGGCGTTAGCCCAGCAGTAGGATATATTATACAAGCTTGTTCTTTACTTTTCGCAAAGAAAGCAGTATATACAATCGAATATTGCCACAGGTATAATCCATTAGCCTGAGTTACTTGTATTTAAAGGCAATTGTAAATTCAGTACGGTGGTCGAATACAGACCGCGTCCACCTTGAAGGTGCCGGTAATAAACTTTTAAGGTGCATTTTGAACTACGTGCCTGGAATCGCATAAAATATCCGTTCATTTGTTTCATAAAATAACCTTATTTTCGATAAGTGTTGTATTTAATTTATATTTCAAATAAATATTTTTAATATTAGTATACTAATTACGTAATGTCAGTTTCATATCATGTTTATAAAGTAGGTATATGTGTACTTATACAATATATGCTTATTAAAATATCTCGTAATAATTATGTTTAAAAGACTTACTGATTTGTAACAAATTTATATGATCATTATGTTTGTTAAATTCGGTGCGACAAATAATTTAAATTATTGAGATGGGTGTTTATTATAAAACTTTAGTAATTCGTTACGAAAATTTTCTTACTTTTTCTATTATAATGGCCAATTTTAACTAATCAAATTCGTTGTCAGGCGTTTGGAAAATAAAACTAAATCGACGAAAAGCAAAATGAAAATAATTAATCCAACTCTCTGAAAAATAAGACATCGAAAAAATACAACATAAACTTTATTAAAGTTTATTGTAAATAGTTATTTCACTAATTAACTAACTTCAATGAAATCTTCTTCTTCTTCTTCTTTCTAGTCGTTTCCTCATTACTGAGGGTCATGACCACCATGCGTGTGGCTTGTGTGTTCAATAAAATATGGGTTCTCATTTCATTCGATACTTATTACGAACTTCAAAATGCTATATTTTTTTATAAATAAAATATTATAGCTTAGTGTTGTTAGACGAGATTGTTAAAAGTATAGTGAGATATTTAATAAATATGATACTTGTATCGCTGTTATTTTAAGATAAAAGTTGCAAAGTTTAATGTCTACGTCAGATGAACTGCCATAACTGAATAGCACTTCAAGTAAGCGCTTCACAGTCTTGCTATAAAATGCTTAATAGTACTAAAACTCTCTTGCGCAAAAAACGGTAAAAATAGTGATAATCTCGAAAAATATTTTATTTCTGCATTACGTGCCGGTTGCGAAATAACTGCTTTACAATTTAAAAATGTCTTGCTGTCTGTATTCAGATATTGTATGATGTTATAAATTATTTTAGATTGTTATTGTATTTGACTAAGGTGTCTGTTACGATTTGAGTCCAATTACAGTTTGAGTTAAAATTGAAGTCTTATTTTAATAGATTTTTATAGGTGACTGGGCAAATGGGCCACCTGATGGTAAGTCGTCACTAAATTGGCGTTATGACAAATATTAACTATTCCAATTCGCTATCAACCTTGGGAACCAAAATGTTAAGACCTTATTATGCCTGTAGATACACTGGTTCACTCACCTTTCAAATCGGAACACAATAATACTAACTATTGCTCTTTGCTGTTAGAATATCTGATATATGGTGCGCATAACGCTTCTTCTTCCTCTCTTATTCTGCTCCCGCTCCGCGGCTTACTTCTACGATATGACGCTTTCGCAGAAGGAGCGTATCTCCGACCAGCAGGTCTCGCTACCGAGCATTTCGTTGACAATACTCGGCAGCGAGAGGTCTCCGCCCATAGTTACCGCCAGGGAATACCTCTGGGCCCCCACGCAGTGCTTGTGCAAACTCTAGCACCAAGTGATTTTTTTTTAAGTTAATTATTTTGATAACATCTTAAAGAGTTAATCGCAATTCAGAATATCTGGTTGGAAAATGAGCTCGTATCGATACCAGATCAGTTATATTCATAGTAATAGAGCACAGAGAGGTGCAAATGTTTGTCAACGAAACGATAATAACGATTAAATTAAGTAAAATAAATACAATTATTTTAATATTGTTAAAGGAAAAACATTATTATTCACAGTAAAACGATTCGCCACAAATCACTTGGCTAAATGCAACCTTCCTTGGCTAATATTGATATAATAATAATATAACTAAATGTTGATAATAATATTATCTTGTTTGAAAGCAATATTCAATTCATGATTGAATTTAATAGAGGCATTGATGGCCGTGATGCAGTCAGGTATTATTAATATCCTACAATGTTATTAATAGCTTGCAACTCCCGCCATTTTCAACTGTAATTATATAAGAGATAAGGATCTCTATTTCCCGTCTTACTCCAATGTGGTTGATCAGATATGATAACATTTTATTTTACAAATGAAATAAAAATGTACTAGTTTTTAAAGCAAATATATTTATAATTTTCCAAGTATTTGACATTGCATGACAAATTGATTTAACATGACCACCTTTGATTCACGTAGAGGATGTAATCCTTTGATATTCGACTTTTGTCGGATTTAAAAGGCAAGCCGTAAAAATATAAATTCAAAAAGCCACAGTTATAGAAAAAACTTAACTATCCACGAAAAAGGCGAATTAACTTTGTAAATCCAACAATATTTTACCGAACACTAACGTAAAACTTACTAAACGCATCCAACCTGCAGATTTGCCAGTCTCAAACTTAAAACTATAAAGGCACTTAAATGGTAAAATAACATTAAACTAGGTAACACTCAACCTAATTAACCAACTTAATAGGACTCTAAAAGAAAATACTTATAACACCATTTTTTTTTAAAAATAAGTTCTAAAATTGCTATCTAAAACCAATGTCTACAACAAACAAAAAAAACAAATAAAAATAAATTATAATACTTATATCGGCGTTTTAGTTACGTATATAGGTTATTCCATCGAAAAACTTTTCTCTATTTAAAGATTCAAACGAAAACAAATTAACGGCGATTTATCGATGACCTTTTGATGAGCAGTCCGTTTGACGTTCCGCCAGAGTGACAGTAACTGCAAAAAGTATACAATCACTGTCATTTAAAAATTGATAGCTTTTATCAATAACAGTGCTATAATCTCAGTTATAAAACTTAAAAATATATCAAACTGTAGTTTTGTAAATGGAAAACACACGCCGAACGTGAAACGTTAACAGGATTTTTACGTTATAAATGGATTTTCTTTCATATAAAATCTATTATTTACTTGATTTTATTTGAATTATTAACTTCTTGTTCCTTATTTTTTTAATTTTATTATAAAATATATTTAAAGATAGAAATAAAGGTACAATAAAACTCTGACGAATTTATGTTTATACCTTATCATATTAACATTTAACTGTATTTATTCCTGATTAGTAAATAAAATCCATATATGTTATAAAAAACTTGTCTTAATTCCTAAGAAACAATCCTTAATCAAATATTGCCAACGGAAAAAAGTCCTATCTGACATAAACAAGAAACACAGTTATAAAAAATGTTAACTATTTAAAACTCTAAATTTATAGATGTGACTCTTTGAAAATTGACTCTTTAGAAGCTAACAAAAGCTATTTGTTGGCTTTTGTTTCTCGTTAATTTTTACAGAACTTTGTGTAACACGAATCAATGGTTTTAACAAAAGCTTTTCGGTTTGAAATATCATCAGTTCACTTTGAGTTTACAATTGGGTTATTCGGACAATTCGAGTATTTTCTGCTCAGATTCGAAGAACTAGCCTATACGTTCGTTTTTTAGATACAAACAATTCAGTACAAATACCGCTCATTGCACACCGAACAGAGACATAGAGTTCAAACAAAAAAAAATACAAGATGCGGTTTTATCGCTGAGACAGCGATCTCTTCCAGGCAACATTACCGTAGAGGAATGAAACAGAATGAAAATGAAAGGTAGGGATGTTAAAAAGAAATAAATACTATAATAAACAAAATTATAATTATTCTAACTGAATATATTACTTCTATGAATTTTATGTTTTAGAAGGAGTCAGAGTTAGAGGATTACTTGCGTGTTCTAGATAGAACACAGAGTAGGTATATTATATTTAACATGGATTGAAAATTGAAATTGAATTGTTTATAGCCGAATAAAAAAGTCCATATTACAACACATAAACGGACCAAATTTACAAGTGGGATAGTTCACGTTACAGTAATGATGGATGCACTTTGCAAAGAGACTGGTCATCCTCCGCAGAGAGCTCCGGGGAGGCTGAGGTTGCATATCTGAAAACTATCCCGTAGCGTATCCAATCCGCTTCGAGAGTTGCCCCATTAGGTAGATAACTCATATAACACTGTTACATTCAGGTAACAGGCGGGCCTGTTACCTGATTTATATTTTGAAAACCACAAGACGATTCTTTAGATAATTGAAAAATATTGATACCACCTACTCAGTAAATGTTCTACCACCAAACAGTGACTGTTAGTATTGTTGTGTCCCAGTTTGAAGGGTAAGTGAGCCAGTGTAACTACAGACACAAGGGTCATAACATCTTAGTTCTCAGGTTTTGGCGATGTAAGGAATGGTTATAATTTCTTACAACGCTTATGTCTACGGGCATGTGTGACCACTTACCATCAGGTGGCTCATTTGCTCGTCCTCCATCTCATGTTATTATAAAAACATTTAACTCTATTTAAGACTAATAACCAATTTCACATACTAAAATACAAAAGCGGAACATTTTAACTGCAAGAATCTTCACGACCCTTCTAAACCACTTCTTATTTCTCCGTAAGTGTATATGGTCTCCAATAAATATATGTTAAGTGCTAACTCAAAAAAAAATGCGGTTAATGGACTGTGTTACATTCAATGTAAGTCCTTTTACGACATATTGAACATTTTTTCTTGAATTTGAAAAGCATAATCGAAATTTTTGTATTTCAGCTTTCAGATATCAAAGTTAAAGAAAATATTATATGCAAATAACTTTATAATATAATTTATAACAATTTAAAGTATTCATTATCATTTATTTTTCTTTTCATCCAATTTATAGTAACCTTATAAAAATCATCAAAGTATCACTTACCATCAAGTGACACCATTTGGGCCGCTTGGTGGTAACTGGGCACCAACGCATACATACAATGGCACTGATAAGGATTCCTCACATCGCCAATGCACCACCAACTTTGGTAACCAAGATTTGAGATCGTGAGTTTTTATTTTTATTATTAATGAAAGCGAATTTCTGAAGTCGGTTTTATTCTTTGCTTTTATTGGTTTGCAAGCATAATGAATGTTTATTATTCAATTTCGTTGTATACGATTGTTCCATCGTCGAATCACAGTCAAAAAAAACACGTAGAAAAGACGTTTTTTTGTAATATGTAAGACATTGAAAAATAAAAATGTAACATATCTTAATCAGTATAACTATTTCGGTATATTTGATATTAAATAAATATTGGATAACATCACATACATTACTCTGATCCCAATGTAAGTAGTTAGAGCACTTGTGTTATGGAAAATCAGAAGTAACGACGGTACCTCTACATCGACTCGGCCCGGAATCGAAATCGGGACCTGCACGTACCCATGAAAACCGGTGTACATACTACTCGACCATAGAGTTCGTTAACTATATTTATTTAGATAGTAAAATTTAAAAATCATAGTCTAGATTCCGAAGCAATTAAAAAAGGTGGGTTAGGTGTCTTTTTCCGTATTTATCGGAAATATAATATTTTTGACTGATATCAATATTACATGAAAATTTTTGTTAGATGAACTACCTTATAATTGTTAAACTTTATTAAGAATTTAGTTGGAAGGTTTTGAATTAGTGAAAGAGCAGCCGAAAAGCACAGTCAATACATTCGCGTTTCAAGTGTTCAAAAATATTTACATTATAATGTTTTACAACATCTCAATTGTACAATTTATAAACAATCATTATATCAAGGTCGTAATTGCTATATAGATTTTTTTTTATTGATTTGTATACTTCTAATTATTTAAGTAGAAGGTATACAAATACTAGAGCTAAATTAAATTATTGCTTGTTTAAACCTTGACGACATTGTTGTTATAGCATAATACTCTAGCCTTTTAAGGTGGTCCCTAATAATACCTCCTAAAACTGTACCTTTACGTAATAATAACATTTATACCGTTACCTTAATAAATATTCAAAGTAATAATTTATATAATGTAACTATGTTTAGGATTAAGGTTCGTTGCTCTGAATAAGCTTAAAGAACCATAGCGAACTGTTAATGAGAATTCAGAGCCATCGAACCTTTTAATATTTTACTTGACATTCTACCTTTGGAATACACGTATATAAAACCTTCGTGAATAAATACATACATTTAAAACATGTATTATGAAATAACATCATAATTGTGTATTCAGTACAGGTCTTTATGTAGAGCTGATGTTGATGAGATGTTGTTTTAGCTACCAACTGACTTTTATATATTACTTGAGTATTTATTCTGACATATTAAAAAAATGTACTATTTTGTTACACACGCGTTTTATAGAAAAAAATATTACGTTCCAAGTTATCAGACCAGTCGATGATTAACTTGTATACAAAAATAATAATGTTTGGTTGCCTTCATGTGTGCAAAGAAATTGTTTGTAAAAATAATGTTTTAATGGTCAAAGGTTTTTGACTGACCATCGGCTCATGACCCAACATGTTCACTGCCAAACCCTAAATAAAATACATTGCAAATTTATTAATAATAAGGATTTAATTATTAATATTTTATTTTTTCCTTTGTCATAAATTATCATATTTTTTAATTGAAATTAAAATTTTCATCATCAGTAAAGAACTCAGTACTTACTTTAAGTTTCATTAATAATATACACGCTACAATTAAATATAATTAAATTTATTTTATATTCTGTATGAAAATCAACAACACTTAAGGACGTGTATATCGAAGGGTACTTTATTTGGTTTCAATCGATTCAGAAATGCATACAAATATACATATATTTTAAATGCAGGCAAAACTGATTGACTTTAAATGTTATACATATCAATTTAAGGATTTAAATTGTTTAATATTTCTATGAGAACGCCACTATTTCATTTTAATTAAATACAGTCTCTATATGTTTATCCTCATAAAATAAATTGCAGGTACTCAAGTTATGATTAATCAAGAAAAGTTTTTCGAAGCTACGACACACAGCCTCCGAATTTGTTTACCGAACGTGACATTCATATCGAATGCGGTATAAACTACGTATCACTTGACGACTGATGAATAAATGAAAATGAAATGAAATAAAATAAAAATTGTTTAAATAAATTACATTGTGTTTTAGACATATTATTTGTTATATTAAAAAAAATACTTCCTTATTTTAACGGGTAAACACACACGTACCCTATGGCAAACTGTAACCAACAGTAGCCACACATACAGATTCTACTGTAATATTAACCATTGTTTCATCATCTCGCATTGTTAAAGCGGTACAAGTAAGCTATTATGTCCCTTATGCCTGTAATAACAATGGCTCATTTAAACTAGACTACTACAATACAAAGTATTCATTCGATCACTCTTCTAACTATTTTTTAGTAAAATAAACATATCAAATAAAATTTAATTTGTATTTTTTTTTGCTGTCTCTACTTTTAATCGTCTCACGCATACTAATATATCACACACAAGCGCGAGTATCACTCACATCTTAATTCACGCTGATATTAATTTAACGTGGTGGCACGCGCCTTCGTCAGTGAATAGATCTATAATGCTGAAGTAACACACAAGGTCCTACCTCTTATTCGTAAAAAAATATGTACATTTAAATTAGATATTATTATTTGATATATTTTTTAAATTGTTTCTAAAAATTTCTAAAAAGGAATTTAAACGTCTTTTATTTTATTTTTTTATTTATTTAAATACTTTATTGACCACCACAAAGTAAATGGGATAAAAGACGGACTTAAGGCCTGAAGGCATTCTCTGTCAGTCAAACTTTAGGTCAAACAGAAAACCATGAAGGCTGTAATTTATAATTAATTAACAATATATATAAAACTATAAAAAAACATATACATACATACCCATGTAGTATCTACAAAATAAATATTGATCTATACTGTCCATAGTAAAAACAGATATTTATTTATATATATATATATATATAGACATAATATAATAATAATAGTGCATAAGAGTTAGGGGCTTTCTGAAAATATCTGCTCACGTAGAAGAGTTTTAAAAGTAAATTTAGAGGTAGCTTTTCTAATATGTTCGGGTACTTTGTTCCATAATAATCGGACATCTTGAACGGAGTAGGAATTAGAGACGAAACCGGAAATGTGAGTAGGGACAGAAAGAAGATAAGAAGAAGAAAGAATTGTATATTCAATGTGACAAAATATAATGGCAATAGTATTTATATTTTTAAGCCAGTGATTGTATTTCGTATTTTATTTACGTCCAATGATTGGGTCTTAGCGCGTGGTTCGTTTGTCGATATAAGTGAAAAATATAAAAACAGTTTTATTGGATATCTTTATATACTAGCAAACTCAGTCCACGCGTTGTTGTGGCTGCATTATATGTTGAATTCAACTCTATGATAATTTTGTAAAACCTGCTCTGAAATACAGTGAACATAAAGTTACCTATTTCATTATGTTGTGCGTTAAAATAACAACAATCTTGTTTAAGATATTAATGATGTAGGACCAAAAGGGCTATCATTGGTCCAGCACATACAATATTCAGAAAATATCCTTAAACTTTCGAAATCAAATATTTACTAGGAAACAATGTCACTAAAACATGTATTCCCATTCCATAACTACTTTTGTAAAAATACGAAAAACAAAACAGAGGGCGGTGTAATGATATTCATTGAATAAAACCAAACAACAGTTTTGCCACAGGATTTTCACTGGATCAAAAGAAATCTGCCGTTTTTGTCGTATTTTGTTTTTATCATAATATATTGTGTATGTTCAGAAATGATATGCTACGAAATACAAAAGATAACACATACCGCTTAGATATTATTATTATAAATCTAGGCAGTAGGGTTTTATGCAAGTACGTCTAGGTAGGCACCGCCCTCTCATTACTTATTCTACTGCCAAAAAGATCATTAGTATTGTTGTGTTCCGGCTTGAAGAGTAAGCGAGTCATTTTACAAGGTTGGAGGCACATAAGCGTACATCGCTTATGTGCCTCCAACCTCAGAAATGCTAAATATTTCTTACGGTACTAATGTCTTTGAGCTGTGTCATGTGGACCATTATCAATTGTGCCCTGTACCTTAATATAAACAACCAAAAAAAAAAATTAAATTCCATTATCATTCTAACAAAATATCAATAAAAGGTATCTTCACGAAAAATAAATGGACGTAACACAACCTTAATACTTATAAATGTTAACGAAGATTTATTCGGTAATTTGTCTTATTTCTCGTGAACAAGACGATTCATTTCTTTTATTTCATTCCGTAAATATACTTTTCATGTTTCATTTTAATAGGAGCCACTGGTAATTATTATTAATGGTTTTATTATTTTTATATACAATTTTATATATGAGCCGAGAGGGCCAACTAGTGAATCTTAACCCATGATTGCTTTTTTAAACCTAGGCAAGCACCAATTCATTTCCAATTGGTATTTGTGCTTATAATTCATCTTGTGCTCAGTCGAAAAGCAAACACCGTGATGGAAATCTTCCACTTGATCAGCAGCGTGGTGGAACAAACTTCAAAATATCTTCTCTAAAGGAAGAACAAAGTAATACTCGAAATTGTTTTTTGGAAAGATTTATCTAGAATATATTAAATAATTTTAACTTACCTAAACAAAATGAGGTTTTTGTACAATTTTTTAACTAATTCAGTTACTTAATTATGAATACGAAAATCTTTTAAAAGTCCTAGATTTATTTGTTAGTACTTCAAAGAACTATGTTCTGATAAATACAGTTCGTTTCAACAAGACTGATGTTAAGATTCCTGTCGTAAAGTTCATGACGACGATAAAGGTAATCTTCCTTTAACCTTCGGGTCTAATCCAATCAACGTATTTCTTTGTTCTTTTCCTTCTATAAATAAATATAAGAAGTAAAAAAAGAAGCTTTGTTAAGATGTAAATTTTAGTAGCAATAGTTTTTTTTTACTTTTAGGAATGCCTAAAAGATATGTAATGATATATGTATGCAAAAAATGCTCCCTCATGGTCACCAGTGTTATTATGAGTGTTTGTTTGTGTGTGTGAAATCGAATATAAAAAATGTAAAGTCCTTATCGTCATCTTATAAATGACTATAATGAAGATAATATAGTTCTCTCATAAATTTATTTATTTATGTTAATAAATACACACCATAAACTCCAGCTGAGGTACACTATTTTTTTTGTTTTAATTAATTTATTCAAAGATCAAAGATAAATCTATAAATAAGAAAAAAAAAAAAAATTTCTTAAAGCTTCGTGATTTATTTAAAATTTATCGGTTGAATGAATTTATTTAATTCTGAAGTTAAAAAATGTATATTTCTCCCTTTAATGAATAGCGTTCAATCGTTACAGCGTTCCACAAGATGATATATTTTATGGAAGTTTGTAATTTTTGGAAGTTGTTATTGAGTGTGAATATTGATATTTAGGGCTCTACTTATAAAATAAAGTCAGTTGAAAGACGTATGTATGACGGAAATGTATCTAATACGATAACATTACAGGAAACTTTTTATGATATGAAAATCTGTAATAGTCGATAATAATAACTACTGAACCTTTGAAAAGTAGTGTTTCATCCACAATTTGTTTTAATACTATCCGTATATGGTATGTCAGCTTCGATTCCGTAAATCTATAACGATAGTGATATTGTTGATACAATGTACCTTTTTTTGTTTGTAGTGTTTAAATGTTGTCCCTTGATCTCCGAACTTTAATAATTAAATAAATATCTGAATAATATTTCCGATGGGATATTAGTATTGCTTAGAATAAACTTAAGACTACATACAATAATAATCTTATATCGAACTAACATTTTGACAAAATTTGAACTTATATCCTTAATTTCTAACGGAACATACCCTAACCTACGGAGGTGCGTCAGATATTTGCGCGACTCGCGTAGATGTGTTCGCAACGCCAGAGAGGATGCAAGTCCTGGACTAGTGTTCTGTTTTACATTTTCAAATTCTGTGTAAATAGTTAAATACAAATTTTTTTAAAAAAAAACGGCCAGGTGCTAGTCGGACTCGCGCACGAAAAGTTTCCTACCATTATCTATAAAAACGGCAAAAAATCATGTCTCTTATATCCGTATAAATATTTATTTATTCTGTTTTTTAGTATTTATTGTTAAAGCGGGAGCAAAAATACATCATCTGTAAAGATTTGAAGTGTCTTACTATAACGATTCAAGAGATACGTCCAGATGACAAACGGACAAACGGACGGACGGATAGTAGAGTCTTAGTAATAGGGTGTGTTTTACCCTTTGAGTACGGAACTCGAGTGCGTTAAATCAATCCATTGACATTAATCAAAGCACTCAGATGATTAAAATCATCTGAGTGCTTACAGGTAAAGCTGTAAGATTAAGACTGTGACTCACTCACCCTTCAGACCCACCTTCACCCTTGACCAAGGTTGGTGGCGCATTGGCGATGTCAGGAATAGTTAACATTTCTTACACGCCAGTGTAGTATACTATGGTCGGTGGTGACCGCTTACCATCAGGTGGCCCAATTGTAAAATTATGAAAAAAAAGTTTTCCTTATTGGCGTCACATAAATATAAATACTCACTACCGTTTTTTTAGTAAAGCCCCGTTTACAACTATCTATAAATAACTAGCTGGCTGAATACTATTCAGACCGGCTACGGAATTTAGAATCCCGAGGACAAGGGCACATTCCAAGTCAATGATCAAAACGTCTGGAATCTACGACTTATGCAGACTTACATTTATATTGCATATAAATAACATATTTGGAAATTTGAAAAAAACCCTAACAAACTTAAATTGTGCCTAAATTCTATTTATTTATATGTGTGCCTGGTAATCATATCATACAGGCACACATATAAATAAATAAAATCTATCGGCTGGATATATAGCATAAGAAACTCTCTTTGCGATGGAGTTTTTATTTCACAAAACCCGCTAGTTTTTAAATATGTGGAACTTAAATATTTTAAGACCAGAAAAATTATGTTTTATTATTATGTTTAGAATGACAGTTAGTCCTTAAATATCTTGAATAATAGTTGTAATTGTATAGTTTAGCGATAGGTGATAGCATCACATATTCTATCGCTAAACTCCACTACTTAGTGTAATTATATATTACACTTTAAAGTTAAAATTAATGTATTCTTTATTATTCTCTATGTTCAACTATTATCAAAATACAACGTAACGAAGGACTTTAATTAGTAACAATCTTGTTCCATGCAAATTTTCCTAACTTTATTATCTACAACGACACAATATAGCGTGTATGTTTTATCCATGAAAATGTTAAGGTCATAAGAGAAATAATATATATTTTATTTGTTGATATTAAATTTTTTACTAGATATTTATGAAGAAGAATATTTAGAAGGAATGTATAAACTGAGACTACGTTTTATAAGTTTTAACAGCAATCATTAAAAATACAACCACGCACAAACAGCTTGTAATACAAAATATTTATCTCTCAGTTGAATATATATATTTTAAATAAACAAACAAATTAAATAATAAATAAATTAACCAAAATTGACAATTAATATATTTCTATATCGGAAGCATAAAAGTAATAATGATATGATGTATTCATTGATAATTTTCCATATAATTCAATGTTACCAAAAAGTCACTTAAAAAGTTAGTAGGATTTTTGACTTTTCTATCCTAATATTATAAATACTATCTGTCGCTCTTTCACGGTCAAATCCCTGACTCGCTTTTGATCAAATTTGATTCGTATGAAGCATGCTTGGACTCCAAGAAAAACAAAGGTAAGTACTTTTTAATGCCTTACACTTGACGATCAACCAACATAACGCAGCAAAGAGTCAGTAATAAATAAGCCAGTATGATATGGTCAATCATACCACCAGATTAGCGGTTAAATAAATCATAGTGGATGGTACCAACCTACTGGGGTTAGCGCAAAGCCATATCACCAACAATGTAGTAATTAAAAGACTTCTTTCATAGCATAGACACCACACGCCAACAAGTGGCCCATTTACCTTAAATGGTTCATTCGATGTACATTTAAAACTGAATATGCTAATTGCGCTAAAACGTCTTTGTCTAGTGATGTCTGGCAACTAAGAGCTTACGTTACATTACAGTTAATTTGATTACCACAGTCAGTGCAGGAATAGCGTCTAGAGCGGCAACACATGTACTTTAGAGCACGTGCTACTAATGACTGTGGGGAGTGTATATAACTACAATTTGTAGTAAATGATTCACATTTATAATCGGCTTACGCAAATAATTACATTAGCAGCCCGTTAATGTCCCACTGCTGGGATAAAGGCCTCCTCTCCCTTTGAGGAGAAGGTTTGGAGCATATTCCACCACGCTGCTCTAATGCGGGTTGGTGGAATACACATGTGGCAGAATTTCGTTGAAATTAGACACATGCAGGTTTCCTCGCGATGTTTTCCTTCACCGCCGAGCACGAGATGAATTATAAACACAAATTAAGCACATGGAAACGCAAATAATTAAACAACTTTTATAATTTCAACACGTAAAAAATATTTACACTTACAAATAAAGATGAATATTTTGTGATAGCATCATGTACATACATACAGATTCATTTATTTATCCGGACATTTCGGACGTCTACAATTCCTCTATAAATATTGTGCTCTCTGTTGTATTTTCAGCGTTCGGCGGAAAAACGCCTGAGAATGATTTTTCATTTCAATTCGTTTAAAAAACAAACTTGAAAATAGAACCTATCATCTATTATATAAGTCTATGAGTTTTCATACTGTAACAGTAAAATAATACGTACAGAACATGTTTAATCTTCAATACTTGACCAAATTTAAATAAATGCAGAACTATGCATTAAAATTCAGCTATTTTAAGATTTATTTTAGTCATCAATAAATTTTATAAATATATCGCACATAAAAATAAAATTTCTTTGAAACAATCCCAAAGTAAATTGGATAAAGGCACAAAAAGGTTGAGTAACTTTAGACAATCTTTTTTGGCTTTAGACCTAATAATATCTTAAGTGTTGTTTGTATAAATAAAAATATATTATGAAAATTTATTACTCAATAGTAAAGTGAAACGGTGCTAATATATTATAGTTATGTAATATTTGATTAATTTTTAATTAAAGCCTTTGGTTTCGAACGACATTGTTTGGGCGTACTTAGGTGCGTGTATACTATAGTATTCATAGTAGTTACATAAAGCCACAAATAAGCACAATAAGTTAACAAAATACTGAGCATTGAAACACTGAGCAGTTCCTAGATAAGCAAGTACACTGATCATTTGCCACCTTAACTATTCGTGGCCCAACCTGGTGGAACTTGTGTTTTTCGTTCATTGATAAAATATGAGGTCACCTTATAGTGTATGTCCTAACGACGATTGATCTTATTATTTTTATAATTGAATATAAATTAGAAATGGTAAATTTATTATTCTACTTTAAAGGTTATTTAAGGGCTTTCGTTAGTAAAAAATAACAAATAATTATATCATTTAATTATTACAATACATACATTAATATGTCAAGAGCTTTTTAGATCTAATTCCATGACAGTCGTACAAAATATTATACGTTTTTTTTTTATTAAAAGATTATTTTCAACAGAAGCATATATTTATAGAATACATTAAGAGTCTGAAAAATAATTATAATAGCAGATAAAATTATACTATACTTAGAATAGACTAACAATAATGAAATGACACAAAATTAATTTTTAGCACATCCCACTACAAGCTCAAAAAAATACAAACACATTTCAAAAATAAATTTATTTAAAGAAAAGACACAATGTGAAATAAAACAATTTCATGAATATGAAAATAAATAACTTAACATGATAAAGTGTAAAACGTATAAAAATAATATCGTTCAAAAATAAAATAAGTAACAGAAAGGTTAAGTTGACTATCAAAGAAACAAAGAAAAGCTCGTATAAATCGTGTGTTGTCTTAAAGGCAGTATTTGCTTTACCGTTAATAAAGAAAATACTGACTTTAAGATAAAACGAGACACAACATTTTCAAGTTTACACATTAAATGTTACTAAATCAATAACTACTAGATTTTTAATTCTGTTTTTATTATTATGTCAAATTATTGGTAATGAAGAAATTGAGGGACATTTATTTATTTATTTTCATTAGGACATCCAATGTCGATACAATAATACATTAAAATAAAAATAAAAAAATTACATTCATCAAAATTATCTGGGCAAAAGTTCTACTACTTACAGGTAGTCTCACCATGCACTATCATAATGCACAATATGTATTAAAAATATAAAATGAATATAAGCAATAATTAGAGATAAGAAGTTATAAGAATTTTTTAACTATTATTTGATTAATAATTAATAAAACTAATAAAATATTCTATAAAATTAGAAATGAGCACAAAAAAACATTTCTTTATTTGTCAGTTTAATCTGTTTTTTAGAAGGGTGAATAATTTTTTTTTTATTTACTACAACAAAAGCTCAACAAAGTAAGAATGCTACTAGCATGCTACTTTAAAGACGTCGAATCAACGGTTGATATTGTAAGCCGATGAAATAGCAACAGACCTTTATATACTTTCATTTATATAGAAATTGGTTTGTAAATATTATAATAATATAAAGTAATTAATTATTTTATAGTTTTTAATTTTCTCAATCTATATAATATACTTACACAAAATAGGCCCAAAAATTAGATTTTGTAAAAATTAACTCCTAGGGGTTAGGTGAACTTGAGATTTATTTAGATGTAGGTACTTTCACTGTCCTACGCAATCATTCACTAAGATTGGATTTGATTTCACCACAATTGATTCACAATTGTTTATTGTGTCAAATTTTACAAAAGGTGACATAGCTCTTGAAAAATTTTCCATCATAATTCTTAATACAATTTTAAAGATAATGAAATGAATTGGAAACTGATTGTGACCTAATAACCAGTTTCCGCGCGGTAATATTTAAATATATATAAAAATATTGTTGCCATGTTCTGTCTGGAAATATTTTTCCAACGTTTTGTCACAATATTGATACAACATATTCGTGCGCAGTATTTGCCCTCAGTCTGCTCTCAGTAGTGTGACATAGTGAACTTATCGTTTATTTGAAAGAAACTCAGCAAGGTTTCGTTAGTTTATATTAAAACGATTTATTTTACATTATTAAATGTACAAGATCAAATAGTAAGAGGCGTTTGTAAATGTGACGCAAAGTAATTATCCCTAAGCTCGGCGTGACGTTGAGCCATCGCCAGAAGCGTAATCCAATGATGGAGACTCTGGCCTATTTATAGATTACATTTAATCCCGAGAAGAGGTAAAGTAATAGAAACAAATGTCTGCATGTACAATAAAAGTAATAACATAAATATATTATTCTTAATTCCGTTAAATAATTTATTTTATTTTAATAATTGCAATAGCTTATTGGTATTTTTTTTTATTTCATATTAACAAAGACAAACTGAGGCTGAGCTGAGTAAGTAAGTGTGGTAGTATTAATTCGGATATCAGACCATCTAAGCCGCAAAAAGTAGTTACTGTCATACGAGATGCAAGTAACCTTAAACTAACAATAAAACACAAATTAAATACATCAAAATCGACTGATACTTGTAAGGATCGGAACCTGAACTATTCGGTTAAGACTCACGTGTGTTCTCTCACTTCAGTGTGTACTCAGCTTTATTTATGTATTGTTTTATTTTCAAACATTTTATATAACAGGTAGTTCTCAGTACGTCACGATGACGGTAGATATCTTTCGGTCACGTGTTCAATGTCTGAGTTCCCACACGGTCATGTGTACGCAATCAATCAAGAGGGTAAATGTGAGTCACGGGAGTTTCTTATTATACGTTCCATTCTTGTTTGCGCTATCTAAGCCGACGACGGCAAAGCGTGAAGTACATATTTAATAAGCTCGTATAATCACTATAACAAGGTTCTTATAATTTAGATTTTGACATACGACATTCTTTTTCGGGGCATGAGAGCCGACATAATTTTTGTCCTCTTAAGAAATGTGTTACGCAATTTATGCGTTGCGTTTCATTTAAATATTTTCGTATAAAAAGGTATTAACCAATAAAAACTAAAAAAAAAACTAAAAACTCCTCGGTATCTATTTGATACTGTACTGTAAGTGCAAATGAAAAATAGTCTATATTTCGGTATTATAGTTAATTTATTTAAATTATCTCCGTCTCAGGTACTAGGTGAGACAGATAATTAAAAGTACAGGATGTTAATAGTGGTTTATTTTTTGTAAAGTTTCAGTATCTATGAACGATAGCCATTTACTATCAATTTATTAAGCATATATTCTTGTCAGTTTAATGTAAGTTAAATGATTGCACGTTTTCTTATCAAGTTAAAATTTTATCGTTCAAAGAGAACGTTTTTTATAATACCTTTTTTCCTCTTCATGTAAATAAGAATCTTAGTCGTTTAGCGGTAAAAGGACGTATTTTCTTCGCTTCCATTCCATTCTCTTTATGAATAAACCACAATGTATTTAATTATTACATTAAGAAAACTTAAGTCGTTTTATTATGGAAAAAGGAATTTTATTTATATATAAATAAGCATGAGTTTGATTTGTTTTTGTGAGTAAATACAAAAATGGAAATTGGGGTGCCTTTTTTCAAAATAGGAATCATGGAATATTCTCTGAAAAGTCTAAGGTCCTATAAGTGCTAAGTGTGCATTATTAAATAAGACTATAGACTACTGCTGCTAATTGCTGCTACTTACGTATGTATGTATATTCATGAAAGTATTACATACTAATATTTATCTGTGGTTAACTAATTACATTAATAATTAAGTTACAGGATGGAAAACAATTGTTAGTAGTACCTGAAAAAAATTGCGTCACTAAAATTTATTCATAGTCCAGGTAGTGAAACATGAGAAAATTTACGCCATATTTTATTGTCTGGAGCTTTATAGTCATAGATTGGCAATTAACTGCAATAATAAAATTTATTGAATACCGCCCGTGAAACGTAATAACTTTAACGACTGTTTTACAGCAGTGAATGTGAAATGTTTATGTACTATAACTATAGTGCAATGTAGTATAAATAACGCTAAATGTATATTTTTATAATTTAGCATGCTCATTAAAAAAACAAATAACGTAACCACTATTAGTCATCCTATCCCATTTATTCAATCTGAACGACATGTTTGATAATATTTCAAGAAAGATGGCTTGGGCAAATTCTAATCACTGTTTAATTTTTTTTATTTTCCGAATGCGCTAGAATATTCTATAAACTCCAACAGTACACATATCATCTTTTCAAGGGGCTTCACGGGATGCTAATGGGAATACTTGTGCTACAAGTACCCGCTAGCAAGTGTTGTTGAGGCATAAAGTACTAATGGAATTAAAGAAATTCGCCGGTACATTTAAATTATCTCCATGGACTCTGGCAACGCCAGATTGAGATCAGGTTATTCTATTTCCGAACACAACTATTACAGAAACAAATCAACCGTAAATGATATATATGTAAATATTTTTCGTAATTCAAAATATTTCAAAAATAACTCAAATTCCACCCCAGTAAGTAGTTACTCTTAAAATATCAACAAAATTACTTAATAAAGTGTTTGCTTTGAAAGGGCTGCAATTTCGAAACCGAAATACCCGTTCACAAATTTACTTTACACTCGTCAGGAGAAATATTCATAAGAAATGTTGAATTTATTTTATTTACACTAATGCCGTTTTCATCTTAAAATTAAATTAATTAAATAAATTACTATTACTTTGCTATTATCACGACAGGATTTATTCAAAGTATTTTACGGAAAATAAAGAACTCCAAGTAGCATACTCCTAAAATGACATCAAAAGTGTTAGCAAGAAAAATATCACCGAAAATTTCGCATAAAGGAGAGAAATAAATCATAAGACCTCGGAGAAAAAGGCAAGGCAAGTGGCCATATAAATCTTCGTTAGGCTTTTATAGACGAGCTTCACGTATTTTCACAGATTTTTGACACGATGTGAACTATCGCTTCCGATATTTCATCTTGACAAATTTCTGATATTCATATCGATTCTATTCGAGGACGTACTTATAACTTTTTTTGTGCGTGTGAAATGTCAATCTACTCATTGGTTGCTTGTTTTATACCGTAGATAAGTGGACGGGTAAGTGGTTGCGACCGCGCTATAAGAAATGTAAAAAAAATCCTTACATAGCCAAACGTGCTGCCAATTTTAGGAGCTAAGATGTTATGTCCCTTGAGCCTTTAGTTACATTGGCTTACTCACTGTTTAAACTAGAACATAACGATACTAAGGATTGATGTTTGGCAGTAAAATCTTATAAATGGTGAATTAGCTAATGTTGTTAATGAATTAAAGTCTTGATCAGGGAATAAAATAAATTAGAGTAAAGGATGTGCATTGGAACGTAAGGAAAAATCTTCTAGAGCCAATACATATTAGGTATGTATAACCGATGCCTCAATCATGTACTCGTTTGCTTGTATCTAATACGTTACGTGTGTACCATAGCTATCCAAGCTTCATATCATTGACAGGATTAGGGCATTGCATTACTCTAATCAATATCCATTATCAGAGTAACTACCGAATGATAGCCAATACAGTCAACAGCCTTGTTGGTTCAGTAACTAACTATTAAGGCTTTTAAAGCAGAAATCTTGGATTTGATTTCAGAGTCGGCTTATAAATTCTCAGTCTTTCTCTGTCTTTCTGATCACGTCGAATTATGAGAGTGAGTGAAAAGCGATTTTAAGTAATGAGTTAATTAGATCTATAGGTGTCAATCTTACAATCCTTCAGTTCAAACAAACTCGGCAAATCATATATATATTTTTGATCACTAGATTAAACTCTATTGAAATAAACGAAAGAATTTAAATTTGGATTACAATTTTAAACAATTCTTATATGCAATGTATCTCACCCACTAGCAAGGATTCTATGAAACAAAATGTATCGACAATCTACAACTGAGAAAAAAAGTAAATAAAACTCCGAATCTTTCTCTTTGATACAAACGGAGATGTTGAGCCACTAGTAGCATGTTTACACTCTTACATTTTATTCAATAAAGCGTCAGGTTCTCCAGTAAAAGTATCTCTTTAAACATTAATATATACTTTTTAAATCTAAATTTTAAACCATAATTGTGCTGAATTGTATTAAGCTTGCTACGTCCTTGAAAAAGGTCATGCGCCTTATACAATTCACACGTAGCAGTGTATACTCGTAGCAAACGTAGTCAATTCCCCTATCGTCGTAGCTTGTTGCGCGTTTATCACTGTAACTCGCTACTAAAACTGTTACTTTAGTAGCGAATTACATACTCCCATAATATAAACGTATAGTATATTACACAGATTATAAGGTTATGTTCGTATACATAGTATCAACTAGGCTTACAGTTCTTGGAGTAAACTTTATGATTTATTAACACGATGACATACCTACCTAAATATTTATTACGTCACGTCGTACATATATCAAGATTTAATCCTTTAAGTTCGGACATATCCAAATATCCTACAAAAAGGTAATATTTGACAAAAGAATGGTTCCTATAATAGTAGTTAAGTTTATTGGACATTTCATTTAAACTTATTAGAAGATTATGCAAATTGAGTGCTTTTCGTCGCTCTTTTTCCATAAAACACACAATAGATTAATTATTTTCATCGTGAATGTTTCTCTTGCCTCGAATTTAAGAAAGTGATATCGACTTTGAGTCGATTGCATTTAATGTCCTATTTATAAGTCCTGACTTATAAATTAACCTAAATCTAATTCAATTTTAACCCCAGACAAGGAGATGATGGATGTCCTTAAAATTAGGGTGCTGATCGTACGGAAAAATATGAATCAAAGAAAACAGTGTTCTTAATTTGAATTAGAAAAATAAAATTATTTCCAATAAATATAGGTAAAAATAAAACAAATGCCAAAACATATTAATCATTGCGTAAATACCATTCACAACTATTGCCAGATCATCGATTAAAACAATTCCTGATAACTAATGCTGTTTGTGTAGTAAACATGTACTATGAGATCACTGTTCGTAATCCAACTGCTCGATTTGGCATTCGATCCAGACAGCGGCTGACAAATCACCAAACTATATACACAGCTCGTAATACATTTCATATCATCGCTATGTAATTATTAATTGAATTTTGAAACTAAAATTCGCTTCATTCAAGTCACACATAATTATGATTATTCTTAATGCAAGATCATGTGATCGTGACTTCGTTCATGGCGGCTATCTCAAAAATCTGTACTAATATTATAAATGCAAAAGTAACTGTGTCTGTCTTTCTGTACCACTGATCCAAACTTGATGAAATTTGATATGAAGTAAGCTTGACCTCCAAGGAGGGACATTCCACTCACTCCAAGATGCGAGCGACGTCGAGGGTGATAACTAGTAGCTGTATAATAAAGCAGAAGATATTATTAGACAAATGAGTGCCAGATATATAAGATAATAGACGTATGGACGCAAGATAAATGGGTTTACGTTTTTTCCGGGGCACGGGAATATGAGCACTATCTACTTCAAAGTTTTGCGTTACTTAGGATATCTTGACAGACAACACCGAACAGTTTTTAGTGGTCCAACCTTTGGCTAGAATACTAATTCTTTAGGATCTGTATCCTTATAAGTTAGCTACTGAACCAATGACTTAATTGATAAGAATATTTAAAAATGTATTAAAAAAAAATAAGCCGAATTTTCCCTTAGAAAAAAGGAGTTAATGTAAATACAAATATAAACATAGTTCTTTTTTTGAGCATGGTTGTTTTCATAGTTTACGCTAGGATGGAAAAACAATCGCAAGCGTAAAATAATCTCGTAAACCTTTTAGCGAATGAACACGAACAGTGTATTATTACATAAAAAAAAAAAACATATTACAAAACGATTTCATCTGAACTTGCCTAACAAATTATTTATATAAATATAAATCCTATTATATAATTTATAGTATCTTATAATAGTTATTACTGACGAAAAAGTATATCAACTGAGTTTTTGTCCGTTTTTCTTGGCGGGATGTACTCATGATGTTATCAGTGGTTGTTTTATTTTTTTAATTTAGTTTCTAACAAGGCATAATAGCCTTATTTATTAGAGTATATTTTTTATATTCATAAAAATGTTTTATTTTTAAATATTTTCGTGGATACACGGTATGAATTTAAAATTTTATAGCATGATAGGTTCTACCCTCGGTCCATAATGTATGACACTTTTTATCAAAATATATAAAAAGGGTCTCTATGCTAACAAAGTCGCGTTGTAATAAAATTGTAATATATGATTATAGCTTAGGCTAAGCGGACTCAAGCGCTATCCATGAGCGCTTTGAACAAAAAGTTATATAAGGCCTTTACATACCACTTAGCGTGTGTAGCGTATTTCTGATATAAGTTTTTTTTTGTAAATAATAAGTTTAAGCTAATGCTTTAAAATTAAATCAGCCCTATACTCGATTCTACTATTATTTATTAATATTAAAATTATAAATCAACTGATATTAGAACTATCAAATTAAATTAAATCGTGTTTGTTTGGGTTCAATTTAGTATTTTTAATTGTATTCGCTTGCTATATATAAAAATAACAATCATTGGTCGAGAAACTAATCAAACCATCTCGAAAAACCTATACATAATCATTCATTTTTTTTAAATGTATTCATGAAAATGCATCATTAAAATGACTAGCAATTGGATATACGTAACTATAATTAATAGGTACTACTTTGTACGTATAAAATATCTTTCATTTGTAGTCACAACATCCGGTAATTTAGAAGAATTTGTCGATAAATATACATTTGGCGAAAAGAGATTTAAGCAAATGAAATCTCAGCCACGTGTACCGATTAACATCCTCGTGTTCTTCTACCATTGTTCAAAATTTATCTTATTTATGATAACCCGACATTTTTAGCAGCAATCAGTTACAATGTTTTTAATAACTTATTTATTTATTATATACATCGATCGAGCCGTATATTTTATGTAGAATATTAAATTATATACTTGTTTTAAATCAAATTAGTCCATTGAAAATGCTTTTGGGATTGTGTTTATCGTGTAATAATAACGCTATAAATTTACGTAATCAAATAGTTCTGTTTTATAGCCACATAGAGAATTGCTATTATTGAGTCAATTAATATTAAATGGTTTTGATGTTTATTCTTTACGGGAGAAAATAAATTAAATTTTGTTTAAAGGTCGTTAATTTCATTATAGTCCATAATGTAAAGTTCTAAACTATTAATTCGGTGTATTGATTGGGCATGACATGCACACAGATCCGTATTTACAGTATCCGAACGCATTGAGTTTTGTATTTACAAGATCCGTTCTGATTCCGCCCGTACAACTATGCCCTGTTCAAGTTAGCTTGATCTTTTTGACAGACGGGCTAGTCATGAAAAACAGAAAATATAACATATATAACAGTCGATGGAACAATGGAATGCGTAATTCAAATGAGAATTCAATTCTTTTTTAACTTATTTTTCTAAAAAGTGTTATACCAGCTATAGAGACTCCAACCAAAAGGACCTCCGTTCGTAACAATAACTTAACAATAATTTTTAATAAGGATTTTTGTAATCGATATTTGTAGCAGCTATCTTGTACATGGTATACATACGCCATCACCGTTTAAAAAAGTATTCGATAAAACGGCCGCTGTGTGTGTGACTGTAGCGTGTGATCGACACGTATGTTGTGACGGCAAACTGCATGATGCTCTCTTACACCGTTATGACCTCCCTCTGTTGCCGCACTCGTGTGCGTGTGCGTAACGTGTATACTTGGTAAATGTGTGTACTTTACTCGCAGCAAACATAATATTTTATTTATATTATTGACAAAATTGTAAGCTTTTATTTATTTTATTTAGTATTCATTTATTGGTTTCATTTCAACTATACAATACCATAAATACGAATCAGTGAAACAAAACGATTTAGTATCCTATTACAGGTTTGATATTTTAATCTCGTTCTAAGATAGTAACTTGTAGAGTTAGTAAACTAAAAACAAAAGCGTGGCTTTTGCCTATTCAATGCACATATATTTTGCCGTCCACCAACATGTACGAAAAAAACAAAACAAATTTTAAAACCTCATCAAAGGAGTACCTATTATTATTATTATGTTCATTGACATTTTTTTTAAATTAAATTCTATCTATCATAATATAGTACATATCATAGAGGATTATAATTAATTGCATCACAAAGGACAACTATCAAAGCATCGAGAATGATGAATAGAAATTCACTGTTCGTTATTTAAATTAAAAACAAAATGAACAAATGAAACCTAAATACTTCGCGTTCTATTTTTAAATCTTTGACAGAGATAAATAAATAGTGTACGTACTGAAAAAAAAAAACACAGTTAAAATTTAATTTTAGTAAATTTTTATCATATCCGTAAACGTACTTCAGTGTCTGCAAAAGCCTTTTCCGTGGCGTGTTTAAGTGGGTAGTTATCAAAGGTATAAATGCTTAACTTTTCCTCAGAAAAGCTTAATTAGCTGTATGTAACATTACACCCGAAGCAAAGCGAAGTTCAAGCATTTGCATCATGCTTAAACGTAAGGATATAGAAATCTTAACTAAAGATAATATTTAACATATACTATAATACTTTTTGTAGTAAGTTTAAATTTGGTTTGCTTAAAATTCCATTTTTTATACCTCTATTAGGAGTAATAGTATATAATATAGTAATATATATATATATACAATGTACATACAACCTCTGTTGAAAGACTCGGCAAAAAGGAAGCCAATTCTTATGTTTGCCAAAGCGCTGCCAACAATGGGTTCACAATTTTTTTTCTCGATTACATATATAGGTACTACTGTAATTAGTACAGGTTATACAATAATATAAACTGTTTTAATTATAATATTACCTTACTGATAACCACAACCACAGCCACATCTATAAGCTGTTGCCACATCTATAAGCTGTTTTCAAGAGTGATCACGAACCGTCTTGCACGAAGATTCGACGAATTCCAACCCCCGGAACAGGCCGGATTTCGGAGCGGATACGGCACCATAGACCACATCCATACAGTGCGGCAGATTATACAGAAGTCCCATGAGTATAATCGGCCCCTGTGTCTTGCATTCGTGGACTATGAGAAGGCCTTTGACTCGGTTGAAATCTGGGCTGTTCTGGAGTCCCTGCAGCGTTGCCAAGTTGATTGGCGATACATCCAAGTGATGAGATGTCTCTACAAGGCCGCCAACATGTCCGTCCAAGTACAGAGTCGGCAAACGAATCCCATACCATTGCATCGAGGAGTGAGACAAGGGGACGTTATTTCCCCCAAATTGTTCACTAATGCAATGGAGGACATGTTCAAGACGCTGAACTGGAAAGGGCGTGGCATCAACATCAATGGCGAGTACATCTCTCACTTGAGATTCGCAGACGACATCGTAATCATGGCAGAAACGCTGCAGGACCTACAACAGATGCTGAATGAGCTGGCTGATTCTTCTATGCGCATCGGCCTACGGATGAACTTGGATAAAACCAAGGTCATGTTCAATGAACATGTTCTACCGGAACCGATTGCGATACACGGCACCGTCCTCGAAGTTGTTCAAAAATATGTCTACCTCGGGCAGACATTGCGATTAGGTAGAAACAACTTTGAGGATGAGTTGAATAGAAGAATTCAGCTAGGTTGGGCAGCATTTGGGAAGTTACGACGAATCTTCACATCGTCGATCCCACAGTGCCTTAAGACGAAAGTCTTCAACCAGTGCGTCCTACCCGTCATGACATACGGAGCCGAAACGTGGACACTCACGACAAAGCTGGTCCACCGGGTTAAAGTCGCTCAGCGTGCTATGGAAAGGGCTATGCTTGGAGTATCTCTGAGGGATCGCATCAGAAATGAGGTGATCCGTCAGAGAACCAAGGTCATCGACATAGCCCACCGGATTAGTAAGCTGAAGTGGCAGTGGGCTGGCCATATTTGTCGTAGAACCGATAACCGTTGGGGAAAACGTGTTCTAGAGTGGAGACCGCGTCTCGGCAAACGTAGTGTAGGACGTCCTCAGGCACGGTGGAGTGACGATTTGCGCAAGACGGCTGGCAGGAGCTGGATGCGAGTTGCCGAAGAAAGACCACAGTGGCGTGCATTTGGGGAGGCCTATGTCCAGCAGTGGACGAATGCGGGCTGATGTGTGTGTGTGCTTACTGATAAGTAAAAGTAGTCTAAGAGAATATTGCGACTATGTGAGAGTTTTCGATATAGTTAAAAATTCAATAAATCAACTTCAAATCTTGAAAATTGATTATAATAAGGCCAGAGACGAAATACAAGTGCGCAACGTGGATTCCATCGTTTCGAAAATAATTTATTTTAAATATTAATTTTGTGTAAAAAATAATAACATTAATCAGTCATTTATTCAAATGATAATAAGTAATCATGTCGTGCATAAAACAGAGATATATATGTATATATATTAAATAGGTATTTAAACATAAAATACTGGCAACCTGCCATGGCTTTGCTCGGATGCAATTTATTATTATAGAATGCAATGATATAAATATAATTTATACCTTATAACACTCAGAAATAATAAAGCTTCCTACAAGTAAAGATCTTTTTTTAGAATTGGATTATTAGTTCCTCCTACATGCACACGAATAAATTTCACCTCTTTATATATCATTTATCATCATTTAAAGATGAAAATTTAAGATTTAATCTAAGGAAACACGCCTTAATTTTAAATTGAGAATAAATGTTCTTTTCCGATTATGAGATACGATTTTTTTATGTGTGTTCGAGCGCTAATTCTTTTTCAGCCAAAGCAATCTGAGAGAGATTTTTAAAAACGTAATCTGGTTATGTGGTCCTCCCATAAACTTACATACAAATATATACACACTATTACTTAATATATATATAATTATCCCTTATATATCATTAAGCGTACCATATTACTCTTATATACTATATGATAGTAAAATGCTACGCTTAATAAATATTTTGGACTACTAAAATATTATAATACAAGGAAATTAATTTAAATCGTCCAAATATTAAATTTAAGTAATCATTTATAACCTTTACAGTAATAGATTTATTAAGAAAGGTTTAATGCACTGGCATTTTGTGCCATCCGTGAAGATTTGCAATAAGCAAGGTCCCCAAGAAAAGGGGAACGTAACAAAAGGTTGCCTTTTGTTACGTTCCGGTGAAGACGTATAGAAATCCACTCGAGTCTTGAATGATATTCGGAGCCATGGTCATATTTTCGGAGAACTGGATAGCAATATTTTGAAGTCACTCAAAGTTATTGCGTTGGTCCTCAGTCAGATTAAGATAGCTTGCATCCGCATAATATAGAATTGATAATAGAAGAGAGTTTGCTGGCATAGTTTTGGCAGGAATTGGAAGTAAAGATTGGAGCCGAATATTATTCTATTGATTTTTTTTACCAAACTTAATTTTTACGAGTTGGGTGTTATTTGAGTTCTTAGAGTTCTGGATTTTTGGACGGCCGGTCTGGACGATAGTTCGGTTAGTCTTTTTATTATCGGCTCATCTCTATGGATCGTCATTTTCAGGTTGTAGTCAAGAATTTCCTAGGCAGTTGTGCCCTGTACACCAGTATTCCCAACTCGTCTTTGCTGTCATCGGTTTAATATACGAATAGGTAATATATCGAACGTTTTGGAACAAAATATGAATTTCCTTTTTATAATAAATATTAACAAAATTAATGGCTTTTTTCAATACTCACCTATTACTGTTTAATAAATATATTTGTATATTACAGGCGTATAATATACCATCGTTAAAACCGATTTATATACTAAATTTGAAACGGTTATCGTACCGTTATGACGCATTAAATGTCAGTACTAATGTTTAGTATGCATGATGTCATAATTTTAGACATATACGTTGGCGCGTACACACCCTTGCATAGAAATATTCAGATACAGACTCTGATTAAAATTTGAACTAAGTTTTAATTATACTGAAGCTATGTATTTCGACAAAATTATTCGCAATCCGTTCAGTTGTTTTAGTGAGAAGTGAATTAAAAAACTTATGATACCTGTACTACAATGTACCAATATTATACCACATTGAATTTCAGTGAAATCTATTAGACCAATTGAGTGTTGGGAATGGGAACCTTTTTTTGATAAATTGCAACCCGAGCCAACCATTACAAACACAATATCTCTAAGAAAATCACCTAAATACTTTGCTATTATATTATATGTTTTTCCGTGGAATAAGTACTAATGAACAAATCAATAAACTCACTATATCTGATGGTAATGGCATAAATCACACTTTGGTGCTGTAAGGAATATTATCCATTCCTTATATATCACATGAATGCGCCACAAACCTCAGGAGCTAAGATATTACGTCCCCTGATCCTGGTATACTTATGACACTGGCTGACTCACCTTTCGAACCGGAACGCAACATTGCTGAGTAGGTATTGCGTTTGGGGTTAGAATATCTGATGAGTGGGTCGTACACACCCCCAGACGGACTTGCAGAAAACCCTATCACCAAGTATAATTATACATTTATTTAATCGGGACGGACATAGAATTGAAAATACTAAATTAGAGTTTAAAAAATTGAAAATAGATTTCTAGATTACCACGTTACTTGGAAATCCTTCATTAATATAGAACAATAATAATTTTCTATCCTATTTTATGTTTTACATAACTTAATATATTTGTTTATGAAGTCTAGTATGCTAATGTTTAATCCAGCACTCTTCGTTGATAAAATATCTTCCCGTCCCTCCTAACCCTTATTTACGGAAGCTGACCCTACAAGCTGCACTATATTTTCAATGAATTTTACAAATAGGTCGTTTCATATTTTCTGTATAGACACACGGGTTATAGTTTTTTTTTTGTATAAATAACGATATTATTTCATAATTATTTTTATACTTGTATAGTTGAGCTTAAGTTAACTACTGGAACGCATGGGTATGGCTTTTTTGGGAGGTACCTGTGGAAAATTGCCGGATGAGAGCTGACCGCGACGTCTCAACGGTGCCAACGAGGATTCAACGTTGCACATCTCGCAGGAGTGCCCCACATGGGAGAAGCATGGTAAGTATTGGTCATAACCATGGATGTCATTACCACCCGTGGTTGTGACCAATACTTGTGACGTAATCCATGGTTGACAGGGAAAAGTCTTGGCTGGCAATGCACACCTTCTCTTAGACCGTTGTCAAGCAGAAGAAAGTAGCAGAACGAGAAAGGGAGACCGACTTTCTGGAAGTTCACGCAGCGGGAAAAGAGAACAGGGTACGAAAATAATAGGTGGTAAATTGACGCTAACTATCTGCTCTCATAAGTAAGAGCTTCTGGTAACGGATGCCGCGCATCCGTTGCCTGGAAAACAAGGGCTTCGATGTTTAACAGTGTTCCGAGTATTTTTGGCATGTAATCTTAGAAAAGTGCACATATAAATACCTGGAACAATCGGTTTCCTACGGGGTCGCGATCGAAAGACAAAACTTCGTAATTTATGAAGAGAAGAAATAACGTGGTGATTTTAGTCAGTAGGAGTCTGACATAACCCTCAATTATCTCCATGACGGACCTGATCTATGTGGACTTCTAAAAAAAAGTATTATGAACTTGCTTAATTTGTGTCCATAATTCAAATCATGCTCGGTGATTAAGAAAAACATCGGCACAGTTTACCGGTTTCTATCAGTAGAAAATTTTACACACGTGTATCCCGCATTGGAGTATTTTGGGAAATAAACATTAACCACCTAACACAAGTTCGTAGTCCTTAAAACGAGATGTAACCTTAACCTACCAGTGGCATGACTATATACATTATTCAAAGGGATTTATGTACTTATGCGTATAGAATTTTTTTGTATATAATGGCATATTACACTATGTAATATGCCGTTCAATTAATTTGGGATTGAACTTTTATAGTTTATCTTTTTAAATAAAAACGTTTCGCCGATTTCAAAATGGGTCAGTTTTTGTTGAGTCAATCTAGAAAAACCGGCATTTTGAAATTCGACGTGTACTTCACGAACTTCATTGAATTGAAATAGCCACTTTCCTTAATTAAGCCGACCAAACTCATCGTTGTTTTTGTTGAACAAAAATTTGCTCCCTTAAAACATTAACGAATAACGGCTTAACCTATAAACGTAGAGAATGATTAGTTAAACAATTATGTCTTCTTATTTCGAACGTCAAATGAATAGTGATAGAAAGAGATGAATAATTGTTTAATTAATCCTACTAAAAAACTTTTAATAATTAATGACGTATTCGATAAAAAAATTGTTTAATTATTTAGTAGTTTTTTACTATTATTATTCTCGACAGCTTAAGTGATTGTTAAAATTATTATCTCGTTTATTTATAAATTTTGTAATTTCAAGGTTGTTGTGAGATTTTCATAATTATGTGACTTTAGGTGAAAAAGCTAATTATTTCACATTTGCCATTAAAATGAGTTTTATGCCATGTATTTATATTAATCCCAATTAATAGTAAACATTACTTGTTATACAGATGTAAAAAGTATTGTTTATAGAATAAGCCTATGATAGGTAGGTCTGACAGATAGCCACCTAATGGTAAGTAATCACTATCGTTCCTTACATTACCAATGTTCCACCAACCTTTGAAACTCTATCCTTTGTCCGCTGTGCCTGTAGCTAACAAAGGATGACCGTTAAACACAAGGGTAAAAGTCTAACGCTTAATTGTTTTTTAATATACTAATTGAGAACATTACTTTGAGGTTGAGAAAATAAGGAATTCGTCACCTGTTTTACTCACGGAACTTAATCATCTATACTTCTATGCTAATAATATAAATGTAAAATTAGCTCTGTCTGTCAGTCTGTCTGTCGCTCTTTCACTACCAAACCAATGAACCGAATTTGATGAAATTTGGTATGAAGCAAACTTGAACTCCGAGGAAGGAAATGGCTACTTTTTTGCCATACACATTAAAACAAATCCCTAAAACGCGAGCGAAGTCGCGGGCGACAACTACTATTTAATATTAAATTAAAAGACTTATTTTCCATTCCATTTATTTTACTAAATAATTTATTTTACTTGGTAGTAGAGCTGTGTTGCCGGTACATACCCAATGTATAACATTGAAACGTAATAATATTGTTTAATTTTCGTGGGAGTGCTACCAATAAATTATCTACAGAAAACAACCCGATAACATTTCATCGACCATATTCAGATTTCAAAGCCACTGAAGTCACTCGAATAATTAATGTACAAATTTAAATAACAGCACACAGGAGGAAAATATTCATGCTTAGATGTAAGCTATTAGGAAACCATATAACAGCTAGATACATCTCAGTGTGTCAGTGATACAAACATTTTAAAGCGCTTTAACTGTGCGTCATAAAGCACGCGAGGGGAACCCTTTCCTGGCGAGCAGCCAGATACGATGATACGCCGAGAACAAGTCCGTTAACTACGGACGTTTTTGAACAAAGCACAATTTTATCGCGTTTCGCATGGGTGTGGTATTGGAATTATGTCATAAATTACATTATACTTTTATTTACGTGGGTTCCTTTATAGCGTGGGTAAGGGTTGAGATTGGTTTATTAATTTAATAAACGATTATTCTTGATGAAATGGTTATCTTTATAGGGGTCATGTACTATAAAGAGAATTCGTATTATAAAGAGATCGTTTGATGTAATTTTATATGATATCAGATAAGGAAGCATTAATTACTTATTAATTCTTTTGATGAAAAAATAAGAAAATATTTTTTTTGTAATGATTTTTATTATTAATGTAATACCACTATTACATTAAGTAGACCTACGTCTATGGGAAGCATGATGGCCATATGATGGTCTCCTGGCTGGTAGACATAGAAGCCGTGAAATAATTTGACCATTCCTTGAAACACCAATACGTAACTTATATTAAGTATAAGTATTAGTGCGTAAATATTTCTATGTAAGTTTATGGCTGCACCGCCTACCCAGATGTTTTTAAAAATTCTCTCACAGAATGGGTCGTCTGGAAGAGACGGCTAATAAGGCATAATTAAATCTGCCCTTTGTACAATACATCAATTTTTTTTTGTATTTTTTTTTTTTGTGTTTAGTTCTAAGATTTCTGTATTTTATGTTTGTGGTGTATATTAAAGTATATTAACAACTAACAATACGCCATCAACCTCAGGGACAACACTCATTCTCCCTACAAACCGGAACACAACCAAACTGAGTACTACTATTTTTCGTTAGAATATGTAATGAGTAGATGGTGATCTAAATGTACTTCTACAAAGCCCTACCACCAAGTAATGGTTATTAAATTTAAATTACCATCATATTATAAAAATCATTGGAAAAAATCGATTGAACCGTTTCGTTTAAATAATTTGTTTTGTGACCCAACTCAGATGATAGAAACAGTTATCTGTATATATAACGTATATTTTTATATAAACCTGTTATGAGATATATAAATATATTGAAAAAGTAATATATCATTAAAAAAAAAGAGGCCAAGCGACTAATTTGGAAGTGTCTCTCGCGCAAACTATGCAGTTTAGAAAAAAATGATATTAGAAACCTCATCATTTTTGAAGACCTATCCATAAATTAAACACGCATTGATGAAAAAAAAAATTATGTTGTGTGAAAATCTTAATGCGGCATAATACATCTACTTACAAAGTTTCAACAGTATAGTTCTTATAGTTTCGGAAAAAAATGGCTGTGACATACGACGAACAGACAGGCAGACTTGATGAATCTATAAGGGTTCCGTTTATTGCCATTTGGCTAAGGAGCCCTAAAAAGTCTTTCAAAACCTAGATAAATTTCTTGTTGCTGTTCATGTATTAATATTTATGTAAGATCTGAACAGAATTTACAGCCAGCAACTAAATATATCGACTTAAGTTTTATAGCTACTTTATATAATATATTCGATTCGAATATTACATTAAAGGTCAATTGACTATTCCAAATATTACATGAGCGTTTTATGAGGTGCCGTTTCGAATTTACATTGTATTTATCTCTTGGTGGATTTTTGTATAGCTTTTCGTATTTATTGCAGTCGCCTTAATCTTAATATAAAACCACTTTTTTTTTAATTTAAGAAATAGAATAGATGGACCAAAGAAATTAAGAGAGTGAAAAATGGAACAAATGGTCAATTTTTTTAGCATTAGCAGCCTGTAAATTTTCCCACTGCTGGGCTAAAGGCCTCCTCTCGCTTTGAGGAGAAGGTTTGGAGCATATTCCACCACGCTGTTCCAATGCGGGTTGGCGGAATACACATGTGGCAGAATTTCGTTGAAATTAGACACATGCAGGTTTCCTTACGATGTTTTCCTTCACCGCCGAGCACGAGATGAATTATAAACACAAATTAAGCACATGAAAATTCAGTGGTGCCTGCCTGGGTTTGAACCCGAAATCATCGGTTAAGATGCACGCGTTCTAACCACTGGGCTCAAATAGCAATCGCTACTCGGCCTTTTGACTAAGATCAAAGTGTAGTATCCGTTCTTTTGAGCTTAATATTTGAAAAATGGTCAAATAAGTTATCATTAATCTTCAGCGTGACAGTTTAAAACTTCTCCCTTGCTTTGAGATTGTAACTTAAGTATCTTTACTCTGCTAACCGTACAAAATTATATGAGGTTAGAAATACAGATGAAAAATACATATATTATAGCAATAATACTTTATCAGATTGTAAAACTACTCTCAAGATTAGTATGTGCAGGTGAGCATAAATGCCTTATATGTACGTAGTATGTAAGTAGGTTTATATATGTATGTACGTGGTCACTTTTTTGCAATTGCAAAGTTGTAAGGTTTATACAACACACTTTATTTTATAAATCCACTGGCAACTACATAGTGACTTGGTGGTAGGCTTTCTAGATTGCTACAGGTCCGTCTAGATAACTACAGGTCCGACACAAGAGACATCACTTTAGTTTCTAGGTTGGTGGCAGTGTGCAGACCACCTAGCATCAAATCTAAAAATATAATCCTAATTATGAATCACAATAAATGACATTTATCTGCAAAATATTAAAACAAATAATAAATATATATATATAAATAATTGTGCAATTTGACGAATAAAATGATTTATTAATAAAATCTATTCAAAAGGTGACTTAAATTCAAAGCATGTTAGTTACGTTAAAATTTTACTCAATCAAAACAGGCTCGAGCGCTCAACAAATTCCTTTGTAAACATTTAACAATTATCCATCTATTAAATTAAACAATTTTATAAACATCGATCCCAATAAACTAAGCCATCTTTTATTCTTCTTCTTAAGGGTAAGATATATCTTTCTGTTCGTACATAAACTATAAGAAAATATAAAGTTATTAATGTTTTTATTGCACAACGCTTTAAATAAGTAAAAAATAATCCAAAAAAATATGTGCATCGCAAAAGGCGACCTTGATCGATTTCCTTAAGACAACCTTTGATTTGGGACATTACAAAAGTGATCAAGGTTTTATTTCTATTTGCAAATATATATCAATAATAAGTAAATCAAAATTAAAATATTCTTTATTCAAGTAGCCTTTTACAAGCACTTTTGAATTATCATTTAACAAACTATATTAAGTGAAGCTACCACAGGCTTGGAATGTAGATTCTACCGAGAAAAACCGGTAAGAAACTCAATAGTTACTCTTTTTCAACATTTAAAAACAGTCATGTCAATTAAATACATCTATGTAATATATCCTGCCTGGAAGTCCACAAGTATTAACTCCACGCTTTTTTATCATCTATATAATCTTGTGTCGAATAATATGTATTCTTTACCAATGTATTTTTACAAATGATTTGAATTTATGAAACACAGACAAGTATGTTATTTTTTATAGCGATTATAAGTAAATATCTATTGTTTGACACTGTAACTTGGAATCGAAGTTATATTTGTGTAACGAACGAATTGCCTTTTCGACGTACCCAATTTTTGATGTTCGTATTTTCAACGTCTTTTTTAAATGTGGTAGGTGTGTTTCCTTATAATACTTTTATTGAAATAAATACAAATATAAAAAAAACATTCAACAGCTATTTCAAATTTTAGAAAATGATATTCTTTCATATATATGTATGTAGGTATATAAATATTGCTTGGCAAGATATGACTTGTATCGCAAAAATATATTAACTGTGGAGGTATACATATATATATATACCTTGGAATTAAATTGCGCTACGATTCAAATTTTCATCGAGTCTTTTTGTTCGTGATGCACTGTATACACATACATAAAAAAGGACTTAAAATAATTGGGTTGTTTAGACTTTCAACAAGAATATTTTTGTCACTACTCATCAGGAGTAGTCTAACACTTAAGTTTAAATATTAGTATTTTCTTTGATTCTTGATTTTAAATATATACATATTTTTATCACGAATAACAAAGATTGGACAACCAAATGATGCCAAAATATTAAACATCGGTATAGACAATGACGACGAATATAAAACCGTGGTCATTCTCATGGGACTAGCTGACTGTACAGGAAATATAATATAATACGCCAATTCCCTCCCTCTCAAAATAACTTGTCAGATTTTCCGTCAAATGTGTAAGAAGTTCAAGTGCAAGACTAACGGTTTGACGCGCTTTCTGAACTAAGAGGTAAATTATGCCAATTACAAAACTTCGAAATGCTACAGAGAATTTCTTGACATATAAACGCTATTACTTTTTATGGTATTCAATTTGAACATCTAGATCTGCAGCCTTACAATCTAGACCATCGAGGGACTTCAGATGGACAATACAAACTACAACAAAAAAAAACAAATAATCATTCATGAACATTAAAGCGAGTTTTCCTGCTACTGCGATAGACATTCAGTTATTTTTTTAAAAAAAAACATATCTTTGTAACGAAATAAATAATCCTTATATTATTTTCTGAATTGAAATAAATACGTGGTTTTACTTAAGTTCAATACTGCAGAATTATTATTAATGTAAATGTATTTATAAAGAAAAGGTCTTTTGTCATGGAAACGAAATGTCGTCCTTTTAACCCCGTTTATTTCAGAATATTATAAGAGCAAAATTCAAAAGAGCTTGTTAGGCAAAAGATACTCTAAAGAAGATTTCTTTTCATAATGTCTACGACGTTTTGTGTTATGGCTAAAAGCCTTTTTGTGAAGTTATGTAGCAATAATTTAATGTTTTAAATGGCAATTAAATAAAGTAAATTCATTAGATTCTTTATTAATGAAATAAAAATACTAATCCGTTTTTTTACCACGCTGTAGTTGACATCACAAGAAGTTAATATATTGATTTTTTTTCAAGAATTAGACTGAGTTTTTGTTTGGTAATGACTAAGGCTAATTCTATTACTGCACAGACTAAGATAAGTACCTGTAGTTACGCTCATCCCCCTTCCAACCGGAACACAACAATACAATATTATTGCTGTTTAGCGGTAGTGTATCTGATGACTGAGTGGTATCCATACGGATTTGCCCAATACACTAGCACCGAGTAAATATACATACTTTATTTTTACTTAATTTTACTTTTGTTCGGTTACTCATTCATTCGTCTATAACCTCAAACGGACCAACTCTGGATGTTTATATTAAGCTATTTATAAGAAATATTGATATTACTTTGAACATTATTTGTACAAACATCCATTCGTCATAAAATTCCGCATTCCTCTGCCCACAAATATCCGCACCAATGATTTACATTTGATTAATGTATGATATGGCAAAACAGATTCAGAATATATCGACTTGCGTATCACTGATTGTCCCTTAATATCAACTGTTTTTAATTTAACTGTATCTCTTCTAAGATTATTTACTGGATTATAACTTTGTAAATTCATAGAGAGTTTGCTTTCACTTGACTTCAAGTACCAGTACTGAACAACTTTAAATACTAACACGACATTAAAATACAAAAATTTTAGGCTATCTAAGAAAAAGTTCTAGTTCCACGGAATGTGAATGCGAATACTCAAAAAAAGAATATAATTATTTTAAACTATTAAGAATAAATAAATGTTGTCATTTCTTACTTGGTGGTAAGGCTTTGTGCAAGCCCGGTACCAACCACTCACCAGATATTCTACCGCCAAACAATAGTACTCGGTACTATTGTGTTCCGGTTCGAAGGAATGGTTAATAATTCTTAAATCGCCATTATCTATGGGCGGTGGTGACCGCTTACCATCAAGTGGCCCATATGCTCTTTCGCCAATCTAAGCCATAAAAAAAAATAGGTATATATCTATTTTAGATACCGTTACACGTTATAATATAAACGATTTTTCATTATGCAAATTATAAAGTTACTTCACACGTATCGGGTGTTACATTCATGATAGTAAGCCACAATGTGCCAATGTAGCAGAAATTTACTTTGGTAAAATTTTAATGCAATTCATTAGTGGGCAACGTGATGATTTTAGAATAATTTAACAGCTCTTCATACTAACAAAAATTTAGAGTTATTTAATATTTAAACATTGCTATGTTTACTCCATGTATTTACAATTCAATCATTTGTATATAGCAATGGGATAACATATCGTTTATTAAAGGCTATGTTTATTAAAATAGTCTCATTTTGATAAGTATCGTAGAATCGTAAAAGAGCTTAAAAAGATATCTTGATTTGATTATTTTCGAGGATTTATGAAAATATTTTGAATAAGATTTTAAATGAACATGGTTATTTTTATTACTACAATTATTTAATACGGGATATTTACCATGTTTTTTATTTTTATTTTGTGGAGCTCGATATTTCGCGTGCACGTAAAACAAATAAAATAAGGGACAATAGTAGGGGTAAAAGTGACAATGGTAGTGGTGACTAGTGTTTACGCAGCAAACGTACGAGAAAGGAGGTAGTCCGATATCGACACTTCTAATGCCGTCAACATCTAACCGCAAACTTCAGTCCCGTGAACAAGACATTCGAAGATGATGTCGAAATGTCGATTTCCACCAAATAAAAATAAAAAACATGGTAAATATCCCGTTTTAAATACTTGTAGTAATATTTTGAATATTTATAAGTCTTTAATTTGATATGATTGTGTATAAATTTCAAGTAGCTTATTTCTTTATTGAAGACCAATTTTAATTAATTATCCGCCAATATATATATATATATATATATATATATATATATATATATATATATATATATGTATATACTCCATGAACTTCTCCGTTCACCTATTTCTACAATATATTTTGTTGTAGCATACGAATATATTATCATATATTATTTATATATTATTTTAAATTAAAAAAAAAAATTGTATGGGCCACGTCTTCCAAGAAGACGACAAGCTCGAAGTCCAGCAAAGATCTGCTGATGTTCAGTAAAAATATAATAAAATAACGCCAAAATTAAAAAAAAATGAAATGTAAAAAAATGCACGGGCAACTGTGAGCCCGTGAATGTTGTAAATTAAATAAAAAAAAAAAACATACGAATAACACTACACGAAGTTAATTGGTAGATATATCTACAAATTTAAAGTAATAAGAAATTATGAAAACCAAAGCTAATAAATGATAATATATATACCAAAGTAAGCTTTCCGATTTTAAGTCATATATTATGTAATGCTTTAAAAGGAAGCCGTTTTTATGCCAGACCCAAATTTTAATATAATTTGATGATTGTGATACAGTGTTCCAGATGTTTTTTAATATTTCAAATATCTCGTATCATTTTATCCTTCCATATTATATCAAAATTTATGACTTTAGTTGACTTTTTTTGATCAGTCTTTCTTTATTTCCGTTTTATAATCTCATTTTAAGATATATGTTGCCATTCCATTTTGCTTCCGATCAGTTAAATGGCAAAAAAAGGAACTTAGTTTACTCTTCTTAAAGTATACTATATGTAAATATTGATTGAGTAACTTCAAAGAAAAAGTTTATGGACATAATATATATATTTATATATTATATTTATACTATTCTAATTATGTATTATAGTATAACAGTCCTTAACATCAATATATATTTTAGGCATTTTTACTATCTTAACCGAAGAAAGAGATTTGAAAGAAATCTTTACAATAAGATCAAACAGAACAGGAGTTTGTTATCGAAATTTAAAATTGTTATCGTAATAAAGGAAAGAGAAAAAACGAAAAAAAAAAAACGTAATTACCAGAAGTGTTTCTCACAAGGATTCGAGCTTGTAACGCCGGGTCAATGACCTAGTTTAGTATAATCATTTAATCTCGTTCTTAGTGAAATGTGAATACCAATATTATAAGTGACCCTAGTGATAGAACAGAATAATAACCAACTGTTATCCGTTATCCAATTGCAACTTAATGCTATTTATTATAGAAATTACTTTTTTGGATATATACTTTCTGTAAATAAATATTACGTTATTGTAGATTTAAATGCTTGTAAAAAACGGAATGACGAAAATTAAGTCATAATTAATATCAAGGACAGATCATCACAAGTCTCTATTTAATGTCGGATTTATCCAGTGTGTATTCGGTTTAAAAATGTTACATTATATTTTTTATATATTGCTTAAAATCATATATGTTTTTGTTAAGATACATAAGTACTCAAAACCTTGAGTTTTTTTTGGATTAAAGGCTACATAAAAGGTTATCGTACAAAAGTGTTTTCTTCTAATATTTTTATTAAATTAACTTGTAATATCAATATGGATATAAAGTCAACATGATTAACATATTTAATAAACAATAGACGTCAAATAACGTATTTTTACAGAAACAATTCTTGAAAATTTAGTACAAAAGTACTAATAACTGCGTATATATATCCCCCACCTAGACCTTTAATATCATCAAGGGTTGAGAGTAAATGAGTTGAGAGGGATTGAACCGCTTACACTTATTCACTATAATAATTCCTGTGTAATTGACTCTCTTTATAATGGTCATAACTTAATTCAATCAGAAGTGAATTATGAGTGTCAATGTAATTTTTTTAATGAGTTTGCTTAGTGGTAGGGCTTACTGCAAGTGCGTCTGGGTAGGTATCATTTCCTTTTTTTTAAATATATAACTTATCATCACGTTACATATAGAGATTTATTTTGACTTCGACATTTGGTACAAACCTTAATCGGATAACAAATAAGTATTCAGAAAGCCTCAGTCGTGTGAAAGCTTGTTGCTAAATTTAGACTAGTCTGTCTAAATACCGAAATGTTCTCCCGGAGTATTAGCGCTGACTATTGTGTTGAGCGCTTAGGGTGTTTGAGTGTGTTTTGTTTTGGGGAAATCCTTAAGATAGATTTGCATCTTCAAAGCTAAGGTTCGCTTATTATTTTTCCTTAAACTTCTTTGAAAGAAATAATATATTGTGAATAATATAGTGATAATGTATTTGTGTACAATATCAAAGGCTTAAATAAAAAAAAAACATACTCGAAGTACAAAGAATTACATAAATCTCATTAATAAATTTAGTAAAAAAAATCATAGCTGTAAATGAATAAATTCTATATTACAACGAACTCAGATGGTCCAGTAAAAGCCGCGGCTGAAAATCCGGCGCAAGTACCATTTCGTTGTCACCGACTTCGTTATTATTATTCATGGCGTGCTTAGTGGCGTGTCGAATATTTTGTTAAGTGTCTAATGATAAGGATATCCAAAAGGGACTTCGGTCACGAAGGCTAATCTTAAGGACAAGCCATCTGCATAGACAATATAAAAGCTTGCGAATGTGTGCACAAAAACAAGTGCACTCTTTATTTAACTGGCAGAGTCCGGTGAAACTATTCCATCAATCAGATCAAAGAGAATTAAGAAGAATTAACAAGCCTTTTAAGTTTTTCAGTGCACTCCAATAAATCCACACACTTTCTAATCTAGACTGTTACTGGATTTTTCTTGACGCAAGCATCTAAGCATTTTTTTGCGCCTTTATAAGAATTATATCAATTAGTAAACTGCTTCGTGGGTCAAGTGGCTAGACATGACGCAGTAAATTCGAAGGTACTGGGTTAAACCCAATCCGATTAAAAATATTCATTTTTTGTTGTCAAAAAATTCTCAAAAACAGGCCGGAGCCTTTAAGTTGGAAGCTTGTACACATAATTTTAGCCTATTTTTTACAGTAATGTCCACAACACTGCCAATTTACCTTTACCACTCAATTACTACTTTCACAGTAAAACTATGAGAGTAACAATGGAAGACAAAGTTTTGGCAAGATATTATTATTGGAGCTTAAGTATTATATATATTTCAAGCGTGTTATATAGGAAAAAAATCTCTCTAACTTATCCTCGTAAACTGTTTTGAACAACTTCACAACTACACAACGAATCTTAACATAATCCAAAAAACTCAATGCAGAGAATCTTAAAAAATCTTACGTTTAATGTTTCAATTACGTACCTGATCCAGCATATTTAAATGAACCAGCGTTTTGTAACAGTCACAACAAAAGGACGTTCCGTACTCCTCCTTTGTTAGCCCTACACGACGGTTGACTTATTAGCCACCTTTTGTTCTCATACTATATCGCTTTAAGTGTACCCAAGTATTCTTCAGTTACAAAAGGAAATATAAAGACTGCCTTTTCGGTTAGAACATCGTCAGCGTCTTAAATGAAGGTTACATCACGATCAGGTTGGCTAAAAAGGCCTCGCGTGAATTGACCCATTTATCATTGCTTTGTCTCATCTATGCTAGTTTATAAGATAATCTTTAGTTCTTAATTTGCATAAACGATATTTATCAAATTCAAATCAACTTTATATAAAACTAAGATATAAATTATCAAGTAAATATCTATTTTCTTTATAAATTTTAGCTATTTCACACATTTTTATATGTATGTTTTAGTCGCGGGTACTGGTCATATCTTTTTATTATTATTATGCAAAACGTTTCAAAACAAAAAAAAGTTTCTTAGTTTTAATTGCTTTGCGTACAAAATGTGGCTTAATACACATATGTACATTTGATTCCCAGATACAATGAGTGTTCAGTTGAATAAATATTTTTCAATCATACTCATAGGTCTGAATATGATTACTCAGGAGAACTTTTTTAAATTAGCACCAATTTTATCCAACACTTTTTGACATATAGCAGTTTTGGTTTACGATTTGCCTGGGTATTTATAATTCCTACTTACCTAAATGTCGAAATAATCTGTGTTCTGTTGACACAACTAAAAGCAATTGAGTTATGAGCTAAATAGATTCTCATCGCTTGTTTTTGCGCTTACTTTCCTTAAGCGATTAAAACGCAAATATATTATATGGAGGTATTAAATGGATAGGAAATATCGAGAAAGTTATTTCGCTAATAGTTTTAAATGTTTCGTTCCTATCGCAACGATTTAATGGTTGACACACTTTCTTACAAGATTTCAATCTTTAAACTAATCTTACAGGTCCACGAGGCTTTCCTTATTTAGGAATAGTGGCGATTAGAAACCAAATCAAGTGTCCTATAAACTGGCTAGCCTTAATAATGATCGAACTAGAAGATACGAACTTAGTACATTCTCTTAAAGATTCAATAGGCAAGCTGTTAAGTTTAAATACCTTTTGTATTATAGATCGTAAAAGTGGTAAAGTATTTTCGTTTAAATTATATATTTAATTTAATATTGAAATATTACACTTGAAACAAGAATTTTAACCAATGATTCCCAGTTCAAAATTGGGTCAGGAGTAAGGGCCACTTACATTTTTTGTGCTTAATTTGTGTTTATATTTCATTCCATGCTTGACATTGTAAATTTTGAGAGAATGTCTGACTGGAGCTAGTCTACTTGGTGTTAGTTTCAACTCAATAAAGGAAGTAGAAAGAAAAGTGGCCCAGCCCAGCAGTGGGGTATTGATCAGCAGTTACAGTACATTTTCATTAATAGCTAATCACAGTAAAAGCTCTCAGAGACTTGAAAAATCAAACACCCAACGTTGACAGTTAGCGGTGTAAGAAATATAGCCGTTACAGTTTATAACAAACTGTGTGTATACACCGTTTATTATAATTAAATAAAGAATTAAAAACCTACAATATAAATCCATGCAAAACTTATCAAAGAATATTCTAGAAAGTGGAACAAAAATACAGCGCCGAATTTACTGAATCCGTTTATACTTTATGCGACTTGAGTTCATTTATCACGCACCTTGACGTATATTATCAGCGCTCTGGCGTTTTTTTTGCGTGATTGATGCGGCCTATTTAGGATATGAACTCACATAGGTGTACCAGATCAAACGTTTTGCTCATATAGCGTGATATGTAGCGAGCTTAGAATGGAATGAATATTTTAATACACATATTTCACGTGTCGTTTGACAAAATTATTACTCTTAAAATGATATATCACGTGCTTTTGTCGAATGATTGTTTGATATACTATAACTTATTATCATGAGTACAATATTGTAATTTTTTTATGATATAAGTGGCAAACGAGCAGGAGGCACAACTGATGGAAAGTGACTATGGAAATCTGTAACACTGTACAGGTGTACTCTTTTCGTAAAAGTTTCCAATTCGTATCGGTTCGTAAAAACCGCCGACGAAAGCTAATTCCATAGAATGGTTATGCGAGGCAGAAAATGACTGAAAATCGCGCTTTTGTGGACATCTAGGTGCAGATAGAACTTCGAATTTAGACGCGATGTCTGAGAGTGACATTTAATATGCCACTGCTAGGCTGAGGCCTTTTTTTGGGGCTTAGAACTAAATCCACAATGCTGTTCCAATGCGCGGTAGATTTTACATATGTCAGAATTTGATTTAGTTATCGTGAATATATCCGACCGATGTTTTTTCCCTGCCGAACGCTAGATGAAATGTCAATACAAATAAAGGCATAAAAAGTGAGCGAAAACAGACACTCGCTAAACCATACTTTACTATAACTGAGTAGATTTAAAAATAATCTAATAAAAAATATATATAATTAAATAATAATACAAATATGCTTTACTGCACACCAAAATATATATAAAATAATAAGCTAAGACAAATGTTACGGGTGTAAGCACAAAAGCACTTATCGTTTAAATAGCGATCTCACCTAGACGACCTTTGGGTAGAGACTGTAATTGAAGTTGCGGTGAAGAGTAGTACAAGAGTCCACATAGTTAATTGAAAAAAATATGATTATAATTTTAACTATACATACTTGTACAAATATATAAATGTTACATAGCATATAGAATATATAGAAATTTTAAATGTTGAAAAAGAGTAACTACTGATTTTCTTGCCGGTATTTCTCAGTAAAATCTACATTCCGAACCGGTCATAACTTCACTTAATATAGTTTGTTAAATGGCGATTCAAAAGTGCTTGTAAAAGGCTACTTGAATAAAGTATATTTTTATTTTTATTTTAGAAATATAAATATTCAGAGCCACATTTATTAGAAAATAAAATTTATTTAGATTATTTTATTTAAACAATCAAATAAAAACAATAAAAGGCTTTGATAATAATATTATATAATCAACGAAAAATAAAAGAAACTGACAACTTCTACACGATACATACAACGGACGTCGTCTACCTCCAAAGAAAAAGTTCAGTTACGCCGATTTGAGTTGGTAAATGTTACCTTAGATAATAAAAGAACCATAAATTTGTAACTTATTTTTTTAAGTTCAGTACGTAAAATAATACCTTAACCTTAGAATGAATATATGAAGAATATAATGCGTATATCTTTTTTGTTTGTTGAAGTGTGTATTTTAAATAATAACAAGCACCCCGATGAGGGTAATAAAAATAAAAGTTGTGTATAGACCCTTATTGTACTAGTCTTCACACGGGTAAAATAAGGGTATTTTATAATGAAGAAAAAATATTAAAAGAAAAATTATTCTATAAGGTTGAACGCCTCAACGCTTTTCTCTATTATAATACGAATGTATTATACGTATAAAACTGCTTATTGATGAAAAGCGCATTAAAATCCGTTGCGCATTTTAAAAGACCAGCGTGCAGCGGAAAGTGACTTTTATTCTATGTAGAGATTATAAAACATGTTATTGTTTTATAAGACAATTCTTTATTAAAGAGTTATATTAAATTAAATAAAAAAAGCTTAGAGATATTATTTAAGGAATAAAACAAAAATGTTTTTAAAAACTGTAACAAAGAATTGAATCTCGAAAATTCTTTTTCCTATTGGCACACGAAACAAATGTCCATCAGTTTTTACAAATATGCAACGTCTTTTCGTTTGTTTTGTGTAACATTAGTAGAATATTTTTAATTTCGAATATAAATATTTTTAGTCATAGATGTATATATAAATAATGATATACATTATTATTATACATCTAGAGCTACATTACAAATGATAGAATTTTTACAAATACATCTAAATAATGAATGTATCTTTAAACAAACACATTTCTATACACCATACGATTTAGAAATAGCTCTGCTATGTTAAATTATACATCACATGACTTATATTTGTATATCTTTATTAATAAAAACACCATTTTATGACCATTTTAATTATTAATATTAAAGCTATTTTAATATTATCTCATAAACAAAAATCAAATAATGTGCGTATAAGTGTGTGTTAGCGTTGTTAGTTAATAATACAAACAGAGCGGGACAAAATATAGATCTTGATTGAATTACATAAATGTTGTCTGATGCAAAGTTATATTAAAAAAAAAATACGTTCCATTTTTGAATTGTAATTTCGTAGTCTATTAACTCACGCTGGCGAATTAAAAGGATCAAGAAAGATTTATGTCGAGCTGTTTGCGACGCCTGCGTACCGTGACGTGGATATCTAAGTAACATAATTGTTTGTTTGTCTTAATTAACTACACAACGCGTAAGCTTGTAATGAAGCGAAAGAAAAATAAATCGATACCATATTAATACTATTCTAAAAAAAAAAACAAAGTAGCGTACGTTTCCCTAGTATCTTGCTTTACTAGAATTTTAATTCCTTCTCGCACTATACTTTATTGTGTGGTCGTTATTTCATATTAGCTTTTTTATAACATACATAGGTAGGCGGGTGTGGGAATAGGTCATCCCGAATAAAGTGGGCACCACTGCTCATAGACATTCAAATCAAATTCCTTCATTCAATATAGAAGCATTACACTTAACTATGGATTTTTATATTAAGCACTATACCACGCCACGTTATTATTGTTATTATTAATATTTAATACCTATTAATTTCATCGTCTGATGTAAAGATTTAATACTTTTAATGCTGTTTCTATGATGAATATAATTATAATTTTGTTTGTATAATATTATTAGAAGAAATTCCCAAACTGAATTTTATATACTTAAGCACCCCTTTAAGTAACAGGAACATCAAATAATTGACAATATTTAATATAGTTTGCAATATTTATTTTTGCCGTTTTTTGTTACAATCATCCATTATCTTCTGTTTTTCAACGCAGATTAAAAATTCCCACGTCCAATTCAAAATATTTTTTTTTCTTTTTTTATTTAAAAAATGTCAAACCAAAAAGTATTCATTAAATTTATATAATGCTGTGATTAAATATAACTCAATAGCTAGGACGCTAGATACTACCTTTAATGATTATTTATAAATATTTTATTTAAATTAATTTATATGCTTACATTACATATATATATATATATATATATATATATATTTTAATAGAAGCCTTTCAGTTTATTTTGATAAATATTAAATTCGATATCAATATTATTTTAAATATTCTATGATATTAATAGCTATTTTCCATTATCATTTATTGAAATAAGTCAACAAACAAAATTATACCATAATAAAATAAACATATTTTATTTGAATAAATTTTGTGGACTGATATGATGATATGAACGCTTCCCTTTTTTTTTTCTCGCTGGAAAAACGCGTTACGCGCTTCCCCCACGTGATGGAAGGTGGGGGGGTGTGTGGGACTCCCCGGAGCCCTGGACGCCGAGTGCGCCCAGGTACGCCGGGTTTACCCACTAAAAAACCAGCGGTACCCTCTCCGTCTTTCGGCTGGCGCCACGGGATCGCTTGCGCATGCTACCGTGACGCCCTGATGGTTGGCCCACCTATGCGGGCCTCCAACACCTAGAGGGGGTTCTCGGGGTACTGAGACCCCCCCTAGTCCCTGCGTCGCCTACTGAGGCGGGGGGAGAAGGTGCGCGTAGCGCTTCTTCCTCCTCCCCGGTCGTCTTCGGCGGAGCGGGTCTGCAGCGGCATCCTCTTCCCGCTCCCGCTCCGCGGCTTCCTTCTGCGACATCACGTTTTCGCAGAAGGAGCGCATCTCCGACCAACACGTCACGCTACCGAGCATTTCGTTGACGATGCTCGGCAGCGAGAGGTCTCCGCCCATAGTCGCCGCAAGGGTGTGCCTTATGAACGCTTCCCTACAAGAGTTAGGCAAATTAAATGTCCATAAAATATCTCGTATCATAAAACGACAATGATGTACCAACTGTTCACTTGGATGGTGGTAAAAATTTAGGGGTTAATTTTGATTAACACTTATCGTGGGAAAGACAGATAAGTAATTTGAGAAAAAAAAAACGTGTTTTGCAGTAGCATTAGCATTAGCATTAGCAGCCCGTAAATTTTCCCACTGCTGGGCTAAAGGCCTCCTCTCCCTTTGAGGAGAAGGTTTGGAGCATATTCCACCACGCTGCTCCAATGCGGGTTGGCGGAATACAAATGTGGCAGAATTTCGTTGAATAGACACATGCAGGTTTCCTCACGATGTTTTCCTTCACCGCCGAGCACGAGATGAATTATAAACACAAATTAAGCACATGAAATTTCAGTGGTGCCTGCCTGGGTTTGAACCCGAAATCATCGGTTAAGATGCACGCGTTCTAGCCACTGGGCCATCTCCATTGCAAGAGGGTATATTTCAATTCCTACCAAAATTTCGCATGCATATAGCACAGAGTCACCTATTACCAATTCTCGATTATGCTGACACTAATGTTAACCTGAAAGAGGACCTTGAGCGTCTTCAGAATTTGTCCATTTAATTCATATTTGGTCTATATCAAGTGGCTCCTAATTTGCTTTCGCAGGAATACTCACATCTGCACATGTGCAAGCCCGTCTGGCTAGGTACCACCCACTCATCAGATATTCTACCGCCAAATAACAGTACTCTGCATTGTTGTGTTCCGGTTAGAAAGGTGAGTGAGCCAGTGTAATCACAGGCACAAGGGACATAACAACTTCGTTCCCAAGGTTGGTTGCGCATAGGTGATGTAAGGAATGGTCAACATTTCTTAAAGCGCCTTTATCTATAGGCGGTGGCGACCACTTACCATCAGGTGGCCCATATGATTGTTCGCCAACCAATGCCATAAAAAATCGATCTCTTCGTTCTGAGGATCTTTTAAAAATCCCTCTTCATTAGACTTCATATTATACTAACTCCTTTACCGTTAAAGCTATTGGCCCCTGGAACTCTCTTTCCGTTGAAATAAGACGTGCACAATCACTTGTTTCACTTAAAACCATCATAAAACAATACTACCTTGCACTGTAACGCTATAATTTTCGCGAGAATTTAATTTAATTTGATACATATATTCTATCTAATTATATATGTAAACATTTGTATCTATATATTTATTATTGTACATTAATTCATTGGGAAGATATTATTATTTATGTTTATGTATGATACATACCTAAATCCCACCCTTTTTTAACCTCTGTTTCTATCCTGTACCTTGCCTGGAAGAAGTAGATAAGGCCGCCTCTTGTGCATGTGAGTGTGACTTATGAATGAAATACAATAAAAAGTATTTTGATTTAATTTGATATGAAATGTACAATGTTTTGAACATATTTTTTCAGATACATCAGATTTAAACGAAAACAAAGGGACACTTTTGTAAACAATTACGTTTATCTGTGACTTTTCAATTGAACATAATTAGATTGGGTTTACAAGTTGTCGAAGTAACAATACGGTTGAACTTGAATTGATATTGAATTACGTTACATTGGAAACAAATTGTGTTTTTTTTTTCGTGTTCTATAATTTGTATCCGTTATATTTTTCATATATTTCTGTTCATATTATAAATTTCTCAAATTTGCAAATCCGCTCTTTGAATTGAAATTATAAATAATTTGAATTATTTGGATTTCACAGCCAACAAATAAAAAAGACAATGATTTAAAGTAAATAAATATTATTAATAAAATGATTTGGTACAGTTTAATATTTTTTTATTATTATTTAGTCAACAGCGTTTATACATGTTTAAAAATCGTCATTTTCAAAATGAAGCTAACATTCTTATTGGAATAAATATTCTATCACGCTCTATCTCTTTCCTTCTTTTAATTATTGTATATGAGTAAAGGTGACAAACATTATAGGTGCATGTACCACACATAAGTTTGATATCTGTTGGATATTCGTTCCCAATATGGTAAGTTCTCGTATATGATTTGCTCATATCAATACGGATTAAAGTTCAGATCAATATGAATATATTCGGTACGGTCAATTGAGTGTCTGCGTCGTTTGCGTGACAGCACTTCAAAGTTAAAGAACAATGGTAATAAATCATTTGATCACGTCAAGTTCAGAGGCTGGTGTCGAGAATCTATTTTAAAAGAATTATTCTTAGTCAGTTCTCATGCCAATGAACAATATAATTATTTTTGAAAATCCTTTAAAATAATCAGGAAGATCTATAATTTCAGCATCCTCATACATAAATATATTATATTTTATATATACATAAACGTACGTAAACGTATTAAAATATATACATTCAATAAATGGATCAGATTACTGAATAAATTAAAAGTTTATTTGTAATTAATTCCGATACGAGCCTGTAAGATACGATTTCAATCAACGAAACAAGTTTTGAGTCCAAATTATTTCCTTTTAATTCTGTTTTTGTAAATGAAGTCTTTTGTGTACGTAATTATGTTGGCTTATATTACATTCGTAATAAAATATATGACTATTGTTTCTTTTTTATCACAGAATTCGTTGTAATTGTTAGCTTTACCTGCTTTTCGAGGCTCGGATACACTGGCAATTTCTGAACTCTTTGCGACAAGGAATTTTTCGACGGTTTAAATGGATAACTTTTATAAGTCCTATTAAATGATTCAACACAGGTGGCCTTATAAGCTAGTCTCTAGACCAATGAAACCCAAAGTTGTCTATATAAACTCCCAAGAGTCGACGACGACTTACAAGAGGTACTCGTGGACAAAAGAAAAAGATTGGGAGTTTGTGAAATGTAAACGGGATACATATATCACTTTCCCACATCAAATTTTGGTCTTTCCTCGCCACTGGTAACCAATAAACATGCCAAGTGGTACTAGACAAAAAACTTTGGCGACCTCTGCACGAGACTAACGATACATTCAAGTGGTAAGTTATCCAACCCACCCAACTTGCACTAAACCATGGCATAATATACTCCTAAGCTTTCACTTATAGTATATAGATATAGTATATTCAAATTTTGAAGGCAAGATTGAGCAATGGAATCATAACACCGATCGGAATAAAAATCACCGAGATTGACAAGTGTGATTTTTTAAATCTGCTTTTGTTCGTGTTTAGATAACGTAATCGATTTTAAATTGACTTTTCTATGAGTCGAGACTCGAAATTAGTGTTTTAGTTTGATTTCAAAATGTCCCATTCATGGGTGAAAAATTCAGACTGTAATACTTTTCTATATCCTATCATGTCAATATTTTATATATTTATTAAAACAATAATAGGTATAATATTTTTCCTCTAATATAAACTAGTTCGTTTTACTACTTAAAACCCGAACCAAAGAGGTAGATTTGAAAGGGATCTCTAATTTACAATAAGATCGCTTTACAATGTTGCTGTCAAAGCTAATTAACTTTTATCGTACATGAAAACCATGTCCGTATAGTAAGTTAATTAATTGCTCATATAATTTTACTAATGACAAATAAAATAAATAATATTTTTATAGATTCGTATTGAAATAATTGAACAGATGGTCGATGTCATAAGATATATTTATACAAACTCGTGAGATCACGTAAAATATTAAAAGATATATCTTCATAGCCTTTTTATAACTACATTTCATTCGCCGTCACTCCGTACGCCTCATTGCGCACTCGCTGCTGTACATAAAACGTGGCTAACAGACCCAGTGTACATAAAACATTATATCGCATAGTCATTGTTAATTTATGAAATATAAATCTCTGTAGTGTAAGAGCTCACTTTAAAGTTGTCTTTTGAATTATCACGTTCAATGTTGAAGTCCTGTTTTTGACTTAACTAGAAGAATCACTGATTGTATTTGTATGTAAGGTGTAAATGAATATACAATATAAGGTTTAATGTTTATTACATTATTGTATCAACTACTAATATCTTAATAAGTAGATTGATTAAAAACGCAATAACACATAATTTGCGACAATAACGAATAATTCTCGACGTGGAACGATATATTTTTATACAAAGAAATTCGTATGAAAATACATGAATATTTCTAGAATAATTTCTAAATAATTGTAATTGTGCCGATATGGCCCAGTGGTTAGAACGCTTGCATCTTAACCGATGATTTTTGGTTCAAACCCAGTCAGACACCACTGAATTTTCATGTACTTAATTTGTGTTCATTATTCATCTCGTGCTCGGCGGTGCAGGAAAACATCGTACAGAAACCTGCATGTGTCTAATTTCAAGCAAGCAGCGTGGTGGAATATGCTCCAAACCTTATACTCAATGGGAGAGGAGGCCTTAACCCAGCAGTGGGAAATTTACAGGCTGCTATGTAAAATTCGAAAAGTCTTAAGTGCTTTGGTGTTAACTTTTGATTGAATTCGTTGCAGGATGTTGAAACTCGGGATGAATTATTTTTAAAGCCACTCAATCAGAGCGCCTCTTTGATACTATTTTTTACGAGTATTTTTATTTGGTATCGAACACATCATGGAATTTATTTTAAAAAATAATTGGTCCGGTAACGACGTGGTCGATTCAGACTTTTGATTCCCTATAGGAATAATTTTATAAACCAATGCAGGTTTATAAAATTATTCCTAAGATATTTAAGAAAGTATCTTATGGACGATATTATAAAAGGGTTGTTACTAAAGAATGTAAAACGGGTAAAAGCAAGAGCAAATCTGAAAACAAATACTGGCTACGATGCATTCAATTCAACATAAGATGATTTCATACGTATCAGAGAAAGAGAGAAAAGAAAAAGAAGTTATAACTCTTAGGACTTTATTTATTGAATTGTTCTTGTAATATACTTAAATAAATATTTAAAATTTAATAATGAAAATATTTAAGTATAATGCCCATAAGGGCGAATTTAAATAACGAATTCGAGCTGGCAAGCCGACGTATAGCTCGTACGCTTAAATTTTTATAAAATAATTTAACAACACAACTAATGGATCTTCTTGGTTGGTAATTTTATACTAAATTAAATAAACAATTATGTAATTCAATACTACTGTTTTACCTTCGGCATACATTCATTGATAAAGTACAGAATTTAACCTAATAATCCGTTTTATAAAATTTTAACCCCCAAAAGATCTGTTTACCATAAGTTACAAGTGCGAGTGTACAAAACTCTCTTTAGCCCTACGCCGTAATGTAACATGTCATTAGCATTACAATATTGGAACAATGAAATGAATAAAGATGAAAGAAATAAGGAGAATAAAACATTTTATCTTGAACCGCGAAAGGGCTTTAACGATAACGGTTTACGTTTCGCTGCTCATAGAAAAGCGAATATGGAATTTCTTATACAAAGAATGAGGTACCATTTGTCAATTTACCTTCGTTCTGAACCGTCCATCGAAGGGTCCTTGTCATATTATGTTAAGATATTCTGTTCAAATCACTGAAATCTTCCATATTTCAGTGATTTGAACAGAATATTTACCTTTAATATTTAATTTTGTAAAAAAATATTCGTCATAATTAATTAACGAAGAAAATGTAAATTTAAACTGAAATTATTCTATTTTTAAATGCATAAATTAAATATCGAAGTTAATGTTCTAATTTTAAACTTGTTTTTATTTTGATGTATGTATATATGTATACGCAATTATTAATCACCAAGGGTAAAATTAAGTGTCATAAATGTAATATGTAAAATCTTAGTATCAATCAAATTAAACTACGGTTAATATGAAAAACAAAACTCCTGTTAGAAATTACTTTTAAAGTAAACTAACAGTCTACGAATTACATATACTCAAATTACGCACACGATATTTCCGTGGTACTTGCCTGGGTTTGTACCCGCAACCATTGGTTAAGATTCACGTTTTCTAACTATCTCAGCTCATAGAAATTACTTTCAGTTAATTTAAAACTAAAAGTCATCTATGTGCAGTACAGAAATGCTTAAAGTACAGAACGTACGTTCATACATTTTACAACATACAGACAGACTAATTATAAAATGTAATAAGCTAATACGCTAGAAATAGGGTTCGTTGTTCCGATTAAGCTCTGAGAATGGCTACCTTGGGTCATTAATGAAGCTTTAGTGCTTTTGACTACTCGTAGTTGGTCGATGACGTAGTTCAGAATACAAACCACACTTTGTTCCATCAACTCTGGAAACTGAAATTTATATCAGGACTTTAACACGATATAAATAATATTTTATAAATATGCTTTACTTAATAGTTTATTATGTTCGACTTTACTTGAAGCGTTTTTTTATCTCTGTTTTTTCTCCTATTTACCTCTTCTTTTAATCTTATCACTTGTGTTAGGAGGGGGGATGACATGATGGTCAGAATCAATTCTGCGATTTCTACATCACTAGACGGTCCGTAAACCATTGCGCTTTTGACGGTTTATTGTGTCGCACGGTGCCCTTTCAAGCTAGCGACCCGCTCCGGCTTCGCACAGGCTAAACTTATTAATAAAGAAAATGGTAATTATAAAAACAATTTACCCTTTAAAATAGCAGACAGGAATAATGTATCTTTATTAGAGAAAAATTAAATTAGAATTTAATCATTAGTTCAGGAGATTACACCTTACATACAAACAAACAAATTGTACCTGTTTATAATATTAGTTTAGATAACAATAAATTAAGAATTTAAAGTAATACCATTGTATCCTTCTTGCGTTATTTGTATGAAAACTTATAGTTAAAATATTAATTAATTAATATAACAGTTATTCAGCAAAACATTTTTAATTTTTACGATTTCAGAGTACAGAGTATGACAATGATTAACCGAAAAGAATATTCTTATATGACCTAGACCTATAATTATTAAAGTGTTATTAAGTTTAATTTATTTAAATAAATAAAGAAATTACATACTCTTGACACAAATAAATATTCGCAGTGGGAAAACATCAAAGCCAAGTTTAGTCCATGTAACAGTTAAAGAATCCTCAACGGCGATACGATACACTGACAAAAGGTTTATTTAGTTTGACTCCGATATATGGGATAAGTACTCCATTGTGATTATTTACAATACAAAGGATAAACTAACAAAAGACCAAATGGATGAAAGAGTTATGGTAAAATGAAGATTCGTATATCAATCAAAATATACTTTATACAAGTAAGTACTAGTACAAGTAGTACAAGTTTCGAATCATTTTAGAGTTAGCCTAGTTCAATTCGGAATATTGAGTATCGAGTAGAAACAGCAAGAAATCGAATGGTCAATATTTTCCACTAATAAGTTTCCATTATAATTTAAAGAGTTTATTAATATCGTACGCCAATCAGAATCATTCTTGTTAATCACCAAATTTAAATGCTAAGCCTAAATAGTTACTTCTCAAGTGTTCTTGTAGAAATCTCTTTTAATAAATTTAAAAGATAAAGATATTGCAATTGCTTAATGATAATAATAATAATTTATAATTTAATAATATATATAAATTTTCTATTTGTTTAATAATTTAATTTATAATTTTGTATCTTACATAACTGATTTAATGTTTATAATTATTCTTGATAATTGCTTATTGATTTCATAATTTATCTTATAGACAAGCTCAGATTATTTTAATTTTGTTAATTATATAAATTATCCTTTAAATTTAAATAAAATTGTAATTATGTAATATCCTCCTTTTTTTCTTGTTGCTCTAATAATGTATATTATTTATGAGTGGAAACTTGATTGGCTTGTGATTTAATTTGTATTTGTTAATATTAAGACTTATTGTACTGTTTGTTTCCCAAATAAAATAAAATAAAAAAATAAATAAAATAAATAAAATAAAAAATAAAAATAACTTCAAATAACAAAGTTTAAAAGAAACGTACTAATTATATTATATTTCAAGCAAAATAAAATGCTATCGTTGTTTTTAAATACAATTATTTTCGCTGAATTTTAGATAACGTAATGTAAGAGAGCCGAGATGGCTCAGTGGTTAGAACACGTGCATCTTAACCGATGATTTCGGGTTCAAGCCCAGGCAAGCACCACTGAATTTTCATGTGCTTAATTTGTGTTTATAATTAATCTCGTGCGCGGCGGTGAAGGAAAACATCGTGAGGAAACCTGCATGTGTCTAATTTTAACGAAATTCTGCCACATGTGTATTCCACCAACCTGCATTGGAACAGTGTGGTAGAATGTGCTCCAAAACCTTCTCCTCAAAGGGTGTGGAGGCTTTAGCCCAGCAGTGGGAAATTTACAGACTGCTAATGTAAATGTAAGAGTTTAGAGAGTTAAGCATTGAAGAAATTTTCATACAAGTTTGTGGCCATAAAATCTTAGGAGAGAACTCTTCTCCTCCTAAAGGGAACAGTACTCCTTTGTCCGTATATCGATTTTCATACTACAAAGTAGAACATAAAGACAGAATTTGTTTACGATATTTTTTATCTTCTATATTGTTATGTCAATTAGTGAAATATATTAAGTGATTGCACGAAATAACTTTCCTCCTTTATAATAATATTTTTTGTAGAACGAGGATCTTCAAAGACGACGAATTTCGAGCAAGGATTTTTCGTAGAAAATTAAGCCTTTCTTTAATTAAATGGATTGCTGACATAATCATCTTAGGCTCGTTGTGAGGTGCTGAGATTAATTTTATGGAGCTGATGTTATCTTATTTCGTTCACTATATTCAATATAATTAGTTTTTATCTAAAGGTAAAGGGCTTAGTAATTTTATGTTATTCATTTCTTTTATCAACTTATTAAACTTATCAGGCTCCAAAGGAAAATATTTCAAAAACTATTAAAGATATTTGAATTTATGTAGAATTGTTTGATATATATATATATGTGTATTTAAAAACAGGAAATTTAGCCCTGTAATGTTGTGAAAGTCGAATTTAAGATATCTAAAGAATAATATATTTTTTTATTACGAATATGCGAGTTTACTTTTGAAATAATTATTTTTTAGTTTGTATATAAAACAATGACTAATACAAAGTTGGTTTTATAAAAAATATATTTAGATCTTAATGCTAAAAAGATAAAATGCGTACTGTTACATTACCTAATGTAGGAAAACTAAATTTCAAGTCAGCTTTAAACAATAAAGTTCTCAATGTAACCGACACTACAATATTTCTAGGAATCACTTTAGATTCAAAACTTCAGTGGAATTCTCATATATCGTCCCTGACAGAGAGACTCAGCTCCGCTACGTACGCGGTTAGACAACTAGCTGATGTTGATACTGCTGGATTAGTATACTTTGGTTACTTTCATAGCATTGTGTGTTACGGTATTTGTCTTTGGGGTAATGCTGCTGATTTAGAAACTGTTTTCAAACTGTAAAAAGAGCTGTTATGTATATTTATAATTTTGAAGCTCAAGACTTTAGGATGTTTTAATAGAGTGGGTATACTTACAGTTGTCTCATAATAAGTTAACAGCAATATTATGTATATTCACAATAATATAGATCTTTTCGACAGTAATTGTATGAACACGAGGAGGGAAGGTAAACTAATAACACCTAGCTTCCCACTTCGCAAAATTAATACAGCCTTCCTGAGGCACGGTATTCATTCCCATAATAAGATTCAACGGCTATTTTTAACTAGGCCTATTAAAAAATTTAAAGCTCATATAAAAAAAAAAAAACATTGATAAAGGTGGCATATTACTCAATACAAGATTATATTAAACATAAAAAAGCTTGGTCTTATCTTAGAAAACAGTTGTCGTTTACTGTCATACACTGTAATTAAAATGGTGGAAACGAGTAACTACTGAGTTTCTTGGCGATTCTTCTCGGTAGAATCGACTTTCCGAACAGGTGGTAACTTTAAATTTAAATCAACAGTGCTTAACATGACAATTCAAAATTGCTTTTATGAGCCTACTTTAATAATAAATATTTTGATTTTGATATCGTGTGCCTTTCTTTATTTATTTCTTTAAGAATTTAATAATGCTCATTTAAGTATTTTGTATTTTGAAATAAAATTTACAATAAAGAGAAACCAATCAATAAATTGTTACCTTGCATTAAATATATCCATCGTGAGCAATTAAGATCAACTATGATTAAATATTTTCAAAATTGAATCAAGTGTAACAGTGTCTTAATTACAAATGTATTATATATAGAGGTATATTAATTATGTACCAAAATTGCAGTTTACTACGAACGTATTACCAGTAATATAATATTTCAATGCATACGAAAATTAATTAATTATTATTGAAGTGGAAGAAAAACAATGAACATGCTTATAACAATGTACAATGTAATTGTTTATAAGCAATTTCCGCTGGACAAATTAATAGTAGAGGAAAATTATTGCTAATTAATAATTAAATACCCATATATTTTTAAATACACTTACACATACTTTACTTGGTGGTAGCGTTTTGTGCAAGCCCGTCTGGGTAGGTACCACCCACTCATCAGATATTCTACCGCCAAACAGCAGTACTCATTATTGTTGTGTTTCGGTTTGAAGGGTGAGTGAGCAAGTGTAACTACAGGCACAAGGAACATAACATCTTAGTTCCCAAGGTTGATGGCGCATTGGTGATGTAAGGAATGGTTATTGTTTCTTACAGCGCAATTGTCTATGGGCGGTGGTGACCATTTATCATCAGGTGGCCCATTTGCTCGTCCACCTACCTATACCATAAAAAACACACACATACAATATACCAGCGTTGAAGCTCATTTAACAATGGTTTCAACACAAGCTGAGTGGTTTACCAATTTGGGCATCACATTCTTTCCTGTTTTTTGTCATTTTGTATATTTTTTATTTTATTTTATGATTTGTACAATGTGTCCAAATAAAGAGTTTTTGATTTGATTTGATTTGATTTACAAGCAAACACACATTGATATATAATAAATAAATATTATAGTATTATAATCAATCATTTTATATTAAGTATACGATAACATATGAATGTTGTGATAATAATAATATTCTTTATAAGAAAATGATGATAATTATTAGGGGTTAAAACAGAAAGCATAGTTTCAAGAAAAAAATAATTAATTTTGTTCAGACACACACATAAAATGGACATAAAACTAGATAAAAAATAAAGGCAGCATGCGAAAGATAAAAGATTTAAAAAAAACAGTGCATCACGAAATACAAATACTAAAGTTCAAGCTATTAAGGTTACATATTTAAACCTTTTAATTATTTAACGCCAACAAAATATAATTTACAGCTCATTAACAATTCACGGCGTAGCAAAGTCTATATCCTAATAGAGCCTTTGCTAACCCTAAAGTCCGCAGAACTAAATCTACCACAACTACTTAATACGAATTGCGAATGTCTGGATGTGTCAAAATATCGATTGGTGTATCAGTCAAAAATATTTTCATTTACCACTAGATTTTTGATATAAAGAAAAGTCTACTATATGGAAAATCTATCGGTGCATTCATAATTCATGGTTCATTCACGGGGCTACGTTGGTTCTTTAAATAAGCAAAAAAGATGTGGAATGGAATCATAACAATACAGATGTAGTGCAACATTTTAATGATACACTGTACGTAGGTAAATATAACATTGTAGATTAAGCAGTATGTAGGGTCGTAAGTGGAGTCAACAACGACCTTACCGTCAACCTCACCTGCCCGTGGTGCATCCTGCTAATTAACGAACGATCTGTCGATAATAATGAATAATGGCGATATAGTGCATGGCGGGTGAGAATAGGATTGCTTTCTGCTTAGGAACAACAAAGCTCGACGATATGACGGCCTTAGCTCAGAACTTCTTAAAGCAGGTGGACCACCATCCTTACGGTGCCAAAACGTGGATACTCAAAGGTGAAAGAGTGTTACGTTTATGCAAACGTAGTGCAGGACGCCTTGTGGCGAGGTGGACGGACAATTTAAAAAATATGGCGGGATGTATGCGGGCTATCCAAGATCAGGATGATGGGCGTTATATAGGGGCTTTTTTAACCAGCAGTGAAAAAAAAATTAAGCTGGTCAAAAAACGTGTTTGCTGGTCAAATAACAGACTAATATATACTAAATCATTATCACACTCGCACGTACATACACACAAGTATTTGCTTAATAATTAAAAATTCAAACAGCTATTTAAACATATTGTTTAATTATTTTACATATAATATTAATTATAGTTTAATCCAAACGAATACTATTATTAATTTCAATAAAATTATGTACTTAATTGTGGCACACAACGTCAGAGATATCACGTTGGAATTCCATTGAGAATCAATTCAAGTGACTATTTATAAATTGGATTGTAATTTTAAATGTAAATTTTATATTATAAGCAGTTTGTAAACATTTTATGAACAACCATACGCGGTAAACGCTGTGTGGCACGTGACCACGGAACGTGCTTCGACCGCACAGACATCGCTTAGCGGTCCCAGTGAGTTATTTCACAGATTTTATCTGAATATAAACGCCAAGCATAAACCTTTATTTCTGTAATTTTATCCTTATAAGTAAACATCAAACACTTTTGCATATTAAAATATTCATAAAGCCGTGAATGTCATCAACAGATTTAGTTTAACTTGATAAAATATTCCGCGAAATAAATAATATGAACATGTATATCGTCACCAAAATGTTTCGATATTATGTTCGTTTTTTTTTTAAATAATAATAGTATTCCCATAAATAACATGTGTATTGTGTCAGCGGTAAGGGTACGTTACTATTTTGTTTACTTGATCATCCTATATAGAGTAAATCAGTTAACATTGTGGTCATAAAATACACGATGAATAAAGAACATTCCTGTGTTTGCAACAAGGCCGACTGAAATTCGGCTTCACAACTCCTGTTTTGTATATGATCAAAAAACTCTGTACAAGTAATAGTGTACATTTTTTAGCAATTACATGACGTGTTGCACCTACTCAGCGTGTTTGCTAAGATTGCAAGATTGCAAGAAATCTTCCAAAAAATATGAATAAAGTAACATAGCGATCATCCAAACAATTTTGGTCATAGTGGCTTTGAAGTATAATCAGTTGTACTGAAGAAGTAATAGTACTTAAGGCACTAGGCCTAAGGGTCTCAGGTCCAATATGTTAGATAGTTTTATGCAACTGCAAAAGAAATTGATTTAACAGTTTTCTGTAAATGGTGCCATTTGTTCATATATGACAGGTTGATAAACCAAAACTACGGAAAATCGTCAATGCATTGGACACCTAAAAGGAAACTCGGATCGAAGATGTTATAATTATCTCTTAAGACTGTACACTATTTCACTCACAATTTTAGTCGGACAACAATAATACTTAGTATTGTTGTTTACCAGTGATTTGAATTAGTGGTACGCATCATGCCACCATAAAACCCTCAAACAGGTAAAGTCTACACACTAAATGCATGATTACTGTACGTTCAGTACACGTTATTCTATCAGATTTTTTTCTGGCACTTACACTTTTTCAGGGTATAACTTGACTGACAAGTATATTAACCATTCCTTACATCGCCATTGCGTCACCAACCTTGGAAAGTTAGATGTCCCTTGTGCCTGACACTGGCTCACTCACCCTTCAAACCAAAACATAACAATAATATGTACTGTTGTTGAGTGAGTTTTCCATGTTCATTTTATCACAAATTAAAATAGAATCGTGCTCAGAGAAATATGAAGTATAATACGTTTTTTTAATATCGTCATTTATAACCGAAAACGATTAAACATTTATTAGAATATAGTTAATGTATCTCGTTACAGTGGTGTCGTATATACATCTAATCTGTGGCAAATAGATCTGAGATCTCTTGAATATTCAAGCATACAAACAGTTCTCGCCATCATGATGAATGTCTAATTAAATGCCGTTTCGCGTTGTGTTCATGTTTGTCGTCGTGATTTGTGTGTGAATTAAATCACATACGAGGATTCACTTTGAGATTATACGCTATACTTTATAGCTTATTTATATATATCACGGCGCATGATGTGCCATCTTGTTTATTCATACTGGTTGGAAAAGAGTGTCAATGGGAGTTGAACGGCGCTCTAGTGAAGCGTCGCGTCAATGGTAGCGCGGCAGCCAACATTATCTTTATTCTTTTTATTCGATATTGATGGCTTTTGTGAATATATCTGTGTAATTGATTTGTTTAATTAAAAACTTACTAAATTTGTGGATCGTTCATATAAAATCGTTTCTAATATACGCCCACTTATTTTGAATAATCCTGATATTGCCAATAAAATGTCTATATATATATATATATATATATATATATATATAGGTATCTATGAAATTGACATTTCAAAAACTTGCGGAGCTATGTTCGTGTGGATCGTACGGTCAACGGGTTCATTAACATTACACACCCACGGACTCCTAACTTACACATCTCTCGAATTCGTATAAAGAGCAGCTACCGAGCAGGTTTGTCCGTTTACCGATTCCATCCCATACGCAAAGGAATTACGCATTAAAATTCTTAAATCTCCTGCCTTGTGATAAACTTACGTAAATATCATCTATTACACAAAGGTATTATTAATAGTATTAAAATTATATTAGTAACGGTTTACAAACAAAATTTAGAGGGTAATTGTAAACACTTATGAGTTTTTGTTACTTTGATGAATAATTTATAGTATTTTTTTTCGATCCGATATGGCCTAGTGGTTAGAACACATGCATCTAAACGGATGATTGCGGGTTCGAACTCATGCAAGCGCATTGGAGCAGCGTGATGGAGTAGACTCCCAACCTTCTCCTCAAAAGGCAGTGGTGGCCCAGTAGTGGGACTACTTCAAATTATTTGTTAAATTAATAAATATAATAAGAAAAATATATAATGAGATAGCTATATTTAATGAAATTATTATAAAAAAATAATAATAAAAATCTCTCTAAATCTCGAAATCTCTGTTTACAACCCCTATCGTTAGCAATTCACCTAAATACTGTTTACCCAATACTATTTATTGATGAGCAATAGTAAACAGCCTTTCCCCGCATGTCAGTTCGACGTTATTGTTAAAAAGCAATAAAATAAAGCTAATATGAACTCACTGTTAACTCATTGTTCAATTGTTTCTTTTGATTACAAAATATATGACTTAGTTTTTATTTTTACTTTTTAAAAATGCGAAGTAGTGTGCTTGATGTGTCATTTAATTTTGAGACTAGCAGTAGCAATAAACTAAAGCAAATTTTTCATTTATTTTTTCCCAACCTTGCCCAAACTATTGGGGCGGAACAGCACGTCTTCTTCCATTTTCCTTTATTATTCGTCACCGGATCGTTCAAAATCAAAATCTGAATGTACTTTATTCAAGTAGATTTTTACAAGCACTTTTGAATCGTTATTTTACAAAACTATATTAAGAGCAGCTACCACTGGTTCGGAGTGTAGATTCTACAGAGAAGAACCGACAAGAAATTCAGTAGTTACGCTTTTCCAACATTTGAATTAAAAGTTATGTTAGTTAAATTAAATTATATAGCTATGTATATAATATATCCTGCCTGGAAGTCAAAAAGTATTCGCTCTACGCCTTTTTATCATCTATATAATCTTGTATTGAATAATATGCTTTTTTATTAATGTTATTTTTTACAAATGTTGTAAATTTATGAATTCACCTATTTCGAATAATCCTGATATTGCCGATAAAATGTCTATATATATTAGGTATCTATGAAATTGACATTTCAAAAACTTGCGTAGTTATGTTCGTGTGGATCTTACGGTCAACGGGTTCATTAACATTACATACCCACGGACTCCTCACACGCACATCCATGCTCACACTCTTCATCGATATCTTCTTAGGTCATCCTTTTCTGCACCTCCACGCTCATGCTCATCACTCTTTTAGTTTTAACGAAAGCTTCATTAAAAGATAAGTATAATTATGACGACTGTTTCCAAAAAAGCAGGTTTGTTTATAATTACCCTAGTTGGTTATAGTTATTTAGAAAAAAATGTGATACATATTTTTAACATTTCAGTGAAAATGTTCATCGTTAGTTGAATTGTTTTACTTTACTGTCCGTCGAAAATTCTAAACAATGTTACGTCGGACAATTCTATTATACCGTGAGAGCAATGAAATGTTTTATCTAAATCATGAAATCAAATAAAGCGTCATACGAACGAGAGTACATTTGCTAGGGTCGCAAGACACAAGTTACATGCTACAAATTCAAAGCGTAGTTTCCGTGCCGAATTTTTTCACTGAAAATTAATTGCACGAAAATAAAGTGTTGATTTTCTAGCTTTATAATTTGTAATAATCTAATAATAATAAAATGTTATAAATTAAATTAAATCCGCGATGACTTGATGCAAGCCCGGTTTGGTAGATACGAGCCGCCCCATACTTATTCCAACACCAAAAAGTAGTACTGTTGTGTTCCGGTTTAAAAATTGAGTAAGCCAGAGTAAGTATGTACGTTTACAAAAGACTGTATATTGGCGTGGCGATATAAACGATGTTCAATATTTCTTATAGTCTCAATGTATATGAGCGGTGGTGGCTTAACACCGAGTACATATTTTCTTAATTTATAAATATTTAATCAGTTCCACTGTAAAAAAATCTTTTGTGTTTAATATAAATTGAATAATTTTAACAAAAAGATAAGCTTGGGACTGAATAACAATAAATATAATGATTTTAGGATCAATTATAACAAATAAATACCTTTCTTAAGTTATTATATGTAACGAAAAAAGATGTGCCTATAGTACGCGGGACACAAGTGAAAGACTTCACTTGGAAACTGCGAATATCGAAACGTTGGATCCTCGTAATGTCGAAAAGCATAATTTATATATACGTATATTTTCTTTCCAGTGTTTTAAAATAGCTCTTAACAAAGATCTACAGAGAACAAATGATACGTTCTAAAGGACAACATTCTACGTAGAAGTTTTATCTGCTAGCTTCAAAAGTTACTAAACCGCGAATTAGCTAAGCGAGCTTTCCTCGTTCGCATTAACTCCTTCCGTTCGATAGTTTTACAACTTGTTATTTATTGGACACATTAAATGTAATATATGTGGGATGAATTTTCACTTAGTGAGTAATAGACTACGAATTACGAGTAATGAGTACGAGGCTAATTATTACTTTGAATATAAATATAAAACAAAAGCAGATAAGAAGAGGAATATTAAAGTCAACAACAGCAGCCAATGAAACGCATACAAACCAAAAGCGAATACAACGAATCTTTTTTTTAATGTATCAAAGTGCTGCCACATTCGTTTAACTAATTACTACCTGATCCTGCGGCTATACCAGCATAAAATTTCACCTATAGCACACAAACATACACACACACACACATACACACACATTATATCTCCACATCAAATTTCATATAAACTTCATTCAAATAAATGCACGACGAGATAAGAGATAGAGTTACCTTCGCTTTAATAATATATATGATCATCATAGTATTGATTGACGTATACTATGACGACTTACCAGAAAACTGAAGTACCGGGAATTTGTATTTGCTTTAATTTTGTATACGCTTTAGATTCACTGTGATATAAAACATATATTATATACTATATTGTAAGCCTGTATACATTTACATACATTATAAGCCTGTAAATTTCCCACTGCTGGGCTAAGGCCTCCTATCCCATTGAGGAGAAGGTTTGGAGCATATTCCACCACTATGCTACAATGCGGGTTGATGTATTCATATGTGGCAGAAATTCGTTGAAATTAGACACATGCAGGTTTCCTCACGATGTTTTCCTTCACCGCCGAGCACAAGATGAATTATAAACACAAATTAAGCCCATGAAAAATCAGTTGTACTTGCCTGGGTTTGAACCCGCAATCATCAGTTAAGATGCACGCATTCTAGCCACTGGGCTATCTCGGCTTTCTATATATGTATGTTAGTATATTAATTATTTGAGATTAATATACAACGCAACTTATCGACCTTTATGAAAGTTGACAAATATATGTATTTTTAAATTCAGGATAACGCTGCTCACGATAACGACAAGATATCATACAAAGTTCAACCGATCGCCATGACAATTGTTATATATACAATAAAATACATCTACCAAGTTATCACAATAATATTATTTACAATATTTAAAAAATGTTAATAACCTTATACTTAAATAGAATTTTCTAATTTATATTTGATTTTTTACTATTATGTATTATTTTTTCAATTTTTTATCGTTACTGTATTTAAATATTTTTTGCTTAATATTGCACGCTGTGGTCTCCTATAATTAAAAGAGCACACAACTCGGAGACCCTACACCGTTTAATATTAAGAATATTTGCTTAGTGTACATTTGTTGGACACATAGATTAAATAAATAAAAAATATTACTTAGCTAAAATTTAATTATTGATTTTTTAGGATTTAATCTTTAAATTTAAACCCATTGTATGTACAATTTTGATTGCGTGTAAACAAACAATAAACTGGCCGAATAAATTCAACATAAACCGATTTAAATAGAATCCTATGTGTTATTTTATATTTTATACAGTTATGTAACACGTGTAAACAAAATGACCCTCTTCATCACACAGATTTATGCCGCCAGGCGCCTGAACTCTGAACGACCCTCTTAACTACAGGCAATGGCCGCTGGAAGTTACGAAGCAAAAATCGTAATGTATACAATAGCCGGATTATTCGTTGGGATTCATATTAACCTGATTTCATGTTAAAATATAATAAAATGTATATATCACCCTATATGATATAAATATTGTTATTTTAAAAGAATTTTTTCACTTTGTGGTAGGGCTTTGTGCAAGCCCGTCTGGGTAGGTACCACCCACTCATCAGATATTCTACCGCCAAATAACAGTACACTGTGTTGTTGTGTTCCGGTTAGAAGGATGAGTGAGCCAGTATAATCACAGGCACAAGGGACATAACATCTTAGTTCCCAAGGTTGGTGGCGCATAGGTGATGTAAGGAATGGTTAATATTTCTTACAGCGCCTTTGTCTATGGGCGGTGGTGACCACTTACCATCAGGTGGCCCATATGCTCGTCCGCCAACCAATGCCATAAAAAAAAACGAACAGCTTATCTGTATCCCACTACTGGGCCTCTTCTTCTTTTGAGAAGAAGACACATACGTTTGCTAGTCTACCCCTACCCACGTCTACATATGATATAAAAAAGGACAAATATCTTCTGCCCGAAGGGCCTTAGCAGCTATAACAACCATTTTTATTTAAAATATCATGTAATATACTGTATGTACTCTGTAATATATATACAGTCAAAATAATAAATTATTATATACACAGGAAATTTATTGTTTTTTTAAAACCTCGTTTTATTGCCTCCACTGGTGAGAGGAGCTTAATTTTTTTCCCATAGGATTAGAGTTGGGATTCAATAGGAAAATGTTGCCAGCATTCTTGCCACCATTCCACGTAAATAAATTCCATTCCATGTAAATAATTCTAATATGAATAAATGGTTTAAAATATTCAGCGGTATCAACTATGATGTTTGCGTAAAATTGAACGTGTAATTGGACTATTAAAAAATATATCCGCTTTTATTTTGCTATTTTACACTAGTAAATACTTTTTTTAAAGGTAATAAATTAAATAACATCAACTATTCTATCAGTCGATACTAAAATTAATTACAGATCAGTAATGACCATTACGTTATACAACAATACACCACGAATATTATTTGCAATCATAACTTAATAACTTCGCACTTTATAGTTTAGAAGGTACATAGATACGATCTTACAAGTAATTTGACCCTCGTAAGGGTCGTTTGATTTATTCACCAACAGTATTAAAATTACAAGACCCTTAGAATTGACAAGAGAAATGACATATGACTTAGGACGTTGTAATTTCAAAACGGAAATTTAATCATGTCGTGCTAATTGATTTTCAATACAATGTTAGTTGGACGAAAACGTTATATCATTACATAGTATAAAACAAATTCGCTCACCGCTGAAATAAAACTAGTTTTTTAACGGATTTAATCGCGTATATTAATTATTTTTAACATCCCGACGTTTCGAGCACTTTGCAGTGTTCGTGGTCACGGGCAGACTAAACGTCGGGATGTTAAAAATAATTAATATACGCGATTAAATCCGTTAAAAAACTAGTTTTATTTCAATGTGTAATAATCGCGAAAATCTAAGACAACATTATCGCTCACCGCTGTCTGTCCCTGTGTAAGCTTTGTTCTTTTTAATTACACAACGGATTTTAATTCTGTTTTTAATAGATAAATTGATTCAAGAGGAAGGTTTCTATGTATAATACATGCATAAGAGAAACACAGATTTTATTTATATTAGAGGTTTTTAAAGTGATGTCGTAAATAAATACACTTTTTGCGCTTACATTGCAAACGCTGGCTGCACCTTACGAGATAGATCAAAATAATGTACACCTTAAAAGGGTCTTGTCCGTGATTTTGTATGTCTATCTCTTATGGATAATGACTTAATTTCGAAGCGATTTTAGGCAATACAGCATTAATCCTTATCTAATTAAGTAACCTTAAATACATTGTGCATTTAATATAGATCAATTACAGCATGTAAATGAGCATCCTTTACAGCATGTAATTTAAAGGAATATTTTTGAAAATATTACAGATTTAAAAGACAGGTACATAGCGGTTTGTATTGTCTGATGACAATAATCTGTGCACATTGTAAGACTTTCTGTAGTATGTTATTTAGTATCAGCATTGCATCCGTGCGAAGCCGGGGCGGGGCCGGGGAATATATAATAACGAATAATAATTAAAACATACTTATTAGGTATTTTTATTTTATTAAGAAATTCTTAAGATAGAAAACTATCATTTCCTATACGAATTACGAATAGGTTATAATGCAAGATTTTCTTATGTGGAATAAAGGTAACACGATCAAACAAAATACAAGTCTAATAAATCTTATATATGCGCAATGAAATAGATGTATCGTGCTCCCCCGTCGCTCGTTACTCTCCTTGCTCCCGTGAATACGTGCTCCAAGCCTCATTCCTTATTCTACAAATCACGTTTGTGTATAACAAAACAATAACCGTTTTATTTTATTGTCGAATAAAGCGCCATTCGTTTAATTTATTTACGGGGAAAATAGTTTAACGAACAAATTAATGTCCCATTGGTCGACTTAACCTTTTTCCACGGGACGGGCGTCCGGTCATTTAAAGGAAATGATTTAGAGCTCACTATGGTATTGTATCTGTAATGTCGTTCACGAGATGAATTATTATTAAAAAAAAAACATGAATATGTCCGGATTTGAAACCTGTACCGGTATTCTGTAAAAAAACCTCGAAACTCAATGTAGAACACATGCGTGAAATGTCAGTGTGATATGCGAAATCGTATTAAAACGCCGTATCACCGTAAGTTTGCCTGTCAATATTTCACCAGTGAGATACGAAGTGAATTTCAAAATTACACTAAGACTAAATAATAATATATGTAATCTAAATTATTCAAACATTATGTCACATTTATCAGTAGCACGTTTTATTTTAAATGTGATTTTCAAAATAATTTTAACATAAGTACACAATTGTATTATGGAAGGATATTATTTTGTGTTTCTCTTGTTCCAATTTGTACATCGTGAATTTTGTAACATATTCCATTAAGGTTTTAGAGTACATCCATATTTGATTACATTAACATCAATTTAAAATAAAATTATAATTACGTTTATAACTGTGTCTGTTCGACCGTCTGTCTGTCTTGCTCTTTCACGACTAAATTGAACCGAATTTAATAAAATTTAGTATGAAGCAAGCTTGAACTGCAAGAAAGGACATAGCTAACTATTTATGACTAACATCTGACGACAAAACCCTAAAACGTGAGCGAACCCACGGGCGACAACTAGTTTAATATAAAATCAGTAGTTCGATAATTATTAAAATTTTAATTTACCTATATTAAAAAAAAAAGAAACATAAACTTGATTTAAATAATAATATGACATAACAACGTCTTCAAAGAGTTAAGTTGATTTATATTGGCATTAAAAAATCCTTTTCCATTTATAGGGAACATATTTTAGTGTTAACAGAAGCGAGTAGTAGTGGATTAAAAAACTGTTACTTAAATTTAATGTGATTTTATGGATATGTGTAAAATTGTCTCTCGATAAAAGTGTCGAAACATTTTACTTACCACACAACTTTTATTTTTCACTGTTTTCCGAAATTATTTTTTACAATAAGTCAGTTACTTTTTGTATTCATAAATACATTTACCTAGTAGAATTATTGCAGTCGTATATATATATTTTACGTCTTGTATAAACATAACTCTACTCAAATAGTGAAGTGCTATTATATATGACAATAGATGCATAAATACAGATTATATCTCCAAAATTTTTCAGAACGAAGATTCTTCCGAGACGAAGTACCTACTTGCAAACAATATATAGTTACTCTATTCGAACAATCAGGACATATATTAAATACAATAAATGAATTATTATACCGCATGAAAATCAACGAATCCTAACTCAATATTTATTATCATCTATATAATCCTCATTGATAACCGCTTTTGTGTATTTTATTTTGAATAATATTTACATAGAGGTTAAGTAGTACCCTGTTTTGATTGATTACACTTGATGTAAGTAGACGGGACAGCTGGACCTTGGACGTCTAGTGCGTCTGTCGAGAGAGATAGATGTCACCGTGACGTGATGTGGATATCACTTATTATATCTGAAATGAACACTTAATTAATTGTTCAAGTATTCACATTATTACAATGTTAAATGTCTATTATGATAATGGCACCTTCTAAGGTTAACCCTCATTAATAAAATAAGAATATTAAGAATATTATTATAATTAATATAGGAGGTTAATTGTTAAGAAATAAGAAGAAAAACGTAACTATTGAGTGTCGTTTCCTTTCAGTAGAAACTTTTTCGATTTAGTTAATTAAATAAATGATGATTAAAGTCCATGTAAGACCGGGCTTTATATGCAGTATGTTATGATTTTTAAATAGCGACAAGACGATAACATGAGGTAACATTTTGAAAATACTATAAAGTTTGTAGTAGTGCGCCTACGTCAAACCTAAGTTTACAGATAAAATAGAGTAAATAAGTCGAAGAAGTTATTAAATATTTTTGTTATATTATTTAACGTGATATGACTTCACTTAGCAGTAGGGCTTTACTGCAAGTCTGTCTCGGTAGGATACCATCCAGTCATCCTTATTATATTCTACCAACAAACATCACTATTTGGCATTGTTGTGCTCCGGTTAGAAGGGTGAGTGAGCCAGTAAAACTACAGGCACAAGGGATATGAAATCTTAGAACCCAACGTGTCGCATTGGTGATATAGACCAAAGTCTATGGACAGAGGTGGACTGTCACTTGGCATGGACTGTCACTCCGCATACTTGTGATATTCACTTTTTTTTTCGAATTGTGACGAATGCCTCCAGATTAGTAAAGTTACGGATTTAATCCCTACATATCGATTCAATTCCAACAGCTAAAACTAAATCTTTATCGTAACTAAGTTAGTTTTGAAAAATAAAACATTTTATTAAAGAGTCCATCGGTCCAAAAATAATAGAACAAGCAGTAAAAAAATGAAAAATAACTCACATTTTTCAATTTTTAGTGGATGTCCGGTTATTTTTGCCATTTAATTTTCAACGTTTTAATTTAATCTGGAACTTCCCTCTAGCGCTATTTGAATTGTTTTGCAGACAACCTTTTAATATCACCAAATATGAATCTTGAACATACAAGTACATACGTAACGGGTCAAATTATATATTTTCTCAAGCGTATAATGTTTGAATTGCCACTTTACAAAACAAATGTGTGTGTATATTATACATTACTTTTGTTAAAATGACATTTATATTACGATAGAATGTATGCTATTATATACTACGTAGTTATATAAAATACTTAATATCGTGATTGTGGAGAACGTGATTGTTATGACGTCTTTAGGGGTCTATTAAGCGTTACTGACCAAGATCTGATGGTTATTTTATTTGAAATATATATTATTATTGGGGCTCGGCCAATCCTGGTCGTGAGTCGTATCCAGTGGTTTTTAAACGGTCGATATCGTTGCGTTGCTCTACCCGATCACATTTCGAGTACAATGTCCAGGAATTGAATATTATATATTAATAAATATCGTATTAAGCTCATTATCTAAGTTCAAAAAAAAATATTGCGCGCAATATCAAAACCCACACAACCACACTGCTAAATTAAATGATTATCATTTACTAATGATAATTATTTATTTTGGTAGAGAAGAATTAAACTTTTAGTAAGAGGTTAAATTCTAGATCGAACTATTATACTATAAATGGATTTTGTGGGTGGATTTTGTATCTCATCACTGTTAGGCTTAGTTTAAGCTGTAGTGAGGAAGACACCTATTGGATTCTAAAAATCAGTAAGAGTCGGAAGTCAAAATTCTAAATCAGTAATAATTTACTAATAACCAATACTGTTTTAATTAAAATCCTTAAGGGTTATTAAATAGTTTTTTTTAAAGTTAATAAAAGCCCGTGTAATATTTTGGTGGCAGCGGTGGGATACGGAAATCCCTGAATAGTAGGTGTACTTAGATTTTCGTCCATCCAAACATGTCTCCGAAACTTTTCCCGATAATAAATAATTACGAAATTTATATTGCCTAATTAAATAAAGTTCTGAAAAAAATACTGAACCAGTGAAATTGAACTTCTCCAATTCCATCACAACGGAGAGTTGACATAAAAATAAAACACGAGCAGAAAAAAATAGCGTAGTGTAAATGATCCTCGGTAATATAAAAAGTATGTAAATCGTACGGACAATGAAAACGGCGTGCAAATGAAGTAATTTAATCCATCACATTTGTAAACAAAAACCCAAAATAAAAAAAAATATATAAATATTTCAGTTACACGCGTAACCCACCAAAGAGATTTTATTTCAACGTCATTTAAATCACAATAATTTAAGTATCGTATTACGTTAATTATTAACTTGTGGATCCGGTGATAACAAATAGAAACTTTCGTTTCAGAAGTTTTGGGCATTTGATGGATTGTTGTTTAAAACAAATTGAGTCATAGCAGCTCGAGCGTTGAGGTATAATTATTTTGTTAACAGCGAGATCTAAATCCAATAGATTTTTCTTTACGCTATTGTGTATTATAATGAAGATTGTTTGAGATGAATGATTGGAGTCAAACTTTTTTATATGAAGTCTATTTGCGAACGTTGGGGGTGGAAAGACTTGTATTTCGAACCATCGTGATGTTTATCTTTCAACCTAAATGAATCAGTGAATGGCCTAATTTAAAAGTTCAAGGCGTAGCGAAAAATTCAAATATAAAACTCATATCAGTGATAAATTTAACACAAATATTATTTGAGTCTACTCATATTTTTCAAATCGAACGATCATCGACGAACTATTCAAGGTATTTAAACAAACACTTGTTTAGATACCGTCGAAACAAACTTCGAGTTTACTTTGAATTTAAACTTGGAAACTTAAAATATTTTTTAACATACACTCATTTATATGAAACAATGCTAAAATTTCCTTCACGTAAAATTATTTTATTTTCCTTTTGGTTACTTATGTATCAAAATGTTTTTTTTTTTAAGGAAGCTCATAATATATTAATTTTTCGCCATCGAATGGCGAGTACTGGTAGTGACGTTAATGCCTTCGATGTATTGTAAGTGAAACGCAAGATTGAACCCATAGCGGAGGTACTGTATTATTGAACCAGTCGATATTGTTGCTGATAATGATAAAACTAAACTAAAATGTAATTTTAAAAGACAATTAAGCTAAAAATAAAGTATAAGAAAAAAATATTTATACGTCGTTATCCAAACTGTTCTTTTGTAATAATTAAAAAAAATATATTCCTCGTGTACTTAATGGTCAATTGTTGACCACCAATTTTTCACCACGTTCAACTTTTACAGTCTATCTAGACGTAAAAATAATCTAATTTTATACTCCATTCCAACTATAAGAGGAGAAAAGTCAAATAAACAACGTTTGACAGCTAATTGACGCGATATGATTGGTCGAGAGCTTGATTAATCTATGATATTCACTATGAATTTGCGAAAAAATGGCTTTTTGAACGTCGACGAAACTTTTATCGTTTAATTAATTTTGGAAGTACAATTAAAGTTTATTTATTTATTGTATAATACAAAACTATATACATATAATTACAGGACATGGTTGTCCTAATTCGATATTACAGATCGTGTATTAATAATATTTAAAATATGTCTTTACATTACATATGATAAAGTTGAAATAAATAGTTAAGTGTAGTAGTGTTGTATTATAAATAAAGATAAAACTAATCACTAACTCTTATAAATGAACAATAAAGCTGAGTTATAAGCAAAAAATATTTGAATCTTAGGCATGTTTATATTCTTTCCTACTGCTATTAAAAAAGGCTATAGATGTTTTTTTTATAATTAATTAGGAATGTACAAGTTTAGAACAGACTAAAACAGACTAGAATAATCCCTTAATTATAAACAAATGACGATGCAAGGATAAAATGTACTAATAAAATACAAACTCAACAAAACCAAAAATTATACGTTCATAAATTTAACTTATAAATGTGACTAAAAACAAATTCAATTCTCATAAATAAACTAATAATACAAAAAATGTATGGTGTAGCTACATTAGGCAGCTATATTAAAGAATTTTTATCCTATAAACGATCGCATATTTCGGTTACTGAATGAGTCGTTAATTTATAATTTCACTACTAGTAATATAATTAATAATATAATTGTTATTTCATATATATCACTGGCTAATTTCTGTTAATTTATTTGTTCACTAGAACCATTTAATGATATTAAATATAAGCCTAATTAAACAGTGATCAATTTATCAGTGAACTAGAATCTGAAGATGAAAATACTATACTCTGATGGAAATATGTTGTTTTTTTTTGGCGCTGTTAGAAATATTAACCATCCCTTCGTTTTGATTGACTGATGACTCAAATTACCATAAAAAATCAATTGAACGAAATTACTTTAAAATATCTATACTATACTATTGTTTAATACGTATCAACAAAACATCGTTGTTGACAGTATGTAAATACAATTATGTTAAAACATATCAAAGTAGTACAATGTATTTTATTTTCGGTTTGGTGGTGATTTCATTTGATATAAAGTAGAAATTATTTGTGTAAATTCAGGCGCAACATTCTATAAATTACCGCCCGGCTACGAATATCAGTGTCAATTAAAAAGACTACGCTAGCTTAACATCGGTCCGAAGTATGAATTTTACGAAAAATGACGGACTAGAAATTAGTTTGTTATTCTCTCACAGTGACTTGATTTTGATCTCGGTTAAAAAAATATATGTTAAGAATATGTTTCGCATTATAAAATTTTACTAATATTATATAATATATAATAAGCGCCTGTTTTGCAAGTCTTATGTGAAAAATTTGCTTAACTTTCTAATTAAAGACAAATACATTTTTCAATAAATAAATAACTTGAAGACGAAGCTTGAATGATATTTTATTTAATAAACTATTTCAGACTAACAATCAACCAGAGTTTTATACATGATATTTTATCGAACAAATGAGCGAATACCGTGTTGTTGCGAATACATACATTTTTTATCTGTATCAAATAGTGAGATTCTAGATAGAGTGCAAAGAATTGTCATGTATATTCTTAGTAGTATCACGTAGCTAAATAATAAACATTTTTATACGAATTGTGACCGTCGTTTCACATTTACAACTATCGTAAAATATTATTTATGATTTAATAATATTTTTAACATCTTTGTAAACTATGTTACTACTTTTCTTCGTAGCTTCTTACTTAAAACTTACTTACTTGCTAAGTTTGGTCTCAGTAGTCAACTTATTTTTAATTGGCCTCGCAGGCACTACCGACAATGTACATCAATGAAATAGTACTTGTCATTGTATATATAAACTTATATATAGTCTACGAATTTACTCAATTTGATTGGTATCGAAAAAGAGTCACGCACAGAAAAGTACACGATTTTAGACTTTTGTTCGAAACATCCGTAACATTTTATTTTATTTATTGTTATTATACCTATAATAAAATGTTCGAAAATTGGAGAGATTAATTGAGTCGACGATAATTTGGGTAGAATACTAGGAAACTCAATTTATGAAAAGTCTTTCAGGACTGATTGATATTTCACGTGTATTTGACGGCCATTAAAACATAACCTTATGTTAAGGTTTTTGGCTACAAGCGGTAGTATTTAGAAGCCCTATCCACCCACATTATAAAAGGATACGTAACCCAGAGGCATTTTACAATAAAAAAAAACACGTTTGATCCAAATTATATATCCGATCATATGCTGTAGGTCTTTTTACATGTAAGGACAAATTTTTACTTATAGAAAACTCTATTTATTATGATATTTATTTTAAAAAATATTAATAATACAAATCGAGTATATTTAATATATTCTCTTTCTATATTTGGTGTAAGTACATAAAAATAAACTGTTATTAACAACGTTGATATACATAAATACATTAACAGCTTATAAATTTCCCACTGCTGGGCTAAAGCCCTTTGAGGATAAGGTTTTGGAGCATATTCTACCACACTGCTCCAATGCAGGTTGGTGGAATTCACATGTGGCAGAATTTCGTTAAAATTAGACACATGCAGGTTTCCTCACGATGTTTTCCTTCACCGCCGCGCACGAGATTAATTATAAGCACAAATTAAGCACATGAAAATTCAGTGGTGCTTGCCTGGGCTTGAACCCGAAATCATTGGTTAAGATGCACGCGTTCTAACCACAAGGCCCTCGTTAAATCTCGGCGTTAAATTAACGTTAATATATATATATATATATATGTATAAATTTTTGTTGATCATTTAGTAAGAGCGCTCAATAGATTTTCCATCTTATATATTAAGGAGTTCAGAATTTTGTTCGTACACGCAAACCTCTCAATAGAAGCAGATCGTTTTCTCATTATTATGTAGTAACTATTTATGATTATATGCAGAGATAAGCCTATGAAACCGTTATTAAACTGCGTAGATCGTTGAAGACCGTGTGTACATCACAGGCTGCACGTATAAAATGCTTGGCAATGTGCCATTTGTATACTGCGCAAACTTGTGGACTCATCTATGTCCTACGAAGCCCCAACATCCTACGCTTTCGATGTGATTCACGTCAAAACCTTCAGTTATATATATATATATCTACCTTCGATAATCACATAGACATTTAAATTAGGATACCCTCTTAAGTGGGATAAATTGAGGTGTACCGATGATACGCCCAACGTCTCATTTATAATTTCGAATATTTATAGCTATGTGGTAAATTTTTATGTTTGTCTTTAAACGTAAAATCTATTAAACTACCGATTGATATAAAACTTTCATAGTAAGTTTCAGGTGTTAGTAATTTTTTTCGACATTTCCTTGACAAATATGTCACCAAAACATGCATTAAAGTTCGTTAAAATATTCACACCTTCGATATGACACGTTTTAAACGAGGCAACAATTTCACCCAAACGCTCATCAAATTTCAATAAATTATCCGAGGCATAATCATATGCACTTATGAATAACGCCGCAAGGTTTGCAGACATACAGCTTATAGCGCCAATCACTGTTTTAAATATAAAGAACTAATTGTCGCCTTTATTCGGCTTTTAGAGATTAGTCGTCATGTGTTAGACATATAAAAGTATCCTATATCCTACTTTGGGGTTCAAGTTTGGTTCATACCAAATCTCTATAAATTCTCTTTAGTGAGTTGGCCAATAAAGAGTAGCAGACAGGCAGACAAAGTTACTTTCGCATTTATAATATTAGTATAAATTAAATTGTCATTTATTAATCAAATAATTAATTTAAACAATAAAATAATACTTATATTCACTAGACTCAACAGCCGAGATGTCTCAGTGGTTAGAACGCGTACATCTTAATGATATTTTTCATCATCTTACTGATGATTTCGGGTTCAAGCCCAGGCAGGCACCACTGAATTGTCATGTGCCTAATTTGTGTTTATAATTCATCTCGTGCTCGGCGATGAAGGAAAACATCGTGACGAAACCAGCATGTGTCTAATTTAAACGAAATTCTGCCACCTGGAATATGCTCCAAAAACCTTCTCCTGCAAGAGAGAGGAGGCCTTAGCCCAGTGGGAAATTTACAAGCTGCTAATAATACACTAGACATATTAGAGATCTACTAATGATTAGTAGACTGGACTAGACTTATATAACATACACATACAAATACACATATTATGCTTAACAAAATGTATGAGAATAAAATAATATAATAAATAAAATCACGAGTTCATAGTAAAACGTAACAAAAGGTTCTGCACCTCTGATAAACATAAAACTAAATATAATTTTGTATATGTATTGTAACTAAATAATACGTCTGTATGTTCCGAGCCAAACTCCGAGTAATAAAATTCTATTTACAATAAAACATATAAAATTGTTCAAAGGAAACATTTTTGAGTAAAACAAGCGTTCCTTTCCATGAAAAAGAATTCCGCTTTTAGTACTTATTGATATAAAATATTTTAAAAGTATTCAAGTTCCGAGAAAAATCTAGCATAAATAATAAGTCGGACAAAGAGACCCGTTTGTACAGCGATATTTTCTTAAATAACTAACACGGCACGTAGTGTGTAGTGCTATACCCGCAATAATCTTTGCAAAAAAATCTGGAAGGGTGAACTAACATTCCTATTCTGTAATTTTTTTTTTTTTTATGGCATTGGTTGGCGGACGAGCATATGGGCCACCTGATGTTAAGTGGTCACCACCATAGACAAAGGCGCTGTAAGAAATATTATTCCTTACATCACCTGTGCGCCACCAACCTTGGGAACTAAGATGTTATGTCCCTTGTGCCTGTGATTACACTGGCTCACTCACCCTTCTAACCGGAACACAACTATACAGTGTATCGTTATTTGGCGGTAGAATATCTGATGAGTGGGTGGTACCTACCCAGACGGGCTTGCACAAAGCCCTGCCACTTGGTGGTAGGTAAGTATCTCACTTCACTTCAAACAAAACTCGAACTATTTTGAAGCATATCTAGGCGATACAAGTAACATATTTTGTCGTTAGCATTCGGCGAGTGGTTGAAATACGACCATAGAAATTTCTAGGAAAATATTTGTACTGTATAACGATGATTTGAAAGTTTCGAACACTTTTTCTGATATTGTTTCCAAAATTTTATAATTGATTCTGTAAGAATTCACTTCTTATTTAATTATTGAAATGTTTACAATTGACTTACGGTGAAACGACACTTTGATACGTGCATCGGATTAATTTTATAATAAATACAATGTCGCATACTAAAATCTGACATTTTACGGTATTATTCTGTGTTGAATGTCAATTTTCGTTATTAGATATAAATCGCATATCACTTAACGACATGATCATGCTCGACGAAGAATTACGAACTTACGGTTCAGAATAGGCACGGCGATGAGTTCCGCAATTCGGATAAATATTTGCCATTAAAGTTCTAAGTATTTTATTGTCACTTAAACAATTAAAATAGGTATTTTTTAACAATAAAACCGGATGTTTGTATTAAGACACATATGTCCTTTGAATATGTACTCACATACTTCAAACCGAAACCCAAAATATTTTTTAACAGTTCATAGGAATAGAGACACTTCCTATGAATACCGATGCGTACCTGTCAATACCAGTTTTCCAATTAATTTCATTCATCCAACTAAGTTGAAACTTTTTGCAACTATTATAGAATTTATGTGAAAGATTTTAGCATTATATCGACGTACAATAGATGTCAAGACGTATATAAAAATTTTAGAGACATTTCAATGTATGTCGAGCACGAGTAAGTGGCCTCTTGTAGAGGTAAGATCTTAGCTGATGATGTTGTCTTGTTTTTGGAGAGCATATTTTCGGCTTCCAAGATGAATAACGAATTAGGTTCTTTATAAGGTACATTCATTGTGCCTAAATCCATAGGTCAAATATTATGGTTCTCTTTTCTGTACAGTTCCTTTGCCGGAGCAAATTGTTTAATAATGTTTATATAGTTTATATAATAAGATCATTTTACGGCTTACTGATGTTATTAATTTTTTATTTTTTATTCCAAGATTTTTCTAATGAATTATATATTACTTCATATTATCAACCTTAATACTTTGTGTTAAATCTTAAAGGCTGGCTAACTTAGCCAGTGTTCATGTTGAGCAGTGCAAAATCCTGCATGATAAAGTACCGTAGGTACCGATTACATAAAAAAAAGTTTCTATAAGGCCATCGTCCGAAAAGTTCGAAACTCTCTCCGCTTAGTAAGAGGGGACATTAGCCCGGCAGTGGGACATCTACATGATATCACTTCATATGTTTTTATTTGAAAGTATTACACTTACATTCTTTTATAAATAATATAATTTCTAATATGTGGACAAAGACATTTAAACTTTGTGATTTAGATTGATACGCGTAAAATATACAACATTGAAAAAGCTTAAAAAAAGTGTGCAATTATTTTTTACTAATTATATAAATGTGTATTTATATTTAAACAATATTATATTCACGTTTAACGTGTGTTTGTAACCTTTATCATAAATAAATACTCTCACAATGTTAAGCTAACGAAATGTATGTGACATTTTGTCAGATACAAATCAATTTAGGAACTGAACATCGAGTTCGGACAGCACTATCTCTGAAACTGAAGTCGAAGTCAAACATTTTTAGTCGGAAATTCTATTTGCTAACAGAACAGAACATTGACGGATACAAACAAATATATGAGCTCTGGCGCAAAAGCTTTTTATCTCTTACATTTACTAAATAAAAAAAATATTTAACTTTAGAACGCCTTCTTTAATTTTTTTCTGGAGATAATGAAATAAAATCTCATTACGCATTTTCAATACGATATACTTCAAGTTTTTTCAAACTTACTGTATTGTGTTTAAATATTATGTTAATAGAGAATATTAATATCGATTATAATTTTATTTAGAGAGAGCGAGAGAGAATAACGTTCGATTTTCGCAATTGTTTAAAAAATAAAGCATCGCTTATTAATTCGAAGCATCTCGTAGCTCGAAATCGTAGTGAGTCGTAAATTCTAGCACGTAGATGTTTCACTTCTAACACAAACTTTTCGCAGAATGGTAGAAATTAATAGTACTATTAGTTATTAATTGAAAGAAGCGTAGCTGTTACTTTTAAAACTAAGCTCAGTGTAACTAAAAACTCCAAGATCATCAAACTTAAATCTCTGGTTAGGAGAAATTGTTGTGAGGCAAATTCTATTCAAGCTTATGATTATCCATTAAGCAACAATAGAGGGACGAAGACTACTCTCGCAATCTTCCTTTTTTGTGTCGTCGGTAGGCTAACGAGCAAATAAGTCACCGTATATGGTAACTTTTACTAATAAACATTGAACGTATGGAATTTGAATTACTTCTTACGAAACCAATTCGCAACCATACTATAGGAATTGAGGTATTGTGTCCCTTGAGCCTGTGCCTACACTGGCTCACCTTTCAAACCCAAACAAAACAATACTAAGTATCACAATTTGTCAGTAGAATATATGATGAATGAAACCTACCCAGGTTATATGATGCCTTTCAAGTGATCTTTATTAGAACTTTTAAACATTTTTAGTTTTTCTAGCTTAATCGGCGAGTATTAACCTATTTATCCTTAAAGAGCGGTGTTTGTTGTCCTCATTTGGAACTTAGGACGAAACTAGGGCAACTTGGTTTTCGGTTCGTGAACAACGTCGATTTGGCTTTTTTTTGGGCCATGTGTTCGTTTTTGGGGCGAACATTAACACAAATTTTCCGGGGTTGCTTTGTGATTGTGACGACAGGAGTATGCGATGATACGGAACAAGTGACTATTTTCTCAACAAATAGTGCTTTATATTGACCTTATCTTAAAATATTTTTGTCGGTTTTTGCCAGAAAGGAAACTTTGTTAGATTCGGTATTTTTTCTTTAATTAAATTTTATGATAGTCCAAGTAAAAACTACTAATGTTTCGATTTTTTTTTTCTAATTTCATTTTATCTTTTCACTAAATTCGTCAATGTCTTTTCAGTCATTTTATAAAAAAATACTTACTATTATTAGGTAACTTTTGCTCACAAACGTCTATGTCCTACATGTCGAAGCATCAAAAAGTTTAATTGAGATTTATTTTGATTATTTATCGTACTCAGCGGGCAAAGTCAAGTTGGAAGGTTGAGCGAGGTCGCTACTGTGTCAGTGTGACGTAAATAACACCTGACACCCTCAAAGTGTTATGCTTGATGCTTGATCGGGAACGCCGACCGGGTGCGCTGGCACAGTTGATCGCACGAACTCGCTGAATCGCACCAACTGAATCGTGCATCATATTGTTAATCTTGTAATATCTTTAAGTTATTGTGATTTAAAAATACATCACCGGACTTTCATTTCGAAAATCACCATATCTGATAACGAGTTAACGCCTAATTCCTCGACATATCAGCAAAAATGTAATTTGGATGTCATTTGGGATCCCGTTGTAAACATAGTCAACAAAAGAGTTACTGAATTTTAAGCAGTAAATTTAACTAGCAAGCGTTTGATTGTTCTTTATATGAATTTTATGTCTATCTCAATCTTTAACAAATTCTTAAACATTTTTATTAATATTCTTCACATAATACAATCGTTTATTTTAACTTTAAAAACTCGTAGAATGATATTTAAAAAAAAAATACTTGTATATAAGATTAAAAATTCGGGAAGTTACTTTATGTAAATTAAATGTTTCCAAATAACAAGTTACATTTGGAAAGCTCAGTGAGTTTACCATTGTGTACCTTCAATGCCTACCTACGTGGTCTAGGAAACCATTCGTATAGACGTGATTTGAATATTAAACAGTTATATCTCGCAGTATACATTACTTATGATTGTGTTTTGCTTCCAATTTTGACAAAAATAGAATAATATTACGTGTTTCATGATCACGTTACTAATTCAAGTCACGCTCCGTGGACGACACTACGCTGTAACTTAAGTTCGTGTTATCCGTTTACAATTTTGTCAATGGTATTTACCCATAGCTACTTGAAATTGAGTATAGGTGTTAAAGCTTGTCTTGTAAATCGCTTAAAATAAAAATAAACATTATTTCCGATATTTTCACTAAATTATATAAAAATATTTGTTACTTTTTTTGCTTTAAAAACGAAAGATGTTTATGTTATATTATGTTTTTATTTACTGTTGCAGTATGTTAATTAATAGAACCTATTAAAATTTGAAGAAAAACTCTATTCGTAAGCAACGATAAATTGGGTTTATATCAATATATTAAATAATAACAACAATAACTCAATTAGAAAATTAGTTATTCTTGGAGCCAGTGTCAGGTAAAACTATAAAAAGCAATGAGGACTTAATACTGTAACTATTCTGTACTGTAAAAATTGTGTAAACACAAGAGATCAGTTTTTATCAATTATTGCTGTTTCGAGGTAGAATAAGTGATGAGATGCGTAAGAAAATCCCAGACGACCTTGATCAACGGCAGCATCATCATCAAACCGTTCATTCGTTTTATAATTAAATTTAGAAATACTGATTATTTAATGTTATAGTTTTGAAATCGAAGTTTGCATCATTAGCGGCTACCAATAACGTAAAGCTCGTGGAGCGTATTTGTTGAAATGTTGGTAACTAGACACGGTCGACTAACTTTAGTAACGTATTAGACAGATTATTATATTTTAATGTTACATTGTGAGGTGTCAGGAATTTGATTCGGTGAATTAAAAAATATTGCTATTCCAATAAAAGAAGTTCATTGAGACGTTATGATTTTTTTATGTAATCATATTTAAGTAGATTTGTTTTATTTAAATTACTTATCTAGTACCAATTTCAAGTATGAACGAATGAATGAAATGATTGAAAATATTTTCAGTTAAAACCATTTCATAAATTGAGCCTTATTACGTTTATGATTTTTTTTTTGTAATTATATTATATTAAGACTTAATTTTCAAACGTTTCAGAAATTTTATAACTTAAAAGGATAAAGTTAGTAAGTTTATAATTTTATTTATTTATTTTTTCAATAGAATGTAATATGAAAAAGTGGGTACCAATCCAGACCGGCTGGCACTGGGGCTACAAAAAGTAACGACTTTTATACTGGAAAAATGCTCATAATAACAGATTCTAAATAAATATTAGAATATATAATCTAGCTGTTTCTCTCACCTCTTGAATTGGAATACAAATGAAAAGTGACTAGTTAAAGAGACAGCTCTAAGTTCGTAATGAACTTTCAATGTAAAGCCGTTTTTTTATACACATTTTTACGTTAATTTATTTTGCAATAATTATTACCACTTAAACAATCATTCATTATTAATTTTAATAACTTCGAACATTAGTCAAAGGGCTTGTTATACATGCGCAAACCTAAACACTGTGACGTCACATCGGGGTGTAATGTGCATATCAACCAATTTAATTAGACACTTATGATATTACATATTAAATCGTTCTGTCACTAATGATTTTGAATCATATATAATATATAATAATAGGGATTTTTTTATGAACAAATATCTAGATATAATAGATTCTAATGAAGAGACGTATTTATTTATTTATTTAAAATTAAAAGCGAAATGAAATGAATTTTAAAATTATTATATTTTTGCTAGCGTTAGATAACCTTAATTTAAGTTTGTAATAAACGCTTACAAAATCTATCTACAGAACATTAACATTAATTAAACAATTTTAATACTTTTTAGTAAATAATACATTCATAATTTACAATTAATAATTTTTATAATTAATACTTTTTAAATCAGTTATAACTGACTTAGAAAGTATGATTTCAATTTTTTCTTAATGTTACATGGAGTAATATGGTCCCGTACATCAGTAGGTAGTTCATTATCAAGTCTAGGAACTAGGTAGGCATTCGTACGCAAGGATAATAAGCAAATAAATTTAATAATAATAATAATCATTATATATTTACATAATTGAAACGTCTTTCAAGTAGAATATCTATTAACATATATTTATTGCTATTGTGTTTCTACTCTGTTTTGACGTTTTTTTGTTGTATTATTTTATATAAGAAGGCAAATTTACCCTCTCATGATAATGGCCATCACCGTACAAAAATATTTAAAGTGACATTTTAGAGAGTACACATCCGGGCACACCGGGCTTGCAAAAGAAGTTACACTTAGTTATGTAAGAGTGAGCCGAGATGGCCCAGTGGTTAGAACGCGTGCATCTTAACCGATGATTTCGGGTTCAAACCCAGGCAGGCACCACTGAAATTTCATGTGCTTAATTTGTGTTTATAATTCATCTCGTGCTCGGCGGTGAAGGAAAACATCGTGAGGAAAACTGCATGTGTCTAATTTCAACGAAATTCTGCCACATGTGTATTCCGCCAACCCGCATTGGAGCAGCGTGGTGGAATATGCTCCAAACCTTCTCCTCAAAGGGAGAGGAGGCCTTTATCCCAGCAGTGGGACATTTACGGGCTGCTAATGCTAATGTAAGAGAGGTTACAAACAATAACGAAATATTGAGATATTGAGAATTTTAAATAAAATTAAGGAAAAATTAGATACAATTAAAAAAAATGTATGATGTTAATTTCAAAGTTAAAATTAATTGAATATGAAAATTTGTGATCATTTATATATTGTATAGCAGAAAAGATTCCCAAAAATGTCTGATGTTGATGAACATATATTCACACAAATATTTCCAACATTTGTAAACACAAATTCATCATACTTCGATATTATGTGACGTCGATGTTTGAACTATTTGATATATTCGAAATCCGATATAAATAGTTTTATTTTTGATAAACGGCACTGAAAATGTATATTTGCTTTTAAGTGTAACTCTGTGAAAAGGGCTCTCATAAATAGTGTTTGTAGTTTATTCAACCTCACTATCTATTCTATGGTCTATTATCGTGGGTTAGTGATAGATTTACCATTCCTCACATAACCAATGCGCCACCTACCTTGGGAACTAAGATGTCATGTCCCTTGTGCCTGTAGTTACACTGGCTTACCCCCCCTTCAAGCCGGAACACAACAATACTGAGTATTGCTGTTTGGCGGTAGAATATCTGATGAGTGGGTGGTACCTACCCAGACGGGATTGTCCAAAGCCATAGAACCAAGTGGTAGTGTTACTTACTTAGTACAAAAATCATCATATTATTATCTTATATTATATTAGATGCCTCTTATTATGTGTCAACGATTATAATCCTGGTGAGATTAAAAAAAAATCTCGCTGAGATTCTTTCGCCGGACCTTCTAAGGTTCGGTGTTTATTTTCGAACAGGTAGCAGATAAAAATCTAGTCGAAAGACTATCATTAAGCAAGAGCTTCTGTATTGAATAAAGATTTTTGACTTTGACATTGACTTTGATCAATGTATTCAGCTATTCGCATATCAATACGAACACGAGGGACAGCCTTGACGAAGGTTTAAGAACTATCATGAGAGAAATGTTCTTAATATCCACTGGGAGAGGCTACATATTTCGAAATGAGAGATATATTTATTTTTACTTACTCATTGCCTTAAAATACAATGTTTTAGAAATACTTTCAGAATAAAATATTCACATAAGTAAAAATTGTATTTTGCAAAGTACCCAAATTACTTAGTGGTACCAAAAATAACTATTAACATCAATAAATGATACACGTCAGTGCTACTTTTAGTTAGTTACATAATACAATGGACAAAATGATAAGTCTCATATACATTATCATTATCCCTTTATCAAGTAAAAGATGTGTTGTCATTTGTCTTTAAATGTAGTCAAATTAAAACCTATATTTCTAATACAATTTAGCTTAGTTAAAGTGACAGCTGTCCCTCATCTCAGTCATCAAACGCATCATCTTTGTGACGCATATCTACGGTATATTCGATGAGAGCGATAATAGAAAATACGATAACTCTCAATGATTAAAATATGACATTGATTAGAAGATTTAATTCCTTCGAAGTAATCTTTCGAGTAAGTTATAACGCAGGCATTTACATCTTAACTAATGTTTAAGTGATCCATTAATAAAAATTAAGTTTGTTCTAGATTTTTCTAGCGATCTAATTCATTAGTTTTAATTATTTTAAAATAACGATATTTTGAATAATTGTGTGTTTGAAAATTTAAAAGAAAATGCTGATAACATTTTTGAACAATTTATTTAACTCGTCATTTTAATTGAATAATGAGCGATAAAACGAACAAATATACATGTAATTGTTTTGTAAATCAACAAAATTCCCTGAATTATTAACTCATATGGTATTTCTATACATACCCACAATCCACAAAACAAAACAATAAATAAACATAATATTGATACATTTTTAATACAATTATTGAAAATGGAACTTTTTTGTAAGATTACTTTTACAAAAGGATTCCAATAAATGAAAACGACTTTTTATATGACATAAGAGGTATGTCTTATTTTAAATAAAATAATAATTGACTCTTGCTGTTTCATATTAATAAAATCTTAGAAGCAAATGGGAAACAAAAAAAAAAAAACAAAAAAGTATTTTCTGGTCTGGTATACCTTTTTTCGAATAGGCACTTAATATTTATCGTTGCGTTTTTCGTAACGTTATCTCACAACGATATTAAATACTATTAGTGAAGTGACTCGGCAAGGAAACGAACTTTTGTGAATATGAAAGGGAGCAGAGAGCCCTACCAGCGTCGTGTGCAGTTTAATACGCGTAGTTTTCCTAACGTGCCGGTACTTAGCGATGCTTATAAAGTAGCATCTCACTCTTACTTATTTATTTCGAAAGCTTGACTAATTATAGTCTATAAAAACAATAATTAAAAATAACAACAGTAATAATGTTAAACTATTAAATAAATAAAATAATTACGAAATGAGTGCATAGACATTATGATTAGATAGTATTGGTTAGGCTTATAATTATAAGGTTGCGTTACAGAGAGTACTTCACGTCGGCCCATCGCCTTACATGGAATATGGCCCGCTCTCACCTCTGGGCGATCAACTGCACGATTTCTAAGGCATTTTCTCATTCGCACACTCTGTGGAACCAGCTTTCGTCGAGAGTTTTTACGAACTATTCGAATTGGGAACCTTCGAGAAAAGAGCGTACACATTTTTTAAAGGCCGGCAACGCACCTGCGAGCCCCCCTGTGTTGCAAATATGTACGCAAATGCAGACAGAGTTACTTTCGGATTTATAACATAAATATATGTGTTCGTAGCTAATCTTTTAAAATAAAGACACTTAGAAAATAAAATTATTCAAATTAAAACTAAATGAATAATGTAAAAGGATTAATACATGATGTATGTATTTTGTTATAAGATTTAATTTATAACTCGCTTGAGTGTTATATATATATTCTTTCTAAATATGAATATACAGGACCCGTTCGTATAGTCACTACAAGCTTATTGTCAATTTTTGCTCCGTATCGTTCGTTATAGACCATTTACATAATGTTATGAAGTCCGTACGGATATCAGGCGCCAAGGAACTAACATGATATTTTTATTTATACAATTTTTTGTCTGATGATTTACGTTTCTTAAGTATTTAAATTATTAACAATGAACTATTTTAATTTTTAATTATTTTTATGCTAATATTTTTATTAAAAGTTAAACCTTGATGATCAATTATTATTTGATAAAAAATTTAATTTATTTATTTAATATTTATATTTTTTATACAATTTATTTATTTATAATATATTTATTCTGACAGTATTTAAAACGGGATATTTACCATGTTTTTTATTGTCTCTTGAACAAGACATTCGTAGATAATGTCGAAATATCGAGCTCCAACAAATAAAAATAAAAAACATGGTAAATATCCCGTTTTAAATACTGTTAGTAATAAAAATAACCATGTTAATTTAAAATCTTATATATTTATTCTGATTTTATTTTCAACAGTATTTTTTTTTTACATACGTAAATAAGTTCGCAAGCAGGTGCACTCTATTTCCATCATGGCTGGAGAGTTTTTAATTGCAGGGCTAACGGGTTTATGTGCTTTTCGAAGGACGAGATTGTATCATTGCTAACTTCGTAACTCTAAACTACTACTGCTGAGAATTTGGTGACAGAACAAATTAACTATTTTAATTGACAAAAGAATAAACTTTGAATCCTTATCAAAGAAAAAAAGGAACAGCGTCAAAAAGAAAATATCACATGGCAAGGCTAAGGCGTTCTCTCCTTTTTAGGAGTAAGTTTAGAGTTTACAATGACATTCATTGACTTAAATATTCATTAGTGGCTTTAGTCTGAGCCGGCAATCGTCAGTTAAGATTCACGAGTTCTAAACATAAGGCTATTACGGCTAAGTGATACCAACCAAACCAATGAATCAATAGGTATCTCGGCAATAGGTTTCTTATTCAAGGTAGTGAAAAAAACGTCCATATTTGGCTTCTCATAAATCGCTTAGGTAAACATTCCAAATCATTTTATGAATAAATATATCCTCTATTTTGTAATACTTTATCAGATGGCAAATATTGCTCCCGAGAAACGAATAAACCATAAAGTATTCGCTACGTTTGCCTCCAGCGTTTGTTTTGTCTTATTTGCTCAACACGATATTTGATTTACGTTTTAAAGTTAGTCTCAATGTTCCCTAGTGGAGAGTTTCAACGTAGCTTACATGTTTGTTCTGAAAAACTCTTATCAAAGAAAACAATTTGCTTTTTCTTTTACCTATATTTTGATAACTATTAATCGAAAAGGAATTTAGAATTTCAGGTTTTTACAAAAGTTCTCCGTTTAAAGATTTAACTTCCTCAAATCGGGTAGGCTGATGTTATCTTTTGTAACTAACACCGTATGAGCTATGAATAATTTAGTCATTAATAGCTAATGAGTATTCCTCCCTGTTAACCGTGATTATAAATTGTAAATTAAAAACAAGATTGTACAACTAATCTAGTTTGTCGTTCAAATTATTAAAGGGTTGAGTCAGTAAAGCTTTTGGAGTTATTACCAACCAAATAAAGCCATAAAAATCTAGTTATATATTATTATGAATTCATTAAAGAAATAAAATAAATAAATATTGGACAACATCACATACATTACTCTGATCCCAATGTAAGTAGCTAAAGCACTTGTGTTATGGAAAATCAGAAGTAACGACGGTACCACAAATACCCAAACCCAAAGACAACATAGAAAACTAATAAACTTTTTTACATCGAATCGGCCGGGAATCGAAACCCCAAATTGGAGTGACGTACCCATGAAAACCGGTGTATACACTACTCGACCACGGAGGTCGTCAGTAGTTATCGATTTTGTTATTGAGTGTATTTTTATTTTTCTGACTATTAATACAGACATCTTGTCTTTTGTGCTGTCTGTCCACATGTAACAAATATTATAAATATTATCCAGGTATAACTTTTTAACAATATTATTAAACGTATGTTTTCAAGTTATTAAGTCAACTCGTATTTTTTAAAATGATTCCAGTTAATTATTTTAAAAAATTTAAACCTTAAATTATTATTGAATTGAATATAATGTCCAAGCAATTATAATCACTATCTGTATTAAAACTGAGCTGGATTTGGCCAGCAGGCTCTATCGAATTCTGCAATTAACGGAAACCCGACTAAAATTAATATTATAACGTCTACAATTCCAGAATTAAATATCTGAGTTAAGTATCAATTTCGGATGATATTATTGGAAGTTTTACTTTCGAAACAATAATTAAACGTTCAAACCTGACAGGACAAACACTTATATAATTCCAACATTTCAAATGTTAGAAAATACTATCTACTGAGTTTTTCTCGATGGAATCTACATTCTATGGTGGTTTTACATTTAATATAATTCTCTAAAATTATAATTTGAAAGTGTTTGTAAAACTTACTTGAATGAAGTACGAAGAGTTGGTTCCCAAGATTGGCGCATTGGCCAGGTAAAGATTGGTTAACACGGCATTAGCAACCAATTGCATAAAAAACAACCATCGCAAACTCTACAAACATATATGTTAAACGGTAGCCTGTAGAAATACAAGACAAGGCCTGATAGAAATAAATCAAAGTATAGTAATGGAAACCAATATTTATTTTATATTATTCATAAGTTTTTACGTATTCAAAATATTATATACTTTTTATTTACTATGCATAGCGATTATTATACATAAAAGTACCAAAAAAAAGTACTAAGCGTTGAATTTTCAATAAAGTACGATCGATATGTTCGACGCATGTTGTGTTTTTATGTATATTTCTGATTCGAATGTTACGCTTTATTGAATAAAAGTAGGTAAATACAGGCTTATATTTATGGAAATTTTGGGAAATAAAATATATTATTATATTAAAATCGGTTTGTTTACAATGCATTATTTTCACTATCGCTAGTTACACAGAATGTTAGTTCTCACTTCTGAAAACATTTAGTTCAAATTGTTTAACATATATTCATATTCAATTTCAATCCTTATCATATTTTATATATATTTTTGATTTACGCTCACATTTTTAATATTAATATGAACCGATCCTACTGAATACACACGTGTAAGAATTTCATTATAATGAAACGATCCAACGCAATATTTTTAAAGTAAACATTGTACTCAGTGATCTGTGGAAACACAAGAAAAAGCCTTTTATAATAAGGAATGAAAATACTGAATGAATTTAATACAAATATTAATCGTTCGATCGAAACATTTACATTTACTTGTGTCATTAATTTTATTATCGTCATTCACTTGTTCTTAATCAACTTTTTTGGGGTGTCTTATCTGCTTGAAAATTTTATATTGTAAACTATGACTCTTGTTCGCTGATGCTAACCCTTCTTTCGGAATGCCTTTAATAGATTGCATCAGCAGCTTGTGGTTTGTCCGATCAATGGAAGTATAAATTCGTCTTCCACAAACACGAAAAAATAAAATTGAATCATATATCCTAATGTTTTATGAAACGTTTAAAGAACATGACAACAGACTTTGATTATTTTAATTTCGATATATATATATATATATATTTTAATAATAACTTTTTTTTATTTGTTACGACTCCACACGTCATTACTGTGCTTATGTTAGGCCCGGGTTCCACCAATTCGGAGATTGGGACCAAAATTATATGCCAATTGTAAGTATATGTTATATAGTTACTTATGAATTGGATATCAAATTAAATTCCTTTATTCAATATAGTTAAATTCCTTTATTCAAGTAGTTCACTTACTAATTGACTGTCAAATTTAAATTTAAACTAGTACCGGATCGAAAAAGAAAACACCCTGATCTGAGAAGAACCGGCGAAAGAAACTTAGCGTGTTTTTTGTCAATTTGTGATTATCAATATCAAAATAAATAATCGGGATGCGAACGTTTCATTTCCTATGTGTGCTATTAACCATGAACTAACTAATTGTATACCTTTCGCACACAAGAGTTTTTTAGCGTTTTATTTTTAACTAGGCAACAGAGGCATTTTGAAAGTAACAGAATCATAAAATATAACAAAAAAAATAATTAAAACCAATAAATAAATCCATATCAAATGATACAATTAATTTTAAAAAGGAACTCTTAGAAAGATACAGTTCTAACATGATTATTAATTGTTATTTATTACATATCATAAAAATAAGCAACGAATAGAAAAAGAATAATCGTAATTAAAAACGATTCACCTACTATTATATGTTAAAGTATTTTCCATATAATATGATATTGTTTTTACGGAATCCATTACGTCGATGTCAGACACACGATCAATGTAATTAGTCAATTAATACTATAAGCATGAACAGGAAAACTGTTACTCTTTTTTTGTATTTTCACATATAAATGATTAATATTTATGAAAACATATATATTACCCGTCAAGTTTCCGACTATACTATATGCCCAAGTAAATACTACATTTACTTTTGCATTCTTAGTAAATGTGGGACTGACACCGAGAATGTCAGAATACCCACGAAAAACTAGCCTTACTCTCTCTGTCTATTGATGGTGCTAAGGGATTACTTGCACAGCCAATATCCCAACAGTACTTTGCCCAAATATTAAATTATCAAGCAGCTAATACAATCCAAAAAAGTCCCACAAACGCCTTTACTTTAGCCTATAAACAAATATTACATTTGGATTTTCATCTTTTTCTACCGCCGTCTGAAATTATAGCAAAATGTCCGCCATTTTGACATAGAAAAGCGCGGGAAACTCGTCGCTACTATTGATGTCATCGAATCGAACGTTGTTAGGCGGTGAATTGCTTAATTGTTCACACAGCTAATTCAGCTATTGATTATATATCTACGCTACACACATTGCAGTAATTAACAGCTTCGAATTCGAAATTCGAATTTTGTAAATTGTATCTAAATTTAATACATGGCTTCGATTTCAAATTCGTCAACCATTCCATCTATAGCGGTAATTCCTAACTGCAATTACTAGTACAAATTTAGATCGACACCGCATTAACTTAAACGACCACGTGTTACTAATGACTGCGGTAGCTGATCTCTACAATAGTATACAGTTAATTAATTCAATTACAATTCGCTAATTACTTCGATACTAACTCATTTACTGTTTATGTAAATAGCAAAAATATTTCTGCGAAAAAAATATTAATTACTCCTTGTATCTTTTTCTATATAGGAGAGTGTATTAAACCTTATCTGTATAATTTATATTAATACGTTTTCATCCCAGTAATCATTCAGTGAGTTTCAGTATTGAAAACTATAAAATTACTATGCAAGTACTAATTCATAGGTTTTTTTTAAAAAAACAAAGCGTTTCTATAAATTAATAAGATCTATACCAAAAATATATTATTAAATTATTTAAATTAACATATTTTTATATTTTTACTGAACAGAAAGTTGTATGACTCCCAGTTGTTGAGTCATATTCATGTTGAGAATTATGTAAATGTAATATATACATACTTTTTGGTCCAAGTCTTTGGTTGATAAATGTAAAAAAGATTTGTAATGTTTTTTTTTTTTAATTGTAAAAAATAAAAATGTTAGCATTTCAAACTGGTCTTGAAGCTCTGTCTACACTATGTATTGAACTTGTTGTTAGTAGTACTTGTTGTTGTAGGTACTTTTTGGAGACCGTTCACGTTAATTCAGCCGTGTGTTCAAAAAGACTTAAAACTTTACTTAGTCATATAATATTTTAAATGATATTAATATTAATTTTAAATAAATCACTCTGAAATGAGAAAATAATAAAAAAATAACTTGAATCTAATCGGACTGTATAGTAAGGCTGTAGCAGTGATGAATCATTTATGTTGTTAGAGCTAACTGGGCTACCGATAAATCTTCAAACGTGCCTAGAGCACGTTATTGCTTGAATCTTGCGAATCTGAAATAAGCTGGGACAATACGAAGTGAAATATATCTCGTGAATTACAACACAAAGTATATTTTAGATAAATATATTATATATGTTATTGATATTGAGCCGAGATGGCCCAGTGGTTAGAACGCGTGCATCTTAACCGATGATTTCGGGTTCAAGCCCAGGCAAACACCACTGAATTTTCATGTGCTTAATTTGAGTTTATAATTATTCTCGTGCTCGGCGGTGAAGGAATACATCGTGAGAAAACCTGCATGTATCTAATTTCAATGAAATTCTGCCCCATGTGTATTCCAACAACCCGCATTGGAGCAGCGTAATGAAATATGCTCCAAACCTTCTCCTTAAAGGGAGAGGAGGCCTTAAACCAGCAGTGGGAAATTTACAGGCTGCTAATGTATGTAAAAATTTATATTCGGTCATGAATTTCATCATCAAGGTCATCTAAAACTTTTTTTATAAACTGTTATGAAAAAGTTTTATTTTGTAGAATCTCAATGATAATAAATGCTTCAAATTTATTAGAAACTTGAAACCCAATTAAATACATATAACATTCTTATTAAACACTTCTACAGAAATAACTTCTTAAATTAGACGCATTATAATATCACAATTTAAATGTGTACGAAAATAACTCTGAACACGAAACTTGATTTGCAATTTTCAGCCCAGGAATTACCTTGGGGTTAAAGTAGTAACTTTAATCCAATTTATAAAGTATACACGTACTTAATGCACATCAGGTGAGGTGAGGTTTTCATCTCGTATACACTTACCCGCCTCAGGTGTCTCGACTATTAACAAGTTATTATGTTAGTATAAAGTTTACTATAACATTTGTACATGTATTAATCTATATTAATATTATTAAACAGTCTATTACTTCACACTTAAACCTTTAGATTAAATTTGGTATGACGATTGTTTAAGTATAGGTTGATTTCTTTTTATTTCAAACCTCGTGGAGGTAAAGTTTTATAAATTTTGCGCAAGTAAAACCGCAGGTTCAGCTAGTATTATGTAAATGAGAATTGAGTTCACACTATCCAAGAATATTGAAGTAACTGTTTTTGATAATAGACTGTGAAACCTTCATCGGTGGAGGGCGGCAGGTGTAACGTGCCCTACGTCCTTTGTATTCCTAACGACGTGTATGCTAATTTCATGATTATCGGTTAAGTTATTAAGACGTGAAGGCGTTACAAACAAACTCACTTTCGCATTTGTAGTATTAGTTTGGATTAATTTGAAGTAATTTTTAAACCGATTGTATCTTAGAGGTTTTGTAATAGAAATACAAATATAATTTATTGTTAGTTAAACACACTACATTTACAATACTTATCGAAGTTCTTACTTTTAGAGTCAATATTTGATAGATTGAGTGTTTTAAAATAATTACTATTTAATTCCGGGAAAATTTCGCGGTAGGGTGTTATGAAAGCCCGTCTGGGTAATCACCAAACCATTCAGAATATTCTCGTAGTATTGGTGCGATCCGATTTAAAAGTTAGTGTGCCCGGGTAAATTATTACGCATTATTAATGAAAGTATAGCGACATTATTAAGTAAGTGAGGTATGCTGAATATTTCTTAAAGCACCAATGTCTATGTTAGTGACCACTTACCATCACGTAGCCTATATACCCATCTGCCTAAAAGCGTTGTAAAAGAAAATAACGGCTGATACAAGCCACATTATTAATAGAAGTGTAGCGACATTCTTAAGTAAGTAAGGAATGGTCAATATTTCTTGCAGCACCAATTTCTATGCCAATGGCATGTCAATGGTAACCATTTACCATCATATGGGCATATGGCCAAAAAAATAATAGCTCTAATAGAAATATGAGAAGAGCATAAAAGTTTATGTTGTAGAAATATATAGTAAGCTTCAGATTCTAGCAAAGGTCAATGTCCGGGTCTGGGACATCAATGGACAGTCTAAAAACACTGACTAACTTCAAATACAGCGGATACATCATATGCCCGAGGCGAGCATAGCACTGTTTTAAGGATAATAAAAGTTATCTCGCGCAGTCTATTTCAAAACTTTTCTTATTATACTTTTCCATTTTCCGTACAAGAGTTGTTTGATCACTTTCAACATATGGTTCGGAAACATTTACTGGGTTTTCGATTTGAGCTGTAATTGTCTCGTTGTCACTAGCAGATTTCCAAAGTTTCTGTATTAATATTATCAATGCCTTGATTCTTGACGTCAAGCATCGCGCGCCTTGTTGATAATAATGACTATGACGTATGACGTCACGTCAAACGTCACGACGCTCTCTTATGTCTTCGTGCCACCTTTCGTATATTTTGATGATAACAAAAAATATTTTATATTAATAACGCTATACTTTAATTTTAAATTATGTACGATAATTTTTAAGAATTATTTATTAAGAATAAGTCCATTAAATTTTAATTCCCATAACATTATACATAACATATTTTTATGTTTATATTTTATTATAACTTTAATAATATAATATAATTGGCTGATTCTAAGCCTGCTCATAAAAAGATATTGAGTTTTTCTGCCAAGAGGATCAAGAGTTTTCGGAGGTACAACGTTGGCAGGGTTTCAAGCCCGTGCCCCAGAAAACACGTAAAATTGTGCCTGGTCTCTGGAAAGTTTGTAGTTCACGGTTTATCGCTCCATTGGATTATGATAGTGAGAGTATTCAGGTATGTCACACAGTCACACATTTGTCCATAAAAATCTTCACTTATTTATTGAGATTTATTCTTTTGAATCCTGTAAATAAATCGCGTATTAATATAGTTTCACTGGAAAGGAAGAAGAGCTGAAGCGCCAAAATGGTGCTTTTGAGAAATGAGTTTTAAAGTACTGTCTTTAAATTTTATATCCAAAAGTGCAGTTTTGGTGCTTTAGAGTTTATTCCTTTCCATGGTATAATATACGTACACTTTCTTAGTTTTAATACCATTTTCTGTTTGACGATCAAGAAAAGCCACACAATATTTATCAAAAGGCTTTTAACTTAAAGTTATTAATTAATGTGATAATAAGAATAAAGAAAAGAAAGAAATATAATACTCATTCTTAATATGTATGTACATAAAAGCGCTAAATACTAGTTGACTTTCAAATATTAGGAAAATGTTACAAAATGACAAATATTATTCAGTGACATAATGTTTTACGAAATATTTACATAGCGATCCCTTGTCGGAATTCTTATGTATATATATGAATAAATGAATATCGAAAGCGTGACTTTATCACTTATCGAATGTTTTTTACATTTGTAACATAAAATATGAGATTTATAAATATAAATGTGATTTCCTTTGAGTTTATTCCTTTGTTATGACTATATTAAATATTTATAGGAAAGATAATTAAGCAAAATATTTAAATATAGAAGTCAAGCCAATTTGTTTGAAATGAAATATCTGGAGGGCCGTGAGATAAAAATTTGACGACTTTTTTATGTTACAGATAGACCTTGTGATCTAAATTGTCGCTAACTAAAATTTCCCTTGTGCTTTTACATACATTGTCTCACTCAAACTTTAACACGGAACATAAATGGCACAAAGCATTACCACCAAGTAAAATACCGCATTGAAAAAACTTTATTGTTCACGCAAATTTTATTTATAAAAGTACTAAAGTAAAAAGCTAGTACAGCGTTTTCTCTTGTTGTTTAAATTGGTATGGATATAAAAAATGTATAAGTGTAAAATGTTTTTGTGGGGTTTGCATGAATTATTATTTATTTATATATTCAGTTGTTATTTTATAAACTTAAATAGTGTTGTTATATACTTTAAATTGTTATCATACGCGCGACGTTTCAATATAAATGTTTTTATCGTGGTCAGTTATTTTCTTAATAGTTTTTTCTTCGATAAAATAAATGCTACACTATTTTGTGTTTATTCTTATCGATATCTATAATAATATTAAAAAAGTAAAATAAATAAAAGGTAGTGAACGAAAATAATGATCTGATTCTAAAATATCTTACTGATAGAACAATTTATATTGTTCCTGGGCGCTATAGCAAATAAATGATATTTGTAAAATATTATTTTCTGTATTAATAAATTGCACCTATGCGAAGCCGGGGTTGCTAGTGTAATATAATAATAAAAAAGTTATAATGTTTTATATAACGAGGGGAACGTGGGGGAATGTGGGCGATCTTCGTCTCTCAGCTCTTCGTCCATCGTATTTTCAGGAAGAGTCTTATACTCGGAATATAATCGATAATTTGATTAAAACATAATCAAATTAATGGTTTTACTTTACTATCTAAGTGTGCACGTGCGCTTATATTAACATTAATGGCACGTGCGCTTATATTAACATTGACCACCGTCAGCTGTCAACCCCAGTGTTGCCTACCATCGTATTCGAATACACCCAATTCGATTAGGATTTGACGTTCCGCTTTCCAATCTCCAAAATATATTTAAAGAGAAAAAAAAAATAACTAAAGTTTCATAGTAAGTTTATGTTAAGATTAAACACAATTATCTATATACTACTTATATTACTCAAAATTTACAAATGGAACTTTAAAGAAATTCAAACCTATGAAATAGAAAATGTTTAACGTATATTCGTAACATAATTTAATCGGCTTCGGATACACGTAGCAGGAAAAGGATTTATGCGGTATCTTTTATAGAACTAAAATATACTGATTTTCAATTTTTTTAAAGATTTTACAAAATAGTTATAATAATTTTTTAACGTTAAATTCCAAAAAGAAAGATGATGATGAACCTTCAAGAAAAGAGCCTACACATTAAATGTGCAACGCACCTGTATGTCCTCCGATGTTGCAGATATCCACGAGCGTTTACAGTCGCTTTTCAACAGGTGACCCATGTGCATGTTTTCCACCTATAGCACAAAAACTGACTGGTTGAATACCATCCAGAAACCGCAATTACCTAATAAGATAAATGTGAATGTATTTACACTATCATTTATATTTCACACTGTTTTACGTCAAATATTACCTCTATCTTCTATGGCAAGAGCGTTTGTGTGCTAAAGGATATATCACTAGTTGATTGCACCTTACACTACCCTACACCTACACCTTGGGATCATTCCCATTATACCATTATATACCATTCCTTACATCGCCAATGCGCCACCAACCAACCTTAACCAAACTAAAATATTATGTCCCTTGTAAAATAGTTATGTTTTGGTTATTTTAAAAATTGTTGAAAACCATGTCTATTTATAATATTGAATTTGACTCCCATTTTCCCATATCCTATATCACATCACCCATAGTGTAACAAATCCTTACCTTTGAACCTTTGGATCACAATTCACTGTGCAAAATAATACCACTCTCTTAAATCAAGATGAATAAAAAAAAAATAGATAATTCGTATCGTATGTAAATTGTAACCGAATAAATGAAAAGCAATCAATTTGACCAAACTCATTGTGGATGCAAAACGTAGAGCCAAACCGACGGTATGTACATGTTACTATATCACTAGTCCAATGGTTGTGGTTCCGTACTACTGAATCGATCCCTATAGAATAATCAAATAGCAAGAGTCGTCAAGTAAAAGTATGTAAAATAAAAATTCAATTCATATTGCAATAGACTGGAAATGTCCCATCAACGAACTTACGTCACTTTACCTTGTAAGGTTTGGAATTGATTCCACCACTCTGTTGAAATACGAGAGCCGAGATAGCCCAGTGGTTAGAACGCTCACATTTTAACTGATGATTGCGGGTTCACATCCAGCCAAGCACCACTGAATTTTCATGTGCTTAATTTGTGTTTATAATTCATCTCGTGCTCGGCGTTAAAGGAAAACATCGTGAGGAAACCTGCATGTGTCTAATTTCAGCGATATTCTGCCACATGTTAATCCACCAACCCGCATTGAAGCAGCGTGGTCCTTACTTCCTCAAAGGGAGAGGAAGCCTTAGCCCAGCAGTGGGAAAATTACAGGCTGTACATGTTGTTGTTGTTGAATGGATAACATACAATACTGCTAAATGGATAATATATAATTTAGTCGCATTGTAACTAAAATCGGGGTGCAAAGTTAATGTATGTATTAAAATAAAAATATTCTGACACGTAGTTACGATAAGCATACAATCGAAACGATGGCATTTAGCCATCAGAACGGAAAACTAGAGATACAACTTTGTAGCGACGAAAAGAACGAGGAAACAACTTACAGGACCAGCAGACGATAATAACGTAAGCCTTAAATAAACATTGCTTTTTATACACTTTATAGAGACTAGATTTAGATGGATAAGGCAGACAAGCCAATATGCCACGTGATGATAAGTGATCACCGTTAATCGATGTGATAGTTATCTTTCTCGTCCTAACCCGACACATAAATTCAAAGCATTGCTGTTTCGCGGTAGAGTATCTGATGAGTGGACCTACCCCGGCGGGCTTCCACAAATCCCTACCACCAAAATAAAAAAAACTTTTAAATAATCAAAGCATATAAATACTTGTATGTTGCGTGGGTCGAGTAGCTGATACGTATGTAATGTTTCCATAATTAGCGGTAAAGAGACTCATAAGTCGATAGAATTTATAGAAACTGGCTTTCACAAATAGCTAATCGGACATAACCAATCATTAGGCGTTCATTACATTATTATCAAAGCGCTACAAACGATGTGATTTAGGCAAATCTATTGTGCATGTAATTACACAGGCTCTATCATCCTTTATATTGAAGCAGAGCCTTACGTAGTATATTTTGCTGTATTATAACTATTGGTTGTTGGTTATAACGATACGGGTGTGATATAATTAAGTTACGTCAAACATTCGCTACATTAGAGTCAAATAAACTCGTCAGTAATTATCGCCGATCGAACGATCGAACTTCAATAATTTGTCTCGACTGACTCGTTGGTCTAGTGGTGTAGTATGTGCACTACAGTTGGTCTAGTAGCTATTAGGATGTAGATGCGTAGAAGCCAGTACGGCTTCAAACCCCAGTTCGGGCCGATAAAAAGTTATTGTGTTTTCAAAACCAACATAACTTTTTATACAATTTAAGGAACGACTTTTCATTAATAATGATGAAATTTAGTAACTACTGTTTATAAGATTCAATTATTGAGAAAATCTGTTGTAATACGTACAGACGCCATTTTTTCTTGAATACTAATATTATTATTTAAAAAGGATCTAAGAAGCGCAATAATTTAAATTCATATCGTTGTATTTTTTTTTATGGCATTTGTTGGCGGACGAGCATATGGGCCACCTGCTGGTAAGTGGTCACCACCGCCCACAGACGAAGGTGCTGTAAGAAATATTAACCATTCCTTACATCACCTATGCGCCACCATCCTCGGGAACTAAGATGTTATGTCCCTTGTGCCTGTGATTACACTGGCTCACTCACCCTTCTAGCCGGAACACAACAATACAGAGTACTGTTATTTGGCGTTAGAATATCTGATGAGTGGGTGGTACCTACCCAGACGGGCTTGCACAAAGCCCTACCACCAAGTGAATATAAACGTCAGTTTTTATAGTTCTGCAAAGAAATAGGTCGATTTACAGTTAAACTTATTATAACAAAATCTTGCTAAAGTCAAAGCTTAATTTTTTTGTTGAATATTTAAATATTTAAAAATAGAATGCGAGGGAGTCGAACTTATCTTTGCATAAAAAATGTAATTGATGAATAATTAAGAATCTTATATATCAATAGCGTAAGCCGATTTTTGTCCCAGTGATTATAGGACCATAGCTTCACATAAAAAATCAATTATGGTCTCATTTTGAAGAGCTCAAGCCGTACATGTGCAGAAAAATAAAGAGGATTATTGATGGTAATTTATTAAATAGATACAAGTTCACATGGAAAAAAAAAAGCGGAAAAAAGTTACTGGCTAGTAAGAGAACGTTAATTTTGTTTCAGACGTACCACACGTCTGAAACAAAATTAAAGGCAATTGTTATCGACAAACTCCAATTCTAACAGAACTAATGTATACCATTTGACATTAATCATTTCGTTTAAACAAGGTCATTATTTTGGTGCCAAATGGGCATGAGTGACTTGCATTTTACAATGAACATCTAAAAAAAAAATCTTTTGTAAAATGAGAAGATTCGCAGGTGACTCACTAGTATATTATAAATGATATATCATTTTATATAACTAAATCCTCTACTGTAGGTATGTGAAAGTTCAGATCAAATATTTGCTCCGAAATTGATAACAAATTAAACCATTTAAATTTTTGCTAAATAAAAACCGATCTTACATACATAACATAAGCAGCCCGTAATTGTCCCACTGCTGGGATAAAGGCCTCCTCTCCCTTTGAGGAGAAGGTTTGGAGCATATTCCACCACGCTGCTCCAATGCGGGTTGGCGGAATACACATGTGGCTGAATTTCGTTGAAATTAGACACATGCAGGTTTCCTCACGATGTTTTCCTTCACCGCCGAGCACGAGATGAATTATAAACACAAATTAAGCACATGAAATTTCAGTGGTGCCTGCCTGGGTTTGAACCCGATATCATCGGTTAAGATGCACGCGTTCTAACCACTGGGCCATCTCGGCTCTCACCGATCTTAAAAATATATTTTATTGATGAAATAAACCTTGATATTGGCTTAAATATTTATCAAGCAAATTAGACGTTCTTTGATGTTTAAACGCCCAAGGGGTCTGAGTTCAATAACTTCGATATAATATTTCGTAATTTATAATTTTAAATTATTGAATTAATCATTTTTAATGTTTGATGGTCAACATCAAACTAGAATAAAAATTATTCTTTTTTTTAAATACACGCTTTGGTTGTCTATAAATTAATCCAATAATAAAATTATTAAAACAAGTGTGAATTAAATATTCCTAGTTACTCTAAAAATCTTGACCACGTCAAATGGTGGCAAGAATGCTATCAACATTTCCCGGTTGAATCGCAATTCCGATCCTCTGGGCAAAAAACGAACCAGCCTCAACCTCCTGTCACCAGTATTAATTTATACTGCTAGAATACTTACTTACTAAATGTTAAACTAGTTCATTTGTGTATTTTATAATAGTTATTATATTGTTATAATGATTATTTAAATACTAATTATGCAATTAAATCAAAAGATAGAAAGATAAACAATATCCATGTATTGTAATGTATTTCAAGAAGTCGTGCGAGGAAATTGGTTGTCTCAAAGAAAATAGTATGCGATGTCCATAAAAACTTCACACACCTGATAGTAACTGGTCCGTCCGTTGCTAAGAAATATTTAAAATACCTTCCAACAATAATGCAGTACCCACCTTAACAACAAATATGTTATGTCCCTTGTACCTGAAGTAACACTGCCTTACTCGACCTTTAAAACGGAACACAACAATTACCGAGTATTGCTGTTTGGCGGTAAAATTTGTAATGATTGGGTGGTACGTACCTAGACACACACACAAAGCCCTACCACCAACTAACATTATCATTAGTACCACTGGATCCTTAGATAAAGATGTTGTTCGTGTCTATTTTTATAATGATACGCTTAACAATCACACACAGCAATATCTTGCTTATTTTTTGTTTATATAATAAACTAGCTGAATCTGCGGCTTTATATATATAACACAAACTTTCAACCCGCGTTTTACCTTAGGGGTGGAGTTACGTAAAATTTTTAGCAGATGTCTACAACCTATCAGGAACCAAATTGCCAAATTTCAAGTTTGTATTTATAGTTTCTGATATTTCGATATTAATCAGTGAGTTTCGTTTATATATATACAGATAAGTGCACGAATATTACTCTCTGAATACTCATACGATTCTGAACAAATCCCTAAAACCAATAAAAACGATACTTACCATAAAATCACATAGAATAGACATTATGTTAGACAAAACGAGCTACTTGATCAAATTTCGCTAGAGTATGAGTATGAGATAATTTCTTTTAAATTAATAGTAACCAACAGATATTCTAGCATCAGTACCTACGTGAAATCACAATGCGATCATTTGAACTTCTCGGTAAATGAGTAATCCATCATAGCTATTTTTATCACGCGTATTTTCAAGTTTGAAGTTGCAAAGTGTAAATAACAAATTTCGTTAGCGGAATATTCTTAAAATTTCAATTTCTTTATTTGATAAGAATTAATGTCGGACGAAAAAATACTTGGTATATACAATGCTAAATATCTGAATGGGCAATTGTTAAGATCAGGAAGAATAAGGTAATTCAAAATAATAATAATAAATAAAATTACAAGATTATAATAGAATTAAAGAAAAAAAATACAACAGTTGTGTCCCCCAAAGAATGATTTACTCAAATTAAGCTCTTACGTGCATGTATTATACATATAAACCTTCCTCTTGAATCAATCTATCTATTAAAAAAACAGCTTAAAATTATTTTTGTAATTTTAAAGATCAGACAGACAGCGGTAAGCGACTTTGTTTTAAATTATGTAATCGACTCGTGTATAATAATTATCAAACAATAACATAAAAAAACCAATGCAATATAAATTCCACTTACTTTTAACAACCGACAATATTTTCATAAAAAGCTTTTTGTATCGTGAAGATTTTGCTTAAAATGACGTCGCTTTTTCTTTAAATTTTCGAAGCGTGTCTTTTAAAGGTGGAAACCTGACGACCGACCATACAATAGGGTACATAGCTTTGGGAGCAATTTTTCTTTGATGAGAAATATTTTCCTGGCAAAATAAAATTTATAATTAGTAAGAATATTTATTTAAAAAGTTAATTATTTTTATTTGTTAAGTTTGTATGGAATTCTCGTTATTATTAATTCTTTTATTATATTATTCACAGGCAAAGTTAAATACTTGTTTATTGATAGCTAAAATCTACCACTGGTTTGAAAATAAACACCTCGTACCGGAGAAGAACGGCGGCGAAAGAAGTATAGCGGGTTATATTTTAATGTCATATTTAAGCATTATATCTTAAAAGTATATTAATTATTTACGCTATTAGTTTTTACCAGATAATAAATCATTCGATACACACGAATTTAAATTTAATAACATTTTCAAAACCTCCGTGGTCGAGTAGTGTGTACACCGGTTTTCATGAGTACGCCACTCCGAGGTCTCGGGTTCGATTCCCGGCCGAGTCGATGTAGAAAAAGTTCATTAGTTTTGTATGTTGTCTTGGGTCTGAGTGTTTGTGGTACCGTCAATACTTCTGTTTTTTACATAACACAAGTGCTTTAGCTACTTACATTGGGATCAAAGTAATGTTTGTGATGTTGTCGAATATTTATAAAAAAAAAAAAACTAACTTTTCTGTACGATATCATAACTAATATACTATATTACAAGCCGTTTAGCTATGCCGTGGTTTCAAGAACATACATTTTTACACGTTTATAATATCAGCGAAATAAAAGCAAGAAGTAGAAAGTATTCGACATTTAAAAATGACGGTGGTTTTTGTATAAACTTTTATTCCTTTTACGAATAGAGGTCAGAAGACGGGATTAAATCGTCGTTATCGGGCGAGCCAGAAAATTGCACTTCACTTGTTATGAGAAAATTCCTCACATTCCGTTTCGCTATTTTCTTTATTCACCGTATCTGTCCTTGTTTCGCTGGAGTTTTTCTTATTTTAATTTGAAATCGTATAAACGTTAAATACAACAAACAATTATTTAAACTAATATGTATAATATATATACGGCCTTTAATATCTATAACCATAAAGTAGATTTAGACATTATGCCAATCATTTTGTAACAAACACTTATTTCCCGAAAACACTTACAAGTCGACGTCCTCTCGTTCCCGCAGTTTACATAGATGATGTCGGTCGGAGAGATTTTATTATGGAAGATCCTTTAATATTTACATGAGATATGATGGTAGTTCGTGAAAGGGTTAAGAGGGGCATATGCGTCCCATCTTTATATACATAACTCATCCGAGATAAAAGGCAGTAGTGATGTGACAGTAACTTTACTGAAAGTATTTTAAGTCATTCAAATGCAATTTTATTACAGGTTAGGTTAAATATAATGAATGCATGTAATTGTTTAAAATCAAATTTATAATCAAATCTAAAATGAGGTACACTATAAAATCAACGACCTGATCTGAACACGCATTAGTTTTTGTTGGTGCCAAAATAAATAATATATGGAATATGCTCCAAACCTTCTCCTCAGAGGGAGAGGAGGCCTTAACGCAGCAGTGGGAAATTTAGAGGCTGTTAATGTATGTAAAATAAATATATCAAATATCACAAATGTCAAAGGCACTAAGATATCGGGAGCCACAAAATCTTACAACACCGGGTCCGTTGATGCTGGTAATAACTGCCTCACCTTAATAAAATATTTTCATTGTTACAAGGATCACATGATATCATAGCACGTTTAGCTTAAAAACGATTGTGGACTATCAATTAATATCAGAAATCAACTACACTGTAGATATATTTTTAATTTCAATCGTTAATAGTCATTATGCCAGAAATGATACATTTACAAACATTAAATTTACATTAATTATAAACATATTTTATAAGAGCCGTTTTTCTATACGTGTGTATGTACGAAACCGGCGGGTCGACTCTCGGCTGAAATTTTCCATTTTATACACAAAGCGATTACGGAAGTGGTTCACGTCCACACAACTGTGTTATCTAATCAAGTTTTATATCGCTGGATTTTGTGGCTTTATGTTTCATTGTAATTGAATGAATCTACATCTACGCCATTTACTGATTGGAGAGTTTCCTGCACGAATGTGAATGAATACTTGTTTATTTTTATTTATATTTTGCCAATAGGTTACCTGAAGTGATCACGACCATCCATTATTATCATTGGTGACATTGGCTGGTGTATGAAATTTTAATCAATAATTACCACCACTAACCTTGGGAGGTAAGAGGTAACTTTGGGAGGTAAGTAAGAAGTTCCTTGAGCCTGTAGATACTGAAGTCTTCAAATCGGACCATAACAATATTAAAAATTGCTGTTTAGCGGTAGAATGTATATTAAGTGCTTGGTTTCCTACTCACCCGGGCTTGCACAAAGCACTAACACCAGGTAAAACTTCACAAGGTTCCGTATAAAGACACACTAATACAAATTCTTAAAATTAAACAATATTAGGGTTACAAGTTGTGTGCTCCTTCAATTATAGGAGACCACAGCATACACTAAGCTTAAGCAAAAAATAATAATTTAAATACAATTAAGACAACAAGTGAAAAAAATATACGTAGCATTAAAAATTAAATATAAATTACTAACTTTAAATTAAGAATAGGTTCTTAATTATTTATTTTTTTGTGTTAGGTTAAAAGTTTTTTATTCTTTTTATTCGTGTGCCAGTAAAAATTCAAACGATTTTTTTTTTTTAATTGTAGACGATGAAATATCGTGGAGTCGACGCATCAATCAGATTATGGCCACGACATGTACAACACTGCCGAAACGTCGGATCTTACAACAAAAAATAAACTATTAATGTAGGAGCACGTAGAGCAAACAAATGAAACTAAATTATGCTGTTAGTTTGATGGAAATAGTTTTGGTACCCTGAGTAGACAATACCTTAAAGTTGTATGTGTTCTGCTATCTTGTCTGTGATACAGATTGTCTATGATCAGTACGATAAAAAAAAAAAACAACATTCAATTAAGATAAACTTTTTGGCATTTCGAACGCTCTCGTGACAAAAAAAAACATTGAATAACAGATAAAAAAAATAAATGATTAGAATAAACTGAAAATCATAAAGAATCTGAAAATAAGAAAAAGTTCGTATAACTTTTGAGATGAAACGCTTCGAAAATGTTTTCTTATTTTCTTAATAATTAAGATTTCAAACTTCGTAACGATCAGTAGATCTTAATCACTAATGACTCGTCTTTCTGAAAGTTCTTTTTTGTTTCATAATATTATTAAAATTAATCCAGGTATTCAAATATTTGTTTTTGTTTTATTGAGAAAGTGTTTGGTGAAAATATAGACAAACCATTTTTGTTATAAATTTAACTTTCGTGGCATTTTCTATTTTAATAATTTATCGTTTAATTCAGAATGCCGAAAATTTTCAAAATTCATTTATTACATGGAAGCAACAGTTGTTTAAAAGTATATATAGTGTCGCTTTTTTTGCAGGTTTTTCTAAGCCCTGAGCAATTGTTTTCCGAACCAGATTTTTTGATAATCAAAACAAATCAAGGCCAGTGTATTGCTTCTATATTGAATGAAGCTTCTGATTCTGATGATATAAACATTTCTTGTAATATCTATTGCCATAATACATTTTGGGCTTATGGTGAAGACCAGCGCTCGTGAATCAGTTACATACCAAGCTAAGCTAACTGCGTCACAGATAAATCTCCGTACTATGCCTCTTGGAGACAAGGAATTAGTTTACTGTTTGACTTCACGTGTTATTCAGCTTTTAAATAAAAACAAAAATTAAATTTGTTTTTTAAATATAATTTAATTTTCGAATATATGTCCTAATTGCCAATTTACAAAAATAATGCTTTTAGTAATTGTTCCGCGACGTAATGTTGATTACGTTAGTTAAAGTTATTTTTTAATAATTTGAGATCAGCTGGTTTAAAGAATTAGACAAATTGGTACCCTATTGTCAATGCTTTAATTATTTTGCTGTAACAAATTATTTTAATTCTGCTTTGTCATACAATGGAATATTAAAATTTAAAAAAAGAAAATCTATTTATTTATTGAAATATTTAAACCATCATCTTATTACTAAAAACATAAATTAACAACTGGTATAGGTAACATTCAAAGTGTATATTATCAGTTTACGTCTTTAAAGTAAAACCATTGACATTAAAATATAAAACCCAAGCTTACCTATATAAAATATTAAATCAAATTTCAATAACTAAATTATATAATAATAGAAAATAAAGACATAACAAAGATAAGATACTGTACTGGAGAATATAAAGCGACTTAGAAAATTATAATTAAATTTAATTCACATAATATTGAACATAACACTTATCATTGTAAACAATGTTTCAACTTAAGTTTCGATAAGTAAGTCTTAATCCGATATTAAATATAAATTACTGATTAAATTATGTAACAATCATTTATTCCAATTAAAATATTCTAAAATATTATTAAAAATTATCTTTGTGATTAATAAGCGGTAATGACGTCCCAATAATTATGTTTTAAAAGAGAAGAGTGTTAATTACGATCAAATTGTTAATTAATATTAATTATAGCATTCAATGCTGACATCGAATACGAATTTTATTAACAATCGGTACCTTTTAAAATTTATGGTTACAATGTTATGAAGCATTAATTTTCAAATATATAGAGATCAACATTATTTCATAATAATTACTTACTTTGACGAAACAATACGAATTTGACAGTAATTTATTATTTTTGATCTTTCCAGTAATGAAATAAAAAATAATTTAATTTAATAATAATATTTCAATTAAATTGATTTTTTTTAACTTTAAACCGTACTTTATAATTCGCTTTCTATCATAGCTACTTCCTACTGCTTACACCTTATGATCGATATAAGTGAGTGAACAAACACATGATGAATAGAGACGTCACATTCGGTTAGATGTATAACCATATAATTTGATGAGAGTACGTGGAGAGTTTGTTTGGTTAGATATTTATTACATTACAATATTTATATGACGGGCCAATGTGTTTTGAGAGTGTCAATAAACGAAAAAAAAATGATAATGACACTTTTGACAGTAACATTGGGAATAGTGCGGCTTGGCGTTTCTTCACTCTGACGCAACTTCAGGCTCTTTTGTGTGATGCATTTACATTTCGCGTAAGCAAGACGTGCTTGGTGGAGCGTCGTTACTTTATTATAATATCGAAAGTGCTGATTGTATTACTGTTGTATTGTAAAACCTTCAAACACGTGGTTTTAATTCTTCTCGCCCGCCTACCTACGATCGCTCGGCAGCTACAGATGCATACAGAAAATTATGATAATGGCAATGTGTCTTTATATATATTAACTTAATATTTGTTAATATCATAGAGTACGAAGTGGGAATACGTCCTTCATAATGTGGTTGTAAACATTGGGTATGGCCTAACAGTAAGAACACGTTAATTTAATCCGATGCGTGTTAAATTTTTGTTCATAATTTGTCATGTACTCGGCGATCTTACGTGTTTCGGATGAAAATCTGTATCCAGGTATGTATCCTGCATTGGAGTAGCGCAGTGAAATGAACTAAAAATATTATTTTCAATAGAATAGGAGGCCCTAGCACAGCAGTAGGACGTTTGTAGGCTGTTACTATACTTTACGATAAATACACAATGTATTTAATATTTGACTTTGTATGAGCCAGTTTGATTACCACAGAAACATCAAGTATCCACTTGTGATATATATATGATATAGATATTGAGATACGGGATGTTTTTCTGACAATCGTAGAATTGATTAGTGTTTTCAAAAAAAGAAAATCAATATGTTTCTGTTTTTTTTTTTATAATATTGGTAGGCGAACGGGCAAATGGGCGACCCGGTTGTAAGTGGTGACTACCACCCATAGACATAGTGCTTTATGAAATATTAACCTTTTTTTACATCGACTAAGATGTTATGTATCTTGTGCCTGTTACACTGGCTCACTTATTCTGAAAACTGGAACACAATTGTCCTAAGTATTTCAACATAGATGGGTAACATAATGCGCTACCATAATGTGTATAAAAATCGTAAATCGTTAACAGAAATTGACTGCAAACGAGACTATCCAATATAATTTTTGTAGATGTGATTATTATTTTTTATCAGTTTTTTTTTATGAATTGTGCCTGTAACTATATTGAAACTTATCTGTAAGACTAAATACTTATCGGTAATAATTTTCTAAACAAAATGTCCAATAATTTCACTGTTAATCAAAAAAAGGCTTATATTGAGTACATTATGTATAAAACACTATACAACAAAAACGGTAGCTTTTAAAACTTTATTCCATTCTTAAGTTTACAAAGATTCTACCCTTGTTTCTTAGCAACAAAGTTTTTTCAAGTTTCCCTATTTTTTTTCTTCCTTGAAAGTTTTAAATATTTGTTTGGACGAGCTGTTCCAGATTACTCACCTGCATGCTACGAATCTTTCCGTATGAAAAGTGAATATTATGGTATTTAGTACAACTATAATCTAAATTATCAATTCTATCCAAAATAAAAAATAAATATTTATTTTTATAAATGTTTAAAAATTTATTGTTTATTATTAATAATTATTATTTTACGCTATCTTATTAATTCTATATAATAATTTAAATTTCAAAATATAAAAAAAATAGCAATTTACATTACATAGAACTCAAACATCAGGTTATGCGTTGTATATATAATAATATACACGAATTATACGTCACAAAATTGTTTTACTCAAACATTATAACATTTCTCCGGTACATTTATACTGAGAAATGTCCGATTATTTCCGCTAGTTGTCATACATATTAAGAAATAGATGTGTCAAAAAAATTCGGTTGGTAGCAATTCTACTTACATAGATATATATAACAAAATGGCCTCATTTAATAAGAGAAAAGCATTCATCGTCATTTAGTACAACTTCAAAGCGAATGCTTGCAGGTATTCATTATATTATTTAACTAATCTACAACTCTTTATTTGACTAAAACTAAAATGAAACCGAATATTATCAAATGTTTTTTAGCTCTGTATTGTTTTAAAAACAATGCGCACATAAGGAATATTGTTGTGATAATTATATTTACATAATTATAATACAATATGCACATTAATTATATTTATGGAATGGTACAATAATCTTAGCAGCATTTAAACGTCAAATCACGATTCAGATGCTCTATATTACATACGATACTTTTTACTGTGAAAAAATTTTTTTTCCACTATTACTCCATACATTGGAGTACTCTAAGTTTACGAGTACTCCACATGTTTCGATATTATAATGATCGTATAACTTGTAATAATAATGAATTAGTAATATCTGTTTCATTTTTTCTAGACCATTTTTAGGGTTCCGTAGCCAAATGGCAAAAAACAGAACCCTTATAGAATCGTCATGTCAGTCTCTCTGTCTGTCTGTCTGTTTGTCCGCCACAGCCACATTTTTCCGCAACTTCAAGAACTATGCTATTGAAATTTGGTAAGTAGATGTATTCTGTAAACCGCATTAAAATTTTCACTTAAAAATGATATAGAGGTCTCTAATATAATTTTTTTCTAAACTTAATAGTTTGCGCGAGAGACACTTCCAAAGTGGTAAAATGTGCGTCCTAAATATTTGTGTAACTTCTAAAATAAGAGAATGATAAAACTAAAAAAAAATATGATGTACATTACCATGTAAACTTCCACCGAAAAATAGTTTGAACGAAATCTAGTAAGTAGTTTCTTTTTAATACGTCAAATCGTAATAATCGCAATTTACCTTTCATTCTATCAACTCAAATATAAAAATATAAAATTGAATTTTATAAACAGAAACCTTGTTGCTACGGAACCCTTCATGGGCGAGTCCGACTCGCACTTGGCCGCTTTTTTTTAAATTTGCTAGAACACAAAACTATAGCGTAAACAAACCCATATTTGTGTAAAGTAACCATCACAAATTTACTCTTGTGACTCGGTTCGTTGACTTGCAAATCCTAGTCTTGTATAATTTTCCTCGCTTTACGCTTAATGACTTCTTTCATTCCATCTTACATAGAAATGTTGTACTACACAGTGATTATGATATCCTTATATTTATAAACAACTAGGAAAACATAGTATGCAAAATATAGCCTAGTCTAGCCTATATTGTCTTTAATCACCTTCTTGGCCTTTTCTTACATCTTAAATTACCTAAGGGATGTTTTTTTTATGATATCGGTAGACGAACGAGCAAATGGGCACCAGATGGTAAGTGGTCACCACCGCCCATAGATAATGGCGTTGTAATAACCATTCCTTACATCACCAATGTGCCACCAACCTTGGGATCCAAGATGTTACGTCCCTTGTTCCGGAACACAACAATACTGAGTACTGGTGCTTGAAATTTATACACTGAGTTAGCAATTGATAGTAATAAATAAATCTTATATAACAAAATTAAATAACAATAATAGACTATTTTTAATGTTCCTTTTATATAATAATAGTTTCCTCCCGTTTCATCATCCGCGTTTGATAGGGATTCATTTGTTAGAGATAAAAAGCTTATGTACTATCTCAGACTATGATTTTACTCTGCGCCAAATTTCATTTAAATGTGTTCCCTTCCCCCATCCCAACTTTAACATTTATAAAAAAATCAAATCAAAATAATCCTTATTCGAGTAGGCTCGTAAAAGAACTTTTTAATTGTCATGTTACAGTTTTGAATTTAATGTAAATATGCGTGAGATGTAAGATGTTTTGGACGTGAGAAATATGTCGAGAGTTTCTCGAAACGATTCAAAGGCAAGGTTATATTGAACTTATGTGTAATGTTTTAGAACGCCAAAATGTCTTTTACAAAGTGTGATTTGAAGTTCAGATACGTATGTTAATAGATGTTATTACGACTATAATTGTAGATGTAGAAAGTTATTTCGTTATGTTATTTTATAATTAATTGATTTTGAGTAATTGCTAATTTATAACCAAAGTTATTTAAATATTTTTGATACTAATTATAAATAATTAACAACAACAACAACAGCGCGATTTTTAAGACATTTTGTGCCTCGCACAACCACTCTGTGCAACTAGCTTTCGCCGGCGGTTTTTCCGAACCAATACGACTTGGGAACCTTCAAGAAAAGAGCGTACTCTTTCCTGAAAGGCCGGCAAAGCACCTGCAAGCCCCCCGGTGTTGCAGATGTCCATGAGCGGTGGTAGTCACTTTCCATCAGGTGAGCCTCCTGCTCGTTTGCCACATCTGACAAAAAAAAAAAAATGAAGTTTGTATTCTAAAATGTTGTATAATTATTTTGCTGGATTGAGACGAGTTTCGTCATAATCTTATACATCGAATGGATCGCCGGGTGAGCGAAAAATGAAAACATTGATTCCAAATAAAATGTATTATTACTTGAAATATTAATATGGCTTAATAAGTTTGACTCTGAGAACCTTTCAAATTGCTGAGTTGTAAGTCCAAATTCAGATATGTTGTAAACAAACTCTATGGATTTGGACTAGAATCCTATAGTACCATCATCATCATCGTGTCAGCCGTAAGAAGTCCACTGCTGAACATAGTCCTCTCCCAATGACTTCCACCTTGACCGGTGAGTAGCGGCCTGCATCCAGCGAAACCCTGTGGACTTGACCGGATCGTCCGTCCATCTCGCGGGGGGACGCCCTACGCCGCACTTGCCGGTACGTGGTCTCCACTCGAGAACTTTTTTGCTCCATCGACCATCAGTCCTTCGAGCAATGCATATATATCTATAGTATATCTACTTTTAAACCTTACTAAGTTATAATATATTTTATGCAATCATATCATCTTCGTGATAATCATGCAGAGAAACAAACTTTCACAGATGCAGTTATTTTTATCTTCGGATAGTAACGGCTTCCGTCTTGATTTTAAATTTCGAATTAAAAATTTAAATAATTATTGCATAATACAATTAACTAATGAATGATAAAAATGTATTATTTTATTTAAAAATCCTTATATGAAAGTGTCTAAATCAAATGAAACTAAGACATTTTAAATATATTATCAGATCGTTATTATGTCTGATGAATTAAGGAAATACGCAATTAATATATTCAATTAAGAAATTATATTCGTTCCAAATTTAAATAATATGTTTTTTGTACATTCAAAGTTCTAAATTTTTTTACGGGAATTGTTATAGATGTCTTAAGTCCTTCAAACGCATGAATACTATTCCATAATTAAAAGGTTTAGAAGATTAATTTTAATAAGATGATGGTGTTACTTTTTCAATAAATAAATAAAAATTACATTAAATATTGTAAAATTAAATAAATATTTATCGCTACTTAATTTTATGTAACCTAATTAAGAATGTATAAGACTGATTTACATGTCTGGTTGGAGTTGAAATGGATAATCACATAATAGATTGAAATGACTAGGCATCTGCTTGAGAAAATGAAGCAATAACATCTATATGCTTACTTAAAATGCTAGTAAGTATCATTATATAACTGTCTATTACTTTTGAATATCTTAAAACTTTTTAACTCAACGAATATAAAATGAATATTTATTTAAATGGAAAATATTTCAACAATATTTTGTATTTAACGATGTAACTGATAACTGTTACCGTTAACGAGTACCAATAATATAAAGCTTTTGAAGCGAATTCAGAGTGATAACCAAACACAATAGAGAAACTTTAGACAGTTCTGGACATCGCTAATGACGTGTCCGCTTGAGATGAGATGAGACGACGGTTTCATTGTTGGATGATTTTACAAATAATTAGACAGCTGAAGCTATTTAACAAAAGACTGAAAGTGCCAAGTAAAAGACACCAAAATTATTATAAGTTCTCACGACCTTACAATTGCCTCAGGCAAGTGGCTATCTTATAAGTTTATAAGCCTCGGGATCCTTGGCTCAGAGCCAGGCACAACTAATAAAAAAAATGTATGTGTCAACAAATTCTCAGTTCCTCCCTCTCCCCTGCGTCAGAAAGCAAGTATAGCCGTGGGTCCTGTAAACGAACTTTTTCCATTTTTCGTATTTGCTGTCTCATTGGAATATAGTGCTGCTGTATTTGCGAACACATTTGTGCACTAAAGTAGCCCTGCTTAGTTGACTAGTCTCCCTTTAGTGTGTCCATCGTGACCGAAATCCATCAGAACAAGCAATCAAAGTGCACAAGCGTAAATTTATGGTCTAGTCCCGGAGTTAATGCCCAAATTTTGGTTTCTAATCTATAAATTGAAGGTCGCGCGCGTACTATGAAGTGATTTCTGCTCGCAGTATCTTTGAACTACTTTAAAGGATTAAATCCGGAATTATTATCCAGAGTAGAATCGGAATTACCAATATGACTTAGACTTACAAAATTAGTAGACTGAAGATGAAAGTGGGCTGGTCAGATATGTCGAAGGACCGATGGCTGTTAAAGCAGACGAGACCAAGGCCGGAGATCATGATTCGGATGAGTAGGGTGCCCTTCAGCCAGGTTTATCGATGACTTGAGGTAGGTAGTAAGACCCGATTAGATTCTGAAAAGGTAGAACTAGGAACTTTGGCTCACCTTGGATCCAGCTGTGGATGACGATTGGCTAATGACAAGTGTGATACTGCATTATATTTTCTCACTCTAATTATAATAGCCTATATATTATATTTTTATGTATGTATTACTGGGATGTAGTTATGTGTAGGTTATTATTGTACATTAGTTTAAATATTTTTATATTATAGTTTTTATCTCTTCTCTCTATCTATTTTTCTGCACTTACCTGTTTTCTAAGCTTCTATCACCAGAAGTTGTCTATGAGATATCGCTATAAGCGATAAGACCGCCTTTGTGCACCATTTCTCTATTATATATATTTTATTTATCTTATATATTCATGTGTTATGCAATAAAGTATTTTAAATAAATAAATAATAGACGAATTTCAACGATATGACTGACGATTAATTTATTCTCGTTTTGAACCCACAGCTCCAAATCAGCACTAATAAACTATCCACATAACCGACGAGGTAGTTTAATAAATTTAATATATTACATATATTGTGTATATCAAAGCAAATTATACGGTCGCAATTAAGATACTTCGTCAAGCAAGATAATTTAAAAGCAAAAGCTCACTGAACAATTATTATATATTTACTTATACTCTCTTATCTTAATACATGTGCATCAAATTAGTCTTGATATATACTTTATATCTAACTGATACTTTTACTAAAAGTAATAAATTTATTTTTATGTAAATGTACTCGTAGTTTTCAGATTTTCAGACAGAATCATTCAATTTGAGAATGGTTACTAAACTGTGGTTACCCAGAATGTTTTGCATGATATTTCAATTAAGTACTTTGGCTTAATTTTTTTTTTACTTTACATTAGTCTTTTATATAATTATAAAAATGTATAAAAATTTTAAATAACGTAGGTTGATACAACAAAAAACATTATCCAAAATTGTGAGTATAATTATGACTTTTATTATATAAATCGAGGTTCATAAAAAGTTACAAATTATTAAACAACATTAACTGGTTTGGACATATAACACCTATTTTGCTCTTTATTTTTGCTAACACACGTAATTACCTGGATAACCCATACAAAATTCGATAATATCCATGATACGCAGACTGGTTTCATAAATGATCTTGCAAATATTTGCTACAAGATTGTCTTGGCAAATGATTTAATTCTCACTATTTGTGGATGTCCGCTGATAATTTATTCACGATCGGTGAATATTCGAGAGCACGCCATTGACCGGACAGAGGTTTGATGTATGATATTCAAGTTCGTAGTTTGAACGCATACATGTACATAATTATGTTACGATACATATTTTTTTTTTGCCAAATTCAACAAGCATGCAAGTCAAAATTTATTCATTCGAACCGGTTAAGTTACATAGTCATGTTATTTAAATACATTTGGCAAACATTTAAAAATCATTGCGCATTATTATGACTTTCCTCTCAATCGATCCTTAAGATTGGTGTTTCTATTCAAATATACCAGTAGCTGTTTACCTGGTTTATAGTATCAGTAGGCAGACTGGCAGATGTGCCACCTGATAGTAAGTGATCACCACTGATAACTTAAAGATTCTTTGCACCATTGCGCCACCCACCTCGGGAACTGAGATGTGATGTCCCTTGTGATTCTAGTTACTAATAGATCACTCTTCATTCAAACTGGAACACAAAAATCCTAAGCATTGCTGCTTGGTGGTAGAATATATGATGAGTGGGTGGTACCTACCAAGACGTAGTTGCTCAAAGTCCTACCACGAACTAACCAAGATACCTACTTAATTTTTTTACAAAAATAAACTGCGAGATAGCTGCTAAGTCAGAAACCAGAACTGAACAAACAAAATACTTTTTTATATACTCGTATATAATATTACTATGACTCGTACGATACGACACCACATAACAAAGCTAAACTAACTTTTCAAGGCATGGCGTAATTACATCAAAGATCTTCCCGGGAGTGGACACAAAATTAGCGCAGTCCAGAACTTTGTTCGAAAACTTAGTCGTGTATTTATTACCTTCATTTCTTAAAATTTATTTCGAGAGTATTTATATATCTGGTAATATAAATATACATAGACCATAATAACTAATAAATGTAGTATTATGAATTGTGTCTCATTTTTTTAAGTGTACAATGTCGTATTATATGTATATTTATATTAATTACTTAATAAAAATATTTGAAATCCTTGCTTTTTATGGTAAATGTAGTTGGACGAGCAAATGGACCACCTGACGTTAAATGGCGCTATAAGAAATATTAAACATTCATTACATTGCCAATGCGCCACCATCCTTGGGAACTAAGATGTTATGTCCTTTGTCCCTCTAATTACACTGGTTCACTCACCCTACAAACCGGAACACAACAATTCTGAGTACTGCCATTTAGCGGTAGAATATCTGATAACAACCATTAAAAGATATACCTACAATAGAGTTGTTCTTTAACTTTAACAATGCAACCCTCATCCAGTAGGTACTTTAATTGTGTTTGTATCGTGTTTAAAGAATTAATATATTAGAATAATTGTTCCGTAATTAATACTGACCATATTATTTATCTTCAACAATAGCACCTGAACACGTGCATATACATTATTCACTGGGTATTATTAACTCTTTATTTTTCAATTCCAACATGCCAACTCTAATTGTTTTTTATTCCAGTTTCCATATTTGAAATGCGATGTTCTTTCCAATATTTAAAAATATATTAATGACAAAGTGCTCAATAACTTTTTATATCCTATACAAGTTAGCTTGATCTTTTTGACAGATGTAAATTTTTCTGATAGAAATAACTTTGCAATGACGAACATATTATTTCCTTAAATCAATGATTTTGAAAATTTTAAAAATATTAAAAAAAATACATATAATACAAAAGTTCCTAAAGATTCAAGCGTTATCCGAAAATTTTAGGATTTTTTCTATCATTGCTTGCTTCAAAGTAAAATTTAAATAGAAACACTGAAAATAATAGTCACTTGTAGGGATGTATGTTGACGGAATGTTGACGCGAATAACAGGCAGTAACTGCTACAAATATCGATTACAAAAATATTGTTACGAACGGGGGTCTTTTTGGTTGGGGTCTCTTTGGCAGGTTTAACTCTTTTTATAAAAATAAGTTAAAAAAAAAAAGAATTCAAATTTGAATTAAGCATTCCATCGTTCCATCGACTGTTATATATGTTATATTATCTGTTTCTCATCACTAGCCCATCTGTCAAAAAGATCAAGCTGACTTGAACAGGATATAATATAACGGCAAAATTTTTTATTGAATATATTATAATATCTTTTGCAATTTCGTTTTCCTGCAAAACATGAAAATTCCGCATTTCCTCCATCGAGAGATACGTAGTAAGCTTGCTTTGAAAACGTCTTAGAATTCGATTTCATGCTGAGAGAAAATATTTTGCGGTCATCGCACTAAAAACATTTGATGAAAAATTTATTCGGTATTAAAAACTTGAATTCTCATCGAAATCGATGGAATATTTTCTCGATCGTTTTGAAAGTTTTATATATTTTCATTTAAATAATATATAAAAGCAAAAATACATCTTTATGAAAAAAATACAGATGATATTACGTTGAGACCATCAGCTTGGCTAAAATCAGCCAGAAAGCCATCATTAAGAAAAAAATACTTAATAGAGTATCGTTAAAAATGTATTAACAATAAAGCTGTACTTTAGCTTAAACAACGCTACCCGCATCCAGTAGCTATTTATATTGCGTTTAAAACGATAGCATTAGCATTAGCAGCCTGTAAATTTCCCACTGCTGGGCTAAAGGCCTCCTCTCCCTTGAAGAGAAGGTTTGGAGCGTATTCCACCACGCTGCTCCAATGCGGGTTGGTGGAATACACATGTGGCAAAATTTAATTGAAATTAGACACATGCAGGTTTCCTCACGATGTTTTCCTTCACCGCCAAGCACGAGATGAATTATAAACACAAATTAAGCACATGAAAATTCAGTGGTGCCTGCCTCGGCTTGAACCCGAAATCATCGGTTAAGATGCACGCGTTCTAACCACTGGGCCATCTCGGCTCCAAAAAACGATAACAAACTAGAATTATTGTTCGATAATGAATACTATCGGTATTATTAAATAACCAATCCATTTGGTGGGCGTGGTTAGGGCTTTGTTCAACATCAAGGATAAGTGTCACCAACTCGTCACGTGATGATGATGATTCTACCGCCAAACAGCAATACTAAAGGTATTTTAGTTGATTAAATATTATACATGAAGTTAAAAATCCAATGTTTATATCTTAAACGTTAATGTACATTATGAATTCAAACAAATCATTTATCACACTTATTATACAATCTTGTCTAAAAGTCACTAATGCGTTCACAGCTCAAAGAAGCCGCCTTTTCATTTTATCTCTTTACCACGTAAATAAAGGCTTTCCGGATTTAATGATAAAATGCTTTTTCGTTTCCATTTTCTATAACAAGAACAGATTAACTTGTAAAAATGTACATTATGGTTTAACGTTATAAGCAGTTTTCGCGTTTTTATTAGCGTTAACTGACAATGAATTTAGTTTTATGCGTTAAAGTTTAAACACTTTTAAAAATATGGATAAAAAATTATTTTCGACGATAAATAGCAGTGATGTCGTCTGACTTCAAATATCTTTCTAAATCAAACTAAAATTATAAACAGGTATAAGAGGTTTGTTTCATTTATATCGAACTTATATATCATTAAATAAAAGATGTATATTAATCGCTCATTACTTAAACGCGGTCGGAAAATAATATTCTGTCCGTGCTTTCGAAGCGAATGCTGACTGAACTATTTATTCATGACACAGAGTAACATAACATAACATAAGCAGCCCGTAAATGTCCCACTGCTGGGATAAAGGCCTCCTCTCCCTTTGAGGAGAAGGTTTGGAGCATATTCCACCACGCTGCTCCAATGCGGGTTGGCGGAATACACATGTGGCTGAATTTCGTTGAAATTAGACACATGCAGGTTTCCTCACGATGTTTTCCTTCACCGCCGAGCACGAGATGAATTATAAAGACAAATTAAGCACATGTAATTTCAGTGGTGCCTGCCTGGGTTTGAACCCGAAATCATCGGTTAAGATGCACGCGTTCTAACCACTGGGCCATCTCGGCTCATATACACACACACACACACACACACACAGAGTAAATGTGCTCTATTGAGGATTTGTAAGTCTCTAAAAGTTCTGCAACAAAAAGATAGTTTTTTCTGTGTTCGCTCGATAAGCACCCGAACAATTTTCTCTCTGACATTGTTGACGATCAACTTATTCACAAACAAACATAAACTAACTATATTAATGAAATGAAAATTTATATTCCAACTGTAAAAGATCATAAAACAAAACACAACTCTTTATAACATTAATAAGATACACGTCGCAATAATAACAAACACAGCGATGTTAATTAGGCCTTGTAAGTTTAATTCACTAATGTACTAAGCACTAAGTCAGTTACTTGAGTTTCTCATTTACCTTTATCTCTCAGTACACGCTCAGGTGCGATAAATATCACAAAACAACGGCACCTCACGTTATTATTCTAGAAAATATCACCACAGTTAAAAGAGAAATGTTTATTTATAATTTTCTTGAATGCTTTGCTATTTTTTTAAATGACTCACTGAAGGTTTCTTGGACATCTTAGCTTGCTAAGCTTTTTAACACAGGTTAACGTAATAATTATAAGGATTAAATAAAGCGTGCAACTGAGATAAAGGAAAACGCGTTAAAACATTTCGACAGTTTACAATCGTAATAGATTATAATTTTAGGATGACATAAAACTAAAAAAAAAATCTTTAGTTTTTAATGATATTTATATAGGCAGACAAACAAATGGGCCTTCTGACTGTACTGACTGTGCTGTGTGACATAGCACGGCATATTACTACATATTATCATTTTATAAAATTGATTACCGGATACATAATATCAATTACATATGATTTCGGTAAGACTAATGATTCATGGTAATAACAGGAAGCGAATCATGGAAGATCATTAATACATAACAAGCCACATCTTTCCTCTAATAAATGGCGAGCCTTAATTAAATTACTTCCGCCCAAAAAGAAATCGTTTTGTTTCTTCATTGGCTATCGGATTCGATTATTTATTTATCGGTTTATCTGTAAGGGATCCATTTTATTTTATTCCCTTTCGACAGCTTTAGATGGTAATCGTATGAGCCAATCAGATTGTAATAATTATAATTATTTTTATTAATTATAACCACTGGGTCATCTCGCTAGCCATATTTGTTTAGTTTTATTTATTTCACTCGAGCGAAGCCGGGCTATCATCTAGTTTAAATTATTTTAGAAATCTAGCAAAGTGAATATCCGTGTAATAATTTATTTTCGAGATGTAACGTAGGTATTAGGTTAATAAGGTTGAGAGATGGTTTCCATCAAGATAAAGAAATGTTAAGACAGATGAGAATCGCGTACTAAAGGCAAAGCCATGCCTATTTCTCTAGGTCCCAAAAAATTATATATAAATTTTATCACATGCTTTATTACTAAAATATATATGAAGTTTTGAACTCTATAATATGATTACTTTTCACAATTGAAGTAGATGAGCTTAGTTTTATTTCTACAGGCGTGTCATCTTAGAAATGAGTATTACATAACCGTAATTTTCTTAAGATAATTCACGTTAAATTATTATAATTTATTTAAAATAAACTATATTTTGACATAATTTAAAAATTACAGAATAATATTTAGGAAACAAATGGCGCTACATGATTTATAGTTGTGACATTAAAGAGTTTTGAAGGACTTGCTTTCATCTTTTTTTTTTTAATTAAAATTTATAGACGCATAATGAGCCGCCTGGTGATAAGCGGTTATCACTTCTCAGAGACATTGGTGTCGTAAGAAATATTAACTAACTCTTGTACCGCCATTGCGCCACCAACTTTGGGAATGTTTAAATAAACTCCTTTGCTAAAAAAACGGGCTCTTTTGATTTATTCGAGTACTTTTAATATTAACAGTTATAAAAGGGATTTGCACCAAACTAAATAAATATTATTTACTGATATAAAAACACTTTTGTTTGGTAATTAAGCCGATATTAATTTGTTTTATTTTATTTTTTAAGTAATTACTCATTTTGACAAAAGAATAGGGGATGATTTTTTCTTAATTTACTAAAAGTTTCGAACAATAAATAATAAAAAAAACTATGTGAAGTATGGCCTCCTCTGGCTGATATAACTGCTGCAATTCTTCGTGGCACGCTTTGGGCGAGGTTTTTTATGAGTTCTTCAGGAATACGCTCCCATTCGACCGTAATAGCAATTTTAAGCTCTCGGATGTTTTGTCGGGTTGGGTGTACAGCTCTTACACATTGTTATAGAAAGTTCCATAGATGCTTAATGGGATTGAGGTCGGGATTTCGTGCTGGCCAATCTAAACGGTGGATCCCGACTTTACTTAAGTAAGCGTCTACGGCTCGGTCGGTTTGCTCGAGCATTCTCATCCATAAACACAGCAGCACTACCTGTAGCCGCTAACGCTGGTTGTACATGTGGAATAAGGAGTTCTGTGATATAGCTTTGTGCATTTAGATGTCCATTTTCTACGAAAACTAACTGTACGATCTTCAGAAGTTATGCCTACCCAAAACGAGACAGAGCTCCCACCATGCGGTGTAATTTTTGATGTCATTGTAGGTAGACTTCTGATTTCGTAAAGCCCGACTCACAATATATTGGTCTTCCGGGGTCAGTATATAAATGTCCCACTGCTGAGCTTTGGCCTCCTCTCCCTTTGAATAGAAGGTTTGAAGTATTCCACTAAGTTGCTTCAATGTAGATTAGTTGTAACATAATTTAATTGAAATTAGTCAATTTCACCGACAAGCATGACAATTAAGTAGTGATTGCCTGGGTTAGAACCCATGATCATCGGTTAAGATGCACGCGTTCTAGCCACTGGGTCATCTAGGCGCATCGTCATAGAAATAATGAGTAGTAACTTTTTCTTAAACAAATTTAATAAACGTCATATTGCTTCTTTTTTAAATATGGTTTAATGAAGAGAAATATTTGAGATTAATTTTATTTTTCTTAGATGTTGTCAGTGGTATTGTCTGTGTATAGTCTAACAAATGACTCAAATTACTGACGACATGGTCTCCGTGTCAGATGTCTGGCTTGCGTCTTAATTTCTTGTCTTGATAGAGAGCGTCTAAATTGTAGCTTAATATGTGCACAATTAATTGTAATATGAATTATGACGGATATACTCTTCAGTGGAAACTATATTCCGTGCTCTAATGGCTTCACCTAAGAGCGTTGTATAAATCAGTTAAAGATTAACATGAGTCAATGTTGTGTGTTCTTCTTTCGAATTTCGAATCAATGATGACAGAAAGAGAGCATTCAGTGTTTAACAAAACACCCTCTAAAAGCATAAAGAGTTATTTATTTTTTAAGTGTTTATTAATTTCGTATAAAAGTATTTGGGCTAAAGAATTTATTACTAACTAGTTTCTGTTTGAAGGATAAAGATGGTCGGTTCGTTGTGACGTCAGAAGGGCAGCTACTACGCTGGCGTCAACACTTTGAAGAGGTCTTCCGTTTGTCAGCTGCTTCGACTTCGACACCTGACGCACCGCAAGTAAGTTCCCCACCATCCCGACTTCTCGACATCAACACGAAACCACCGACAGCCTCTGAAGTTGCGGAGGCAGTCCGCTCTTTGAAAACAGGCAAAGCACCAGGACTCGACCTGATAACTGCGGAAATGCTACAAGCTGACTTATCCTCCGCCGTCGACGTTCTGACGCCTCTTATGGAAAGGATCTGGACCGCTGAAGAGCTCCCTAACGATTGGAACAAAGGTCTCCTTATAACTGTTCCTAAGAAAGGGGACCTAAGCCTATGCGATAACTGGAGAGGTATCACTCTGCTATCGATTCCCTCTAAGGTTTTCTGCAAGATCATCCTGGATAGACTGTCGAAGGTCGTGGAGCCTTTTCTACGCAAGGAGCAGGCTGGTTTCCGGAGGAAACGCTCATGTACGGACTAGATCAACATTCTACGAATCATACTGGAGCAGGCATCAGAATGGCAGAGGGAGGTTTATCTACCACTTAAACGTAGCATCTGGTCCCGCCTCTTGGAAATTGGAGTGCCGCCGAAAATAGTCCGTTTGCTACAAAGCATTTACAACAAGTATTCTTGCAAAGTAACTCACGACAGCCTCATATCGGATGACGTTGCAGTGCACGCGGGTGTTCGTCAAGGCTGCGTCCTATCGCCGCTTCTCTTCTTAGTCGTTCTTGACGGAATTTTGCTTCGCATCTTAGAACACAGGCGCCGCTGCATAGAGTAGGGATTATCCAACGTCTTGGAAGACTTGGATTACGCTGATGACATATGCCTGCTGAGTCATACCCACGCCGATATGCAAGCTAAGCTAAACGATCTAAGTCAGGAAGCGGCAAAAGCAGGGCTTAAAATCAACATTCGGAAGACCAAGGAGATGAGAACTGGTTTGAAGAATCGCTCACCGTTGCTGATTGGCACAGAGGCAGTGGAATGCGTCCACAAATTTACATACCTCGGGAGCGTCGTGTCAGAGACTGGTGGAAGTGAAGAGGACATCGCTTCACGAATAGCCAAAGCCTGAACTACCTTCGCGCAGCTGAGACCTGTTTGGCAATCACGGAAACTGACCCGAAGGATTAAACTTAAGATATTCGGGTCCAACGTGAAATCCGTGTTGCTTTACGGGTGCGAAACGTGGAAGGTTACAAAGAACATCTCACGCCAAATCCAAGTTTTTGTCAACCGCTGTCTTCGTCGCATTCTCGGTATTTACTTATTACTACTTAGAGCTGTTGGAGAAATGCCATGAGAGCCCTATCGACAGTCAGATCAAGCGTCGTAAGTGGAGATGGATTGGACACACGCTCCGAAGGGACCCCGACCATATTCCCAAACAAGTTTTGGACTGGAATCCCCAAGGGAAAAGAAAGCGTGGCCATCCCCGTCAAACCTGGCGACGCTCCGTTTTGGCAGAGGCGGCGAGCATCAGAATGACGTGGAGCGAGGTGAAGGCTGAAGCCCAAGACCGATCGCGATAGAGGACATCTGTGGACGCCCTCTTCCCCATCTAGGGGACATAGGACATTCATCATCAGTTTCTGCTTGCAGTTTTGTCCATGTGAGGGGTGTGAGGGGTGGAGAGGATGGGGTTCTGTGCAGTTGTTAGTAAAGTGAACAGTTCTGGCGTAATTGAGGAACAAACATCCACCCACCAAAATCTTAGTAAGACTATCTCTTTTTTATATTACTAAGATTGTTATTAAATATATATAATTGAAATGTCTCTTGTAAAAGATAATAATTCGATAGCACGTAACGATATTTATTTATTATTTATTATTTATATATTATGATTCCAACCCTCATTATTTTTGTAATTATTTATTTATAATGAAAACGTCCCACGAAAGTCACATCGCTGTTTGGATGGATTTGAACCAACGTCCATTTCAAGTAATTACGAACAACAGTAGCTCAGTATGTAAACGATATATTAGACATTGAATGATATCTAAAATTTAATCTCCATACATCTGATGAAATATTCGTATCTCGCTAATGTGAGTCCTAAACAACAATATATCAAAATAAGTCATCTTTAAATACAGTTAACGTTAATATAAAATTACTGTTTTCCAGTTTTGTCCATTAATCAAACGCGATCATTTGCAGATATTTGAACGAAGAGATAACTTTGCGCCATTTTAATGATAAATGATTATGTGGTCGATCGGTGGATAATATCAGATTTCTGCTTGCAATATATAATAATATATGATCTGTATCTATAAGAATAATTAGACTCTTGTGTATAATTTGTTGTATACTCCTTTAATGTTTGAATTTTGATATTTATAATTAATATTTCCGTAGTTGTGGAACATTCATTGAGTGTTTCTTGCTACATGGTAAGTAAAATAAAATAGAAATAAATGTACGTGCATTTGCTTAAACTTAAGAAGTAATACAAATTTCATTTTAAACGTTATAAATTCGAATACGTTGCATTAAAATTTATATTACAAAATAAACCTACTTAGAGTTTATTTAAAACGTAAATATATTTACATATAAGTACGTTACATTTTTCTTTTTAACATTATCATATGATCATCGTATCATCTGCGCATCACATAACATGATCAATGTCATACGTATGGTAAATTTTGTGTACGAGTATGTAATGGCTAAATACGTAAAAGGAATGGTTAAATATTGTTCCAAGCTTGCCGATTTGATGAAAATTAAAACGGTACCCATCGTTCCATTTTTGAATGATATATTTTTACCGCCTGATGCATCAATACCTCGTAGCGTAATACATTAAAAAAAAAGAACTCGCGGTCGCCTGTGACAGAGGCTTGAGTTTACGTTTTGGCTCGAATTTTGGGGTGTTTCGGACATACAGGACATACATACATACAGGTATTTTTTCATTCATTATTATTCATTTAAAGTAATTAATGTTAATGTTGATTGTTATTTATTATTATAAAGTCATAAATGGCTATCAGCTTATTTTTCTAAAAAAGTTATTTTTACTTCTGTTCTGTAAAAATTTTATTTTAAATAATTGAACCCGATATTATTGAAAAAGCAACCTAAACACTATTATACAAGCTGATAGACTTACTTATAATAAAAAAAAAAACTGGAAAATATTGTTGAGGGATATATTTATATTGATTCGTGCACTAAAATCATAAGACAACGATTTTCAATATACACCTGTACTTGTGATTATATTAATAGTTACATATTTATATTTATCGCCCGGCATGCGTTATAATGCCTCTTTAAATTTGTTTATAACTGATACGATTTGCGATTAATGTAAATATTACATCTTTAAATATGATCAAACCTTTGAATTCAAATAGAAGTTTCATTTCAGTCACTTGAGTTGAGTTTATTTATTCTTTTTGTTATTTATAAAAATAGTATTAATTAAATACACGGTATTTCTTAACAAAAATAAATTTAAAATTCGAATAGAATTTTATTTCGTCGAATTACATAGTTTTTCTCTGCACGAATTCGATTGGTTTTGTCCAGTGAACAAGTTATCTCATCGTTTATTTAGTCTGTGACAATAAACACGTCCAATGAAAATCGAGTACTTTCGAACTAGTAACGATACTAAGGGTATATTATTTTTAAACAACTTTTTATACTATTATTATACTATCAATGATAACATTTAACGAGAGTTGCTGAAATAATTTGAACGCATTTCGTCACTAATTAACGAGCTTAAGGATAATGTCATACTAAAAGCTAAGACATAATTTTATATACATACATATAATATACAGTATTAAGTCTAAGTATAGTCTTTGTACACAAAATTTGTATACATTTTTTTTTTAATGTTATGTTTTAAAATATTTCAAGGATATTATACGGGTGATTTCAAAAGTCGCTGTCACTAAAATATTATATATTGAATATCACTAGGGAAAGATGAAACGGGATTTCTCAGTCGGAATGAGATATATTTCGGGTTGCACTGTCCTGAATTATGTATGAGGCTGACGAGTTCAGCGATCTGTCATACCACTATATTCAATATTATATTTATTTTTAAATCAGTACCGTGTACTTAACTCGAGTTATTATCTGTGAATACAGGTTTGTAAAATGATGTGTACCCTAACCTAATATAAGCCACTGTGACGTGTTATGTAATAAACTAATTATGACGATTTAAAAATTGATAAACTCGAAAATTCAATATATTCCATGTTGTGTAATTGTTTATTTATTTATTTATTTATTTATATTTATTATATTTTAGGACAACCTACATACATACAATATTACATCAACATATAAAAAAATACATTTCAAAATGATCTAGGCCAAAGTTCTACTACTTTTTTTTTGTTATAGGTGGCAAACGAGCAGGATGCCCACCTAACGGAAAGTGACTAACACCGCTCATAGACATCTGCAACACCGGGGTGCCTGCAGGTGCGTTGCCGGCCTTTCAGGAAGGAGTACGCTCTTTACTTACTGGTAGTCTCACCATGCATTATCATATTACACAATAAATGAATTATATTATTTATTATAGTCAATGTTTTATGTAAATGTCTTGGTGTGCAATAAAGTGTATTGTTATTATTATTTATTTATTTAAATGCTTTATTGACCCCCATAAAGTTAATGGGATAAAAGGCGGACTTAATGCCTGAAGGCATTCTCTGCCAGTTAACCTTTAGGTCAAACAGAAAAACCATGAAGGCGGTAATTCAAAATTAATTAAAAATTAATTAACAATTCATAACAATATATGCGCATACTTATATAAAACTACATAAAAAAAAACGTATACATACATATCCATATAGTATCTACAAAATAAATACTGATATATACTGTCTATCGTAAAAACATATAGATATAATATAACAATAGTTAATTTAATAATAATAGTGCATAACAGAAATCATAAGAGCTAGGGACTTTCTGACAATATGTGCTCACGTAGACGAGTTTTAAAAGTTGTTTTTTTTTTATCTGGTATATTACCATCAAAGTGCAAACAGTAAAATAATTTAGGTGGCAACACATCCATTAAACACTTTTTACTTGGTGGTAGGTCTTTGTGCAAGCTTAACTGCATAGGTAAAACCAACTCATCATATATTTACCGCTAAGCAGCAATACTCAGTACTGTTGTGTTCCTGTTTGGATGAGTGACCCAGTGTAACTACAAGCACAACATAACATCTTAGTTCCCAAGGTTGGTGGCGCATTGGTGATGTAAGAGATACCATTACATGCCATACCATTTGTATAAAAGATTTATGTTTTACAAAATTTATTAAGATTTATAGAGTACTGTGGGAGCCAGCAGAAAATAAATGTTTTTTAAAAAGCATTTTTTAACACATATTTCTCGACTTAAATCCCACAAGTAAGCTCTAGAAATACAGAAAGATTTATCATGATATTATTAGTAAACATACAGTTTATAAGTATTAACATTAGTCGACTTGCATTTAAGGGTTGTCAGGAGTTAGGCATAAAAAAAAGCCGTCCTTGGAATTCAAGCTTCCTTCATTTTACCAAATTCGCTTCAGTAGATTGGCTGTAAAAGAGCAACGGACAAACAAACAGGGTTACTTTCTCATTTATAATAATAGTATAGATTACATATAACTATACTAAGTATTGTTACAGGAAAGGAAGAAAGGCTAAAGCGCCATAACGATACTTTTGGGAAATGAGGTTAAAAGTTAAGTTAGTAAGGTTTATTTTTCAAAAGTACCATTTCGGTGCTTCAACATTTTTGTTCGATTACACTGAGTTTCCACAAACTAAATATTCTCTGTTTGTTCCACATACATCTTTGAAATAATGTATTAACATTATCTTTTGCGTTACGTTATAAGCCATGTGAACATAACTATAAAAATTGATGGTCATGTCCGACCAAAAAATATTGCCATTGTAAGAAAAATAAACCATTCCGTTCATGGTTAATATTACGTTAGCCGTGAGATAATATGTATAGCAGCTTTGGTTGTACAATAACTGACAAATCTGTTTTACGAATTTAGAATTTATTACCAAAAATTTCTTGCAATTTGGATGACCAAGTGCTGCCAGTGATTAAATTGATCTAAAATATTGATGGCTAAATAAATCTTATAAGCTCACTCAGGAGCGTATGCAAAATATTTCCAATAAAATGCTAATTTCAGCCCTCACTGCATCGCTTGCAGTGAACTTAGTCCGAGGAAACTCGCCTACTTTCAAACACACTCCGAAGTTTTATAGTTTCATATGAAATTTAAACTGAATCTGTAACATATTTAGTCACAGTTTGGCGTATTCATAGTAATTATAACAATGAAATTATTTATTGTACACCACTATATCGACGACCTCCGTGGTCGAGTAGTGTGTACACCGGTTTCCAGGGGTACGCCACTCCGAGGTCCCGGGTTCGATCCCCGGCTGAGTCGATATAGAAAAATTTCATTAGTTTTCTATGTTGTCTTAGGTCTGGGTGTTTGTGGTACCGTCGTTACTTCTGATTTCCATAACACAAGTGCTTTAACTACTCACATTGGGATCAGAGTAATGTATGTGATGTTTATTAATATTTAAAAACTATTTATAAATGTTACAATAATATATACATTCTAAGATGCACAATAAGGCGGTCTCATTGCTAAGTAGCGTTCTCTTCCAGCCAACCTTATGGGATGGAAACAGAACCAATAATAAGTATATAAATAATCAAAATTGTACGTAATACATATAAACGATAACAATATTTTATTATTACCATTATATAGTAATATATATAATAATATATTTAAGTAATAACATTAAAGTACGTCAGAGCAGATAGTACTTTTTTTTTCTTATCTCACATCTGTTATTTCCGCTTGTGGTCTACTAGCGGAAATAACAGTTATACCGTCCAAGCTCCTAGATATTATGGTATTGACACATCCATCGATTCGGTTTAACCGTGGTTAATAGAATTTTCTTCGCTAATGGTCACTAATCCAATAATTCTATTTATGAATTATACTATATCTATCATGTACCTGTACTCATAATAACATAATTAATATACAAATGAAATGAATCAACAAAGTCAAAAGCGTAAAATACAAGCATTTTTGTCAATACAGGAACAAGTGAAAAGGAGATCACGCCGATATATTTGCGTTAAAATGCTTTCTCAACCTGCAAATACCAAGCGTTCGTTATTATAAAGGTCAGATAGCTAAGGAAAAATTTAAAAGGTATTTCATAAGCAAAATTTCAATGAACTCTATATTTTCTCATATAAATTCTTATTGCTAATTTTTTTAGTGTATGATTTATTGATATCGTTTCGAATGTAGAATTTGTCTTTATGACTATTCTGAAAACCATTGCTTGTATTTGTAATACAAGAAAAAGTTATGTTTTTGGTCTTATAAATAATTAAAAATTCATAATTATGAAGGTAATATTTATATGTTTACTTGTAGAAAATCTTGTTTGCATATAACAAAGAAATTCATACACAGATTTCTTACGACTTGATTAGTCAAATCCAATTTTATTATTTTATTCAATATAGAAGCATTACTCTACTTATTTACTATCAAATTAAACTCTACAACCGGTTTTTTTTTTGTTAATTTGTAATTATTTACATGTATTTAGTATCAAAAATAAATAGCAGTCCGACAAACTATTTAGCAGACTTTACTTACAATTAGGTAACCAAATACCTCATTTGTTTGTTGTATATTATGTAATGTATGTAATATAAAAATATATTATCAAGAAAGCCTGAGACGTTCTACTATGTTGCTGCAGTTACGGCTGGCTCTTAATGCTCTGTCTGATCACAAGTACAAGTGATATATCTCTTATAATTCGATGAGATGACATTCAACATATCAAGAGATACTTCAGACATAGGGGCAACGTCTTGAGGTACTTGCCAAATTCCAAACATCATTGTAGTAAGAATTTATTGACAGAAAAAACCAATAACAACTCGAACTAGGGCTTAAGCCCAGGAGTTCAATATCTGCCTCATAATCTAGCAATAAAACCAACGAGATAGTCAAAGTAATTATACTATTTCACTCATGGCAACAATGCAATATTTGGCAACAATATATATATATATATATAATGTATTAAAATTATAATACCCAAAGAAGATAAGCACCTAACCACACCTAACAAATACACTTAGTCTTAAATAATAAAGTTCTTTAAAATGTTTCTAACAATTCACTTTAGCTTATTAATTTTATCATTCAACACTAATCCGTAATTTGGATGCGTGTTTATTGGCACGAAATGCGGTATTTTGATTTCATGATTTCGCATCAAACGATCATATTATTATTGTGTGTACACCCTAATTAGTTTCATCAAACAATAGCAGTTGGTTCCTGCTATTTTCGAATGAATATTCGTATTTGTACGTAATGCATTACAATATTATAAAATAAAAATGTAATTTATTAAGTAATAGAAGTACTTTCTCATAGTGCAAGACAGTGTATACCTATGTGTTAACATTATCTACTAAAAACGTCCATTGTCTACCAGTTTATATGTGATATAAGATTTAATTACAAATATGATATTATTGGTAAGACCCACATCATTTAATATATTACATATTTCACAACATTGAAAATATATAATTTTCAATTTTATGAATTGTAATCGTAAGCCTTTTCAAGAAAAAACGTTTTTATCTTTGAGATTTTATACTAAATAAATCTGTTTCCTTTTACGAGTTTATCTGAAGATAATATTTCGTTGTGGGTCTGCGCTCGTAAAATATTTCGTATTTTCTCAGACTGATTAATTCTGGTGAAGGGATTTTTTAATGTTAATCGGAATTTTAAGGAGGATATTCTGTACAGTAATGCGGCCACCGCGGTAATAATTTCAGGGCTCGTGTATACATGTATGTTTATAAGGTTCATTATTCCACCATAAACGCCTGTACAAATTATTGTATTATGTATCGGGTATCGTTAGAATCCTTATAGTCACATTGTTTGTAAATTAATTAGTTCATTAATTCATGAGGTAATTTTTTTAAGATACGGTAAAAAACAAAAAAAATGTTTTATATTAAGAAATTATATTATTACTAAAACAGAAACGATGAACAAAAATATTGAAAATCATTTTTTGTAACAACTCTGAAAATCCCTATTACAAGGAAAATATAAGAACAAAAAAAAATATTTTCGTTTGAATTATTTTTTGGTTAATGACCAAATAAAAAACAAAATGTCTGGGGCTTAAATACAATATATTCATATTAAACATCAGGATTATTATTTATTTTCAAATCGACCTAATATTTTGTCCTCTTAGCTTTCAGAACATGTTGCGAGGCGTAAAACTGTCTCATTAAATATAAACAAAGATTTATTCTTGTCTTATTTTCTCAGACAATGATTTATTTATTTCCTTCCAAAAATTACACGATGTTTTGTTTTATGGTTTGAAGAAAATCCGTAATTATTTTATTGTGTGTACTAAATTAATGTTTAGTTGCCATCCAAGCCATTATTTTTGCTTGTGTATATGTGTGAATCTAAAATAGCGATATTTATTAGTTAAGTTATAGTTTTATTGATTGGAAAAAAAAAGAAAAATTTATCTTTACAAAGAATATTTTGGACATTCGTTGGGGCTATGGTTGTTGGTGTATTCACAAGGTCTTGCTTTTAATATATCATATTTTGTGTTATTATATAACATAAAAATATATCATTTAAGAGTAATAATTACAAACTTTAGTATAAGGTATTTATGAGACAAGCATTCATGTGATTATCATAAAAGATTTTTAATTTACCTTCTTTAACAGAGAAAGTTTTTGGGTTGGAGTTGGCTGGTATATGGATAGTAAATGAGTCTGAGAAGTGACTGTAGCATTTAGTGAAACAATTTATGATTTAATTTTGACTAAATTAATCTAGAAAGCCCGAAAGTTAAGTAAAGATCTATTCACTTATGAAGGCTGGCGCCTCAATCATCTCAGTTATAATCTATTATTTTTTTTGTGTTCTTTGTTTTGACATTAGTTATCTCACATCACATCGCACATCTTAACATCACGAGCGTCACTCAACAACATTACTGATATGTAAATTATGGAAGTTGCTATCCTCATACATTTTCTCCGTGGGATATTGTCTCTAAGTCCTTTCAATCTGCATTTGTTTGCGGTAATAAGGTTATTTTATTTGTATGTAGTTCATAAATTTATTTTCATTTTCTGTATGAGTTTTCTTTGATTTTAGTGCCAATTATTTTCGTAAGAATTTACATATTAAGACGGTGGAGAATTTACATATTTATTTTACTATTGTTATTGATGAGAGAGCAATTGTGATTTATTTATTTATTTGGATCCCAACAGTCGTACCTAATAAACACCCAAAACTCACTCTATTTATTACAACTCACTCTATTAAATTATAACTAATTATCTACAACCGATTACAGGATAACACACCATTCTTCACAAAACAACAAGTAGAATATATAAAATCAAATTTAAAAAAATAAACAAATATTTGAATAAAAATAACAAACATAATAAAGAGGTAACTAATTAAAATTAGCAACCTTTTTGTAGTTTAAAAAAAAACAAATGACGTAACTAAATAAATAAGCTAAATTTATATTTGCACTTTAAATGAAATCACAAGTTTTCATTAATAATGAGAGCCCGTCACAACCAATGTCCAGTGTTGTTGTATTTTGAGACACAATGATTATTACTCTCGCGACATTCGTGATCATTTTGTCCAAGTTTTGTTCGATGGAACAGTCACACAATAAAAATACGTTACTACCTCGGATTAAAACAGAAGGCAGACAAGGCACACGAAAAATTTTTGGTGCAGCAACAAAAACGAATACAAAATCAAAAGCGAAAGCAAATTCCATTTTAATCGAAAGAACCATAACAAAATACACCACATAACTTCACAAATTATGTATTCATAGAAGCGTAGGTAGTGTAAGACTAGCATAACAAAATGGGAAATTATTCGCTCGTCACTTTAAAGTTGAGAATTTAATAAAGATTATGAAAATTCCTTAAGATAAATTATTCCTTATTTATTAAGGATGGAAGCAAACACGTACAATTTTAGCTTTACGCGACAAATATTAGTACATTTACTTGATGGTAAGGCTTTGTACAAGGCCATCTGGGTAGGTACCACCCACTCATCAAATATTCTACTGCCAAAGAGTAATACTTAGAAGAGCCAGTATAACTACAGGCAAAAAGGACACAACATCTTGGTTTCCAAAGTTAGTTAATATTTCTTACAGCGCCAATGGGCGAATGTGACCACTTGCCTATATAATAAAAAACAAAAAAAAAATTATAGCCGATAACTTTGTATCGAACTAGTGCCGGTTGTTGATGTCGTTGCTCTCGAAGTTTTCTACAAGTATGTACGTACCTGGTAAAAATGAACAAGATTGGTAAATCCAACTGAGAAAATAGTCACATGTAGATTCCATCTTAACTAATCCAATGTTAATCTTAATACTTCAGACACTAAAATCGAAAGTATTCTAGCAATGTATGCTACCAATAATGACAAACGGATTTATTCGAGACGTGATCCTATGCATGAGTTATTCTCAAGTTCAAGGTCACTCAGCATGGTATGAAAAATGCTCGGTATTTCACTACGTGACGAACGTTTAAATCCGTCCACGAACGAAGATAGCCGACATAGCTAACATAGGCAACGTCATTTAACGAACTGGTGAATTTTGAAACTTGTGGGGAAGTAAATTTCTTAAATTTAAAAAGAAGTAAAGAAAGAGGAGGATTAGATGATCTGAAAATATAAAAAAGACGACGGGAGTGCATCGGGCCCATATAACGCCCAGATTAGCTCTAATTAGCGACTTTGTTCAGCAGTGGTCACGGTATTAAATAGTCTTATGTTTAAATCTAATATACTTATTTAAAATGCAAGCATGATAAAATATTATTTACCAACGAACATTTTATATTACTGCAATGAAGTAAATTATCAATATCGGCTTAAGAATATTTTAGATGCTTTAAAAGTACGTCATATTTTTTACTGCCTTGTGCCTTGCAGCGAGTTTTTGTGTCATAATTTTCATTACAAAGAAAGCAAAGTGAAAAAAATGTCTTTTAAAAGTTTTTAAAACGAATATAAAAGCAGGTAAACTTAGTCCATTTGACGTGCCTTGTTTCAACATAATTCATAATAAATTATTATATCTATAATACGATAGATTGTTGTCTGAATTAATATAAAATTACAAATAATTTTACAAGTTGAAGTACTGTGAATATTGTAATTATGTCCATGACATGGGTGAAACAGGAAACTAGGTTAATTCAAGATACTATGATAAGCCAAGGTTGTAGAGATAATTTTGCTAAATATAATTTTAGATGAGGGTATGCTTTGTTCTTGTATTCCTGAAGTGGATTTATAGCAATTGGTCGTACCGTGCCGTGCCGTGCCGGAATGTACCGTTTCTAATCTTTCAGATGAATTCTATAACTATTATATAATACACATAAAACAGTTATTGAATATTTGAAAAACCTTGATGTTAATAATGGACCTGATGGTTTACCTCCTATATTTTTACATTCGTGTCGTCAATTTCTTTCTTATCCAATATTTTTATTGTTTCATAAGTCTTTGAAAATAGGTGATATGCCTTATTTATGGAAACGTTCTTATGTAGTTCCTATTTTTAAATATAGAGACAAGCATAATAATGTTTTCCTAATAAAGTAAAATAAAAAAAAAGGATATATTATAAGAATATTGTAGATATATGGCATTACTATCAACACTTTCAACAATGAAGAAAATAATATATCTCATGTTCCTCATTCCAAATTTGAACTCTCCAAGACCTTGAGTTCCTTATATTAGTCAGTATTGTTATGTTCTGGTTTGAAGGGTGAGTGAGCTAGTGTAACTACAGATAGATATAACATCTTAGTTGTCAAGGTTGTTGGCGCAACATTGTTGTGAAGAATGGTTTATATTTCTTACGACGCCAATGTATGAGCACTCAACATCAACCAGACAGTCCACGTAAAAACACTTTTAGTGTTTTAGTAATTATTATCTTTATGATAGTATATTTATTTTATTACAGTATATAATAAAAAATATATAAATATTTATAAAATAAAATTTTATATAATAAGACAAAGCTACGAATATATTTACTGCAAGGGTTTTGAGTAAACGTGGCGTATAATTAAACGACCTTAGGCGAATAGCATTTTCTTTGAACGCATTAACTTGATTGGTGTTTAACTGCTTAGAGTAAACCTATAAGTTTTTCGATTAGGAGACAGATGACACAATTTACCAACAAAAATAAATAACAATATACAGAAATCCATAAATTGCTGATGTCCTTATTCTCTAAAATTATTCTTTCTCATATTAAAAATTTAATATTTTTAAAATCCAACAACAGATATCTATATAAAATAAAATATATACTTTTAAATAACATTTTAGCGTTCAAAACGTTTTTTCTCATTCTAATTTTCTGTTTCTTAATGACATGTTAGCAGATGCCCATGTCCCTCTTCGGTCTATAAACTATAAGATTTCTCATTCACGTCGACACACTTCTAATACCTTTAAGAAAGAAAAAAACAAGTAAAATTCTTTCGCGTTGTTAGTACAAAATTGACATCATATCATTGTTATATACCTGATAGTTTATCTTCTAAATGACACATACTTTATAAATAACACAGTAAATTTCTAATACATTTCATTTATCCAATACAACGTACAATCGTCATTCGATTGTTTTTATTCCAGTTATTCGGGATCAGACCTTTACGACCGGTTGACTGACGCCAGCCCTTGGGAATGCTTTTGATGATAGATAGGTTGCCCTTTACCTATGGGCTTAGGTGTTAAATTGCTGAGTGCTGATTGTATTTATGAATGTGTGTTGAATTGTGTCCACCGGTTGAAGTGGTTTTTGTATGCCTTTACACATGTGCCCGTGGACGCGGATATAAGCAAATAAAGTTTATTTCTATTTTATCAAAATCTAAATATACTTTATTCAAGTAAGTAAAAGCCTCTGCAAGTACTTTTGAATCGTCATTTTTTATCACAATATAAAGTAAAGCCATCACCGGTTCGGAATGTAGATTATACTGTGAAGAAACGGCAATAAACTCAGTAGTTACTATTTCGATATTTAAAATAGAAAGTTATGATAACAAAATCACCGGTATTATTTCGACGTTTTTTTATATTCTATATAATCTTGTTTTGTTATGTTATTAATTATTAATGCTTGTTTACAAGTGCTTTGAATTTATGAATCATTATATAAAACTAAATAATTAATCTTTAATAAAAATAATGCGCTGATATAGGGCAAAAGAGAAGAACAAAGAGAGGGCTGATAAAGCTATCGCAACTCCATCCGAACAAGAAATAATCGACGAAATTCTGTTGAGATAATAACCACCCAAACGCATATTATATTGGTATACCTTTGTGTATCAACGACTCATCATCCTTCTTACAGGATCAGGTGATACGTGTGTGACTGTTACATGGACTGGTATCGCTGCAATGCTTTTCCTGGAAGCCACACAGTTCACAATCGTTTACCATTGAACTGGACAAATCAGTCATCGTCATTCAAACACAACGTTCCATTTCCTTCTGAAGCTTTACCAATTCCAAGTAAATCTATTATCTATTGAAGTTGTTAACTATTAATGCTTTGTCGTTGTGAATGCTTTAACGTATTATTGCTTTGACGTTTGACAGTTTTAGTGCAAGTCCAGAAATAAAAGTGATAAGATAAAACTTAGTCAAAATACCATGCACCAAGTTACGCTAAGATTTCAATTTTGTAATTAAATACACATAATAGTAGGCAAGTCTTAGTCACAAGTACTTAGAAGTAATTCAACCACCAAACAATGACGCTTTGTACTCCTGTATTCAAACAAACAACTTTGCCCGCAAATATTGAAATAGCTAATGCCGAATATAGCAAACTTACAATCAAATTGCCCATTCACAAAAGCGAGTGTAATACTGCACCAAATTCCATTTAATATCTTCCTATCATAAAATCAAAATATAAAATGTTCAGTTCCGTCAGTGAGATTCGACTAAGAACTCAAACTCAAGGCTTGCTACTAGCCAATAAAAGGGTTTTGCTTGCCTTCTCTATTATCAGATAAGATCGATGATACCATTTAAATATGACGATGACATTTAATGGCCGGCAATGCACCTCTAAGCCCGCTGATATTCCAGATGTACATGGGTAGTCACTTTGCATGAGGCGAGCCTCCGGCTTCGGCTCCTTTGCTACCTATCCCATAACAAAAAATTACAAATTGACAAGAGAATCTGCATAATATATTTCAACAATTTTAATTTTTAGAAGAAAAGCAGAAACAGACACTTAAATTAAATTCCTAAAAAAACAATTTGAAACCTTAAGAAATTTGACATGCCCAAGAATGTTGCCAGCATTTTATTTCTGTTTTATTATCGATAGCTAAACTGAAGTCAAAAATCTGTGAATTATTATGACATTTCAGTAGTTTAGTTTAGTTGTAGTACTCGAAATTCTCTTTGTTATCATTGTTCAATATTTGACCGTCCCAAGTAATACTGATTTTAATTAGGATAAGACAAATACTGCACATGTTATATTTGAATAACATAAACTAGTCTCGTCAAAATATAAACACTTATTCTCGTGAACAATATTTGAATTTCTAAGTATATATTCTTTATCCTTTACTAGATGAATAAGGAACATAAAGTGGAGGCTTGTAATTGTAAATGTCCCTGTGCTGGGCCAAGGCCTCCTTTCCCTTTGAGGAGAAGGTTTGGAGTTTAATCCACCACTGTGCAACGCAGTTGGTAATTTCACATATCGTAGAAATTCATTGAAATTCACATGCTCTCGATGATTCCTTTCACCGTCGAGCACGAGATGAATTATACGATATTAATCTGTAATATCTTCGAAAATATTCATTTAAATTAAATGCTATAAAATATGTTGATCTATATTAAATGCACAATGTATTTAAGGTACTTAATTGGATAAAGATTAATGCTGTATTGCTTAGAAAATAAGCCATTATTTCTCGTAAAAAGCAAAGGATAAAAAATGGTTATTGTAGGTTATTTCTAGGAGATAGATATTTTGTTTCGTTCATAGCTTTCACACTAATATAGAAAATTGATTTCGGAACATAGGAGACAAAGGCACTGAACTGTTACAACTTTTTGAACTGTCTCGTAGGAAAAAAGTATTGATACATTTTTTGCAGATAATTTTAAGGTCTACAATTATTATCTATGATATATTTATGATAAAACTTACCGTTTTGCTGAAAATCTCGAAAAACTTATATTTTTTACCTTTGACCTAGACCAAAAGTTTTTCCATGCCTGGTAGGGATTAAATATTTAATATTTTATTTGTAATTATATTTTGAAAAATTTTACCAATTATAAGCTTGTAAGTTTATGTATCACCGAATGTCTAGATTGTCCGGTCGTAAAAAATGCAAAATTTCAAAAAGAGACTTCATTGAAATGACGTATTTTATTTTTGACTGTATGTGTGTCAAATGCATGGTAGCTGTTTAATGTTATAGTCATTAATTTAATGTATTTCTATGTGCTACATTTTATATGCATTTTATATAAAAATATTAGGTATTTGTCCACCCACGTAATTTTCGTAGAAAGGTGTTTACGTATATATTTAAGATGCATACATATTTTAATTTACTTCAACTCTCACTTCTGCGAGTTATAATTATTAAGTTAAAAATAGATTAAGGACAATCGATCCTAATGCATAATTGGAAATACTTATACCACTAATGAGGATTTTTGGGCCTTCGTCAAGTCTATGCCTCAGGCTCTTTTCATCTCAGAGCAAGAACCGAGCTAAAAATTACATCGATATTTTTTATTGAATTATTCATTATTTAAGTAATAATAAGTTAATTTATTTTACCTTTTGGACTATTGTAAATATTGACCTTGAATACTTTAATTTGCATAATATATAACACATAGGAATAATAACATAACACTTTATTTAAATAAACTTGAATTTTGACGAATAATTAAATTTAATAATGTACTGAAAGGTATGAGATTCGTAGTGCTAAAATAAATACTACTCTGATCCCGATGTAAGTAGCTAAAGCACTTGTGTTATGGAAAATCAGAATTAACGACGGTCCCAGAAACACCCAGATCCAAGACAAAATAGAAAACCAATGAACTTTTTCTACATCGACTCGGCTGGGAATCGAACCCGGAACGTCAGAGTGGCTTACCCATAAAAACCGGTGTACACACTACTCGGACCACGGAGATGCTATGTGCAGAAACCGTCTACATGGGTGCTGCCTATTTAATAATTAGTTATGTTACGGCTATAGTATATCAATAATTTACATAGCTAAGTCCTTGGCTAAGTAAACCTGATATATTTAATGTACATTGAATACAATTCTGGAAAATGATTCCAAAGTGCTTGATGCATTTACTGGCGGCGCCTTGTCGGTGTAATTAAACTTCCTACAATGCCAGTTTCATTTGAAGGTGACCCTTTTCAACATTCAGTCCACTTTGCGTGACTAAATTTAGAATAACATGATAATATCTACTAAAACCAGCACATATATCACCAGTATTTCTAAGGAAAATCATTGTTCTGATCCTTAACTAACTTGATATAATTTACAAGATACATAGAAAAGTGATTCTTATAGTTATAAATATATATATATATATATGATATATCATACAATTTTAATCAGACTAAATATATTCGAACCAAAGTTTGCGCACATACCACTTGTACGATATTTTAACGTCTTTGCTAATATTGTATACAATTTGGGACCATATCACACAAAAGGCTAACAGGATATTTGATATTTTACGGTAGACCAACGGATGATAGGATATTTGCTTGTCAATGATTGTTTGGTTCTTTGATAATATCCTTTTTATAAAATTATATAATATGTATATACAAATAACAAAAACCGTAACTGATCATAATCTGTACATTGAAGATATTTTGGGAAATAATTGTACTGAGTGTATTTATACATTATAAATTTGTATTATTCCAATATGGCTGATGTTTTACTGAAAATAAACGATTTTTCTATGTCATTGGTAGGCGGATTGGTAAATGAGATTGTAAGTGGTCACCACCGACCATAGATATTGGTGCCGTCAGAAACCGTTAACCGTTTCTTATATTGCATATGTGTCTGTATTTACACATTTTCACTTCGAATTCAAACTAATACAATATATAATAATAAACACAATAATTCTAACTATTGCTGCTTGGCGTCAGAATATATAATGGGTGGGTGGTACCTGCCCTAATGAGCTTGTACAAAGCCCTACCACCATGGATCAGAACAACTAAAGTGTCACAATATTTTGGTTAAAATATGTTAAGGAGCTGAACTCACACTCTTCCAATCCTGACTGGTGGACATTTGTATGAATGCCTTTCAATAGGTACATTCCGGTTTGGTTCCGGCTTCTTTGCAGTGGGTTCGTTCATCGGCTGCTAAAGATGAATTGTGAAAAAGGCACTTGAATTTAAATTCAGTTATCATACAGAGTATTCGCTTTCCTGAGAAAACCTCGCGATATAATGGCTAGGAGACGATTGTTTAAATCCCAGGTAATGCTATAATTTATGAAGTCATTAAAGGTATAATAATCTTTTGCACACAAGTGTTCCTTTTCATTTTTTAGGCAACTTGTCATCGTCTGATTTTGTACGTACTGTATAGTCCTTTTGTATTTGGGGCTTCATTATGTCTAGCAAAATCAATATTGAAACGAACTATATAAATACATACGACCTCATTTGTCAAAATCAGTCGAATCATTCGACGACGTGATTAGGTACAGGTAGAATAAATACATTTAATGCATTACCTTCGTACATTGATTATTCGCGTTAGCTTATGATTGTATTAGTTGTGGTCTTTTTGTCAATTTCGAAGCTAATTTTGCATGATTATTGACACGAGTTGTGTTAAACGTAAATTCTTAAAACCAAATTTCACACACGATTTTAAGGCCCGCGGTCGCGGTTTTTGAATCTTGTGTTTAATCAATCAATAGATCCAAAAATAGTTTTTACACGGATAATGTCTTTATCGAATTATTGCAATAAACACTAGACGGATTTTTAACATATTAACTTCTTGCCGTTGAACCAATTACCAAAAGGTTATCATATATATATATCATCTCATCTCAGGTTGATAATTTGCTCATATTCTTTTATAAATAAAAAGATTTCGGGACGAGTTATAAACAAATGATATATTATTTCGTGCTTGTATTCTTTTTCGTATTCAATTCTACCTCAAAATTCTAATGATAAAGATAATTTTCATTAGTCCACAGGTCTACAAGGAGAAAGTAATTTGTGATTCAATTTATATTACAAAGGAAAAGGCAAAAAAGAGGATTTTGAGACTAATCTCTAACAAATTAAGGAACGGAATCAAGCGATATCATCGGTAGATTGCGATAATTATTGAAACGGGAACATTTAAAATCACAATTAGATTAATTTTAAGTAACGTATTAGATTTTTGTATGAAATGAGACCTAAATTGAAAAATATTTTTAATTTATTTTATTAATGCTCAATAATAAATATTGAAAGAAAGTTCTACTATTCGTTTTATAATATTGCTCCGTGGTCCGGAACCGGTGTACACACTACTACACAGAGTACTGTACACCGGTACAGTAGTGTGTACCCCGGTTTGCATGGGTACGCCACTCCGAGGTCCCGGGTTCGATTCCCGGCCCAGTCGATGTAGAAAAAGATCATAGTTTTGTATGTTGTCTTGGGTCTGTGTGTTTGTGGTACCGTCGTTTCTTCTGATTTTCCGTAACACAAGTGCTTTAGCTACTTACATTGGGATCAGAGTATTGTATATGATGTTGTCCAATATTTATATTTATTTATTTATTATTTAATTAGATTAGAATATTGAAAATATTTAAGTTTAACTCCTTCTGCGTGATAATTTTATCATATGTCAAAAAGGACAATATCTTCAAACGTAATACAAGGTAGAAGCGATCGAGAAACAATCTTCAAAGCTGTTATATAAACTATCATAAGTCCGCAATACACGAGACACAAAGAGACATCGCAGTTTCTTCGTTCAATGGTATTAATGTCTTTACAAATAATTCTAACTCCAATCGCATTCGCTTCGGTTGATGGTGTCAATTTTTGCGACGCTTAAAACTCGATAGTGTTAACGACACATATGCAAGTTAACTATTTATAATTTTAAATGAAGATTAATGTTTTATTTTAATAAATGAGCGACTTCGGTGACGATGTATTTGGGAATTATTAAAACAATGCAAAATCACGTCTTCATCAATGTAAAATTTACTTTTTTAAGTTTACGCACATAGTTCAATCTGAGTTAATAGTAATCGAATCAAACAACAATAACAACTTCCATTCAGATAAAACTTATTTCGTGGCATTTTTGTATAATTTCGTAAAATGTGTAAAACCTACTTATCTATAGTGTTACGCTATTTTGATGCGCGTATTCCTTAAATGCTATAATTACTACTTCTGGAGATTCCACGTCTCTATTCTGCAGTTGCAGAGTTTCATCTGACCCATTTCTTTTTATTTGAATTGCTGGCAACCGAAATTGAGGCTCAAAACCTTGTGGCTTGCGGGTTCTTTGTCGGCCCTTAAGCAATTTGGAGGTAGTGTAGGTTTAAGAAAGTTTTCTTGAAGGTTCTGAAAAACCACCAGTGATAATTGGTTCAGAGTGGTTGTAGGAAGCAGAAAATACCTTAAAAATCACGCTGTTGTTGACTTTCGAACGTCTAGGTGGAAGTCTAAGAATTCTGACGCGATGTCCATATTTCGGCTGCAAGACAAATAACGTTAAATTGATAGCTTATATTATGTAATTCATTAAAATATCTCAGCAAGAACTATCAAATAAATGGTGATTGGTAATTATTGACATATAAAAATTAACTCTAAAACAAACTTTGGACAAATTAAAAAAAAATTAGTATACTTGTTATATCTCTAAACGTACAGTAAAGATTGCAAGTTATCACGGCGATTTCAATGGGTTTGTTCGAACCATGTAATTTTAGTTAGGATAAATATTCACCGTGAGAGAAGGGATTTGATATTAACTACCGTTTCGTTTTACATACGTATTTGGTTACAGATTATGTAGACAAGTTGAAGATCTATGAATCTCTCATACAAAGTTTTACTTTATCCGTTATACTTGTAGTTTCTGCAGCGTTCGCATGGAGAACGCCCAGTCTGAGCGCTTCCCATTTGAAGTACTCATACCAGGATAAGTTCGCATATCACAAGCAATATACAACCATAATCACATATACTCTATGTCCTTCCTGAAACTAAATCAATACCTCACAACGAGGCATAACAATAGGAAGATTATATTTTAATATAATCAGTGCCAAGTGACCACGATTATACCCCATTATAATTTGCATTAGGCGCGGGAACGTAAATGCTGCCAATTCGACTACGTCGTTATTTTATTAACTAAATCCACACGCTGTTTATTATTAAAATACGTCAAGCGGAATTGGCTAGTCTATCTTAAATAATAGTTGCCGTGGTAGACTTTTTAAGAGCGCTACGTTTTTATCTATCCAAAGGCTTAATGTTTTTTATATATATTATAAAATGTGGATAAGTAGCAGGAGGCAGCCTTTTGAAGCTGAGATAGCCATGTGGTTAGAACGCGTGCATCTTAACCGATGATTGAAATGAGCTTGAACCATATGTATACACCAACCCGCATTGGAGCAGCGTGGTGGAATATGCTGCAAACCTTCTCTCCAAAGAGAGAGAAGGCCTTAGCCCAGCAGTGGGAAATTTACAGACTGTTAATGTTGTTGTATGTTGTACGGTCTTTTCATGAAGGTTCCCAAGTCGTATCGGTTCGGAAAAACCGCCGGCGGAAGATTTATTTCTTATTAATTTATTAATTTATCGTTTCCTTTTTTCACGTCAAATACTAAACAACTCGATGTTATTGTAATTCTTAAATAGCTTATAAACTAATTTAACTCCAAACATACAAGTCGTTATTTGGTTTACACGAGCAGTCTTATAATTAGATCCTTGTCATCTCGAAACATCCTTCAAGTTTCAAAATATCATTAGCGTTGTTCTCAACTTGTTTCCGAAGCTCTTCAATCGCATCTAGTCGACTATTTCTTGAGATGCACTTTTTAATTTATCCCTACACTAACAGTTTTAATGCCTTACTTTAATACATACTTAAGCAATATTTTTAAAAATGATACCAGAATATCAACGCGTTTTCGAGATTTAATTATGTACTAATATAATATTTAGATGACAGCGAGTTGATAGTTTCAGAGGGAGATTTAGTATTAATCGTATTATATTTTTTGTATTTGTACTGGGAAATTAAATATTAGTGTACTGAACAATTACAACGCATATATATTTCTGATATTCCGACATTATCACGCCCACGGTGGAGGATAACAGCCAAGAACATTTTAAAGGCCTTTCTGATGATCCGACATACATGTTATATGCATTGAAGTATTCATGGACAAGCGTGATGTTCACGTTCTTGTACAATAAATAACACTAAAAGTAAACATTAATTTAAATAAATAATATCTTAACTTCTTGGAAATATTGTTGAAAAGAATTATTGTGAAGCGATTTTGGACATCGGAAACAAATTTGTCAAATAATTCATATTTTCTCAGTAGCAAACCGGAGTATGGAAGAGTATAAAAAATACGTTCATTATCGTTGGTACTGTGGAATTGTGCATCATACGCTGTGGCCGTAATTGGTAAGAAAGACATCATATTATGTTTAGTGGGTCGATTAATTTTTAATTTTCTATTTGAGCCCAATAATGTTGTTACTTAGAAATTTAATACAAACGACCAATTATCTTCTTTAGGGAATAAATAGGAGTTGAAAGAATGAACTGAAATCAATAATACAAATTTAATTTAGGAAAAACAATTTTAGGTTAACAAAAACAAGTAAAACACTTATATTAACATACATTGTACATTAACACCCTGTAAATTTCCCACTGCTGGGCTGAGGCCTCCTCTCCCTTTGAGGAGAAGGTTTGCATATTCCACACCTTCATTTTCAGAAATTAGACACATGCAGGTTTATTCACGATGTTTTCCTTAAACGCCGAGCACGAGATGAATTATAAACACAAATTAAGCATATAAAATTTCAGTGGTGCTTACCTGGATTTGAATCCGAAATCATCGGTTAAGATGCACGCGTTCTAACCACTGTGCCATCTCGGCTCACTAATTAAAACATTTGTAACAAATATATTATATGCATACAAAGTCACTGACGATAAGATAGTGTTAAATAAATTTAAAAATTCTGTGTCATTTGCACATTTCGCTAAAAGAGTGATTCGAACAAACAGAAAGTTGGTGAAGAAAAATGATGAATAGGTTGAATATTCAAAAGCAAAGTCAACTCGGAACGAAGATCCCAGATAAATAAAGACTTCATGAACTTTAGAGGTTATTTTAAAAGAAAATAAGTAGATAATTTTGAAACATTACTGTTATTTCTTAATGAACCTTTGATTAAAAACTGTTTAGAGTTCTTATATATTATTTCTCGACTTTGTAATGTTTTTCGCTTTCTTAGTTTTTTATTTTTAGTTTGATTATAGCAATGTTACGATATTATATACTATCTATACTAATGCGAATGCAAAAGTAATCTGTCTATCTGTCGCCCTTTTACAGCCATTGAACCTAATTTGAACTTTCAAATTCGGTAAGGATATAGGGCTATAGGCTACTTTTTTATGCATGCCTGACGCTCAAACCTCTAATGCGACCGAAATCGTGGTCTACAACTACTACTGTATACTAACGCTCTGACGCTCATGCCTGACGCTCAAACCTACAACGCGACCGAAATCGTGGTCTACAACTACTACTGTATACTAATGTGTAAATATGATTTATATCATCTTTCCTTGTTGGCAGGGCTTTGTGAAAGCGTGTCTGGGTACCACCATCTATTTTTTATTCGACCGCTAAACAACATTACTATTTTTTTAATTCCGTTTGAAGAATGAGTAAGCCAAAGTGTAATTTTAGGTTCATTAGGATATAATTTCTTATTTTCCTAGGTTGGTGGCGCATTGGCGACGCAAGTATAGGTTAATATTTCGTACAGAGCCAATACCAATGAGCGTCAGTGACTTGCCGAGTGGTTCGTTTATAACAGCCCAGGCTTAAAAATAAAAAATAAACTTTCACAGTTTCCATGACAGTCACTACAATTAGTAATGCCGATAATACCTTTCTGGGGGTTTCTTGGGGTTTCATGGGCTATCAGTTACGTTATGTATAATAATACAAGATGAGCCACTGGTTCGAACAACATTTATACCTAGGATTGTGGGTCCAAACCAATCGCCTCTGCATTTTTATGTGCTCAATTTATGTTCATAATGCACCTCGTGTTCATTTTTTTTTGGAATATGCTCTTCTACCCATAGCAGAGGAGACATTCGCCCAGCTGTGGATAGTTACTTGTCTTATCTTAACTTGAGTAAAATATTAATTTATTTTGATATATTAGATGGGAATATATAAATCTGAGGAAAAATTCAAAGCTTATTTAAATAAGAAAGCGCTATAACCGTATATCAAAAGTATGTAGCACGTTTGCTGTTCCCGCAGGAATGTATGAATTTTAAAACGGTGTTTTGATTTTTTTCTACCTTTCTGAATTATGCTCAGCATTATTTAATGCACTGATTATTTTATTCCAACTATATACTTATATAAGCTATATTTTTATTTTAATATAGATCAACTTCAAATAAATTGTAGCCTTTTATGAAGTACAAGTTTTTAAGAACGCGCTTTAAAGTGAATAAGAACATGGAAAGATGCAAATGCGAAATGATATTCGCCACATCGAATATTACATTCACAATGGAGAATCGAAGATGGTTCAATCGTCGTTCAACGTTTTAAATGTCGAATCGATCGTCCTAGCAATCAACGAGTTAAATCAGATAAAAAATAAAGATAAATAGTAGGCGCAATGTTTGACGTAAGTTACGTAAGTTTTTGGATAAACTGATACATTTGGTACTTTGCCGTCATAGTCACGATACAATTTTATATTTATAAACGCAACATATAATTATATTATCTTATAAACCGTGATAACCTAATGGTTACAAGACGTGAATCAAAATCATGAGTTCAAAGCACCATTGAATTCATGTTCTTAATTTATTCATCTCATGTTCAGCGGTGAAGGAAAGCATCGCGAGGAAAACTGTACGTAGTAAAGGAGAAATTGTCACGTGTATCCGCATTGGAGCAGCGTGGTGAAGTAAAATCCAAATCTTGTATGTCAAAAAGGCCTTTGTCTAGTGGGACGGTAACAGGTCGTTACTGTGTTATAAAATATACTGTATTATGAAAGGGGTATAAAGATTTAAGTGTCGGAGACATTTAGAAATGAACTAGAAATCATTTCGTAATGTAAGGTGCGGCAATATTATGGAATTAAACTTTAAGTTTTCGTAGCTTTGAACAGAAACTGGAAATGTCAATGTTTGCGACTAAGCGTTATTTTGGAGAAATGCATTTAAACATGTATTTCTTAGTGTATTATTTCTTGAGAAATTACAAAAATCTTTACTCATTTACTTTTATCGTGCATCTTAACCGATGATTTCGGGTTCAAGCCCAGGCAGGCACCACTGAATTTTTATGTGCTTAATTTGTGTTTATAATTCATCTCGTGCTCGGCGGTGAAGTAAAACATCGTGAGGAAACCTGCATGTGTCTAATTTCAACGAAATTCTGCAACATGTGTATTCCGCCAACCCGCATTGGAGCAGCGTGGTGGAATATGCTCCAAACCTTCTCCTCAAAGGGAGAGGAGGCCTTTAGCCCAGCAGTTACAGGCTGGTAATGCTAACGCTATTATATTTTTTTAATAATTTAATATTGAAGCGAGGCAATGTCTGCCCTTTGGTTATTTAGTAAAATTATAATTCTATTGACGAATGCTTGAACAGTAGCTAATTGCCGTACCGAATTCAAATTAATTTGGGAGGTCGGTTGAGTCGTGAATAGAGTGCGGTAAATTTTGACTGAACTAACGAACAATTGACTATAAATTTTAATAGTCGGAACTTACATACAATTAATATTTTTTTTATCCTAATACTAGCTAGTTATTCAACTAGTTTAACTAGCTATGTTTTAACCAATGAGGTGCATAGTCATGCTCGTGTATTTTTTCACGCTGCTATTTAAATATCTCGTAAGTATTTTAAAACTACTGCAGTGAATTGCAACGTGAAAAATATAATAGGTATAATATTTGAACGCTTATAATTTTTATGTTATTTATTTTTAAAAATAAACAAACTTAATATAATTATTCGTACTTATTTAAATCTCACTAAATTTAAAATATATATTAAAATAATGATGGTGAAGAACAGAAATTGTTAATTTTGCGTAATTATAATATCATTAAAATAAACACATGGGAGCGAAAAAATGTATTGAAATTATTAATTCTTGTTTTTATACACAGCTTGTATTTTATTCCATAAATAAAATAAAAATACGCATGAATACCGCCATCTTTTGGATTTTTTTTATTTGTTCCAGAGGTAGTTTCTGATTAAAACTTACGGAGTGGCGTAGCCCGTAGCTACTGAATTTCGTAAAACGCCATTATTAAGTGTTGTGATGCTCCGCTAGATGGCGCAAATTTTATAAACTATCGGATCAGAATTCGAAAAATTAAGAACAATCCTTATTGTTTTCAACGCATATTGAAATTAAGTCTAATAAGTATAAACGAACAATTCTTACGATCTCGGCGACATCGTTGTATAAAATCGACACCGTTTGACACCGATTGCTAATAAAATTAAAATAAATATAAATATTTTTTCATAGGGAAGTATTTTTTTATATTATGCAATTTATTATAACTTGCCGTTAGATGGCGCTGTAAATATATTTCAATACCATTTAACCGATGGACATACTAACTGTACAACGATTGTACTATTATGTTGTACTATATTATTTTAAGCATTCAATACTTCTAATGATGTATCTTTGTAATTACTTTAATTAGGTACTAAATAATTAACTTTAACATTTACTGAATTACTCTAATAACTAACGCATCATGACGCATTAGTTAGTCCATCACCAAACATGGATACATTAGGTACCTATGCTGCCGAATTCCAGCTAATAGGCTTAATGAGTGAGTTTAATTAATTACACGAACAAAAACAAAACTTCGCAGTTTGGCTGTATATTATGTAGTATCAGTAAAAGGATTCAATCGCATATTTAGATACTTGGAAGCTGCAGTAGCTGGGGACGTAGCATCTTAGCCCCAAGGTTAGTGGCAATTAGGTGTGCTGATGAATCGTTATTATTTCTTACAGCACCAATGTCTATGGGCGGTGCTAACCGCTTAACATCAGGTAGCTTATATATTCGTCCGCCTATTACATAAAAATATCAGTGAACTATTTGAAGTTAAATAATAAGTTAACTATTTTGAAATTTCAAAAATTGAACTGTATTCTAATTCGTGATGGTGACGATACATAATTATCATGGTGACTAGATTCCGAGCACCGGGATGCTGATAATTGTTAACGGTATAACAGAATCGTAGCGTGGCGTGGCGTGGCCCCGAATAAAAATTTATCAAGTATAGTTTGCGTAAAATTGCTTCTAATGGAAACACCGTTAACCCATGCAGAGAAGTACGATTTAATTTGACGATCTACTAATAACCAGCATAAGTGGCAATACGGTTTGTTTAAAACAATGGATTATGATAATCATGATTTTGGATTTTTTTGGATATATGAGTAACAGTAGACCGAAAAAGGTTAGTTACTTTCTGAATCTTTTGGAAACGTTCCTTGTGGTTTAAATGGACGCAATTTAAAAAAGTATACGGCAGATACGGAAATTGATACGGCAGATACGGCGGTAGCTACGGCCCTGCAGTATAAACTAATAAGAATTTACCCCAACCCGGGGTTTGAAACGAGTTTCGAACGGGGATATCGGCATTTTAAACCTTATGAGTTAGCAGCTGGACGAACGAAGCCATTAAGGAAATTAAATAATACTATATTTAAATATAATAATATAAAATTAATTAAGTTACAAATGATTTTATAAGATTTCCAGGAATCCATTATTGTGTGTTTTGATTTAGTGGTCAATATGATAGTTGTAAATAACATTGTCCTTATAAAAAATGTTAATTTTAGTCACAATCGTGACCCATATAACTAGATAAATAAGTTTACAGGAAAATTTAGTAAACCGTGTATATATTTGCGGTTATACTTTGAATAAATTAATTTCATATTTCATAAACAACGACATTAAATCTAAAATTAGAATTATTTTAAGAGGAAATAAAAACTATAATCAAAGTACATATAATCGAATATTTCTGTAATTAATTTATGCTTTGAGATTTTGTAATGCTCTCTCAGAATCGGACTCACGTTGATTGTTTGCACTCTTAGGAAAATAAAAAGAGAAATAATATAGCACTCAGTTGTATACCGTAATCAGGTGTATTACGATATCGGATCGGAACGGTCGTAGGCGCAAATGATCCCATGGCACCCACGAAAGAGACAGAGTCAATATCGCTCGATCCTACATTTATACTTTATGAGGAAGAAAATTGTGAATCTTTTTAGGATAAACAATATAATTGTAATAGTAAAATAGGAAATAAAAAAAATTAGCGGATTACAATTAGATTCAATTAAAAAAAAAAAACAAAAATAGAGTTCTAATTTGTTCGATATTTAAAAAAACTACTGAAACAGAAATAAAATATACAAAAAAGGTAAGCAAAATTGTTTTTAAATTAAATTATTTTTAACGACGAATCTTCACATCGTCGATCCCACAGTGCCTTAAGACGAAAGTCTTCAAATAGTGCGTCCTACCCGTCATGACATACGGAGCCGAAACGCGGACACTCACGTCAAAGCTGGTCCACCGGGTTAAAGTCGCTCAGCGTGCTATGGCTTTCCATAGCACGCTGAGCGATAGCGATCCCTCAGAGAGACTCCGAGCATAGCCAAAGGGCTATGCACGGAGTCTCTCTGAGGGATCGCATCAGAAATCAGGTGAGGTCCATCAGAGAACCAAAGTCATCGACATAGCCCACCGGATTAGTAAGCTGAAGGGGTAGTGGGCCGGGCATATTTGTCGTAGAACCAATAACCGGTGGGGAAAACGTGTTCTAGAGTGGAGACCGCGTCTCGGCAAACGTAGTGTAGGACGTCCTCGGGCACGGTGGAGGGACGATTGGCTGGACGGCTGGCAGGAGCTGGATGCGAGTTGCCGAAGAAAGACCACAGTGGCGTACATTTGGAGAGGCCTATGTCCAGCTGTGGACGAATGTGGGCTGATGATATATATATATATATATATATAAATTAAACTTCACAAAAATATTTGATAGTCAATTGTAAAAAAGAAGTATTTCAATACGGTATTTAAATATTAGAATTTTATAAAATATATACAAAATAAAAAAGCGGATAACATTATCACAATATTTGAAGTCTATTTCGTCAGTTAAGTTGATGACTATAAATATTAAGTTAGTAAATACCACATATATTTATCTATACATTATTTGGTTTCTACCTATTAAAATAATTCTAGTACGCAATATCAATAAAACTTAAGTAATATTATACAAGAATTTAAACACATCATTTTCGTTAAGATTTTCAGAATTATAGACTGAGACACAAAGATTTTATAAGAATTTCGTTTTATCATTGAATGTACGAAAGCCTAAAAAGAACGATAAATACAAAGAGTTTATTAATAAAATCTTGACGGTAAAAATTAATGTTCCATATTTGAATTTAATTAAAGTATAACGTTATCCTCACGCGGTTGATCGATGGGGAAATCCATACGATTTTAATATGTTAGTTCCATGCTGTAATTTATTAGTCGACAATTAATAATGGAGTTGAAACGATGGGTGTTTGTGATTTTGTGTTTTATAATTCCTAAAACAATTTATACTGGTAATATTACATTCATAAATTGAGGTATATTATTTATCAGATTGAACAAGAATATCAGAAACCGTAACCAAAGCTTAGGACAGCTAGCTTTCTATTGGTTATGAATGTTCTTCTTTTTCAAGAAGAAGATTTTTGATCCTTTTCGACTTGCTGCTCCAAGGCATTTTATTTAGCGCATAATTATTTCACAATATTTTAAGTGACGCATGGCGGTTTTTTTACAATATTTTGTTCGTCGATCAGAAAATATGATACCGAAATAATTAAGCACGAGAAAACTCAGTGCATTTTTAGATTCGAACTTGTGACTCGATTCAATCAATGTGTTTTGTCCAATGGGCTCTTTTAGACTATTTTGTATCTGTATATAAGTATAAGTATTTCCTATTACTTTATAGTTCCCGTATTCTATGTTTTTTTTTTTTTTTTAATTCAAAAGTGCTTGTAAAAGCCTACTTGAATAAAGTATATTTTGATTTTGATTAATGGATGGCAATTTGGAAACTTGGCAACAAATATTACTGAATAAGTGAATACTGTTGTACTTTGTTACAGAACCTGTAAAACATAGGAAAATTGATGCACCCGTAGTTTCGGTAAGTACAATATTCTTGATGACATGAGATTCCTATTATAAATTAATTAATTGAAGTTTATCGCGTATTCATTGCGTCATTCATAGTCTATAATAATGCGTTAAATTGCAATATATTATTACTTTATACAATCATTCGACAGTTTACATTATGACGAGATAGATTATTATTTAATGATAAATCCATTTAAAATCAAAGATGAACTTTGAAGGTGTCAGTGTTCAACTAAACTTTATTCTGGATTCAAAATATGACGAACATTTCAGCAAGTCATTATATAACATGCAGATTTATGTATAATTGTTTTGATAAAAATATTGTTACATATAAATGTGAATTCACGAATAGTATTTATCCAAGATTCCAAACTTCCAATATAAATAATTGATAAATTTTAATTCGGGTTTATAATTTGATTCCATTACTGATTACACGTGATATTGCTTGGCTGATTTTATGGTGTAATTAAAGTATAAGCCTGTGATATAATGTTATGATAGTTCTATGATAATTCAAATATTTGTAGGAATGCTATTATGAGATATATGTTGTAAGTACAATGCAATATATGGCACTCATACAGGAAATTGTTTCAGATAAGTGGATATATGGGTAAAGAAATCAAAACAGAGCTAAGTAAGTCATTTATTATTAGAAGTTTAATATTTGTTTGTATGTTTTGTATATACATTGTGTTTCTTTTTTTCAGATGGATGTAATCTGAAAATTGTGAGTATTTTTTTTTTATATATTTAACTAGTATTGTTAATTTATTTACCTATTTTTTAATAACACTAATAATCTTTATACCAACTCAATTATCTAAAGTAAAAAAAAATTATAAGCAAACTATTCATCAACCCGCATTGAACAGCGTTGTGGATTAAGTTCCAAATCATCTCCTCATAAGGGAGAGTGCCTTTACCTATTATGTAATGCAAAAATTTTAAAAAGTATTGTATTAAATTCATTATTTGTTTGTTCCTCTAGGGCATAACTGGTCTGAAAAGTTGTAGTGCTGGTAAGCCAATTTCTAATAATGTAATCGAAACGATGTTTTACATAAATAAAAGTCAGTAATAGAATGTTTTATGTTAAAATATAGTTGAGTATTATTAGCAATTTAAATATAAGAATATATTCCATCACTCTCGCAGTTTAGTTTATTATTTATAAAGGTTTCGAATATTTATAAACAATTCACATTGGCCTTTTTTTAAATGCCTAAATATGAGAAAAATATAAAAGACAATAAACAGAAAATTAAAAGAAAATAGTGTAAAAAAAAAAATTTTGCTTAATCACAGACGATTCGTTGTGTGGCAAATCGAAGGGCGGACTTGGTGTACCTGGAAAAGAAGGAAAGGCAGGAGCAACAGGGCCACCTGGGCCAATAGGGCCCTTAGGTCCTCCGGGACCATCAGGTCCTTCAGGTTCGCCTGGGCCAATAGGATCCACGGGAGCTAAAGGAGATATAGGACCACCAGGATCACCAGGTCTTCCAGGGAAAACGGGACCAATAGGATTATCGGGAGTTAAGGGAGATATTGGACCACCTGGATCAACTGGGTCTCAAGGCCCTAAAGGAGATTTAGGACCGATGGGGCCTGTTGGAATACCTGGAATAAAAGGAGAGACTGGACCACAAGGTCCTATAGGATTTATAGGACCACCGGGACCAAAAGGTTTACCAGGATTAGCAGGGATTCAAGTAAGAAATGTTTATAACAAAGGATAAGAATTCCCAGTGATTAGAACAAGTCATTTTAATCAAAGATTGTTAGTTCAAATTCGACCATTCATAGTTCAATCAATCATTTCTTGCTCGCTGTTTGTGGAAAACGTCATATCGAACGACAAACTGTCACAAAATATGTTTCTATGAACCGTCATCAGTACAGTATTACCATGTTATATTTCCGATAGACAGTGTTACTTAAAATACTAATGAGTACTATTTTTTAGTATAAATATCCTTACAAATTATATTAGATAATTGTAATGTGTAGGTATTCATTATTTGTGATTGAATTAAAGTATCGATCAATTTATTTATACTGAGTTCTAGAGAGAGATTTTCTAATACTTATGTTGTTTATTTAATAAAATGTTAATGTACATTTTAGGGTGTGCCTGGTTTCAATGGAAGTAATGGCGAAATGGGAATGAAGGTAAGAATTAATGTTTACTATATAAATTCAGATGTTTTTGTACCTTTTAAAATAAAAAATTGTATAATAATACAAACATTCTATGACAATTTTTAATATGCTTCAGGGTTCAAAAGGTGAACCAGGGCTTCCGGGAAAAGATTGTGTCACTGAAGGTGAGTATTTGTTACGATGTTTTGTGTTTTACGGCTAGACTGCTTAAACGAATTTGATGTAATTTGGTATGATGAAGAGATCTTGAACTCCAATATTATATCAAGATAAATAATACTTGAACACTTAACCTTTTACTAAACGATTTCGTCTGCACTAAGTTACTAGAGATAAACAAACACGTGTTATAATATTATACTAAGTATAACCTCGATACAGTATACGTTAAATGGCTTTTGTGTATATTGTAATGTAAAATAAAATCTTATTCAAATATATTCGAAAATTAAAGTTGAATAAAAATATTTTTGCAGGGTTACCTCCTCCAGAAAGCGCTCCGACATATTTGGGAAGTTTTTCGAAACCAGCTGTATCATGCGCAGAGCTGAAAGAAGATGGTATGATCATATTTATTTAATCTATATAACAACTAAATGCTAAACTAAACTAAATTTTGTTAGATAAGAAGAGCCGAGATGGCCAGTGGTTAGAACACGTACATCTTAACCGATGATTGTGGGTCAGGCAAGCACCACTGAATCGTCACGTGTTTAATTTGTGTTTATAAATCATCTCGTGCTCGGCGTTGAAGGAAAACATCGTGAGGAAACCTGCATGTGGCTTATTTCAACGAAATCGTGCCACATGTGAATCCACCAACCCGCATTGGAGCAGCGTGGTGGAATAGTCTAATATTCAAATCTTCTCCTCAAAAGGGAGAGGATGCCTTAGCCCAGTAATGGGAAATTTACAGGCTGTACATGTTGTTGTTGTTATGTAACAGAGATATTAAGTCTTTAAAATTTTTTGGTGGTGCTTTATGGTTTCATAACGAAACTTCACTCATCAGAAAGACGAACAGGATATGAGGAATTCAGAGTTCGGATACTATAACTAATACTCTTTTGACACCATTCTGACATTTAAATTGTAATTATTCTCTTAACTTGCATTTCCTTATTTATTATTTTTATAGATAAGTTGCTTAAAAGGCAAACTGTTGTATTATTAAATACATAACCTGTGCTATGATGATTTGTAAATGTTCCAAAGCCTACAATATTGTTTGCGTTGATTGCAAAACTCTAAACAACTAGAATAGTACAAAATTTGTAAGTGACACATCATTAGTAGTTGCCACCGGATGGTAAGTGGTCACCGCTGCCCATACACATTAGTGCTGTAAGAAATATTAACCATACATTACATGACCAATGCGCCACCAACCTTGGGGCCTAAGATGTTATGTCCCTTGTACCTGTCGTTACACTGGCTCACTCACCCTTCAAACCGGAACACAACAATACTAAGTATTGCTGGTTAGTGGTAGAATATATGATGAGTGCGTGGTACTTACCCAGACGGGCATGCACAAAAACCTACCACCTAGAAAAAGTAATCTCAATCGATATATTAAAAAATAAAACACATACATGATTTCTTCGAAATAAATGTTATCAAAACTTTAACCTGTCACGTCCTTCACAATGGGTTCGATACATTAACGACAGAAACACATAACATTTACTCGTACCCTCATATATTTTCTTTTATAATCTATTTTTTTAGGTATATTTTACCTAAATCCTTCTGATCCATTCGAAGTCAATTGCAAAGTAACGGAGAAGGAAACCTGTCTTAAAATACAGGAATTGGAATATGATCTCGACGAGATTGCTATTACGTTCACTAACGATTCATTTTGGTTAAGTGAAATGGGATTCGATTTGACGAAATTTTACAACGTAAGTTTAATTCAGTTTCTCAACTCACAATAACATTTAAAAAAGGAATGATATGACAGAAACGGTTATTGTTCCATCTGTTATTATATTGCCGAACATATGTAATGTTTAGCTATTTATATTGTTTTGATTTCTTTGAATTGTTAGTTACGCAGTGAAATCGAGACAACGTTTTCGTTTCTTTATTAGCTTATATTTCATACAGTGTGGATGATGATGCTCACTCGTCATCACTTAGAACAATTATTGCCTTTCTATTTAATTTAGTATAAAAATTGGCTTTTTATATATATTTTTTTTTAATGGAATTGGTTGGCGGATGAGCATATGGGCCACCTGATGGTAAGTGGTCACCACCGCCCATAGACAAAGGCGCTGTAAGAAATATTAACCATTCCTTACATCACCTATGCGCCACCAACCTTGGGAACTAAGATGTTATGTCCCTTGTGCCTGTGATTACACTGGCTCACTCACCCTTCTAACCGGAACACAACAATATAGTGTACTGTTCAGTGTAGTGTGTATTTGGCGGTAAAATATCAGATGAGTGGGTGGTACCTACCCAGACGGGCTTGCACAAAACCCTACCACCAAGTAAACTGATCATGGCTATATTCAATTAATATAATTAGTGTAAAAGTGTAATTATATTTCAGCTACAAGTATCTCAGCTGTCCTACCTTCAAGCGTCATCTACGGGCGTCACACAGACAATAAGATATCATTGTGTCAATACGACAGTGATTAGCGACACGGATAATGCATTGCAAGTGCTACTTTGGAATGATAATTTAGTGGGACCATATTCCACTAAAAGAACGCCAATGTATTACGATATTCCCAAAGATACGGATACATGCATGGTAAATTTTGTTTTATGTTCGTACTGTATTAGATATAACTTATTAAATTGATATGTTACCGTCTAACTGTGATATCATCGTGCACGAAGAACTTTGGCAACTCTTTCCATTGTCGCACCACCTATAAATGGTAGACCAGCACACGTATTCCACTTTTCGTATAAATTGGTTTCCTTTAAACGCGAAGCCTGCAAGGTGCCGTTTCATGCAGAGGCATTTTGCGGGCGAGCAAGGCGACTAGTGCATTTCATCCTACCTAACTATACTGGCCGGCTTAGCGTTTGGATTCCAGTTTAGCGGTAAAACAACTAATGGTTGGATGATCAATTTTTATAATAATTTAGGTAGGTGGACGTGAAATTGGGTCACTTGATGTCACATGAGGTCACAATCATATGTAGTCATTGACGCTATAAAGAGTATTAACCATTCCTTTGCCTATGCACCACCAAACTTGGGAACTAAGATGTCCTATTATGCCTGTAGATAAATCGACTCACTCTCCTTTTAAACTAGATGCAACAGAAGTAAGTAGTACTGTGTGGTGGTATATTCTACTCACGGTACCACTACCGCCACAAAGTCCTACCAAGTAGGACCATGAAACAGGACAAAAAATTCTATAACGACACTTTTATTGATTCAAATTGGCAATTTTATCCCTCTGACCAACTAAGAGGGAAAATTAAACTGTAAACTTGAAATATGTTAACACGTTTGGATATTTCTGATCTTGAGCCATTGAAGCACATTTTTGATTTATTATATTAAAAGTCGTAATTCTTAATGTGTGTCACGTGACCTAAAACACGATCCGCCTTGGTTTGACGTCATAAAGTCAAAAACTGTCATTTAAATGTCATCTGGCACGTTGTAAACAACTTTTCTGGAGTTTTAATACTAGTATTTGAACAACTGGATAATACCCACCAGCGATAGCGATTGTAATTCATTATTTTCCAAATTTTTTATCAAATAGCTGTGTACGTTGAATGAGTGCCGGTCGCACGACCAGACGACGACACGAGCGTTGCTTTTATCAATATTGCGTCACTAAAATGGCTGTAAGGGTTCTTGCGGGAATAAAAGAAGCTTAAATTCAATTTTATTTTATGGCAACAAAGCGTGTTTATTTTGCCGAAATATTTGTATTTTAAGTACTTTTTCAAATATAGTAGAATACCCTATTAAAACTTATGTTTTGTTTCCAGACTGGTGATTCATGGGAGTTCACGGATATAGTATTGGAATCGAAACTTAATACACGTCTTCCAGTGGTAGATTTCTTCATACAAGATATAAGACCCTTGGATCAAAAAGTTTATGTGGAACTGAAAAAATTGTGCTTTAAATATAACACACCATCTACTTAATTGAGGTAAAAAGAAATAAAATTTTTGGTTACGATATAGACTATTCCAATCGAAGAGAAAGTAAAGCTAAACAAGCCTTAGTTTGACGAATTCCGTGCAATTTGCTCTTGTTTTTACTTGAATTATATATATATTAATTTGTTATACAACAACTTATCTACTTGAATTTTACTTCTAAAGTTTCGATAACAGTTTCGTCGACATTCGAATAGATTATTCCAGCTCTCGCATAAATTCGATGTGAAATTTTATTTATTTGGCTTTTGTCGTCTTGTGGTATTAATAGGCTAAATGAATTATTATTTATCATTCATAATCTGATATATTTTATGTTAAGCTCTGAGAAATGTAAGATATCAACTATTGTAGGTTTAAGTCTATGATAAAAATATTGAGCAGAAATATTATCGTACTGTATATTTATGGTGCTCGTAATTTATTCGTGTAAGTATGAAAGTTAGTAGGTAGTTATTAGATAAGTAAAAATAGTGCCATCTTTGTTTTGAATTTGAATTATAATTAGCCACTAGTGCCTGTAACGCCATCTCTATGTAACTTATGATATTAACATGTGATCTTTTACCTCAATAGCTATGCTATAAAACGCAAGATGGCGACCTTGAATATATATTTAATGATGTGCATATATAATCCAAATACGATTATTTTTTAATTCTTGTTATCCTGATAACTAGAGATCAATCTCATTTTGTTCGAATATATCAGCTTTATTTGTTGCCTGCCAACTCGCTGATGAATTTTGGAGTTCAAATTAATTCTCAAATTTATTTCAATAGCATCAAAGTAACTTTTGTAATCACCAATCAAGAGCAGTGGTGGAATGAATAAGAAAGTATTATGACCAACCCAAACAGATGGAGAATCTCTTGGCATTAATTTCTAAAAAAAGAAGCTTTTGCTAGATTTATGACAAATAAATTATTATCATATTCGTGTATACTTCATTAAAACTTCACTAAAAATAGGTATCTATATGTGATCTTTTACTTCATGCCCAATGATACCTCTGCTGTAAGTTTTTTAGATTTGGGTATTCTGCTTATTCCAGATAATACTCGAGCATCAGATCAGACATAGAGTTACATTTACGTTAGAAACCTAAATTTACTACTAAGATAATAAATTTCACATAATATTTTCGAAAACTATTAAATACTTGATGATATTGAAATGGCTGAACAGATTTTATTAATCATACTTAAGAACATTCTTGGTTATGTCACCTTTCAAATAAAAATGAACCTAGATCAAAAGGTTCATCTGTTCTACTCCTAACTAGAACCCACGATACCATAGATTCACACAATAAATTCATAGCTCTCGTATCGTATCAGAAATTTAAAAAATAGCAATGCAAATTTAAAAAAAGACGGAAAATGGAATACGAAAATAATGAGTAATAAAACCAAATCAATTCACTAACAGTTTATTTCTAGTGTCTTTGTCTTCCGTAATGATTCTCTGCTTCCTCCAATATTTTTAAGGCTGAAACAAGATTTTCTGCACTTATTTTACATTAATTTTAATCAGTCCTTACCACATATTTGTACTATCGCAATCTTGAACTTCAAAATTATTCATATCCTATGTGTATCCTAAGCCTTATTTCAAAGGAAATACGTAACACATACATGAAAAGTTTGTATATAACGTAGGTAAGTATTTCAATAAAATGAACAACGAATTACTTTTTAAATTCATCTGACGTAGGTACCAACCAATTATTTAATCTCGCAGTATTGTGTTAGATAAAATTAAGGGGTGAGGTAAGTCGAACTGGCGGTATGGTAAGCCTTTTTATCTGTACATATAATAAAATTGGAGTGTCTGTTTTTAATATTAAAATAACACATTTTTACTAAATGCATATGTACACGGTACATATACCAAAATAACATTTTTTACAATTGTCTCTGTCTGTCTGTCTGTCTGTTTGTTCCGATTAATCTCTGGAACAGCTGAACCGATTTCGACGAGACTTATTAGATAGCAAATGTAATTAGGATATGTATTTTATTTTAGAATTATATATAGAAGAAAAATAAAAACACACTACAATATCAAAATAACTTAAATTCAAACAACGCGCACGAAGTTGCGGGCACAGCTAGTCTAATCCAAAACACGTTACCCGACCGCGTCAAAAAAATCCGTAAAATAATTTTGTTTTCTATTTGAATTTGTGAATTGTATTCGTTTTGAGGCAACAGACGTACATTTAATATTAGTTTTATTATAATGTGTAGCGTAAATTTTATATCTGACACTTTTGAAACACCAAAATACACTATTCCAAGGTGAAATCTCCAGTGACAATATTATTTCGACGAAATGTAGATCGATAATCTTAAATTTATTATTCCCAATCGCAACTGCTACTAATATAAGAAGTACTAGTTATTTATTTATTATTAAATAATCTGACATTCATTATTCATTCTTTACTTGGTGGTAGAGCTTTGTGTAAGCCTGTCTGAGTAGATATCATTCGCTCATAATATCTAATATATTAATAGCGTAAGCCGATTTGTTTTCCAGTAATTATGGGACGATAGCTGTACATAAGAAAGTCGAGGAGCTCAGGCCGTAGATGTGATTCTTGATTGCAATTTACTAAATGGTTACGAGTACTGAAAATAGTTACTGGCCGGCTAGAGAGCGGTGCTACGCTTATATTACAAAAAAAAAAAGAAAAACGAACCTATTACGGTATACGTTGTTATTTCGTATTGTAGTACACGAGTGGCCGATAGAAACCGGCAACGTATGAGACGTTTTAATGGTATACAAATTCCGGCGGTACTCGACTCCACAAAACTACTGCCGTCATCAGACATTGGAAATCGAACTACACAATATGACAAATGCAGGTCTCTATATTGCACCGGTGAAAAGACTGGAGGCCACTCAAAAACATGCTGTCACTATGACAAAGTTCCAGTAGTTGCCATTCGCCTATATTTTTTAATAACAATGCCCCTGTAGTTGTAAATTGTGAAAGTTTATTCTAAACAAAAGTTAAGTGTTATCGACAAACTTCAATTGTGACTAAGCTAATATATGTATAATATACTTAACATTTTATTTAAATAAGTTTCATAATTTTGGCGCCATTTAAGACGAGTGGTTTACAGCTTACAATGAAATGAACCCTAAACAAAACCAGACTACAGCTACAAGTACATAACTTAGTTCCCAAGGTTGGCGGCGAATTGTTGATATGAGGAATAATTCATATTTACATACCAGTATCAATATATAAGCAGTGGTGACAACTTACCATCAGCTAGCGTATTTTCTAATCCACCTAAATACATAATAATAATAATAAAAACAATACATATTACCTCTTAATTAGTAATATTGTAATGAATATCTACGTAACCAAGTACCTTCTATTCAGTATGTATAGATTCTAATAAAAGTAGCAATTAAAACGAAACGCGACCTCCTCTTGTATCAGAATAAAACATCTAAAAATATTTATAATTATATTATAAATAGTATATTATGTTTAATACTTAAGGCCTTAAGTATGAACAAATACAGATTAAAAAGCTACAATACTAATGACCTTCGGGGAATGGTGACAAAAATACTATTAAATTTTTCTTGTAAAATACCAACCAAAAATGTGGCCGAAAAATGAAATGTTTGTTTTGTTAATAAAAAATTTTTGCACTACTATTCCTAAGTCATTAACATGACGGTATAATTATTTTTGACTGTATAAACTCCAAATACCCTTTTAATTCCATTATTAATTTATTTATTTTTAACGTATAACAGATATTTTTTTGTCTTAATTTAATTTATACACATAAAGTAATTGTTCAATGTTACGCATATCAGCTTTCAAAATTAACCCAAGCTGAACGGATTCGCGCCCACCGTGAATTTTAATTGAATAATTTATAGCAAACAAAGGATTAATTCGCTATCAGACTCGCAAAGACTACACTAATGAAAACAGATGAATTCAATCATTTCTGCTATAACTCCTTTATGATATCAAATGGGGAATGATGATAAAATAATGATAGAAGCTAACAGGTGTATTAATTGAGAAATTATTTCGGGAAAGGAAATGAATATTCCATCGGATGATAAATTGTCTTCTCATACAGATTCTTAACAATCTGAAATTTAAAAAAATATTGGCATCTCTGACGAGACGAATCTGACATACGTGAAAATAATATCGAACAAAAGGTATTACTTTGTAGAAATACTTCAAAATATACAGAATACCAACATTATTTAGTTTTAATTGCACGAAATAGCTGATCCTAATATCAGTCAATGCTCACATTTAATATTAATAAATGGCAAGAAGATGTTTCGTGTTCCTTATTTAAAAAAAAATCCTTCTTAAGCTTATAACAGAAGATACAGCTTGTTTTGGAGAAGGTTAATAAAATAGTATATAATAAATGGACATTTGCCAACGGTTTTGCTTGTAATGTAATGTAAATAACTGTCTCATTGGTCTACTGGCTATATATAAGTCCACAGATCCCGAGGTTTTGAGTTCAAATCCCTGATTGGACTGATAAAAGGCTAGGTCTGTTGAAAAACCCGATAGCCCGGTGTGAAGGGTAAGTGAGTCAGCGGAAATTCAGGTACAAGGGATATGACATCTTAGTTTTCAGAATCGGTGATGCAATAGCGTTTTAGTAATGGTTGTTATTTCTCACAGCGTAAATGTCTACGGGCAGTAGTGAACACTAACTATGAGGTAGCCCATTTGCCTTTAAGCCTATCTAGGTTATAAAAAAAAGTTATAACATGAGTAAGACATATATGACATACAAGGCAAAAATCATATAATTTCATTGTCATAATATTTGTTAATTAATATCAAGGCCTATCCGTACCTATAAGTTGTTTCAAGCGCTCATGACGTTATCTCGCAGCGCACAAAGGCCCTTGTCAAAGCAAAATTTTATAGAATTAAAATTTGAGAAATCATAGCCTGACCGAAATACTATATGCTATATTAACATATTAAAGGTAGAGTAGATATGAATATAACGTATTGTTCAACTTCATACACGAATTGGAGAGATATTTTGCAGTTTTTAAAACTATTTATCTTTTTAAACGACCTCAAATAGAGAAGTTTATAGAAAGAAGATGGTTTTAATTCAACTATTTATAATTAAAGTAAATCCGAAAATTTATCGTTTAATCGGTTCTCAAATTTGAGCAGTCCGTTTAGAAAGGCTAGAATTTTAATAAATTATTTTTAACAAAAAAAGAAAAATAATCGCCTTGAAAAAATATAAACAAACTTTTCATGGACACTATCATAAGTGGTTATATTATTTTATTTTATTTTCATTAGGATAACCAACAGTAGATACAATATCACATTCAAAATAAAAAATAAAAATTACATTTCAAAATTATGAAGGCAAAAGTTCCAGTACTTACAGGTAGTCTCACCATGCATTATCATATAATTATAGTGTCTACGCGATAAAAATATGTCATTTAATAGTTTTTAGGTAAAACCATCAATTGAGAATTAGGTATTTACAAATGATCGTTGAAACATGTCATTCAATGTAATCTGTATACCGCTATATACAAATATTAAGTTCTTGCACCAAATATAATTCATTGAATCACATTCATTTTACAGAGTAGCGCTATTAATGATATGATTAAACTGATATGCGACAATGAATTAAATATCTATAAATTTAAAAGTATATAAACATCAAAATAGCGTATCATCGTAAATCATATTGGGAACATTCAAGAAAATTCACCTACTCATTCCTCAAAGACTGGCAACGCCCCCTGGTGTTGCAAATGTCCATGGCGGTAGAAAATCCAATGAGCGAAAGGCTCAATTGATGAAAAGTACACGTTCCATCGATGAGCCTCCTGCTCGTTTGCCACCTATTTAATAAAATAAAACATTTCATGAATAATATACAAAGTTAATTCTTACATAACAGTACTGTTGTTTACTTTTAATAATTATAATAAAATCTGTGTAAATATAAAAAATATATCGGAGAGATATTTCAGTTTCACATATTGAATACATGAGTAACTATGAGCATGAGGGACATTACATCCTAGTTTCCAAGGTCGGTGGCCCATTGACGATGTAAGCTGTGATTAATTGTAATAACGAAAAGTCTTTTTTATGTCCAAGAATAATTGGAATAATTCTTCAAAGGTCGCTTTAAACAGAACTTATTATTCATTTTTCCAAGTTTAAATTATTAGTCATTATATTTAAGCGACTTGAAGCAATTCAAGTTAAAACTGGCAAAAATTAAAGAACTGCAAAAAAAACTCATTTAAATTAGGATGAAATGATCGAATTCTTTATAATAAAATAGTTCTCACCTACGGATTCATACAGTTTTAGGGGTTCGTCGTCAGGTGTTAGGCATAACAAAGATAGCTGATTTTTTGCTTGTGGTTCAAGCTTCACACCAAATTTTATCAAAATTGGCTCAGTGGTTTGGTCGTGAAAGAGCAACGAATAGACAGATAGACTGAGTTACTTTTGGATTTATAATATTAGTATAGATAAACTTTTTTATTTTGTTGTTGAAATTGAAAGTAAAAATATTTTTATTGACTGATTTCATATTATCTTAGTAATGCTGTAATATTTTCTGAAAGGATCTTTTCTTTTCCATGACCGTATTCCAATCTATTCGGGGTCAGCGCAGCATGTCTTTTTTTTCAATTCTCCTGTTATTCGACATCTGAATGCACCCACTGAATTGATCCGAGATAAACATTGAAAGGATCTCAATTGTTATAATTTCACAATCAGGTCATTTTAAATACTAATATTATTAATTTCCTTTTAAATTCCAAATATGTTGACAACGTACGTAACGTAAGTACAACGGTAGCCACTCCAGTTACACTTATTTGGTTTCACTCAAATGTCAAACTGAATCAATAAAGTTCATAGTCCTAATACCTAAACATTCACGGTATATTGTTGTATCGTTATACATTGAAATAGATACGATTCACTTTTATCGTATACGAAAAAGGACAATAAATAATTCAACAGTTAACTATTAAACTTATGCTCAAAATCGCTTACCAATACCATTTTCCGTCATCCCGACAACATGCTACCTGTCCGACGTGATATATCGTGACCTGAGCCTAATTGCTTGTCTTTTCGTACAGTATATCTAAAACAAACAACAAAACCCAACATTTATATTCATGGGAGCTGAAATGGACCAGTGGTTGAAACGTCTGAATCTTAAACGAAGATTGTGGTTTAAAACCACTGAATTTCCAAATGCTCGAAGCCTAGATATTTCTTTTGTGTTCTATAAATATCTTCTTTATCAGTTCTAAATAATGAAACAGTACCTAAATAATTTTGTTTCGTTAAATTAGTTTATTTAGTAATTCACCAATTTTGCCTTCTTTAATTCAAATTTATCTAGAAATATTGTCTATACAATAATTCCTCGTTGTATTTAAGGTTGGCGTACCTACATATGGAATTGAATCGGCTCGCCCTCGGTCGTTAGCGCAAACGGTTTAATGACTCAAAATGGCCCGTTGGCGTAATGACCTCTGCCACTTGAACTTTTACTGTGATAATCGCGTGCTCTTAAACATTTTATATGTCATTAATGTTGGTCCTTCACATATATGAATAAACCCTATAATTATAAAATATACATATTTATTGCAGCTAGCTACGTATTACTGCACGACGTGTTGCGTGTTTTATTTATTGGCAGGGCTTTGTGTATGCTCGTTAGAGTTGGTAACACTCGTACATCATTTATTTCACCGCCAAATGGGAATTTTTGTTAAAAAAAACCTTTGCATTGTTTCAGACCTTGTCAGACCCAGACCTTGTCATATTTCCGTTGTTGAATGAATGCTGATAAATTCAGCTTACCAAGTTCTTCTAAGGCCTGTTGTGTTATTTTACTAAACTTACAAATACTGATACAATACTATTAAATATATGTGGTATATAGCCGAGATAGCCCAGTGGTTAGAACGCGTGCATCTTAACCGATCATTTCAGGTTCAAACCTAGGCAGGCACCGCTGAATTTTCATTTGCTTAATTTGTGTTTATAATTCATCTCGTGCTCGGCGGTGAAGGAAAACATCATGAGGAAACCTGCATGTGTCTAATTTCAACGAAATTCTGCCACATGTGTATTCCACCAACCCGCATTGGAGCAGCGTGGAGGAATATGCTCCAAACCTACTCCTCAAAGGGAGAGGAGGCCTTAGCCCAGCAGTGGGAAATTTACAGGCTGTAATGTAATATGTGGTATATTGAAATAATATCAAAACACATAACACATTTTCACTTATTAGTAAGTCTTAATGAAAAATCCGAATTCCAATTTATCCACATCACCCTTTTCTCGAGTGCTTATAAAATTATAAAAAATCTTGATTTCAAGCTAAAGCAGATCTTTACATTGTTGTAGTTATTTAGCAGTATGAACATCGTCGATCATCATTTATAATTTCATTGATCATACAATTCGGCTCTGCTAAGAATATACTTCAATTATACAGTATTAAATCATAAAAGAAAACATGTGCAACCAAAGCGGTAAAAGCAGCGCTTAATTATTCTCAGAGAACTATTATCACTGTAATTCATATCTGCCACACAAGCTAATAAATATTGGATCAACCTGCTTAATGACTTAATATATTTTACTATGAAAATTGAAAAGGCTTCATACTTAGTTTCTTAAGCAAATAAATACGAAGAAATTATTCAGGTGCAATTTGTGTCCAATAAAATAAATAGCAGTCAAATTTGGTCAAGACGGCATCCTTGAAACAAACCAAGATTTTTTTTAACATAATTGAGGTATTATTAATTTTAATAATATTTGTACCATCAATGTGAATCTTCATTTATATCCTATAAGTTCTATGCGAATGTCAATCCCAGATGACCCTAAATGAAACATTTCACTGAATCGAGTTTGTTTTAGTTAAAATTAGTTTTATCGAACTTTCGATATAAACTAGATTTAACGCAAGAAATCTTTCTAACTAAAAACGTTTAACTAAACATATTAATAATATACCAAATTTTTGTAAAGCAAAGTAAATTAGCAGCCTGTGAATATCTTAATTTCTTAGCAAAGGCATTCTCTCCTTTTTAAATCGAAGTTTTTTAAAGCTTATTCCACCACCCCGCTCCAATGTGGATTGATACATGTGGCAAATTTACATACGATACATGCAAGTTTCCTCACGATGTTTTCCTTCACTGCTGTGCATGGGATGAATTATAAACAAAAATTAAAATTCTGAGGTACTTACTCTGGGTTTGAACCAAGAGTAAACACTCTAGTGTAAACACATAGTGTATGTCATGGCTTCAGATAGATAGATATTCCTTAAACCAAAAGCAACAGGTTAACATGTTTTTTGTTTTGTACATATTACAGAATCATTAAATTATTATAGAATATTTTTTATTTAAGATGTAAGATTATATTTAAACGATTAATGAAAAAATATTAATTTGTGATATTACGGACGTAATTTTCAGATTTAAGTTTCTAATGTAGAATTAATTCTACATAATGTAATTTAAAGAAAAAAAAAATTATTTATAACTTTCTTTTCGTCCTTAAGGTATAATTAAATCGATCGGATGGCTGATGCGGTGATTGTGGCGAAATTTAGTAGGTACTACATGCCACAAATCTCGGTAACTCCACAATTTTATCGTGGCTACTTAAAGATTTATCGACTCTCTCATTAAATTCTAGACTTTATAGCCATGGTTGTAAGAGCTATAATAGAGTGTCACATAAGTAATACTATCATGACTACCTAAGTTCTAACCCCAGGAGACCAGACCTGCTTTATGTCTATATTTTAAGCACTGTAAGCTAAGACTACGTTATTGAAAGCATATATTATTAAAAGATAGAAAATATACCTAAATTAATTATTTGTAGTGTCTTGGTAATTTATTCTTTTTTTAAAACTAATCTATGTAGATTAGTTTTAAAAAAAGTTTTTTTTTAGCAAAATAGTATAGATGGTGATGATTTATGGTGATCATTTATATATAATATTGTCTATCTATTTGTTTATTTGTATGGGCTCGTAGAGTGTAAGATTATACCTATAATTTATAGTCACTATATCTCTCTAGAATGTTCTGTAGAACTTACTGCGGAAATTTAATATTCCTTGCTGATATTAAATTTTCTTATAACGCCTCACTTTAAAACGTTCTCTGTCCACGTATGTAGGTAATACAGAACATCGTAATAAATTATTCCGTAAGTATGATACATACGGGAATACAGAAAAGTGGGACAGGATGCTGGCAGTGGCCGTATGATGAATATTTCAGTTGACCCGAGCAATGTTCGTGAAATTTTCTTAGTCGGTTCTTATGATAATAATAATTTATTTATTAAAATATAACGACTAACTAGTAAATTGTAGCAGGCTTACGTTATTAAAATAAGAGGAAAACCAATTATTAATAAATCAATCAAATTACCCAAGACGAGGCCGTCAGATCGAGAAGATATTTTCGATCTGACGACCTCAGTGCTTTAATATTTCTTCATAGGACCAGCAACTAGAAAGATAGGCGGCCATATATTTTATGTTCCTGGAATTTTGAATCACCAACAACGATAGACGGGGAGAATTTTCCATCGTCTCAACAGTTAATATATAAGCTAGATACTCCTCGAAGATAAAGCATCTTAGTGACGCGATAGCACTAGTTGGATCAACCAAACCAAAATACATCACAAATCTTTTACACCAGTATTTTACAGTACATTTGTATATATGTTTTATCATAAAATTGTTTTCTTTTTTTATTGTTTAATAGTTCAATTTACCTCATTATAAATAAAATAAAAACAAACAAAACAATCACGCTCGAACAAACTTATCCTTTATTCAAATTAAAATAGGACAATATTATGTGTGTAATTTAATTTTTGTAACAGTGTATACATTTCCGTTATTAAGAAAATAAGGTACTATCAACTTTTATACGACACGTATATTAGAATGTACGTATACGATAGGTCTGACCGTGCTAAGTAGCAAATATTTATTAGAGTGGTTTATTATGCGTTCTGTACTGAATATAAACACCGAATAATCATATATGTACAGACAACAACAAAAATATTTGAATTATTTTATTATATTATCTATACATCTAGAAATTAATATTGTAACCGCTTATGGAAATATATTTTATACAGAAATTCATAACTAATAAATGTCAACATAATTTTATAATAATTGAATAATACGTCAAAATGTATTATCGTTTTTATTAAATATATAATGAGAATATTAATAAAGAAGCTCATTTATTCGTAATCGTTTAATTTGATTTTGTTTTTGCCGTTTTACTAATTTTTTTTTGTTCGTATTTTTTAGCTGAATGTACTTACGCATTTAAATATTTCATGCGTTACGGTAAAGCAATAATTTATAAATTTCGCTGCCCAATACGAAAACCTACATCCAATTCAATCCTGACTTTGTATAAACAGAGATTGTTTAATTATTAACCGACATTGATAGCAATAAATAATCGGATGAAACTCAGGACAAGTAAGAAGATATTTTGATGCTTCACAATTAATTTACAATTTTTAACAGTTCTACTCCACGCCTAAAAATATTTTACGTATTTATTATTTCTTGACTAAAGCCATTGCTTTAGCCATGGTTTTAGTTAGAAGTAGGTACAATTGAAGATCAACACAAACATTTTAATTTATTTGGGTGAACGTATCAAGCAGCATTTTAATCTACTTCCTTCTCATACGCTGTCTTCGCTCAATCTCGTTCAAACCTATTAAACCATTAAAAAGGTTTCCAATGTCATACAAAAAACCATATCACCGTTTTAATGGCCTCATTCGCTGCACGTTGTAAAAACAAGTACGTAAAAATGTTGTTGCCAACTTCATGATTATTAAGAAGCATCAAAATAACCGTAACCAATTGTTGGGCGTTTTGCCAAAATCGTTAAATAATAGTCTAATGGCGACACTTTTGACATCCTTGCCAAACTCTTTAAGGAAATTTTCATACTCTGAATTTATTAACCATAAATTACGTTACATTCTTCTCCGCCCTTTTGTCCAAAAATATTTTTATGCATATTTTCTTGAGTCAATATGTTTTATATTTATTGCTAACGGCCACTAACAGCTTCCATATGAAATTTGGATAATTATTTCATTTAACCAGAATATTATATTATTGACATTTCATTTGTTTCTAATCATACTGAATTATTGATTGATTGATTTATAAGATTGAACTCGTCCTTGCGCATGCGCAATGTACTACAATATGCCCTGAGCACTTCCTCATACTTGCTTTTATTATTTTTATACTACTTAATATCTCTGATTGTAATCTTCGAAAGTGGCTACAATCTTTCAAAAGAACATAATCATATTTTGTTTCTATAATAACTGTTTAATCAATTAGGGATTACAGTAAGTTCATACAAATCAAAAATCTAAATGATATTAAAATCATTTAATTTTTTTATTAAAAATCTTAAAATGGCAGCATAAATGAAAATCTAGCAGAATTTTCACCATTCAATCGCAATTCCGATTCTCTGGGTGAAAAATGAAGCAGTTCTCCTATCAGCGTTGGAGGCAATAAAAAGAGGTGGTAAATCTTTAAGTTCCTTGAACTATTACTTCTTAACGCGAGGACGTTCCAAGTATTTCAGCAGAAAGAGAAAAAAATAATCATTTAGTTTTGAGACTTAAATTAGCTATAGAGCATTTATAAAATATTTTGATGAGATTCTCAGATCCAAATATTTTTTACCATCACACACGAAAGATGTACCAAACTCTAACCCCTGAGCCCAGTAGAGGGACTTTTACTTTTAAATAGATGTTTAATTGTTTTTACAATGTATACTCTGATTCACAAAAAATATCCGAAATCAAGTCAGATCTGGGCCAAAAATTACGTCCCTTTTTTGAACAATGATATATTTATTTTGTTAAGGCCACGTATTAATGTTTTGTTATCGTGAAATTTGGATCTTTTCATATTTGTATTAAGTATGTTTTTCCGATTTTCTTGTTTCTGCAACCGGTGAGTAAAAACGGACTTTGTTTTCTGCGATTCTCGAATAACTCGGCTTTGATTTATGGACATTGCGATCGACTTGATCTCAATAAACTTCGCATGATGGAAATGGAACCGTGTTTTTCTTTTTTACCTAGTTGCCTACAGCAAAAGACTACTGTTCTAAGCTTGACTGCCATATAAAATAAATTAAACAGCAATTAGAAGTGAACAGCGTCATAAATAATATTACTTCAAAATAGAAAATATTCCTGATAGTAAATTATTTCTATGTCATTTTATTATATTTCCTAGAACACATATGTGTTTTCAGAAGTCGAAAATCGACGTTCATAAAAGAATAAACAAATTTCGTTTGCCATTTGCTAGATAATTAGCAATCAGCACGGATAAATATAAATGTATTTTGTGTAGCAAGCAATTTATTAATATAAAAGCTGCCCTACAAACTTATAACAAGTAAACAACTTGAATACTTGGTACAATAGCTACTGCCTATTGTATATATAGTTTGTAATTGATCTCTTAAAATATGACCGAACGTTGAATAAACATGTTAAAAATATCAAAGAAATTTAAAGTTCCAAAATTCATTTTCAATCTGGTTTACTTTTTAAAATATTTTACAAATAAATCTTTTATCTCTCAATCTTACTAGCGCAGTTTTTGCACAAGCTTCGGCTTTCTATCAAATATTCTACGGACTCTAAAGATGAGTGCTAAATAGTTGTCAATGTATATTAATCATATTATATATGTATGTACCTTTGCTATTTTTACTGACGTTCATAAGTAATAGAGATAGGTGCTACACGATAAACTGAAGAGAATACAACCGCATCTATAAAGATCGAGAAACGTCGTTGATGTCAAGCAATTTTGAAGTTCCAAGCTGTTGCAACCATAACCATAATCGCATAATTTTTAAACTTCAATGATAAAGCTTGAAAAATGAATTCCACTAGACTTCATCAAATGTACGACACCAGATTCTGTATAAAATATACTAGAATTAAGCTTATAAAAATTTATATTTATATTTTTTATTAAAAATGTAACAGTAGTCCGAAATAGCCAAGGCATAAATCAAAATGTATAAAAGTTTGGATAAGGGTCCTTTCGTAGTGTCTAAAAAAGGGGAACTAGCGGCAATATATCGTTACGGCTAAATTTCTTGAGATTTATTATTATAACATTATGGAAACAAACTTGCGAAAGAGAAATACTTTTTGTAACTCTTTAACTTAACTTCTTGTCCATTTAGACTATACTATATTCACTATTCTTGCGATACCTCTGTTGTTGCGATATATATACATCACTAAATTGAAAAGAGATTTAGAGAAGCAGTTCCTGATATTTTACATGGATATCCCAACTTCTGAAGGTGGAATGTTTCATAAGATTAACATTTAAGGATTCTGTTATTGACTTCTTAGGTATTTTATTCTTATGACTTGGTGGTACGGCTGTGTGAGCCCGTCTTCTAGGATTAGGCTTACCCCGACGGGATTGCACACAGCCCTGCACACATGATATCCTTCAAACAATAATAATAATAATCATCATCATCAGCCCACATTCGTCCACTGCTGGACATAGGCCTCTACAAATGCACGCCACTGTAGTCTTTCTTCGGCAACTCGCATCCAGCTCCTGCCAGCCGTGTTGCGCAAATCGTCACTCGTTAATAATACTACATATTATTTTATTTTGATTCAAAGATTGAGTGATCAAATGTAAACGAAATCATATAAATATAACACAGAAATAATTATTAGGTATAATAACAAATATTCGTACATAAAAGACAATAAGTTCGGTACATTTAGTATCATCGATAAAAAAGAGTAGAAATTATAATATATATATATATATATATATTTTAATATTGATATGTTTTCCTAAAATTTTCAACATCGAAAAATATGCACGCTGTTGTTATATGAGACGTAAAAAACTTACGTCACCTTACTTTAAAATAATGTAATTGTATTTTTATTTCTAGTGAAGTCTTGATAGAACGATAGTAGTAGAACTGTACAATATTGAAATTTAAGCAAAAAAAAGTCAAATACTTTTCGAAGTTATTTTTCATAAGTGTCGAATATAGCTGTTTTTATAAATAAATATATCGACTTAACTGCATCAGCAATGCTTTTCTGTACGAATTCGTGTCTCGCTCGTAATAAATAAATTATGTGAATCGGCTTACGGTAATTATGTACGTAATTTTAATATTATAATAATTGTAGTCAATGTCGCAACACATATTCTGATGTAATGTTTTTGGTTCTGCGGTGAGTTTCGAGTTTATTCATACTGATACAGAATAGCTCTACAGGTATGTAATTATAATTAACGAAAGTTCCAAAATGTTTTCATGGCTTTGGAATTTAAATGAATGAAATATTTAACGAATCGTTTATAAACTTAAAAGAGAAAAATTGCCGAATATGTTATTTTATAGAAACAATTTAAAAACTTAAATAATTCGGAAACAATTATTCTGCAAATGTATTCGAAAAACAAATTATATTGAATATTTCGTTAAAGCTATGTGCAATTCCACTTAAACTATCGATATTTACGCTTAATTAAGTTGGCTTTAACTAAATATTACGGTTCAAAGGTTGACTGGCAGAGAATATCTAATAGGAATAATATTAATACACAATAATAATGATTATTTTGACAGAAACAGTACCAAACATTGTCCAAACAGTGAAGATAAACTAAACATCAAATTTCCTGGGACAAGGTATTAGTCTTTAATTAAATTTTGACGCAATTAAAATCATTGCTGCTACACGATATTAATCTTTATTTGCCCTTAATTTAATTCGTTTACATAAATAACATGCCTCTGTATATATTGGTGACCTCGATATGTTAACAAAAAAGGTAAGAAACGAATTCTTAAAGCCATGTGATGCATATTCTGCGGTACAATTAATTTCATACATTAAATTGATATTAATATACGAGGGATTCAAAATTAAATTAAGCCAAGAGGCCTAGTACCTAGTAGGCTCGAACCTGGGCAATCACCACAGAATTTTCGTGTGCTTTATTTGTGTTTGAAATCTTAGCGCTGAAAGTAAACATCGTGAAGAAGCCGCTACACGTGTTTCCATCAATCCACATTGTAGCAGCGTAATGGAATTGGCTCCTAGCCTTCTAATAACCCAATAGTGTGACATTTAGAGGGTGGTAGTTTTAATTTCCTTATTCCAAATAATATGTAATGCATCTTCTTGATATAGTTTATATTTGTTAATAAACATTAAGAGCTATCGTTTAAGATAATTACGTTTGATTAACAAAGTTTCAAACTATTACTCTGATATATTTAACCATCCTTTGAAGCTAGGTGAAATACCTAACAAGGATAACGACTTGCTTTGAAGACATAACCTACGTTCACAACTAAATTTTGTGATTAGTCAACACACTCGCACGGTTTATCCATGTAAGAGTACCAATTAATCTTCCCTGAGATCTCAGCTTGAACGTGCCTTTATACGGGTATTAAATACGCTGTTACGCATCTACTCTTACTTGTAATACTCTTAACTTAAGGTACAAATAATATACTTGTGTATCATTTATTATTTTTATCATTAGATTTTGTTTATTTCAACAAATTACCTAGTTTATTATAATATTATATAAAAAACTTACTCTTACTTACTTACTTACTTAATTCGTTTCATCAGTGAGATTATGGGTTTGTATATTTGTTTTGAAACACGCTATTTTAAATTGGAGAGTTTGGAAATTTGTATCTGGTCCTTTTCGTTGAAATATTACTAGGAACAACATATGCCATTAATAAGCTAATTTTAAAACAGAATTAATCAACTAAATAGAATACATTCTGAATCACTGTTTTTGTTTCCCTTAAAATTTTTAACATAACTCAAAACTCAAAGTCATTACTTTCGCCGGCGGTTTTCGAACCGATATGACTTGGGAACTTCTATGAAAGGGTCCTTCTTATTCCTTAAAGGACGGAAACGTTCCTGCAGACCCCTCCCTAGTGTAGCAGTTGCCTAACCTGTCTAAGGTGGCGATAGTCAGTTTATATCAGGGGTACTGGTCGTTTGTCTACTATTACTGAAAATATATATCTAAAAAACTTTTATTAATATTTTAAAATATACTATAGAAATAATTACTTGATATTTTACTATCAACTCGTCTAACTTAGACGACGCTCGCGCGAAACGGTTGAACTTTGGTAAAGGTGCGTGCTGGTGTTCTTCAACTATAAACTTTCTATTAAACGAGGTCAAGTCATTTAATAAACTTCTTACGTCATATTTTTTATTACAAATGAACATTAATTTGCAATATACATACATCAAATTACATTAAAAAAAACTATTAACTATCATAATTACTAAGTAATATAGAAAATAAGTAAATATTTTGACATTGTTCATAGTTGGTCTAAAGTGTAGTGTATGTTTTTTTTACTAGAAAAAATACTTATACAAATTACAAGTACTATAAATATTTACGATGTTTTATTGTGACGCGGTGGTATGTTATATAAAGATATGAATACACCTGTTCATTGTGTACAACCCAAAGCAATTCGGAGAAAGAAAAAACGAGACAATCAAGTTAAAGAAATTTCGAAGTCTCTCGGTCCTACATCAAAAGATTCTGTATGACAGTCGTTTTCCAAGCATTTGATCGCCTCGATGACTCCATGAACCATACAATTCTATAAAAATTTTTGGAATAGGTCGAATTTCTATATAAAGGTGATTTGAGTAATAAATATTTACTTCATCTTTGGTCCGTGAAATTTCGTACAGTCAATTAGTGCAAAAACTAATGATTTATTGCGCCTACGACAGTTTTGTTCACCGGTTCTTAATAGATTATTCTTGATATATACGTTAAAGACTTGATATTTTGGAATGTAAAATCTGGCAAGTATTTCAGTTTAATATTTGAGAAAAGCAATCGAATCATGTATCTGCGTGTATTGTAATGTTTATATAAGTATGGTATGATGATTTTGGTATACATATGTTTGCACACACTTGTCTATTTTAATATATCTTGTGCAGTTAGCTAGTACTTTACTTGGTGGTAGGGCTTTGTGCAAGCCCGTCTGGGTAGGTACCACCTACTCATCAGATATTCTACCGCCAAATAACAGTACTCTGTATTGTTGTGTTCCGGTTAGAAGGGTGAGGGAGCCAGTGTAATTACAGGCACAAGGAGCATAACATCTTAGTTCCCAAGGTTGGTGGCGCATAGGTGATGTAAGGAATGGTTAATATTTTTTACAGCGCCTTTGTCTATGGGCGGTGATGATCACTTACCATCAGGTGGCCCATGTGCTCGTCTGCCAACCAATGCCATAAAAGAAATAGTACTTGTGGTAGGTTGCTGCAGTGGCTGAAGTATTACTTGTATTAATATCTTAATAAAATAATTATTTTAATATATCTGGGATTGAAACGATCGCCTCCTGGCTATTTCTATTTATATTAAATTGTGTAAATAATAATATAGACAAAAAAAAAAAAAAAAACGCTGAGTATCTTTCACTGGTTCTTCTCAGGTCAGGGTGTTTTCTTTTCCGAACCGATGGTAGTGTTTCATTTGACTGTCAATAAGTAAGTGTAATGCTTCTATATTGAATAAAAAAATTGAATTTTAGTTTATAATCTTTACTCCTCTTGATTAAACCAATGTTATCTATCTATTATTGACAGAAGATCACGTTAATGAACTCGAGAGACTTGGAAAACGTTTGTATCCGCTTCATATGTGTCAGTATATCACAATTTCGATCTCAGCTCAAGCAGTAAACTGGTCGCCTTCACCGTATGTACGTTATATTCTTTTACCTCAGTGTTATTTAAAACAAATTCTAAAAGTAGCTAAAAGCTTAGCATGTCATCTATATGCTATACTATATATAACTACACTAACAATATATATACATATATATATATATATATATATATATATATATATATATATATATATATATATATATATATATATCTATCTATATTGCAATCACATTATAGCAATCACACAATTTTAATTAATTAAGGAATGCATTGTCTTTGTCAATTAGAAAAGTAACAATACTATTACTAAAAAAAGCGGTGAATTGTCTGATTAGATTCTCACAATATTTCTTAAATATTATGGTTATGATAAGTTGTACTTATTAGATTATATTCGTCTTTGTCTCAAGCCTTGACTAAAGTCGTCTTGAAGAGGATCACTACTTGTGATAAGACTGTTGTAGCGTCTTGACTTATTGTGATTACAGTTTGACGGTCTTCTATTAGATTACTATGTAGCGTGGCACTTGTAGTTTTAGGTCGTAGTTTAATTTTCCATTTTGTGTTGAATATACATGAAGTTTAAGCTTAAGCTAGAGAATAAACTATTTTTATTGCCTTGCTTTATCTATAATAAACAGCCATGATTATCTATTTAGTGAGTCAGAAAAAGTGATAATTATAACAGGTTCATTAGATCAAACCTATTGTGGAGACACTATCATGGGTTCAAATTTGCTAGATTCTATAAATATTGATAGATATTATAAATTTTTCGATCAGTCATAAACTGTAAACTAGTTTGCCGAATTTCAAATCATTAAAATATTATCATCAAATATATTAATAGAATATTATAAATAGTAAATAAATACTATCAAATCTTAAGCCAAGTCTACTAAGATAAATTATATTATCCATTTAAAATGCTGTTAGAATAGAACACCGTATGACGTCAACTTATGCCTGTACCGTTAGCAACAATATAGAGGTTATATATTTTTTCCATCATCTTATTTTTATGTAACTCTTTGTTTAAACTAGTACTAAAAAATGACGTGTGCCAAGAAATTCTAACTGTAATAAGGTTCGGTACCGTTTTTTATAAATATGTACACACTTTTTTTATTCATAAAAAAAACTATTTGACTCTTAATGACTCTAAGCTACATTATTTTTATTTAAAAAATTATTAATTTAAAAAGTATTGATTTGTTTTTCTGTCACTATACGAAATCGAACTAATCGACTATACGAAAAGTGAGCTGCGTAACGCAGTTTCTAAAGGTCATATCCTAACAGCATTTAGAACAGGTAATGCGTATTATAATATAGTATAAACATTATGGATGTGTATATATATATCATTTTATAAGGTATATCTACATGACATGCGTGACATTTTTTTTGGTTTGTTTTTACTTTTTGGTAAGAATACAAGTAGTATTATAAAAAAATATAAATTGAGTTTCGTTCAAAGTTTCTGTTATTTAAAACAATTTTTTTAAGATAACGGTTAAAGTTAAAGTAAAGTTTAAAGGCAAGTGGTATTTCCTTATTCAGAGAACAAAACCTAATAATAAAAAAAATATTTAATTAATACAAAATACTAGGTTTGGGTCGTGTGTATTGGGCGCTCAACGCTTTAGTTTTTGCGTGTTTTTCTATAGATATTGTATTAGTTTAAAACAATTGATGTTAATGTCAATTCAAGTTAAGTTTCAAAACGAATTCTAATTTAAAAAAAAAAAATACATAGTTCACTTTTGTTTTTGAACGTACTATCCCTATTCATTCATTTATCCTCTATGGTAAGCAAGCAAATCAAAATATGTGATACACCTATTAATCACAAACTTAAGTTTGGTTTATTGAGATGTGATGATTTATTTAAAACACCAAACCTTCTCCTTGAGTAGAGTGGTGGCTTTGTTCAAAAGGACACTAACAGGATATTTTTTTTTTTTTTACTTGAATAAATCGAAATACATTTGAATTATAAAGCAAAATTGTATTATGTTAAATGAGATCTGTCATCACAGCGCAGAGATCGTTTAGCTTCTTTGGTGGTTGGGTAGGGCGAAAGGATCAAGTATTTGGATTCGGATTAGTCAGGATTATTTTGAGTTTCGAACAGGATTCTATATGTAGAAAATTGTAAACAGTTCCGATATTCCAATTAATGGAAGTTTTATTTTGATTTTGATTTTTATTTAGTCTATCAATAAGTAAGTTCAATCCTATTGAATAACGACATTTATAGAAGGTAACCGATCTCAAGAATATTTTGTTGCACTTAATTATACTGCATTTTTTCAACAAGATCGTCGTGATGTTAGATCACATTCTTTAATTATTTTTCAACTATTACTTCTAACTTCTTAAAATTTAAATCGCGGTTTTTATTAAAATGTCGCGTATTAATAGGTATATTGGTCTTCATGCTCTCACGTCCGCTTCCGCACATTGTAGGCCGTGGCCTTAAAGACGAGTAACCCAATTTTCATGCGAACCGCTCCATTAGTATTCAAGGAACGAGATTTACAAAACGTATTTGAATATAATACATGATGTTTTAATATGATTTGTTCCTTTATGAAATATATGTCCCTTCAATATTAAAACCAACAATGTAATTATAAAGAGCTAATCATAATAAGCAGTATTCACTTGTAGAAGTTTATTATATTATGAGAAGTCGTCAAGAATATCGATTCTCTCGGCGAAAAATGTACAAGTCCTATCACTGTCACTATGAATCGAAGGCAGAGCACTCAAATTTTCAGGCGAGAGTTTCTATTGCAAATATACAAAGGTCATATTTGTAAAAATGTAACCCTAAGTTCTAAGATATTCTGTAGAAATTTATAATAATCGGTGTTAATTGGATAAATTTAGATGACAGTGAAAATATTTCTGTACCAAAAGGTAAAGTTGGTGAGTACTTGATGTTGACGGTTTAGCTCCTTATAAAAAATACAAACTATTTTAACCATCAGGTAAATAACTGATATAATTGTGGCTATTTCTGCACTCTAGACATTTAAGTCATATTACTTAATTTTAATTTTTCTTATTGTTATATTATAAAAATTCAATGTACTGTGTAACCGTACCAGTCTATCACTAATAAACATTGATTTTATCCTACTAATGGGTATTATGATTATCATATTTGGTTTTGTTTTTAATTCGCTGATTTTCCAGGCAGGTCGTATTATATAGTTCGTCCACAATATAGCGACATAGTCTTCAGTCAATCGTCAGACGATTTTTAATGTGTAATATTTATTAGCCTTAGGGGTAAGACCGACTTGTATAGTGATGGCATACCGCAAGACTTTCTTATGCTATCATGTTTCCTCTTTCCCATACCTCTCTACTTCCTTGTGTGTACGAGGTGCGTTTACTATATACTTCATTGCTACATCATTTATTATAATAATTCGAAAAATATAGTTATTTTAACAAAAAAAAAACTATGTTTATATTTCTAAATTCTTATTTGTAAATTAGTTTTATTTTTAATTTGAAAAATCTACGATTTTCGATTATTCACATCTGCCGAGCGTCCCGAGATGGCGTCGTTATTTTCTTTAAAGCAACTTTTTCTTATTGATTATATAATCTACTGACTAACTTGTAAGAGCTGTTAATGAGCGTTTTTCATTGCCAATTATGTACAACAGTTTTAATTTTTGCCGATACAATAAATGTTAATTTACTTATTCCGATTCACGCAGGTCCCCCTGGCATTTTCACAACTTAAGGAAAAGTTTTGGAGTTTACTCCACATCTTTGTTTTACTGTGTGTTGATTATTCCACAGTGTGTGTTTCTTCTCCGCTGAGCACGAGATGACTGAGATAGAGCTCATAATAAATCATTGATATTTGAACGCTCAGTCATCGGCTAAGATTTGTGTTCTAACTACAAATGCATATCAGTTGGAAATCAATAAGGTTTGTTATAGAAAAAAAAATGGAGTAGAAAGCGAAGGTTCTATCTAATACATAATCTATACTAATATTATAAATGCGAAAGTAGCTCTGTCTGTCTGTCTGTTGCTCTTTCACTTCCAAACCATTGAACGGATTTAATGAAATTTGGTATAAAGTAAGATTGAACTCCAAGAAAAGACATAAGCTCCTTTTTTATGCCATACGTCTGACAACCGGGCCGGACGAAAGCCTCGGGCGACGAAGAGTTACAAATAAATGTATAGCTTAGTTTTACAGATTCTTAAAACAACTCAGATCTTACATGAGTTTTACACTTTTTAAATTTAGTTACGGTTGTTTTATTAGTTAGTGGTAAAGCATGGGTCACTTGGGATAAAAGGATTTAGGGATTCAAATGAAATGAAATGAAATCTGAGACTGAATCACTCACAGGCCGGTGGACACTGAGTTTGTACGTAGGTAAATCAACAAATTCCCAGTCATACGTGGACAGCGCTCATATATAACGGAACAGGCATGGCTTCCTTGAAGTAGCACCAGCAGGAATTTGGATACACTCAACCAGGATAATTGTCCACACTTAATATTACAGCTTTAAATGTCTAATCCAAATGATACATAAAAACACTCTTTCTGAAAGATTAAAGATAGTGCTTTAGGAGTATGTTCTTACAACTTTGAAAGGCTTAGGAATACTGGCCTCACTCTGACAACACTTCCTAAGTATATTAGTAACGACAAAAATACCTCAAAGTAAGTTGTAACACATTTCAATTGAATAAACAAATATGTAATTAATAATATATTAAAGAAAAATATATCTAAACATATAATACATATCATCCGAATTCTATCGTTTTAGAGATTTATTGAAATTATAACAATTTTTCTTAATGTAACACGTTTTTAATACATAATTAATTCAATCAGACTTAATATATGTTTGAAGAAAGGACATAAAAAATAGCGACGTGTAAAGTCGTTTGATCACGACTTTAAAATGCTAAACGGTTATTGTTTTTAAATACCACAAAGAAATGTGATCTTTTATACAGAAAATAATACAAGAGAAATCTGTAATAATTTCATTCGGTTCATTAAGCGCAGGTTGATGCAGACGTACGAACGAAATACAATGCCGGAAGGTAACCAATTCTCCCTTCCGCTAGAATTAAGGCTTGGGATTGCTTTCTTACAACGTTAATAAAAAGCGGGTAAAATTTTGATAAAAAGGATCTTTGATCATATTAAGGTTTGTGCACACTGGTCCCTTTAAGCAAAACTAGAGCAACTGTGACGTCATAAACTCAGCAAAGATATAATCTCAAGTTGGAAATGAAACATCTACTCTAAGTACAAGAGTTACTTACCTAAAATATAATCTTATTAACTTAGTCACAATCATTTAAGGTCAAATATATTACTAGTATAATCCGCTTTGGAATGGAACCTTGTCGTAGTAAGATTTAATATTACAATTCTCGCCCGAAACAATGTCGGATCGTGTCTATCTCAGTTCAAAAAGGTCACATCCCATTCTGATCGCACACAGATTACAGTACATGAAACCAAAATGATAGACGAGAGGGAAATACTTCGCAGTCCTTCTGTCACAAATGTCCTCGACATGTCCGATTCGCTTAACCTTGTAAGTGAGTTCGATCCTTAAATCCTTATCATTACGTAGGGATTATCATTTCAATCCACAGAGGAAACGAATGTTTCGTAAGTACATTACTTCCTTTTTCTTATTCATATAAAATATTATTAGCTTGACTTGTTGCTTCTGACTTTATATGAAGTTAATTATTTTTTGAAAACTTTTATTTATAACTATATACATCTCTCAGCAAGTACTTATAATTAATAAAAATCCTTTGAAAAGATTCTGTTTTTAAGGAAATGCTATTACATATAGACTAAAATGTTACCATGACCTAAACCGTATAGTTCAACTCATCATTAAAGGCACAAGGGACATAGCATCTTAGTTGCGGAGGTTAGTGGCGCATTGACCATATAAAAAATAGTTAATATTTCTCTCAGCACCAATTTCTATGGCTGGTTGTGACTACTTACCATCAGGTCCATATAGCCATCCATCTATATTATAAAAATAAAACTTAGTCAGTGCTTTACCCCCATTCGGCCAAATTCAGCTCAGAGGAAGAGAGAGTGCTCTATCTGGTACAGATCATCAGCTTTTATAGCTTGAAGACCACTTACCTATACCACTCAGACACCACCTCTTAGTCTATGACAGTGTCACCAGGAGACAATGCTAGGCTCTCCTTTCCTACTCTGATAGGTTGCTTGCTAAGGGTTGCTATTCAATAGAATCATTCTATCGAATAGAGTAGTGATGACCTTTTCACCATGGGCTGACTGTACGTCAGGAGATAAGGAGGTTACTGAGATGTTCCGCAAAAGCCACTAGACCAAGTGAAAATATATTATTAATAAGTGTTTAAAATAAGCGATATCATCATGTAGATAAAAATCTAACTTCTGGTCTTAGGTACGAATTAAAGCAAATCCTGAAATACTTGATGTAATTAATCACGTTAAAAGTAAATTTTATTCAGGCATTGTGACAACTACTCTACACATACTAGTATATACTTAATCACTATAGATGAGAAAAGACCTCTCGTCTTTGAACAGCAGAAGTACATTTACTTACTTCGTATTTTAGTGTGATTAGTAAGACACTGTTCTGACCAGTATAATTCAGACGTAACAGCTAAGGCGCAACGGCTGACAAGGCTTAGGAAATGTCAGGGGCTTGCAAAATCTTAGTAGTATTACGAATGTCTGTGAAAATAACCACTGTACTACAAATGACAAATTTTCTGAGAGTTCCTATGTTTTGTATTAAAATTATATAACGAGTAATGGGATATACGTTACATAAGTGAAACGCTATCTATTATAAACGTATCTATTATAACTTATCGTGATGGAAGATTTCACTTCAAAAACTCTTTGCAATATTTTTTAGATTTTTTAAAAAAAAGAACTTTTATTAAAATAAAAAAAAAACAAAGATATATCAAAAAACTGAATTAATAGTATGAACATAAGAAACGAATGCTTTTTATTTATTTTGAAGTACCGTTCCGGCTTCGCAGGGATAGAATAAGGGTATACATAAAATATTAAAGGACAAAACATACAAAGAAAAATATTTTGGTTTTTTGGGCGAGGGCCTTTGCTCGCGTACGCTGAACCTCTCCAAAATTTAAACACAATCGGATGGATAAGAACGCATTGAGGAATAACATTTTTATTAATTATGTTTGAAAAGGGATTTTTTACACATAATGTAAATATTTTTCCCAAGTAACTTTCCTATTTTTATATACTATAAACTTCAAGTATGCCTAATTTTATACTCCTTCGTGCGCGCAATATTCTTAGAAGGGAAGTTTTCTCTACACAAATTAATAAATACATATTTTATGCACAAACAAAATGGCATCGATTTCATCGTATAATATAAGGAGTTAAACTCAAACATCAAACAAGATCACGAAAGTTAATCTTATACGTAATATCGTAAACTCAAATATACCATAACATCAAGATGTTATCTTTAAGTTGATAATGAAAATATATATTAAACTTGCGTTGAAATAGCAAACATTAAACAAAATTAACATTTAAGTTCGCTTCAAGCTATACGAGAATTTCTTTAGCAGCAGTTGGTGCTTTGTTAGTTTGTCTGCATTCAAATTAGAATTTAGCAATGCAGCACTTTAAGCGATTTGTCTTCAAGAGCATTCTACAATTTGTCTTTCAATCAAATCAATTTTGAAGACGTGGCGCTTTTATAATATGGACATAAAATTTGAGAAATTACGTTCGAATGTTAAAGCGATTTGCATTTGTGTCCTAAAGCACTCTTGGTTCTATATAAGTTACATCATCTAAATGATATCTCTTATTATTATTAAAATTATACCGTACTACATTATTTTCTTGTGAGTTGGTAAAAAATTGTCATAGGTCTCCCAAATTAACTCAGAACTTTTTTTTAACAGGACAAGAGGTCAGGATCAACCTGCGACTATATAGATCGCTAGATGGTCCTTAAACCATTGCGAACGATCGAACTACTGCATCATTTTATACTACAATATTATATTCATTGACTACTATACAGGAATACTTAATTACATAAGTTCTTGCCGTAGTTTAAACAAATGATGCGACACTTCATACTATTTTTTTATGGATTGATGAACCTCCAAAGTTAGCCTCTGGTATATTTTATTACAAGCGAAATGATAAACTTAAAGATAATATTCTGCGTTGCATAATAGTTATCGCCGGCAGCTTCGCTCGCGTTTTGGAGTTGATCGTTAGTTGTTAGACATAAAAAGTAGCCCAAGGCCTTCGGTTTTGTTTAAGCTAGTTTTATAATATATTTCATCAAATTCGATTCAGGGTTTTGGCCGTGAAAGAGCAACAAACAGACAGAGTTTTTTTCGCATTTATAATATTAGTACACATAACTTTCATTTCAAATAAACGATTTTTGTATAAATTATTATAAGGAAATGCCATTTCAGAAACCATTCTCAGTTAGTATTAATTCTCTACGTTTGATATGAAAGTTTTATGGCCGCACTTATCTCCGTGACAGCTGCTGCAAAATTTTTATTCCCTTATTTATTTTTCATTATCAAACATCGTAAAATATCTATGAAGGAGTAATACCTGCTACTGCCTATAGCCTGTATATGGAACTTATTCTACCACACTTTTATGAGGCTGTTTGGAGATTTTCATCGTGATGAAATACTGGAAATAAATAAATACTAATCAAACAGCAATAATTATTATTGTTGTGTTCCAGTTTGAATGGTGAGTGAAGCAGTGCGAGTGAGACAAAACATCTCAGTTACCAATATTGGTGGTGTATTGGCGATGTCAGGAATGGTTGTTTTCTTACAGCGCCATTTTCTATGGGTGGTGATGACCACTTACAACTAAATTGACTATTTACCCGTCCGCCTACTTTTATCATAATAACATTAACAAATAATTATACATTATAATTATATAAATTATATATAAACCCTCATTGGAGCTTATCCAGATTTTTCTGCTCTTTAATCCTACATACAAACAATATTATTATTTTCAAAGTTATCGTTGTTTAATAACATAAAGTTTTTTATTAGTTTTGATATCTCGCTCGCGTAGACGTGTGATAAATTAGTTTTTGCTTTCAGCTATTCAGAATATAACGAACAAGGATATTGCTTGCTGATAGGGCTTTGTGCAAGTCTGTCTGGGTAGATACCACCCACTCATCGAATATTTCACCACAAAACTGCAATAAGAAATTAGTGAAACTACAGGCATAAGGGACATAAGATCTTAGATCTCAAGATCACCAGGACATTGGTTATGTAATGAATGGATCATATTTCTGACAGAACCAATTTATTACCTTTAATAAATATTCTACTTAAAAGAAAGGATATATGTATAAGTACGCATTCGGCTTTGAATAATAAAAGTATATACAATCTTCTTTATATCTTGACTGACGACCTTCGTGATCGAGTAGTGTGTACACCTGTTTTCATGGGTACGCCACTCCGAGGTCCCCACTCGGGTTCGATTGCCGGCAGAGTCGATGTAGAAAAAGTTCATTAGTTTCAATGTTGTCTTGGGTCTGGGTGTCTGTGGTACCGTCGTTACTTCTGATTTTCCATAACACAAGTGCTTTAGCTACTTACATTGGGATCAGAGTAATGTATGTGATGTTGTCCAATATTCAATTTTATAAAACATCAAACAACAACACTTACGCGGTCTTTAGACATCTCACTGAGTTTATTTATTATAAATGGTAGTTTCATTCTCAAGTCTTATTTCTCCCATCTTTCTTTTTTCAAATTATTTAAAAATGTGCATATTCATTCGTAGACAAAATATAAAAAGTCACATATATTTTGGAACAAATTACCTCCAAACTAAATATAAATGAATGTAATAAACATAAATGAAATCTAATGAATTAGAATTTAATAGTCTTCTTTTTATAAGCAACAAATTGCGGTCAAATTTTTATAGAATGCGTATCTTTATTTATATCACTAAAAATATATTTTGATGACCCTTGTTGATGAAATTTTTAATTTAAAATTATGTCTGCGTACCTCTAAAATGCACACCAAAGACGCTCTGGAACGATCTTCAGTTATAAACGTACACGATATCGAAATCATGACGTCATATTTCAACGATATTAAAAGTCTAGGAATCTTGAACCTTTACTATTTCCGTAATTATTTGATAAATAATTTATTCCAAGTACATAGTTGCATTCCAGGTCATAATAAATAATTGATATTCATATAAAAGTTTTAACTTTACGAGGAGTTTTTATTGCACTTTGGGTCAATATGTTCACTTTCGTGGGTTGCTCAAAGTTTAAGAGCATTTTAAATTGTATATAAAATAAATATTTAATCATTATGTTAACCTAGGTTTATTTAGTAGCCAGTTCAGGAGATAATATTGATCAAAGAGCACTGTTGTATGACGCAAACACGTTTCTCACTCTCTATCTCGTATACGATTTTATAAAAGACATACCCAATAACATACAGACCCATTTTCGTGCCCCAAGCATGCAATAATATGTTTGGGGCACGACAAGGCTAATTATCCATGTTTAAAATATTTTATAATTTTCTAATACATTATAAAGATCACACATTACTCTTTACCAAAGTCATAAATAATTCAATTATTGATGTAAATTACAAAATTATAGCGTTTCTACAGATAGATAAGAAAAAAATTCCCTCTTTGTTTTCTTTTGTATGATGTTATTACCTGAAAATCTTTTAAAATATTCACTTTCACTGTATACATTTAGATTACTTACTTTATAAATATCTCTTTGCATTCTCGTTAACTGAGCAATAAATTTACATCGCAAAGGATGTTATGTAGCTTTTCTCTTTTTAATTTACTAGAAAGCTGTAATAAAATAAGAATCGCTGCGTCCGTTATATTTTGTAGATGGCTTCCCCTGCTCGACATGATGAGATCCAACACAAGTGCTTGAAGAAAATAGAAAATTTCGCCATATCATTTAAACAGAAAACAAGACAAATGTGAGAGAATTTAATATTTATTAATACACTATATTGCTAAACATCTTTTGTGCAAATAAAATTGCACAAAAGATGGACTTAACGCTACTGAACTATCATTTAGCCAACCAGTGTCTAGAACACTGAAAACAATCATTACAAATTTATAACATAATCTTTTTTTAATATTTTTTATGACACGAGTAGGCGGACATGCAAATGGTGATATTCACCTTCGTTCATAAACATTGGCGCTGCAAGAAATACTACCTTACTTACATCGCCAATGCGCCATAAACCTTATCAAGGTACTAAGATGTTATGTTCCTTGTACCTGTAGTTACACTGGTTGATACGCTCTTCAAACCAAAACACACCAATACTATTGCTAGTATGCGATGGAATATCTGATGAGTGGTATCTACATAGGCGAGCTGGTACCAATCCTTAAGCCAATTATTTTATTTGTGAAAGATGCGTATACTTACATATTGTTTTACGTATACATAGTATAAAACAAAGTCGCTTTCCACTGTCTGTCTGTCCGTGTGTATGCTTAGATCTTTGAAATTGCACACCGGATTTTGATGCGGTTTTTTTTAAGAGATAGATTAATTCAAGTTGAAGGTTTATATGTATAATACATGCAATATTACTATATTGTCAGAAACACTGATCAGTTAAGAATTTTCTAATGGGATGTAAATAAACACATTTTTTGCGCTTACATTGCATACGCTGGCTGAACCAGATGAAAATAATATACTACAGTATTGTAGAGCTTAAGAAAAATCCACGGTGGTATTTGTCTATCTCTTAGAGATAACCCACAATAACCATTTTTTATCCTTTACCTTTTAAAGAGAAATTGTGCATTTAATATAGATCGATATGACCCTTTACAGCATCAAATTTAAATTAATATTTTCGAAGATATTACAGATTTACAATGCAGAGACATACCGGGTTGTATTGTCTATACCAAAAAGCTATGAACTTTGTATATAGTAACATTTTGTATAGTATAATAAGTATCAGTATTGCACCCGTGCAAAGCCGGGGCGAGTCGCTAGTGTAATATAAATTATACATCAATATGGATAATATTCATATGTGAATTTAGTAGATAAATACATACATTTACAATAAAATGCTTTAAATTACTCTACATGACGCATACTTATAGAACAAAAAGAAGACATTTTGGTGTTAACAATTTTTATTGACACGACAACCTAGCATTACACAACTAATTACTTCTTTGCTATAAGAATGTATTACTCTGTTTTTTTGCTTGTTTTTATTTATATATAATATTGCAATGGCATATTTTTTGCATATTAAATATTTAATTAAATTGTTTAAACTATTATTTAGTACGATTTTAATTTTCCTTTGATTATTTATTTATATTTTTTAGTTAGCTACATTAAGAATACGAGAACTACTGAATACTCATAGAGTAATATAAATTTAATATTAAGTTAAAAGATTTCTGTGAGATATAAAAACACACTCCATATCGAAGCTAACTTGCTACCTATCTAAATGAATGATATATGCTACCTCTGTATTAAATAAATTTGCTTAAATCAAAATTACATATTCGAATGTTGAATAAATTGTCCATAAGCCAATTTTAAAGTATTTAAATCTCATGTTTTGCCCGCATCGAGTACACGAACCCGAACGGACCTTCGACCCCTATAAAATTGTCCTTTGATGAAATGTACCTCTTTGTCCTACAGAGTAGTTATAGAAGAAGCATATTGTTTTATAATTAAAACGATTTATGTGTAACAAAATCGAAATAAAATTAGATGCCTTTATTATTTTTATAAATACATCTATAAGGAATATAAAATCGTGATGTCGAATACATTAATAATAATCATTTTATGAATATATGACTGACAGTATACATACACGTAAAACTTTTCAATGTACTTATATGTGAATTGAATCTAACAATTTTCTAACTACTAACAAGATTATATTTTAATAAATATTTAAATTAATAATAATCTCGTCATTGTATTTTTCCTAATAAATATGTACATCTATTAACATGAGAATTGATAACATTAAGTGCTTAAATATATACAAATATGAGTTAAAAACCATTACTGTATAAATCTTGACTGCGTAGAAAGGTCGCAAGAATGCTAGCAGCATTTCCCCGTTGAATAGCAATTCCGATCCTCTGGACTAAAAACGAACCAGCTCTCCTGTCACAAGTGGAGTCAATAAGGCGAGGTGATATACTTTTCATGACGCTTTGATAAATATTGATATGATCCCGACTTAAAACTTAACTATAAAAACTGAAAAAGTTATTTCTATTTTTAATCATAACACTAAAGACACACATCAAACAGGCTTCATACTATTAGCATTTAATGTCAGGTTCTATAGTTCTGATTCGGTAATAGAACATGAGTATGCTTTAATGTACAAAGATACATAAATAGATAAGTTTTATGTTGTCAAAAGAGCAAAAGAATAGCTGACGGATTCTCTTGTGCCTGTAATTACGTTTACTCACTAAAAACGAAATACAGCAATACAATGCATTGTTGTTCGGAAGTTGAATAGCTCTGTGGGTGGTGGTACCAGACGGGCGTATATCGGGCCCTGCAACTTGCAAAGTAGTTTATGTTTTTTTATCAGCCACGGAATTTTAGTTTTTATTTTAATGTTGATTAGAACTATTTTCTTGTGACTCGAGTATTTGTTCTATATATACATTTCATTATTTTTGTTAATGGAACATTTATTAAAGTGAATTCTAGAAGGATTTTTTTTATAACAATAACAATGTAACTTTAGCCATATTGATATTAAAATTTATTATAATTTGTTCCTTTACATATTATAAAGAGTTAGTTATTTTAAGAAATTTAAAGATTGTTGACGAACATCATAGTAAGTCGACGAACATACACTCAAACATAACAAACATTAAAGTGACAAAATCAAACTTTATACAATATTCGTAAATGATTTTGAACCTCATTTCAGCGCAACGAAGTTTACAAATGGTATTCATGTCCCAAAGCGAGGCGCCTCAAATGTCCGACGACACTAATTGAATGCAAACATTCAAACTTGTTCGAGAACTTTCTAATATTACTCCGAAATGTATAACATTTGAATTTGAACTGAAACGAAACGAACGCGTGTAACATTTTGTTATATGTAGACTGAAATTGTTTAAATATTTTTAAGAGCAAAAATCGTTTCTTATAACTGGTTTCCGCCCATGGCTTTACACGTAACAGGGTAAGGGCTACCTATATAAAATTATATAAAATTTGATTTGACCTGTTGAGTAGTTATCGCGTGAAAGAAAAACAAACAAACAACTAAACACGCAAATTTTCGCATTTACAATATTATAAGGATTAGCATGTAAATTGATACAATCAATATAATATTTTTAAGGGGATTAGATTGAGATTTTTCTTTACTAAAAATAAAGTAATTGTCTAATCATTCCTTAAGGTAGCCCAAATACACTTTAAGAGAGAGACTTTAAGAGACCAAAATCGAATTGTAAAATAGATAAAATTGGAAACTTTACTAAATAAACCATTCAACATCAATGATATTTTTAAATAAAGAAGTAGTAACCAAAGGTTGTGAGTTCTGCAACAAACCGCAGTCTTGTATTAGTCTCCAAGCCTTCTCCTTATAGAAAAGTATGTCTTCAGTAGTATTATTATGTAGTAGATGTTTACTACGTTTATAAAAATATTGTCAACATTTTTTATAAAATACCAAAGTTTTATGAAAATAAAACAATTATTTTATCAACAATAATAATTTATTTTCTCTCTTAATAGTAAGGTGTTGTTTGATTTCATACTTTAATTAAAAAATAAATAAAATACAATAGAATCATTCGCCCCAATGTTGTTTTCTTTGAACCGAGAGTACCTGAAACTTAAAATTTTAAATGTTAATTATGTATGTAACAATGATTGACTGAAAATAGACGGTACAATGTATAAAAAAGGCTTAAAAAATCATTGCGAAATTTAAATTTTTTGCAATCAACATTTTTTTTTAAAAATTCGATCGCTTATGTGTCCGCTCTTATGACATACTAATGCCAGAATCACAGTCTTTTGAAAAAGCAGTCTACATACCAACCACGTTTGCACTAAAACATATCGTTCATTGCAATAAATCATGTAAGTTAATTCGGATTATATAGATTACTATAAGGCCTTATTTAATTATTATTATTAATTGTTCAATTAGTATATGATATTTTAACCATTCAACAAAAACGCACACCAACATCGGGAACTGAAATGTTATGTACCTTGTGCCTGTATTTACACTAGCTTACTAACCCATCAAATCAGAACACAATAATACTAAGTATTGCTACTTAGCGGTAGTACATATGTGTGGACGGACGAACCCAAACATTGCACAAAACCAGGTCAATCCTAATGTTATAATTTATTATATAATTATATTCGAATATATTTTTATAGAATATGCTTACGCTCGCCAAATTTATATCATATACAACTTAAAAGAAAAATGCTATCCACGATTGGTCTTATATTATAAATAATATTTATTTTCTGGGTATATATATGTATATATATACTAAGTATAATAAAAGAACTAAGTATTATAAGTTATATGGGTTCACTTTTCTTTATTGAATATTACAACTACTTATTAAATACTATTTTGTTTTTGTATTTATTGTAATTTAATATTATTTGATTGTCGGAGAACTTTATAAAGGTCTTGTGATAGATCAAAGATATGACTCATCATTATTAAAGAATGAACGATTTAATTTATTTTCATATCATTTTACGTTTACGTTTTAATAAAAACTTATACGGACGTGGGTATTCTAACTACATTTGAATGTAAAAGGAACTAAATGAAATATTTCCTCTGGCGACGAGCCAATTTTTCTTCCACTGTGGTGGACAAAGTTCAACGAATAATTTTCTCTCTCAATAAATACAGTTAAATTGTCGCTATCGTGAAATGTTTTGCTATAAATATTTGGTCAGAAACGTGTAAAAATACGACTTATTATGAGAGACGAATTGCTACGCAGTCAATTTAATGTTAAGTAACATTAATATAAACGAAAGCAGTATTTCAAAATAACACTTTTGCTTGAAGAAATATACAGTACTAGCTGTTGCCCGCAGCTTTTTTTTTTAATAATTGGATAACATCACATACATTACTCTGATCCCAATGTAAGTAGCTAAAGCACTTGTGTTATGGAAATCAGAAGTAACGACGGTACCACAAACACCCAGACTCAAGACAACATAGAAAACTAATGAACTTTTTCTACATCGACTCGGCCGGGAATCGAACCCGGGACCTCGAAGTGGCGTACCCATGAAAAGCGGTGTACACACTACTCGACCATGGAGGTCATCAGGTTTTGCTCGCGTGGAAGTTGAACATAATTACAAATTTATTTGAAATATCGCGTTAGTTTAAGACTTCCTTACATACCACATTTGTGGTTCGACTTTAGAACTACAAGACTGCTCTCAGAGCTCACTCACGAACAGGCTGTCCATACGAAAAACAAACGAACGACAGCTAGGAAAAAATAATTGTCTTTGGTTTACTCCAGCCATTTTAAAGGTGACCTTGTGCTTTAATAATTGTTATGGCGAAGCGGACTTCCAGACTAACCTATATACGAAATGCCAATCCCTATTTAACTCCTTAAGGGAAGAATATCCAGAGACGCTTAAATACGTCTACTCATTTTAAATCAGTCTTTAAATCAAAATGACGGACTTCCATACAAAATTTATTGCCCTAACTTTAATAGTTTATGCTGGGCGATGGTGAACCAGTCAGTCAGTCAGGACATATTATTTTATAAATATAGATATAATTAATATAGGTTTTGTTCTACCCAAATGAATGATAATTGAAGTTTTGCAATTTTATTCAATTATTATAATTATACTTCAATTATTATATTTTATGATAGATTTACTGAAATATTACGTCCCTATTTATTTATTATTTTATTTGAAGGAAATAAAAATATTACGACGGATGGTATTCAATAATTCAGTCGTAGCGAACATCAATCAAAATTTAAGCCCAAAGTTGTTACTTCGTATCTTCTAAAACCAACCAAGATTATATTCAATTCAAAGCATGTCTTATCTGAAAGTATAAAATCCTCACCACTGGAGTCCGGTTTTATACTTTGCATTTCTGAATCTTTAAGGAAAATATATTCAGCTTTAAAGCCAGTGCCGTCTAGTCTGTCGTTGGACCGGAACGTGACCCTCAAGAAATTACCCTCCGAGGCGATTTGGAGTTCCCTCAATTGACCACAGTGCCTCTGACTTCCCTTATCAATCATCTTGCTTGAGAATTGAACGTAGTCACTCGCTGATACTGCTTCGCATCTAAAAGTTGAACTCAGCTTATTATATTCTTGAAGATGGATTTTCAGTACATTTTTTTTTATATTATTAATACTTAAGTAATACGTGACAAATTAGTCGTAATTATTTTAGGTGTTACTATAAACAAAGATTTCTTTCTGTAAAATTTTAATATTCAAATATAAAGCAAATAAATTAATAAGCAATTCTTGGAGGTCGAATTTCTACCTTTATTTGAAATAAAAATATATTTTCTTGACATAATGCTTTATTGAAATAAAATTATGACGTAACATAATTTTTTTTGCTATCGCTTTATGCTCATTTAATTAAATATCAAAACCAGAGTTCATTACCGACATAAATGAAACAGCGGTATTATGTTTAAGAAAAACTTAAGTCGTCTTCCTCAACCGAGATTCAGATAAGAAAAACAATTTATTATTAAAAATGATAATAATCGTTTACTTTCATTGGATGTAATTTGTTTTTTCGGATATCATTTCATTGTATATTTGTGTATCTGATATTTTGCCCATTATAAGCAAGCAAACTATATTACTTAATAATTTTTTTTTCTTTCATCAATATTAAGTTTCTTATTCTGTCGGAAATTATAAACAAAAGATATACTCGTATATTATAATAATAGAAAGATAATAACTAAATAAAGAAATTAATATAATTAAATATTATTAATTAAATATTATATAAATTTATCTAATAGTACTTTCTATAAATTCATTATAAGTAGTTTTTTTAAGTAAATTTAGACTGAAATCTAATTTAAGATTTGCTATAGAACGTGAAATTATAATAAGACGACGAATATCACCAACAAATTTCTATAAGTTTAAATTCCGGTCGACAATTATTTATTTAAATAAAAACTTACGGTACTACTCCCTCGACGTCAAAGTGAGTAAAACGTAGATGCACTCTTTCATTCTTCCGACCATAGAAGAAGTAATTGCACTCAGTGTCCCTCGGGTAAAGGCCGGGGTGATTCGGTGACGTCACAACTCCCCTCCGCCGTTCCGTGCTATTGTATACGAAGGCACATGGAAACTCTAATAGCTGTTTTCCTGTTGCTATAGCGTAATCTGAGAGGAAAATGTTTCATTTATTTTCGTATATATTATACGTAAACTGTTTAGAACTTTTATTAATAAAATATAAGAATACATTTCTAAGAATGTTTTGAGAGAGGAAACAATATTAATATTTTAATTATACGTTGTTTATTAACAATGAGTTGATTCGGACGTATCTTTAAAATTGCTGAAATTCTTTCGCTTCGACTTCCCAGGGATTTTTTTTTTAATATTACAAAGTTTGACTTTTTAATTTAAAATATTAATGTTCTTTATTACCAATACAAGATCAGCGTACGCGTATACATTCTTTAAATGTATAATGGCTTTCGTATCAAATTGTAACAAATTTTATAAAAAAGGTCTTTCTATATTGAATTACAAAGAAGTGCAGTCAAAAGTACCTTCAACAAAAGAGTAAGATATCTTGAACCCTCTGCTGTATCTCGACGAGTAGATACCCCTGAATTCGATTGATAGTTTTGGTCCGTTCGACATTAATGGCTTCGGTACGTCGTTGCCGCAGTAGGATGCCATTTTCTCCAGCCGCCCGTCGACGTATAAAAATACGTCTAACGAGTCCATACTTTCACAGCTGCAATTAATGGGTTGATGAAATAATACCAGTAAAATAAATGTAACCTTATTGATAAAATTATTATTTTCTCTATTACGTTTCCGTATGGGATGTCGAAAAATGCAAGTATATAAATATTTTTGCGAATTACACTAGGTATTTACTAAGCTTGTAAGATTATACGCTCTTATTTGTGCCGTGAGGGCTCAAGGCCCAAATAGAAGACAAATTAAAAAAAAAAAAATTATACGCTAAGTAGACTATAACAATATTTTAACAACGTGTGATAAGTGTAAAAATTTTATTAAAAATTACAGAGTGATATATGATTTGTCATAGTTTATTATTTTTGGACATATTTCGTTCCAATAAAGTATGTGTCTATTTATTGTTATATATAGAATTTATTTCGTATCCTTCATACAAAGGATATTTAATGATAGGCCGTATTTTTATTTTTACTGTATCGTAATGGTATTAAGTATATTATATTATTTAAATATGCGTGTGTATTAAGCATATTATCTACGAAATAATCAATAATCATAAATCATTTATTCTATTCTATACTTCCTATAGTAGAAATATAACTTGAGGTCATAATTCAAAACGAATGTAATCTCATTGAAAATTGAGTCTTGAGACGAACATCGGTAAAAAAGTTATATTAGCATTACATTCTTCACTTTGTATAACAATCAATGAATATTTTAAGAATAGAATACGCAATGAAAATAAATCTTTCATACCAGAGCCGTCTCGGCTGTCATGTTTAATAATGATTACATTGAATGCATCAACTAACCCGTAACTAATTTATTAAATAGGAAAACAATTTACTCTTAATAATGTTTTATTGACCTATCGCGTGATGTTTTTGTAATAGATGAAAGGAAATTGTAATAACCTGAAAATATACATTATTACAATTACATTAATAAATAATACAAATGGCGTTCATGAAAAAAGGGTATGCTGGCATTTTGTTACCGGTCATTAGGGTTAATTTGGGGTTAAACTTGCCTACATGAAAAATGCCTCGACCTAAAACCTTTTAAGTGCTTTTCACACAAAACGTGTTTCTTTTTTACTGTAGCGAGTCAGTTTTTAGCGCGATATTCTATTATAAAGCATTTTTTGGTCAAACCAAATTAAGATTCCAAAGATTTTAATAAAAAATATATGATTTCAGAAACTTATTGAAATCAAAATATTCTTTATTAAAGGATGCTCTTGAAATCAATTTTGAATTGTCACATTAGAGTGTTGAATTAAATTTAAGCTACAACCGGCCCGGAAAGTAGATTCTACGGAGAAGAACCGGCTAGCAACTCAGTAGTTAACTCTTTTCCACCATTTTAATTACAGAGTATGTCAGCTAAGTACAATATTTTTTTAATATATCCTGTCTAGAAATCAATAAATACTAAGTATAGGTATTTTTAATCTTTAAAGTAACATTAAGTTCATAAAATGAATTCTCTACTTATAGCTACAAAAGTCATAACATAATTTCGGAAAGCAAATGTTATGTTATTATATGTAGTAGGAATTTTGAAAAGAAATTCCACGACCAGTCAAAATGGTCTGGTCTGGTAAATCTAGTGTTAATACAATCTTGTATTTAGTAAATATTCCTTATTTATGTTTTTTGATATGAGCTTAAAATTTTTAAAACAGGCCAAGTTAAAATAAACTGTTATATCTTATCATATAGAATGAAACATGGAACCAATCGTGATTTCAAGTTGGTCTTTTTACATCTTGATCGACAGCTGTACAAAAAACAAAACTTCTTCCAAGCATTTGAACCAAAGCGTGATGACGAATCATCTAATTTCCAAATCATTAATATTCCTTCAAAATAAAACTTTATTACTGATACTTTACAGCTTTACATTGTTTCATTCATTGCAAAATAATAAAATTTTATCACAATAAAAATAAAAATCATTTTCGGATAAAAATAAAAGCGGAATTCGTGATTTTGATGAAATGGAACGAATGGTCTATAAATTTATAATCAGTGCACTGTGGTCGCGTGCTCGTTTCCTGCTTCACATTCAACGTTTTCTGTCAAATAACAATGCAACTCGATTGTTATAAATATTAAAGAATTTCCAAAAATAAAATTGTTTAAATTAAAAAAGTAACTCGGTCCACATAAAGATTTTTATTTTATTTCGAGTTTTATCTATTGTGCTACTACAAAGTCTGTATATTATATTCCAATGTAGGACAAGAAAAGACAAGTGAATTTTAGATTTATATACTCCGATTTGCTAATAGTTCTGCTATACAGAATTAAGTTGAAATTAGAGACGTGCAGGTTTCCTCGCGATGTTTTCCTTCACCGCCGAGCAAACGAAATGAAGTGAATTATAAACACAAATTAAGCACATGAAAATATAGTGGTGCCTGCCTGAGCTTGAACCCGAAATCATCGGTTAAGACCATGGGCCATCTTGGCTTACAACGGCTCGGCAACGACATTCTGCCATATGTGTATTCCACCAACCCGTATTGGAGAAGCGTGGTGGATATGCTTCAAACCTTCTCTTTAAGGGAGAGGAGGCCTTAGCCTTAACTACTTATATCCACTAAAATTTGAATTCCTGTTATTCGATTCCTTCCTTGTTTCGATAACTTATGTCGACGCTTTTTCAAGAATCCATAATGAGTATCAATCGATGGGCTTTATGTTAGACCATCCGATTAGAAACCGCTTACTCATCAGAAATTCTATCGCAAAATAGTAATTCTCAGTACTAGTACCTTTTGTGCTATAGTTGAAAGGTTGAGTGAACCAGTGTAACTACAGGTACTTGCAGCTGTGAAAGTATGGCATTGGTGATGAAAGGACTGTTAAATATTTTTAAAAGTACAATAGATAGATATGGGTACTTTTTTTTCTAGTTCATTCACCTTCAATTCGGAACACAATAATACTAACTATCAAACTTGCTGTTTGGCGGTAGAATATTTGATGAGAAGGTATGTACGATACCGACATAGTAAAAGTTGTAATATTAGTTAGTTACTTACTCGTGTGTGTGTCAGAGACATTTCAATTATAATTTCACTAGAATCAAGTAACATCATTGGCGAGTTTCTCAGTAGGACAAAATAAATCAAACTGTTGCACAAAATAAACATTAATTATGTATCACAATATTTTTTGACATGAGGTAGCATATGTATTAAATCATCTAAGCTATCTCAATAACATACATACACAACATGCATAACAAATCAAATCAAACTATACTTTATTCAAGTAGGCTTTTACAAGCACTTTTGAATCATCATTTAACAAACTATTTAAAGTAAATCTACCACCGGTTCGGAATGTAGATTGTACCGAGAAGAACCGGCAAGAAACTCAGTAGTTACTCTTTTTCAACATCTAAAAATACAATCCTGTTAGTTAAATACAATTATATATGTATGTTAAGTCTCCTGCCTGGAAGTCAACAAGCATTAACTCCACGCGTTTTTAACATCTATATAATCTTGTATCGGATAATATGCCTTCTTTACCAATGTATTTTTTACAAATGACTTAAATCTATAAGTAATCTAAAAGTTAAAAATGGTTGCGAAATTTTATTATAGCAACAGACACATAACATTCATACAAATCCATCTCGCCGTTATTACGTAAAAGAGTAACGGATATCCCAAACAAACTCTCACATTCATAATATTATTAGGACAAACAGATACAAAAATTATATTTTTTTCGAATAATAATTTCTTGTTAGCTGCAAATAGAAGGTAGTAAATTTATAATCGGTGAATTGTGGTTGCATGTCCATTTACTTCACGAGTGATGGAGCCACGTTGCCGAATTCAAACACAATTCTCTGTTAACTGTATGTGCGGTCAGTCAAACATCAATTACGTTTCGGTCCGTAGTTACTAATACGAAGCAGAAAATATGTAAATGAAAGGAAATATTTTTCATCGTGATCATGGTTCAATTGAATAGGATTATATTTAAAAAAAAAAAACTTTTTTCGTTCAGCGATGTGTCACTCCAAACAAATACTAACGTGATATGAAACGCCACTTATATTTGTACGAAATAATGATAACCAAAGATATTAAAAACAAAGTCTTCTACAAAACCAATACATATAAGACTTATATGAGAAAATTATAATTGATATGACAAGTGTGACCGTGAGTTATTTTATAAAAAATATTTTTCGTGTCTTAGAATGAGGAGAAAATGTCATTTCAATATCCTTAATTTACCGGATAAATCGTATTATATTTTGACGGATGATAAGTTCTATTAAAGTCTATTAGTGGTTATTAAAAATAATTATTCTATCGTCAAAAAGTTAAGCTTTATATCTCTATTTTTGAATGGAGCGTTCAGTGAGCCAATGTGTTAGAGGCAGAAGGAACATAATATTAGTAATTATTACTATCAGATGATTTCTTAATCTCTATAAAAAAAACCCTAGAGATCTTTCAATACTAATATTTATATAATCATTTATTAAGTTTGCTAGCGATTTTTACATTGATGAATCATCATCCATAGATTATGTAAAATCATTTAAAAACAAACAAAACTTTACAAACACAACTATTAATAACTATTGCTTGCAACGACAACAAGAGTGAAAAAATAAAAAAAACACCAAAACGAAGAATGAGTAAAAGAGAAAAAGAACAGTTTGTACATCCACACATCTTTTAGCTTCTATCAGCTTTAAAGTGAAAACATTTGTTTTAAGAGTTCAACACAATTTAAAAATATATAGATTTTTTTTTTTATGTCATAAGGTGGCAAACGAGCAGGAGGCTCATCTGATGGAAAGTGACTACCACCGCCCATGGACATCTGCAACACCGGGGGGCTTGCAGGTGCGTTGCCGGCCTTTCAGGAAAGAGTACGCTCTTTTCTTGAAGGTTCCCAAGTCGTATCGGTTCGGAAAAACCGCCGGCGAAAGCTGGTTCCACAGAGTGGTTGTGCGAGGCAGAAAATGTCTTAAAAATCGCGCTGTTGTGGATTTTCGGACATCTAGGTGGTGCGGGTGATATTTGGAATTTTGACGAGATGTCCGAAGGTGAAATTCAGCAGCCGGGATTAATTCGAACAATTCCTCGGAACATTCCCCGTGATAAATTCTGTAGAAGATGCAGAGCGATCCAACATCTCTACGCAAAGCCAAAGGATCAAGCAGATCGGAAAGGGCTTGATCGTCGATAATTCGAGCCGCTCTACGTTGGATACGGTCAAATGGAAGGAGCTGGTACTGGGGAGCACCCGCCCAGAGGTGAGAGCAGTATTCCATGTGAGGCCGAATTTGCGCCTTGTATAGTCTTAGACGATGGGCCGACGTGAAATACTGTCTTGCCTTGCTGAGCACACCAAGCTTTTTTGATGCCAATTTGGCTTTGCCTTCCAATTGACCGCGGAACTGAACGAGACTCGAAACATCAACGCCAAGTATTCCGATACTAGCTGTAGCGGCTAACGGAATGTTCTCGAATCGTGGAGATACGACAAATGGTGTTTTTTTAGCAGTTAACGCGCAAACTTGCGTCTTTTTGGGGTTGAAGTGAACTAGGTTTAGCCGACCCCAGTTCGAGACTTTGTTTAACGAAGACTCGATTTCAGATACAAGTTTGTTCCGGTTTTCTTCGACGTTTTCCCGAGAAATATTAGCACGGCCGGTGTATGAGGTGTCTACGGTGCTGTCGTCTGCATAGCAATGAATGTTACTGATTTGCAACAAGTCATTGATATGCAGAAGAAACAGAGTGGGTGATAGAACGCAGCCTTGTGGAACACCAGCATTGACGAATTTTAAGTCAGAGCATGCACCGTCGACAACGACCTTGATGCTCCGATCTGCCAAAAAACTGGTAATCCAATTGCATAATTTTCCGGGAAGCCCATAGGAAGGAAGCTTCGAAAGAAGCGCTTTGTGCCACACGCGATCGAAGGCCTTCGCTATGTCCAGACTGGCTGCTAATGCCTCCCCTTTGCTCTCAACTGCTTCCGCCCATCTATGAGTAAGGTAAACTAGAAGATCACCGGCTGAGCGACCCCGACGGAAACCGTACTGGCGGTCGCTAATCAGCTGGTACTCCTCTAGGTACCGCAGGAGCTGGCAGTTTATAATGGACTCCATTACCTTGGAGAACAAGGAGGTGATGGCTATAGGCCTATAATTATATTATATTATATAGATTTAATGATGTATGAGTATTTAAGAAGCAGACGTTAATGATTCACCCGTTCTCTTTACGGTTGAATATGATTACCATCCTATCGGATTATGAGATTGAAGTAACAGAAAGTGCATTTTCGTTTGCGCACATTTGTATCCTGTAATATGTCCTGCGTAGTCTCCCTTGAGAATGTCCACCGGAGCCGAAAGAGAACATCATTCTTTACTCAGTGCTAGCCCTTTCAAGGTAAAATTAATAGCTGTACCCACAAAATTCAAAAAATAAACTATCACTCTAGCTCACACTAAGTAACACGGTGTGTATTTTTATCAAAATGCTTACTATATTATTAAATGTAAACGTTCCCTATAAGTAAAATACCGTTTACACTTTAAATTCTCAGATGTCTTACTAAACCTAATATTCTACTGTAATATATTTACTTGGGCAGTGACGGATAGTGAGCAAAATAAATTAAATTTCGCCAGGTAATGCAAATACAATGTGTTTAAAGTTTAATCAAGAACATAATGCATTCAGTGTGGTAGCTTTTCAGCTATGTGGTTCTATAAAGGTTCCGAACCGAACAAAACTAAGCGATTTGTGGCTATATCAGTGAACAATAAATTCAGACCGCTCGTACCAGCTGCCGTTAATTGTAACCCGCAATAACCGTGGCAACCAATTTTTACGAGAACAAATTTGCGTCTAATGCGTGCCAAAATAATGTATTTGTTTATCATGTGAATTAATTTATTAGTTTAAAATCAGTATATTTAATAGCACCAGTTGATCTTTATTAATTGTTTTATTATATACTAGCGACCCGCCCGGCTTCGCAAGGGTGCAATACTGATACTAAATATACGACAGAATGTCTAACAACGTTCACAGCTTTTTTGTCATTAGACAATACAAAACCGGTATGTCTCTGCATTTTAAATCTGTAATATCTTCGAAAATATTCATTTAAATTTAATACATTATTTCTCGTAAAAAGTAAACGATAAAACATGATTATTGTGGGTTATCCATAAGTGAAAGACCTTATAAAAGACCTGAAGGTATATACCTTCAGGTCTTTTATGAAGACCTTTTTAAGGTGTACAGTACTATAGCACATTATTTTGATGTATCTCGTAGGGTTCAGCCAGCGTTTGCAATGTAAGCGCAAAAACTGGGATTATTTACGACATCACTTGATAAACCTCTAAAATGATCAGTGTTTCTCTATCATATTGTGCATGTATTACACGTATAAACCTTCCTCTTGAGTCAATATAATGAGGTTTCCGCCAACCCGCATTGAAGCAGCGTGGTGGAATATGCTCCAAACCTTCTCCTCAAAGGGAGAGGAGGCCTTTATCCCAGCAGTGGGACATTTACGGGCTGCTAATGCTTGAGTCAATATATCTATTAAAAAAAACCGCATCAAAATCCGTTGTGTAATTTTAAAGATCTAAGCATACATACGGACAGACAGCGGTAAGCGGCTTTGTTTTATACTATGTATAATTATATTATACGTAAAACAATATGTCAGTATACGCAACTTTCACACATAAAATAATGGGCTTAAGGATTGGTGCCAGCTCGCCTATGTAAATACCACTCATCAGATATTCCATCGCCTACTAGCAATACTTAGTATTGTTGTGTTTTGGTTTGAAGAGCGTGTCAGCCAGTGTAACTACAGGTACAAGAGACATAACATCTTAGTACCTTGGTAAGGCTTGTGGCGCATTGGCGATGTAAGTAAGGGTTAGTGTTTCTTGCAGCGCCAATGTTTATGGACGATGGTAAATATCACCATTTACATGTCCGCCTACTCATGTCATAAAAAATATTTAAAGAATATTATGTTATAAATGTGAAAGGTCATATTTGATTTGTTATTCTTCAAGGCGGAACAAAGAAACGTAACAAGTTGATTTATTACTTAGGTTATGAATCGGTTCACGAGGCACAGAGTACACTGTTTATTTCCAAAGTTCCTGTGGAAGAATTATCTATAAAAATTGTTTTTTTTTGTCACCTTTTACAGCCGTCCTTGTCGGTCAAATTTCATAAAAACTGAATTGAGCATAATGTCTGCCAAATTCCAACTTCGAGGGTTTTATAGCTCCCAATAAAACGTGATGAGAATTAATACCCAAGGAATGTCAGGGCAATAACGTCAAAAATAAATAGGTAATACCGATTTTTAAATTTAATTTCAAAGGTATTTAAACTTAACATCAGTATTAAAATAACGCTAAGTGGTAATATTAGTTAATGGTATTAGCTTTGGCCGATATATTCCTAGTACTACGAAAACAGTAACTTAAAATTGGATTCCGAAATATTCATCACAGAGGGAATAAAACATAGGAAAGCACGAAGATGTTAATATTCAAAACACTCTCGTAACTATTCGTGTAGATACAGACTTGAAACTTAAAAGGTATTTACCTTATGCTTATCTATTTATATTCTACGAAATACTTCCAATTGAAAATGCAAAGACATCAAGAGTTAAAAAGTTATTAAATCACGAGTGTACGTAATCGTTAATGTACATTTCTATGATCTTGTACTGTATATACAAGGCAAGATCGTAGGAATTACGCTGAAATATTATCTTTGATAGCCTAGAAGTTAACCCAAGCGAAATGTACACGATAATTATTACTAACAATATTTAATGAATAATAATTAAATTAATAATTTTAGGTTTTCCAAGACGAGAAGAGATGGTCCAATGGTTAGAAAGCGTGCATCTTAACCGATGATTTCGGGTTCAAACTAGGCAAGCACCACTGAATTTTTATGTGCCTAATTTGTGTTTATAATTCAAATTCAATAACGTGACGCAACCTGCATATCTTATTTAAATAAAATTCTGCCACATGTGAATCCTCCAACCCGCTTTGGAGCAGCGTGGTAAAATATGTGCCTAATTGGAGCCTTAGCCCAGCAGTGGGAAATATACAGGCTGTGAATGTTGAATGTATTCCAAGCGATATGGGGTAACAATAATATAAACCTGAGTAGTAGATCATATTTCTATATAAATGTTATAAATGCAAATTAACTCTGTCTGTTACCTTCGATTTAGATTAAATTTGCTATGGTAAAAGTTCGATTTCCGTGGAAGGACATAGGTTACTTTTCTTTATTCACCCCTTGAGAGGTTATAGGAGTATCGGTTTGTGTGTTAAAGGAAAAGTATTATAAATTTCGCGCGGGTAAATATGTAACTGAATTAGAGATTTCAGTATTAAATTATTTATTCACTTGATGATTTTTATATTTAATAATATTTAACTTGATTTTGGAATTCTGTACAAAACAGCAATACTTAGTAATACTGTTTTCCGGGTTGAAAGGTGAGGGAGAGCTAGTGTAAATACAGGTTTAATTATGGAACATCAGGTTTTACTTATAATTATTTTTTACGGAACGAGACAATAATGCTCTGTCTTCGTCTTTCTAATATCAAATCAATGATGTCAGTAAGAGAGAAATCAGTGTTTGGTTATAGCTATTTTATGTGAAGAAGCCCGCGTAGGAAACAAGCGTTATACATATGCCAGAATGTGTTATGCGAAATTAAATATAATAATTATTAAATTTATAGGAATTAAGTATCAAAATGACATATCACTATTAGTCGGTTATCAAAATTTCACAAAAGAGATACGAAGTGAATTTAGACAGAATCGCACTGCAGGCCGTATTATTACATTTCGGAGAATCAGAATTGCTTTTCAACGTTTAAATGCAACCAACATTCTTGCACCTTTCAACGCTGTAATGATTTGTAGAGTAATTATTTTAAATATATAATTGTATGTGTCATATAATTTGTTAAACTTACTAAACGTTTCAATAAGGATTATAATTACATAGAAGATTACTTTAAGGAATGTTGTGTAGAAAAGTTATTTTCTGAATGTAACATTAAAGTATAAAAAAAATGCTATGCTTATGTTGATTTATTACTTAGTAGACAATAGAAATGCTGGCTTTTATATTGTTAAATAAAAGTTACAGAAAGTGACGATTAATAATATAAAAAAGTAATTATATATTATTTATGTGTTTTACTTTACTATTTATCGTGTATAACCGTTTATGGTAATGATTAAATAAAATGTCAAACTTACTCGATAATGCTCCCCGTGACTCTTTGTAAGCTGAAATCTTCGAACACTATTCTGACGCGTTCCCTTCCACTCGCCAGAAAGTCATAATGACATTGCGTTTTCGGAGGATAAGGAGATGGGTATAAAGGAGAGATCAATTTACCGCCACTGGTCTTATCAGACCTGAATACTTGATGACAGGATGACGCTGAAACGGATTGACACTTATAAGCAACTAGAACAAATCTAATTTATTTTTCGAGTCGCATTTCGATTTCGAATCAGTTTTATAAAACTCCAACCTGTTATATGAAATGTTGCTGTCCTTTTTAACCTTTTACAGGTGAAATGAGATAGATTTTTTTTAATCTCTCAGAGTTGAGATTAAGCTTTTAGAGTTAGAGTATAGGTTGGTGCGTAATATTAATCGTAGGATTAATTATTTTTAAGTTAGTCATTATTTAATTTTTGTATTATATAAGGTAGCCTTACGAGACTACATAGACATCTTATTAACTCAATTCGTAAAATGAACAAACAAAAACTCAATCGTAAAATGGTTTATAAAACTATGTATATTTTAAGGCACAAAGTATATTGTAGATTTTATACTCAAAAAAGATAATCTCGGCAAAGATATCACATAAGAAATTCTAAATTGATAATCCCACTCTTTTTCGTAGTCACCTAAGAAACTATATAAAATTTTCTTTTGTATACGAAACCTTTATTAACTTACTTGCGGCGCTGACTGCTGGTCCCAGAGCGGATAATCCATCAACCACACCTGTTTTTCTACTATTTTCAACATCTGTAAATAAACAGATTACGTCACATATTTAGAATATCATTTTCATAAAATTAATCCGTACTGTAATAGAGTGGTTAGAATGCGTGCATCGTAACCGATGATTACGGGTTGAAACCCAAGTAAGCACCACTGAATTTTCATGTGCTTAATTTTTGTTTATAATTCATCTCGTTCTCGGCGGTGAAGAAAAACATCGCGAGGAAACCTGCATGTAACTAATTTCAACGAAAATTCTGCCACATGTGTATCCACCAACCCGCATTGGAACAGCGTCGTGGCATATGCTCCAAACCTTCTCCTCAAAGGGAGAGGAGACCTTAGCCCAGCAGTGGGAAATTTACAGGCTGTTAATGTAATGTAATGTCCGTACTGGCTTCATATGGGTACAAAAAGTATCGAGATAAAACTTTTTATATAAATATTATGAAGAACATACATACAGAAAAAGAAATATTAATGTTTTTTCTGGCAATAAAAGTTGAAATAATTGGCTTTTCTCTACTATAATATGCGTATTATACTTATAAAACTTCCTCTTGAATAACTTTGTTTATCGATGACAACCGCATTAATCTTCAAATAATCCGATGCGTACTTTAAAAGATTTAAGTTTACAGACGGTAAACTTCTTTGCTTTTTACTATGCACAGATTAACCTAATAATCTTCTAAGTTTAAAACAAATTGTCTAAGTGATTTCATTGGTAAGGTAAATAAAAATAAACGTTACTTAAAAGGCACTTTAAGAGTTCAGAAATGTGCATTTTATTTTGAAGAACCGGCCAAGGTTTGGTATAAGCATTTACAAGAAAATATAGTGCTTACATAATTTAGAATACGAATAAGTTAGAATTATATATGTATATTACTTTGATTATCTATAAGTCTTGGTAGATCGTTGAAGCTGAGAACTGAGAAAAATAGTAAAAGTTGGACACTAACACGCATACAAGTAAAATTGTATGACGTTTGGGAAGTGTCAGGGACACAAGCACACAGCTAGTTACGCACACCACGATAATAATGTTCAGTCTTTTGTTTTAATTATTTTGTAGTTCTTACGTTTTACTCTATCTAGATATCCCTTTAAGTAATCTAAAATACGGATACGGATCTAAATAAAAATTACATGGTGATTAGCGATCGGCATCACCCACTGAGATTAGCGATATGAGACCTGACTAACGTTTAGCGGTAGGGTTTTATATACATGGTGGTAGCAGCAAGCAGGTTAAGTGTAGTGTAGTAACTACAGGCTCAAGGTATGTAACATTTTAATTCACATGGTTGGCATTCTGTATGGATATAGTTAGTATTATTAACAGCGCCGATTTCTATTGGAATGAAGTTGCTTTTGATATATATGTGTTTATATATGTATCAAACGACAGACACAATCATATAAATTAACGCTTGGTAATAATTAAATGACAAAAAATAAAAGTGTTATTAAAAATCCTCTATGAATTAAAACCGTATGAAATAGAAAGAGACAGAAATATCTGACAGTTCACTCTACTGTAAGCCGCGTAAATGAATTTCGTTCCAAAAAAAGAACCATAAATTCCTAATAAATGCTCAACCAATCATAGAATCTAAAATTTTAAGTCCATTATACCAGTCTCACTCACCCTTCAAGTCGGATCAAAGTAAAATATATATTAGATAAGTGATATAAAGCTATTACTTAAGAATGTCAGATTACATTACAGATAATGCTTACTAAACCTGCGCTAGAGTTATCCTCCATCAAAAACTGGTAACTTGCTTTGAACCCTTGTCCCTGTATGTTTGAATTTGCTGTGAATTGAATTAACACTTCTGGTCCCGTTGATAGAATTTCGTATCCTGAAATTATATAACCAATTAATAAATGTTATTTCTTATCGAAATCTTTATTATTTTTCCAAATAACAAAATATAAAATACATCTTTAATTGTCTGTGAAGATTTTTCTTTGATTTTACTTAACTTACGAGCGCAAAAATAGTGAAAACTGGGTTGAATTTCAACATAATTTCAATGATATGTACACTATATTGTTACGTATATTGAATTGAATTTCTAATATATATATATTTTTATATATAATTAACACCTAAGTTTATCTGAATGTATTCCCTAAAACTAAATAATTCCATATTTCAAATAATTTATAATTACATCAGTAACCGATAATCTAGCTTTCTTCGCTAAAATCAAGTTCATTTATTATTTTGTATAAATATGTTAGCTATTTCAATCTAAAAACAAAACACTGCTACCTGGAAAAGGTACAGCCTATATACACATTTGTATTGAGAAAGAAAACATTTATGTTTCACAGTATTCGACTCCGTTAAATTTTAACTAACAATATAATAATCCAAATATTATCACACAGATATAAATCTATTTATTAAAAATCTGCTAAATAAAATCGAAATACTCAGAGCATTTACAAAAACAAAGACTTGGCATTTGGTCCGATAGCGCTTAAGTATTTTCCAGTTTTAAATTAAATACAGTTTTATCAGTACAAATATATAATTTTAAATGTAAAATGCTTAATCAAAAATGTGAATTTAAAAACACTTAACAAAAATACAATAAAAGAAAATATCACATTTAATGTAATTAAGTTGTACTTTGTTTATCTCACCTACAATTTCATTGCAGAGCATTGCAATGACTGGTGCTGTAGAAGTTTTTCCGTCGAACACTTTGATAATATCAGCTCGATTTAAGCAACTAAAAGAAAAAAGCAAAGACGATAAAATGACAATTTTTTTTATAGAATATTAAAAACAAATCTATCCCATTTTTATGACGATAACAGTTATTAGTTAATTGAGTTACCTTTCATCTCCTTTCTGTAAATAAGATTCTTCAAATATCAACTTTATTCTTTCATGTTTTCTGAAAGAAAATATAACCAGAGATTATCTTCAACGAAAACTGCTAACGTACATATTAAAGAAGAGAATTAACCGCAATCCAGCGGAAATCATGGAATTAGTTTCACTACATTCCGTGGTATTATGCGAGATAAATCTTGTTTATAATAATAAAGCCTGTGCCGGCTGATGCATCCAATTTAGCCGTGGAGAATAATTCTGACCGAATGTTATGAACGTGGAAATTAAAGCACGCTTGAATGCGTTTATTTACATAAATAAACGAATATTCGAATTTATATTACAGATGCAAATATAATTTTAAATGAATAGCAAGCTGTAAAGTTTTATTATATACCAACTACTTATATCGAAAACAAAAAAGGCTATAAAGAAAAAGGCTGTTTTATAATCACTTTTAGTTTTTATTATTACTTTTTATTGATATAAATTAATTTATTTTGTATCGGAAAATCGTGATCATTTAAGGAATGATTTGTTTATATTAAACAATCGATTGTTTTTTTGTAATTTTTACCTTGCGTTGAAATGGTAGCTGCATCTGACGTTGCTTGGGTAACTTGAAGGATATCTAGGACTGTAAAATCGCCCGTGCGCGGGTCTATTTGGTTGCGAAGTAAATACATAATCGCATAGTGTGTCGACGACTTTAACTCCGTCCGTTTCGAAGTTTCCTTTTGAACAAGTTATTTTATTAACAAAAATAACAATGAAAATTTAGAATAGTTAATTATTCTTCAAAATGTGCTAAAAGTTAACTAAGATTAATTAATTTATTCGCGAAGTACCCTAAATGGAGTTCAATGATTTATATTAACAAGATATTCACTTACTTCAAACAATGCAAATTAGATTTTAGCAATTTCTCTAACAATATTTAAAACAATACATAATAACAAATAGCTGATATGATCCAGTAGATCTTTTTCGAATATTGCGAGTTCCGTTTCGATTAAATGAATTAATAACTTTATCCTTAAGACGAGGGGAGGCTTCGGTTTAGTTTAAGTTTGTTACTGTTTCTTTTAAATCTTTGTACTATTTTATATCTAATCCAAATTGAATTAAAGTCCGTCTTACAGACTATTCAAATTTGATTAACAATAAACATTTCTCTAGTCTTAATTCCTATAATAATTTGAAGTAAGATTGAATTATTCAAATAAAGTATTTTTCATATCACAAATAAATATAATACAATTTATTTCAGTAGTGGAAATGTTTTATTGAAACGACTTTACAGAATAGAAGCGAGATGTATTCATACTATTGATTTTTCATATACTTGATCTACGAGTAGGTGTTGAGTATTCTTGGACATTAAATCAAGTTTTGCTTTGGCGCCGTCGTGGCGACAGCGCTTAAGATATTTATGAATTCCATTATTGTATCCCACACTTGTGTATTGCGATTTGTATAAATGTCGCCATGTTTATTTGTTAGTATAAAACAGACAAGTAATAATTCGCTTTCTAAATTAATTAATGTATGGAATTTCTTAACACGGAGTTTGAAAAATATAGTTATGTAAAGTAGTGCCAACGGGATACACAAAATATTTTTATACCATAATTACTTTGTCACAACAATGTATAGCTATAAATTTTGAATTATTATTAAAAAATAATTCGATATTTTTATTTTTTACATACAGAGCCGTGATTACGCATAGGTTAGAAGTCATAAATCGTGAAGATTACAGATTGAAATCTGAATTTAACAACGGAACGGATCCGAATGCAATTTGGCAAAGCGATAGATTATAGTGTGTGGAGCACATAGGTAACTTTGGATTCCTAATACCTGAACCTAGTTCATAAAATACATAGATATAGTTACGTCATATGTACCTATTGGTAGTTTGTCAATGACGTTAAATACTCACGTCTATCTATGAACCTGTATGTGCCAATAAAACCAGACGCGTTTGACATCTTTTCGCCGCTTTGAAGCTCTAATACCATTAGAGGTCCGTGGGAATATATAGCCGGTGGTGCATCAGCCCTGTTTCCGCATAGAATCCTCGACCAGGCTGAATATTCGTTGATACCAGGTGGACCGGGACCGTGAGTACCGCCTTCAGAATAGACTTTGAGAAAGTCTCCACGCGTACAGCTGAAAGAAAGGGTATCGATTAATTTATTTATAGAATGAACTTGCTTTGTTGTGATACAAAGGTTTTAAATTGACATTTAGTTTTTTTTTATAAAAAAAATAATAATGATAGCCAACAGATACCAAAGATTCTTACATAGCTAACGTCTGTTCAGGCGGTAATCCACCATAAAGTAATTTCCAAAAATAAGATAATTAAATATAATGTTAATAAAAATTTTGTGAAAAAAAAGCAACTACAACTGTCCCGCCGAGATTTTTTCGCCAGTTTTCTTCAAGTTCGAGGTATTTACTTCCCAACCGATATTACATTTTCGATAAATGCGCAAGTTTTACTTGTATAAGTTAGCCCGTCGATCATAACACATCAATATTAAACGAAGCTTCAAACGTGGGCATGCACCAAAGTGTTTCTTGTCATGTTTAATCTGTGTATATAATTCTCTCATCCGATCATTTCGAAAAAAAACGCGAGGAAATTTGCATGTGTTAGATACAAATCTACATGTATATCCTTCAGCCCGTAATTATGCAGCAAGGTGGAACATGCTCCTAACATCTCAAAAGGCAACGAAAATCGAACCAACAATGGAACATTAACAGACTATAATGTATTTACTTTAATTTTTGATTATAATAATAAGCAAGAATACAAATATTCTCTAACATTGTTAAATAAAATTTAAAATAACATAAACTAACATATGAAAACAGGTTTACTTAAAGTTTCCTTTTAAATAACGTCTCTATTCATGATTCAACTATCCTTTAAGATAAGCTATGTTTAAAAGATGCTTCCCTCGTGAAAAATAAGTCTCTGAAAGTCTTAGACGGCAAGGGGCTTTACGACCGTCGTCACTTTTGACCCCTCTCTTTATACTTCGAGGCTTCTCGGTGGTATAAGATTTATACTAAGGAAGGGATTAACCGGACTTAGTACACACACATTGTAGGCGAATAAAAATTCGAATGTCAAATATAATAAATTTAACATATATGTTTAATTATATTGTGTAAAGTAATATTTTTAGTAAAACAAATTTAGGCTCGTTTATGGTGCAACTAACTAAAAAAGTATTAGTAAGGATCTTTAATATACTAGCTTCTGGTCCCGACTTCGTACGGGTGAAATAAAAAATCCGAAAGCAGCGCCACATAATGGTTCCAATCTAAACCACACAGAGACTTACACAGACAAAAAAATCATCGAAATCTGTCCAATCGTTTAGGAGAAATTCAATTAGACAATCACGTACAAAATATTCATATATATTAAGACGATAATATATAGAAATAATATTTTTAGAAAAATATATTTCTTATGGCATTATGATTGTATCAAAATAAAGCAATAAAAACTCATTACTAAAAATTTATAAAAAAAAATATCATGTAACCAAGCAACCATATATTCTGACTGCAAACAACGAATTCTTTTTAACAATTCGAAATACAGATATCGTGGTGTGCAATAAAAGTAGTTGAACATCGACAAAGCACCAGAAACCTCTCGTCCGACTATAATTTGTACGAACAAGCTCGTTTTCAAACTTCGAACACCTATTCTGGAATCTATACGTGGTTAGTTTTCTAAAAATGAAAAACAGCGTGGACTTCTCTCAATTCTATTTGGAAAGTTGTCGAAATTTACGTTCTATTTTTAAATATTTGGAATTTATCGTATTGTTTTTAATACATTTATTTAGTGAACAAATATACGTATATTTTATAAGCTTACGATTATTCAATACTGTTAGTATAATACTGATTGCCAAAAAATAAGAAAAAGTCCTAATTCTCAAATTTGAATAAATATCCAAGATTAATTTTATCCTAAGATTTTACAGGATATATACATATATGAAGTATTCTAGTAAGAAGTTGATACTCTCGCAGTAAGAAAAGTGAGTTAGGTAGTATATTTAATGCAGATGAGCAGTAATCCATCTGACTACTATTAATAATTTAAATGAACTTGCATGAAGAATCGCAACGAATGTGAAAACCTACATTAATTAAACTTAAAAATTTAATTAATTTCAACCCGAACAAAGAATGTTATGCACAAATACCAGTGAATACGAGAGTCGGTACCGCAATTTTGGAATCATTAAATTAACTACAGAAAACGAAAACTTTTTCGAAACAATCCGAAGCACATCGGGGTGAGAAATAAAAGCAGCGAAACCTCGACAAGGCGCTCGAGTCCTCTCGTCCGACAATAATTTGCCCGTAAAAGCGTATTGCGACACTGTGAATACCTATTCTGGATTTAGAAATTAGTGCTTCGTATTTTCCGACGGTATTCTAAGATAATGTTACGATTTCTCATATTAAGAACGTTTTACGCAGACAGTCTTTAGGTATTATTTTAGCTTCCTTTAGTTTAATGTTTGCGTTTAATGGAATCAATCAATTAAGGCCCGTATTGGGAATTGCGTGACATTCCTTAATAAGATTGATTGTATCTGAGAGTTCCCGTTCGGTATATCGAGTTACATATGATCTCGTTTATTATTCTATCAGTTTAAGACGATGAATTTTGAAATAAGTCAGAACAAAGCATCTTAGACTTCGAAACTCGTCTCACGACGATTAAGCTTTTGTTCAAAACAACGTGTTGGAAAACAAGGCCATCTTAGAGTTTATCAGAGAGGGAGTAATAAAAACAACTACGAAACTTTCAAAGATAAAGTACTAAATTGTGTATGGAAATGAATATTTGACGTTTGTAAAGACGAATGGAGTACAAAAGTCGACTAACCAATCGACGGAAAGCATTTCAAACTAAAAACAAAATGAGAATTCTTTCGAACGGTTTGTCTTTGCCGATGCTGAAAAAAATTGTCCATTTACAAATATAAGTCAATTTTGGTTATGAATCGTTATGTGATCAAAATTGCCATGGTTTATTGTTTACGAAACTGGGTTCAAGTTATGTGCGATTTCTAGGCAGTAAATCACGAAGGCCGCCAACGACATGAATTCGGTTTTCACATATCGCGTACGAAGTATGTACCTCCTGTGCCGCGCTCCACGTTTGGAAGCTAGAGGGCAGACGTTCGGACTTTGTATCAGATAAGATATGACATCACAGACCTGTGATAGGTGCCAGTATAACATCACTATAGTCTACATTAACTAATTAAAAAGGTTGATTATATTTTGTTTTTCCGCAATGTATCTACTAATGTTATTATTACAGACCGTAATACAATCTATATATAATCTTTAACAAAATACTAAGGACGAATAATACTAAAATAACAATGCTAGAAATATAACGAGAATTCTAGTACTTATAAAAGTACAATTATAATTAAAATAAATGCGGTTATTTTTTTATTAAAAAGAGATAAGAGAGTCTAAGAATCAAAAGCGTTGGGCAAATAAAAAGTTAAAATGATATCAGCCGAAAAAAAAAAATGCCACAATATTAACGAAGTTTACACTCTCGGAGACAACGCTGTTGATCGTATGTTTGAACTCTGTTCGGCCGAGTTGGATTGCCATTCGGATTATGAGAGTGAGAGAACAAATACACATGTGTTAACGTACATATTTGATCGCTTTATGTCCTGACATCATAATAATAAACGAAACAATAATAATACGATACATATCCTGATTATTATTTATGATACATTTAGTTTCCACTCGCGACTTAGCCCGCGTATTAAGATCTAATATGGAGACGAGCCTCTCGGTATAAAAGTTTGTCCTTCATTTGGGTTTAAGCTTGTTTCAAGACAGACAGACTTTCGCATTTATAAGATTAGTATAGATAAAATTAAAACAGACATATTATATTATTTCAATTGTGATTCTGTTCAAATTTGTATATTAAATTGGTTGAGGTTAGTATCATAAACACGAGTATGCTGGATTTGTAGTTGTAACTCAGCGAACACGAGCGGCTATAGCTCCGAAATTAGTGTACATTAATGTACCATCAATTAGTCTTGTCTTGTATAATGTTACCTAGTTATCTGCTTTACTGAATACAGATATCCTTTGCTATATTAATTTGCGAAATAACCAATACATATAAACGATATTTAAATTATAAAAGTTTTTGTAAATATAAGATTATGTAATTCATTTTTCCAACTCCAGTCTTATTTGAAGCTCATTTTCCAACCTTTATTCTTTATACTACTCGTAGGTATTTCATAACCAATAATTTTATTAGTCGTCGTAAATAAAAATATTGATATTAACACTGGAGTAAACATTTTTTTTTTATATTTAGTTTTTTGTAAATTAAAATCAATAATCAGTACTAATATATGAGGTGATTGATGGTTTTACTGACTAACTGAAATAATTATTAATCCAATATATAAGGCTTATGCTAGAAGGTGCAGCGTCACGCGGAAAAGGTTTTTAATATGTAATATTCTTATATAAGATTCTTAAGTAGGACGTTCGCTTCGCAGTTTCATAAGATTTTCAATTTGGACTGCGTGAATTCGTGAATTTCTCTTAAATCGTCTTGTCAATAATATGTAAACATCGACTATGCTTTATTAAAGTATTATGAATTTTTATGATTAATATAATTGTATTATAATGCCCTTTAGTGCTAGCGAGATCGTATGAAACCTTCTCACATGCATCGTGCTTACATATTACGTACATTGTACATAGATACGAAATTGCACCAAAACACGTTCATTAGAGATACACGCAATTTTTTTTAGTTCTCGATTTGTAATCTCTACCAATTTGAATGCTGCTATTCGTATTCAACAATATCGATGTTTTTATGCATTTTTTATAAAAGCCGAATTTTTGATTGCTCTATTCGGAAGTTGTGTTGATTAGACAGTCCTGTATACTCTAATCAAACTGTCGACGTGTCTGTTTTGTAGACTAAATTTAACGTGTTTTCGTTTATATTTAAAGTTCCTAAAATATATTTATCAAAAGCATCGACGTCAAGTTTTATACATTGATATTCTTATCACGTGGCCTGTATGTAGAATAGAAGTATGACAGGGACGTATTATCTGAATGAAATATTTTTCGAAGTGGTACATCGTTTTGGAAATTCATTTAGACAGAGATGCCAAAAACTTTTGAATACTCTTCATATTATCGTTGAATTATATTTGATATTATTTTATATATTTGACCATAGAGTTTACTTTGTTACGCTACGAGGTGGTCCGGTTGCTAGAACACTTTTATATAAACCGAAGACTGAGATATTAAAGTCGAGCAAGAATCAATGAGTTTTCAGTCGTCTAATTTGTGTTTATAATTAATCTTTGAAGGAAAAGATCGTGAGAAAATCCGCAGGCGTTAGATAAAAAACATTCACGTGCGTATCCATCAACTTATATTGTAGCAGCGTGGTGGATTAAGCTCCAAAATCAAATCTTTAATTTCAAAGGAGTTCATTATTTTTTTTTTATTTGGTATCAAATGCATTTTGAAGGCTTTCTAGTATTCCATTCGTAAAACCGTATACATTGCCCCACAAGTGAAAAGAGTATCTCTATGCAGTCATTTAAAAGGAGTAATTAGTTTATGTTTGTTCATTATATTAATGTTTTCTCACAAAATCATTAATATTTATCCGTATATGAGAACATTACATAACACATGTTATTAAGAAGCAACAATTAATATCTTGATTTCTTTAAATCTTGACAAGACGTACGGAGAAGAGAGTATGCTGAATTTTTCATTACTAAACTTTCGACAGTTCTTCTCATGTCGGGAGTGTTTCTTTTCGAACCGAAAGAAGAATATTAAAAATCAAAATAGTGTAATGCTTCTATGCTAAGAAAATAAATTTGAATTTAGAATTCGGAGGCTTGTATCTAGTAAAGGACATTTACAGGATACTTTTTGCTACTATCAACAAATATAATTACAATACAATTGTTTGTTCCATTAAAATATATAATACATAATATATACATAATGCAATAAAATGATCGTAAAACGGAAAAAAACTGAAGGCACTCGATGAATGCTAATTAAGTTAAATCGTGGTCAGCAAAAATATCGTTATATCCACCGGAGCTTAGTTTCAATTAGAATGCCTGGTGGATCGCGTAATTACACTGTCATCTATATCTGTCACGCCAAGGATTTATTGTTCCCATTCATTTTCCAATGAGATAGGAAAAATGTTTTTCAGAAACACTTTACCTTTTAAATGCTTGAAATTCTATCCGTTCCGTGAATGTTACTAATAAAGCCAGTTTATGTTAAACTAAGTTTAAAAGGAAATTATAAATTAATGTCCTCATTTTAATTTTAATTAAATTTGTTATAAGTTATAATATTATTACATATGATATCTTTATTATATAAATGATTATCTTATCGATGATATAAAATTTATTTAGTGAAAAATAATAATCTTAGGAATAAATAAATGACAATCAATTTATAATAAAAGAAAGGTAATGCAAAACGTATGCATAAACTTACATAAACTATTATATTTTCGAAAATTAAAAGCATAAATTTTTAATGTAAAATTTCTATTTTCTAACGCCGAGAACTTGACCCATATTTAAGATTAAAACAACCAACACGTAGCAACCTGGTAGTGTAATAGAAAACATACTCGTAAATTTTATACTGTAATAATAATTATTAGTCATATTAAGACTAAATTAATAAATAAATCTTATTATTATATGAAAAAAAACGCCCGGATTTAGGCTCGGGTTCTATCACAGGATACATTTTTTTGTAAAAAAACAGCATTGTAAATTTGTTTATTTGAAAAGAGCAACTATGCGAGTTTCTTGCCGGTTCTTCTCGCTGGAGGCTGCTTTCCAAAACGGTGGTAGTATTTTAATATCGACTTGTTTACTAGTTTACTTGAATAAAATTGATTTGATTTGTTTCGATTTATTACTTACGATTTTTTCATTTCGTACTTAATTTAGATTTATGGCTAAAATTAAATGTACGTTATATATGATCAACGTGTCGATAATTTTAATATGGTAATGTAAATAAGCCTTAATATTCATTGGCTTATTTTCTTGGCTTCTCGCCCTACACCGGTATTTATGTCAACGCCTTTTTTACGCTTCACCTTTCACTCTAACCCTTCAAATATATTTCATACTAACGCTGACTTAATTTCGTTCTATTACGGCTAAATTTTGACAATACGATAAAATATTCCAATATAATCTACAATATACTGTTTCTTTCTACATTTCATAATAAAATATAAAAAAAACATACATAACACGTTTTAAGCTAGAGATTCACATTAAAGTTTTAACAGGTCACGCCAAAATATTGCTTTTTGGTTCCCTTCGGCAATTACATTTACGGTGGTTGCGACCAAATAATCAATATACTGCGGTTAACATTTATTAATGGGTTACTCAACATTTTCCAAAGTAATTAACTTTATATTATAGACTAATTTCAGACTGCATCGCCAATGTAAAAGGGGGGGGGGGGGGGTTTGCGTGTTCGTATATAAAATATCATGATGATCAGTTAGTAGTAGGTAGTTAAGACGTAACGAACAAACCAACTAACTTTTAATTTTATTATATTACTTACATCAAACAGTCTATAATCACAAAAGATAACTTTACAAAGCCAACTTTATCTTATTAATTAAATCCTACTGTAAACATTGACATTTATCAAAAGAAAGTCTTCAAATAAAATTATAGCATTAATCTTTGCGACATTAAATTATATACATTAATTTGCTCGACTACGCATTTTGATGCCATCCAATTTCAAGTAGGTAACTCAACTCACTTGTTACGTCAAGCATTATTACAAAGCGGCCTCAGGTAATATTAAATGTGTGCGAAGATTAGGCGAGACAGCGTTATAACAGACGATATCAAAACAGATGTGTTTAGTGGAGATCCACCAATCAAGTAGATAGTCTCACTAAAATTATAAACATATCATAGCATGGCGACCATAATTACCTAAATTAAATCATTGCTTCAATCTTTGTATATTTCATATTCCTCTTATTTATTTATTATATTATATTAAAGATGTAGTAATATTATAAATATTTTTGAACGAATTTAATATAAAAGATCTCGAAATCGGTTTAACGTTAGTGTTAAAGGCAATATTCACTATTCACTGTTCTATACATTACCTTACATTCGACGTTTTGAGACGATATTAAGTATTTTGTTTCTTCTTAAAAAGCAACATTTAACTTAACATATGTGTATTTATAAATATATTTTATTTTACAGAGTGAAATTTTGATCACTGTTTCCAATCACCTCTGTAGAGGTATTAAATAAGAAGAAAACTCGAAACTCACCGTAGAACCCGAACGTGAAATATCCGAATGTAATACGCGACTATCTAACTATTTATACATATAAAAAAACATGTCCTAACTGACTGATTCATGATCGCCGGGCGTAAACTATTAAGGTTAGGGCCAAGAAATTTTGAGAATGGGATCGTAAAGAAGAAAGAAAGGGAAATTCTACCCATAAGTGGGTGAAAACGTTTGTATCGAAATCCGTCATTTTTTAACTTAGAAACATGAAACTTTACTTTTATATATACTTCTATCACTTAATTTATTATCAAAAAAAAAATAATTGATAATTCGATTTGATAATTAAATTGATAAACTCATTATTTGAAGTCGTTTAAAAAAAGGTAGACTACCAATAATATGTTTACAAAATTTATTTCACTTTCATAAACTTTGTAGTTGGTGGTTTTCAAAACGCAAAAACTACCTTCGGTTTTTTATTGCGATGAAATTTACGATGGCATTAGTGGACTTAAACTGTCTAAAATGTTTTATTTTGTGTCGTTACGAAGTCGTCACCATTTTTAAAACAAGGCGAATAAAAAAAACAAAGTGGTTTTAACGTTTCGCTGCTATTTAAAACGTCGTAGTCCAATTAGGACAACTGCGTTTTGTATTTTTTGTTAACTGCTAAGAAAAATTAAGCTGAATTAGGCGATTCGAAAGAAACTTTTTTTCCTCTTATGTAGCGAGAATTTTTACAGTGAGTAATAAGTTTTTCTTAAAATTTATCTCCGAGGAATTTATCATTTTCTCTGTGACGTTATGGTATAAATCTATTTATACTCGAAGATAAAAAATACTGTGCATAAAAGTTGCTTAAACATTTCTGCATAAAAGCGATAACAGCTAACTAACACAACTAGAATTAAATACATTTTTGTATTTTAGTGCGTGATTTCAGCTTCGGGTACTGGAATTTCCAGAAATAATACTAATACTTTTGTACTTAAATCTACGTTTTACACTCAAAATACTGCTGTGTAGTTATCCTTCTAATAATATTCTATTTTAATTATCTCGTGTCCCTCAAAGCACGTGACGTATAACCTTTGACCTTGAGTCTGATATCTCTCCGCAGTTTTAATGTCTTCCTATCGGATCGACAGCGAGGATTGGACTTTGCATCTGTGTTTGGGCACAGACTTGTCCAGTATATATCTTGTTCTTAAATAAAATGTGCTTTAGCTACTTACATTGGGATCAGAGTAATGTATGTGATGTTGTCCAATATTTATTTATAATATTTTATTATATATGTGTAATAATCATATTGGCAAGTACAAAATAAAGTCTAAATTAATACGCACAATAGATCAGAACACACATGATTGCAAACAAAATATTGCATTTTATAAGGTAGAATAAAGAATACATAGAAAAATACAAATGTAACCTGTTGTTTATTTTTATTAAGTATAAATAAATTGAATAGAAATGGTACACCTTTTGTATATTCTACCGTTTGTTAGTTCCGCTCGATTAGTCCTAGAATGTCACCGCAACGCGATGATATATGGGACGTATTTCAAAGAAACGATTTCGTAAAACGATAAACAGAAGCATTTTATTTTTACGTATTTTTTACAGCTTTGTTACCGTATTTTTAATATATAAATAAAAATAGGTTACGCGAAACGCAAATGTCTGAACTAAATGGCAATAGTGCGTCTTCGTAATGACAAGAACAATCTTAACCTATGACTGCAGGTTTCACCCCGGGGTTGTTTCTATGTGTTCAATATGTTCATGTTTGTAATTCAATTCATGTCGATATAGGAAAACATCGTGAGTGACCCATGTATCAGATGTAATATCACATTAGTATAGACCAGTTTGTACCTTATATATAAGTTGATAAATCATTGAACAGTACTTGGATATTTACTGTCTGTCATTATTTATTCCTTATTGTAACATATTTATTCCTGAAAATATTTAAATTAAATTCAATTTAGAATACATGGAAGGTCTCGTTAGGTACTTAACAAATCATTCACCATAATTCACACTTAACCGTTAATGGATAGGCGTATAAAAGATGTTACTAAAATTAAGAATGCTATTTTTTAAAAGCAAGACTACATAATGCTTGCAACTTTGCAATAGCAAAGTATCTCATGAAGTAAGTGCCTTATTTGTTTAATTAAGGAATAAGTGTGTTTTCTATCCTTACTTTGCTTTTGATATATTTTTGCATCACTTTTTATCCTTATACGTATAATAAATTAATTAAAAAAAGTAGGTAGCTTGGGTCACCCGATTGGAACGAGTTATATTCTGTATTAAATAATAGACAGAATTAAATAAATAGGACGACAAGAAATAAAATTGACATTAAAAATCCCGCCTGAATAAAACATTAACAAAAATAGAGAAAGAGAAAGAGATATAATGCTTTTCCGTTAAGTGACTGTGTTTGCTAGTTCATTATACTGTAAGCATAAAAGCAATTCCAATATCTTTGATGTGGTTGCTGCACTTGTTTGTACGTATGCTTTATCGCATCGCGTTGGCTTTTGTTAATCGGCTTAATAGCTTAAAATACATTATATTTAAAACATATAGTAATTTCGTCATAGCTTAAAATTATAGTCAATATTATAGAAAGTCCCAATGGATATTATATGAAGGAATTACGTTATACTAAGAGTAGGTACATACATGTTTCGGTTACGTTTAAATATTTCATATCAGTTATAATATTCATGAGAAATCTGTTCGCAAGATCCCGTGAGGAAAGCGGAGGAGCTTTGAAAGGTATGTTTGTATAGGAAATTAAGTGTAAAAACAAATTATCTTGTTTATCTCAGTACTTTGGTTTTTGTGTTTATTGGTAATTAAAATATGTATTCAATATAGTATTTTTATTTATGTAGACATCATAATGTCGATGTCGTATCGATGTTAAACTCTTATCATTAAAACATAATAAATCAAAAAAAACTAAAACTTTGAAATCGTACTATTCACAGATATAAAAATAATAATAATAATAATAGCGGAAAAATGAATACCAATTTGAAAATAAATGATAAAAATTGTATTGCACGTGTATTTAAATAAAATATACGCTATAAACGGTGCTAAAAAAATGATTACGTACTACGAGTAGACGTGATTTCTCTTTTACACAAACTCCGAAGTCTTTATGGGCAATATGTGCGGGGAATTGTTAGATGGCAGAAACAAGCCTGGAATTTTCTTTGCGAGGCTATTTTTACTTTAATGCATTGAAACGCAATATTGGGGGTCGAACACACTGTGCGACTAAGTGAAGTGTAAGTTAGAGTTTGTTCACAGTAGTTTAGACCGACGCGACAATTTCGAAACTGGCTGGCGGCCGCTTCGTTGGTATTGGCATTTTCGGTATTTTGGCAATTTAAGATTATCGAATAAGTAGCAAAGTATCGATTTTATGTAGAAAATAGATAATACTATTTTTTTTGACAAGGTTTCTAGGTGTATTGCTGTTTCCATTTATTTAAAAAGGAAAAAGTAGGTACTCGTGATAGTAATCGTTAATGTCCAATCAAAAAAAGCTTATCATCCACTAAATACTTTACTTATAAAAGTCTTACTAATAATGATGATGGGTGTAGAAGCGAATATCTTAATATGCATATCGGGAAGGGTTTTTGTACAATATTCGCCATGCAGTATTACGTGCATATATTCTAGAGTCCGCGTGCAAACGCTCGAGAAAACGCTCGAATGTACGACACTTTACGGTCGTGTCCGGGCAAATATTTACGTGTCCGGCCTGTCTGGCTTTTGTTAGACTTTTTGTCAGTATATTAAAGTCTAACCTAGTTGCACGCAGCGCTTGTAGATGAACGATAGCTCTATGGAATATAATAAAAGTTATGTACTTTAAGAAAAGTTTTTTTAGAGCTAAATGTCTGAGCTAATTTAACGGCGAATTCAGTTTTATATTTTACAGAATTAAAGAAGGAAAAGACATTCATATACACAGGTATGAAAACAAAACTATCACTGTAATAAATTTAAGTATTTTTGTAAATAAATAAGTTTATTTTTTATTTTGAAGTGCTTTTTTTTACTGTAGTGGTAAAACCCCTTTTAACATACTAATGTTCGTGTTTGCCCCTTCAATTGAACTTAGCTTGTGCAATTGCTACAAAATCACCGAACCTGCACCATTTGTAGGCGGCTCGTAAACTGTCGCATTGTTGATGAAGTGCAAGTTAATTTAAAAATAAAATACATTATAATCATTAGCACAATTTGAAGTTTCTCCTGAATGTTTGTTTTCTTGATGTTATCAAGAAAACAAACATTCAGGAAATTATACATTCAAGAAATGCAATATATTTGACCTTTCATTTAGTGAGCCGAGATGGCCCAGTGGTTAGAACGCGTGCATCTTAACCGATGATTTCGGGTTCAAGCCCAGGCAGGCACCACTGAAATTTCCTGTGTTTAATTTGTGTTTATAATTCATCTCGTGCTCGGCGGTGAAGGAAAACATCGTGAGGAAACCTGCATGTGTCTAATTTCAACGAAATTCTGCCACATGTGTATTCCGCCAACCCGCTTTGGAGCAGCGCGGTGGAATATGCTCCAAACCTTCTCCTCAAAGGGAGAGGAGGCCTTTAGCCTCTAATGCTAATGCTAATGCTTTCATTTATAATATAGCAATCGTAACATAGAATTCCTTAAATCGGCTGTATTCCTGAAATGAAAGATATCAAGCTCATCTCTCTTTACTGGAAAGGCAAAACACAATCACAGTCATAATTATATTGAAATAATGAATATAATTATGATTAACGATTTCATATTACTTTACTAATCTCGAATTTTACTGGACCAAATATTATTAGAATACGTTTTACTGAAAAATAAGTATATTATTTTTTAAGTGATTCAATAGTTTGTTACTATGTTTAAAGTAACCTTATCATAGCTTAGGTTTTTAGCCCGCTCATATATTATGTTCTAGTGGTAGAATATAAACATCCGTAGTCTGAATGTGTCTAAAGACTATCAACTTAAGGACAAGCGTTATCTGGCGTGGAATTTGCTACTATCTTTAACACGAGTAGCGCATAAGTAGCACCCGTTCGTGTTGCGTCGCGTTACGGCTGTGGCACGTAACACGAACCTTATTTTACTTAACTAACTCGTCTGATTAAAAATAAAAACAATCTACTGCTTAGTATAACACTCATTGAACTAGTTTAATGAATAGTCGAAAATAAAGTCGATTTAGAGACTTTATTCTCTTCAGATGTGGCAGGAAAGCTACACCTGCACGATATCGTTTCCCATGTAGTGGTTGCAATATCTCGTCATACGAATACGAATAACTTCGTATTTTATACTGACAATAGCGAAGATGAGCTGATGATGATGATGTAAAAATGGCAAGCACTATGTAGGTTCTAGATTATAATATCAAAATTGCGATTCGTACGAGAGATGATAAGATTATGGACAAGCTAACCAAATACCATCCACACCAGCTGAGGTATCCAGAATTTCACGAAGCTTAGTAAAACCAAGGAACTCTATTCAACAAAGCCCAACTTTGAGTCAATGAAGAAGTCGTGGTCTATAATATTCCCACTGCTGGTCTCTCTCCCTTTGAGGAGAAGGTTTTTGGAGCATATTCTACCACACTGCTTCCACCACCACTTCCACTAATGCGGGTTGGTAGAATGTCGTTTTAGAATTTAGACACATGTAGGTTTCCCCACGATGTTTTCCTGCACCGCCAAGCACGAGATTAATTATAAACACAAATTGAGCACATGAAAATTCAGTGTTGCTTGCCTGGGTTGGAACCCGAAATCATCGTTTAAGATGCACGCGTTCTAACCTCTGGGCCATCTCGGCTCTCTTCTTTCGGTCTATATAATGTTACATGATATATAATATAATATAGGCATGGAATAAATGAACTACCACTTTTTTTCACATGGCATACACTGTCCTAACTAGTAAAAAAATAAGAGTTCCATGATGAAGATTCATTGCATAAATAAATTGTCTGAAGTGTCTTTACTTTTCCGATAGGTCTTTGTGGTGGGTCCATCGAATGTTACCTCAGAGACTTGCTGAATACTATTTTAAAATCCCGCAGGTGAAAATCAGTGTATAAAAGGTTAATTGAAACAATTAATTTTATCATATACATGCTCTGCTTTTCCGATTACATTCGTATTTGCCGGTCGACCTGCTATTATTATTTAATGTATCCCATCAGGCCCACTTGAGATTCCATCAGACTGCCATTGTCAACGCAAAAATAACCAAGATGCATAAAATCTTTCTGTCCTGTCGATATGGCTTTAAAAATTAATAATTAATTTTATACAAAAGCAAAGAGAGATTAAGAATTGTTTAAGAGAACTGGTCAGCTTATCAGCTATAAAATGAAAACGAATAGTTTGTTTGTCTATCTCTCACTCACTAGATCACTTAGGTACTTTATAGGCTTAAATAATTAATAGTTAGCTGGCAAATCATTAGTTGAAATTATGGTCGAAATAACGATAATGTACTGTTTCGTGTTCCATTTAGTCACAATTCGCGATTACAATAATAAATATTTTCTAATTCCCGACATTTCTCTCTGAGCTATGGAATTAAAATTCATACTATATAACCTGACCTAATATTGCAATTTTTAGTATCGTTTTATTTACATTTTTTTTTTCACCGTAATTTAGAGATTGTTTTATATAAACCTTTAAAGGCAAAATTATTATTCGATATAGAAATACGGCGCTTCTTTTCAGTTGCTAATAAAATATAAAACAGATTCGGAAATTAAATGTCTCAGATCTTAAAGCTGGATAGAAACTCAGAGGGATAATTGACTTTGCTTTTTGAGGTTTAGATAAAATATGTAATTCATTTTATATTTATAACTTATCACGTAATTTATTCGTTGGGTAATAATTAAAATGCCTATATATTTACTGGGTGGCAGGGATTTGTGCTAGCCTGTCTGGGTAGGTACCAATCACTTATCAAATATTTAACTGCGAAATAGAAATATTGTTTATTGTGTTCCGGTTTGAGTGAGCGAGTCAGTGTAAGATTAATAATAGATAATAGATTAGATAAGATTGGTAGAGCATTGGCTATGTAAGGAATATTTCTTACCGCGCTAATATCTATGAGTGGTAGTGACCACTTACCACTGACACCATTTGCCCGTTCGCGTACGTATATCATAAAAAAGTCCCGTATATCCAATTTAAATAAAAAAACGCGCAAGATCCTTAGAAAAAAGTTTTTTTAAATAACAGTCTACACTTGTATTTGTATCGTTAAATTGCATCGCACGCTGTTGAACAATAAAAGGTTAATGCGCTCTCATTCCAGACGTTCAGTTTATATAATTCTAAAACACAGCGTTCTGTTTGCGTTTCTATTCAGTCACGTTTATTCAGCTTATCTGTACACAGTTTTACACGTCGAAGGCAGATTTTATGATCAAATGAAGTTTATTGCGTTCACAATAGCTGCCTCCAACCATTTACATCGTCTGCTTTATGGGTACGAAATGTGCTGAAATTGTAAACAGAGCGTTTTACCGGTTTCAGTACCATTCATCGGTTATTTGGTTTCGTGCTACGATGATTTTTCATATTTACAGTTTCTTATATAAAATACTTCGAATTCGAAAGTTGAAAAAGTAGGTTGACTGACAACATTACTGTTACAAAAATAACCATTGCTCACATCGCCAAAGTGCCAACCTTAGGAACTAAAATATTTCGTTCTTAGTATAGCTCAAGTCTAAAACAATAATTAACTATTGTACTAAGTTGCTGTAGAATAAGATTATGATGAGTTAGTGGTAACTCCCCAGAAGGGCTTGCACAGAGTCCTATTTGTGCATTGTCTATACAACACAATAGTCCAATCCCATAAATTTTATATGGATATATTTATTCGTCTTGGTATGCACAAAAAGTTTCTTTGAATATATCAATAGATGAATTCGAAGATTATCCAGCTATTTCAATCTCAAATTGCGAACTTTTAAAAATTTAATATGTGTATTAACTAAGGTAAGCTCTTTACTTCCTCGCTCTAGAACGATTATAAACGATTGGAATGAGTTCAAGTGAAAAGACGATAATCGAAAACGATCAGAGGAAGTACAACCGCAGAATCAACGGCTTATCGTGCTTTCCGAATCGTGGGAGAGTAAACACTGCTAATTTCCAAACTCCGGACTGACAATTTCTTCACAGAAACACCCTAATTACTTTTTACTGTCCCAGCCCTGCATTATAAGCTAGCTACTAAACCAATGAGGCTGTTAGGCATAAATATACGAGTACGTACATGAAGGTTAAATGCTCTCTTTTGGCTCCGTTGTAGGCCGATAAGTCTGTACGAACTGTTTTATTGTAATATCTTAATAAGATAGGATTTAAGTCCCAAGAGAGACAAAAGCCTCGTCTATTAATGAGATCGTTTCAGTTCTTATCTTGTCATGCTCTTTATCATTGTGATTTATATTCTACGACGTATAAGAGGAAAATTTTATATTAAATATTATTTAGCCTCAAATAAAATAATATTTTAAATGTAAAAGTCACTTCGTAAATCAAATTTTGGCTATAAAGGCTTAGTGTTAGGGCTTTGTGGCACTCATCATATAAACGGCCGCCAGATAGCAAAAATCTGTATTGTTGTATTTTGGTTTGAAGAGTGACTGAGCGTAACTACAGGCTTAAGAAAAGGTTACGATAGTATACGTTTAGGATATTTCTTACGGTGCCATGTTTATGAGCGATGGTGAACACTTACCATAAGTGAGCTGCCTACCTGTTTCATAAATAAATAAAGGATAACCAAGTCATTCAATTAGGACATAGTTGGTTTGACACGGAAATGAAAAAATTAAGTTATATATTTATAACGGCTGCTTCGCCCGCGTGGATGTTTGTTTGAGAAAAAAGTTGCTGTTGCACTTTCGAACGGCTGGACGTGGTATTAAAGCGCTTTAAAATTAAATCTACTGAGACGAGTTTTATGAAATTTTTAAGTCTATAGGAATATTTAATATTATTTTTCTAGAAAAAAAATTAACTGTTTATCTGATGGTTTTAAATATAATTTAATTACCATATAAGTTTTAAGACATTAAAATAAGCTAAGTTTTTTATCTTATTAACCTAAAATTATGTCTAAATATCAACACACATCAAGGCATACAGATTTTATATAAAGTTTGAAGAGAAAACAAAACCGCTCATAAATTTTTTAAAATCTATAAATAGTGACTTATTATTTGAAAATCAATGCACTATACTAGAATACACGTTTGCTTAGTGCACAAGTGTATCCTTAAGCAAAGGTGCACTATTTGATCTAATTGAAATTTGAATCCTCTGGGTCAATCCGATCTAACCAGAAGATAAGTCAAGCATAGAATATGATTTGTATGACCAACGCAGAGAAATGTATTTTTACCAACTTCTCTACTTACTCTACCATTAGTAATAATATAAGTATTTGTTTTAATAATAAATTTATAATAAAACATATTATTTATAATTTAATACAAATAATAATGATGATTAACGTAATACGAATTCGTTTTAGAAAAATATTATGATTGTTCGGACATCTAGAGTAATATTTTATCGAAACTTCCATCCTTCGATCAGAACTAGTGAATTAACGAAAGAAACTCAGCTATCTTAACACTTACACATGTAATAATATCGGTTTAGCAACGACTAAACACACACATAAACAAATACCAAATACATAGTTAGATACGAATCAAATTAATAAATTGTAATACCCATTATAACCATACTCATATTTATTTATTGGTACTTAATAACTGGTTACCCGAGCTGGCGATATAATGGGGTTTTGATTTATACTGGCCTATCTTTAAGACGCTGGTTATAAAAGAAAATCGAACGAATTTATTCTCAAATATACCGAGCTCAAAATAGAATAAAAAATTACGTCTAATTACTTATTATTATATATCCACTAAAGAACATTTTTTTATATAAGTAGACGCAATTATAATGTAACATATATGTGACTATATGAAAAGATAGATTAGCAAAAGATATACATATATCTTAATGTTTAATTAGTAATAATAGTTTCGTAAAATCGTCGTACTTGTTATCAAATATTTTTTGATTTAATAGTTCATGAATGTTATTTGTGTGTGTTGACATCAACACACACACACATACACATACACATATTAATTCATGATAATAATAAGCAATTAGACCTAATTTGTTATTCTATATTCGGTTCGGTATATTTGAGATTAAATTCGTTCGATTGATCGTGTTCGATGTGTGTGTGTTTTCTTTTGTTTCATTACTTTTTTTAAATAAAACAGTTTTATTGTTATTAGTAAATTGAATATTTCGTACCAGTATTCTAAATGAAATGGAAAACAACTGAACAGGTTTCGTTACTAATTCCATTAGTAGTAAAGATAAAAAAAAAACTTACTCCAAATGTTCCTTGTAAATGTCAAAATCGGTGAACACAAGTTCAACAATCTGATGTGGTTCCGCGTGGAATGTGTATAGGAGACAGAGGCCTCGTGGATATGGACGAGGATAATCAGGACTGCTGAACGTTCCTCTTTCCTTGCCATGGGTTGATGTGAAGCGAACACACGAGCAACCTGATAATAAAATAAGGATTAGGTAAATATTATACATCCTAAGTAAATCCTCTTTCACAAATAAAGTTATGAAAAGGGGAATATAATTAATTCTAAATTTAAAAAACAAGTTTATGTGAAGTAAATGAAATTAAATTTGAATGGAGAACCCCAACTTGATGAGTCCTTTATTCGCGTAAAAGCGGTATAATTTGTACACACTTTTCACAGTAGGATCGTTAAGATTATCTACTAAGAAAAAAAGTTTTTATTATAACTATACTTTATATGACTATTAATATTAAAGAACACTTTCTTAAGAACATTAAATATTTAAGATTCAATGGTTATCAAATCAATATTATACATGTATTACATTATGCAATTAAAATGGGAAATCTATAACTACATTGATTATTGAATATATATTATTATTATTATATACATATATCTAAAACAGTATATTCTCGACAAAATCTATATTACAAAAAGATTTTAAAAATCAAATCATGTGTATAGCTACGTTTCTTATAAATATATGTAATATACTAATTTTGTACCAACAGATAGTATGCCAAAATAAGAAATGCATATTATTATAAATAACGCCCGTTGATAAACATAAAAGGAAAGTAGTATTTTGATCTATAAAATGAAATGTAACCATTTTCATTAAAATAATATAGAGCAATATACAACGACCATTCCACGTTTCACGAGTAATAACATTTTATATTAAACAAATGACGTCCATACAATTTTTAAGTAAAACCAACGAACGTAGGTCGCATCGGCACGCATAATGACAGTAATTGAAATGGGACAATCAAATACAACCGTAGCAAATGCAAAACATAATAGGTATAATAATCATAATATTAACACTTTGAACAAATAAAATGTCAGAAAAATATAGGGAGGGCGGCGAGCGGGACACGGCTTCGTCCTGATGAATATTTTATGTAAAAATCTTTTGCGACTATGTCAGTTCCTTGGGTAATCTACCGTGCCGTGAAATGAAAATTTCAACAAGGAATTTTTTAAAGCGAAATTGGAAGATAACTTGCTTGAATGGGATGCTATTTGATATCACCATAAAATGTTTTTTTCGTGTCAAAGGCATTTCACCGAGCCTCGAATGTGAATTGGGGTCATATTGTGATCCTCATTTTCTGTTATGTGTTTGGAATATCTACTCAAACAGATATCATCGAAGTATACTGCGAATAAAATTTGCCTCTATAGAATGTGGGTTGTAAAATATATTTACATAAATAAACGCGTATTTTTTTCTGAATATCAAAATTACGTTTCGTTGAATATGTTAATGTTGACTTCAACTAGACCTGATGTAAAACTAAAATCATTATTATTTCCCGAGAGGTTATTTCTAAATTAATTGTAAATATATTCAAGCCCAATTTAGTATCATCAGTTTTATACGTATTGGCGAAATTTCACGTTACTTAAATAAAAAATAATAATTTGAAACATTGATTCGAACCCGTGATTATCATTTATGCTGCATGCGTCCTGACCATTGGGCCGTCTCGGCAGTATATATAAATCAAACTTAACACAAAACGGCGGTAAAATCTTTTACATAGCACACTTTACATGGACGAAAGCGTATTGTGAACCGGTTTAATAAGATCATTATAATTTGTATTAAATGTTGAACTTCTGGACTATGACCTTCTGACCTTTCTGGGGCTTTGAAATTATTCTAACTTGATTCTCCAAAGTATGTTTTAATCATAAATATAAATACTATGAAATAACTTAACATACAATTTAAAAAGGAGATTTAAATGAAATTAAATGATTATTTAATATTAACTCAATAAGCCAAATTACTTTAATGTCCAATTTTTAATCGTTACCAAGCCCGTCTGGGTAGGTTAGCCACCCATTAGCAGTAATCTTCCCACTGCTGGGCTAAGGCCTCCTCTCCCTTTGAGGAGAAGATTTAGAGCATGTTCCACCACGCTGCTCCAATGCGGGTTGGTGGAATACACATGTGGCAGAATTTCGTTGAAATCAGACACATGCAGGTTTTCTCACGATGTTTTCCTTCACCGCCGAGCACGAGTTGAATTATAAACACAAATTAAGCCCATGAAAATTCAGTGGTGCTTGTCTGGGTTGGAATCCGAAATTATCGGTTAAGATGCACACGTTCTAACCACTGGGCTATCTTGGCTCGTTAGGTACCACCCACTCATCAGATATTCTACCGCCAAACAGCAGTATTCAGTATTGTTGTGTTTCGATTTGAAGGGTGACTTAACTAGTGTAAATACCAATACCAATACCAACCAATGTTGGTGGCATTGGCGATGTAAGAAATAAAGTTTTGACCACTTACTATCAAGCTCTATCACTCTATTATATAGATATCAACTCAACAACAAAAAGGAGATTATAATTGTCATCGAGTAAATTATTTATATATTGTTTTTATAAAGTTATCTTATACATATTATAAATATATTAATCTAATTCCACTTTCACTATGACTACCGTTCCGTTAAGGGTTGCTAAACGATTTGTTAGAACCAAACTTGGTTCGGGCGATATCTTTGAAATATTTCAATTTTATCTGCCCTCGTTTCCTTTCATTGTTTCTTGTAAATTATTAATGTATAGCGTGGTGAGCTTCAATGCCTAAATTACGATTATTATTATTAATGGTCGATAATTCGGTCGCCCCTTTTAGATGAACAAGTTTTAGCAGTCGAGTTGATGTAAAGTAAGAAATATATACACTTATAGGTGTTAATATACTTTTTACTGTATATTTAAAAATACTATATCGATATCGAGGATATAAATTAAACCGGAAACTATTCATTGTGTTTTCTTAAAACTTTTTTTTTATTTATTTAATGTACAAAGGTAGAGCTGCAAACCAATAGGCTATTGACATAAGTAATGTTAAAAAATAGGCAAAAGGAAATTTAAGATAATATATACGACACAATTTAAATGTAGTATCAACAATTAAAAAAAAATAATCAATCGTCAATTTGGCGAATATATTTGTTTATAAGACATTACAAATTATTACGTTTGCTTAAAGATTATTTTCGCATAACAAATAAATAAAGATGGATTATTTCAAAGTCACTTAATTCTGATGTAATCAGATTTTTGCTGAGTCTACATCTAAGTTTTGTCGTACTATATCAATTATTCAATACACCACCAATGTAAGATTATGCACACTAATTATTGTGGGTACTAAGATGTTATGACCCTCGTGCGGCTAGTCTGTAAATACAAGTTTATATTGATGAGAAAAAAACGTGGAGTTAATGCTTGTTGACTTCCAGGCAGGAGACATAACATACATATATAATTGTATTTAATTAACATGACTGTATTTTTATATGTTGAAAAAGAGTTACTACTGAGTTTCTTGCCGATTGTAGCTTTACTTTAAATAGTTTGTTAAATGACGATTCAAAAGTGCGTGAAAAAGCCCACTTCAATAAAGAATATTTTGATTTGATTTGATTTGAATACTCTGCCTAAGTCACATTTAAGCTGGAATACAAATAGCAATATTTATGTATGGCGGTAGAATCACAGGCACAAGGGACATAACATCTTAGTTCCCAAGGTTGGTGGCGCATAGGTGATGTAAGGAGTGGTTAATATTTCTTACAGTGCCTTTGTCTATGGGCGGTGGTGACCACTTACCATCAGGCCCATATGCTAGTCCGCCAACCAATGCCTTAAAAAAAATAGAATAATCTATGATATGGTGTTGCATGAAAAGGGGCTTATATAATGCTATAGTGGGGATATAATAGGGAGGGTAGTATAAAAATAAATAAAAATGTCATAAATTTTGATCGATGATTAATGTATTTACATCGCACGTGACATTGGCGAAATAATCTGTGCAATCTCGGCACAAATAAAAGCCAAAATAAAAAATATATAAATATGTATTTACAGGAAAATATAATTATTTGAAATAATCTTCTAGAAATAGTCTTAGTCTTAATTCTAAATTGATTAACGAAACTTTGACGAAAAACTATAAAAAAGTCAGTAATAAAAATAAGCGAAATAATGAGATATCAAAGTAGTTTGGAAAGGAGGAAAGATGTCGGGAATCTCACAAATGGAGAAAGTAATACGATCGTGTTGGGAGCTCTTACGTGAGCCAAACAAAATGACTGGATAATAAAACAGAAACGGTTTATACTCACTCGGATTTATAGCGTGGCCTTCGTCTACCGTGTGCAGGGATAAGTGTACAAGCAGGAAGAGCACTGTTGATGTCTGTAAGAAATTTTAGATATTTTAAAACAATTCTCGAATGACGGAATGATTCGTTTCTCTTGTGAATTTAATTAACATAATTATGCAAATCGGTTGAAATGAACTACTGAGCTTGTCGCTTGTTCTCGGTAGAATTAACATATGAACCGAAATACGTAAACGTTTAGAAGTGTTGAAAGGAACATCATTGATTAAAAAAATTTATTCGATTTTTGATTTTGAAATAGGTCTTACTGTTCGTGGTTAAATATTTTATCTACATATGTTTTTTTTTTTTTAAGAAATAAGGCGTGCAAATTGGCCACTCGGTGCAAAGTGGTCACAATCGCCCATATTGTACATTGACGCTGTAAGAAATATTAACCATTCCTTACATCACCAATGCGCTATCCTTCAAACCGGAATACAAAATACTAAGCTACGCATAAATACTCAAAAACAAGATTTCTTTTTTTTTAATTTTATCATTTTCTTAAATTATTTGTTTACGATATAAAGAGTCACATTACTTTAATTATATGATTTAACATATCTACGCTGTTTTTGGTTATAATATATTATTTATACCATAGTTTTATTATTAACGGTTTAAATCTATGAAAACCGGAGATCATATTTGACATATTTATGCTAAATAAAGTTATAGTTATCAATTTAAAAAACTCAATACTGTTTGTATGATATAAAACAGTCAGGAAAATTATATTTTATTGTGTTGGGCGACACAATAAAATATAATTTTACTTTGAGCTTGAAACTAAAAGTTATTCCAAAATCCAATGATTTAAAAATAATAATTTAAAAACAAAATGGACGTATGTATATTTAGTGGTTCAGAAGTTTAAAATTGTTGGGGGGACATAAGTTATATAGTGGCGATTTCCCACTTACATAATTTATTTATAAATGTTGAAAATGAGTAGATACTGAGTTTCTTGCCGGTTCTTCTCGGTATAATCTATATTACGAACTGGTAGTAGCTTCACTTAATATAATTTGTTAAATGACGCTTCAAAAGTGCTGGTAAAAGCCTACTTGAATAAAGTATATTTTTATTGATTGATTGAATAGACCACGAAAAAAAAATTGAGACATTACTGCACAATCAAAGAGGATAAAACTCTTTAAAATATTTAATGACTAATAAAAAAATGTTATAACTAAAATAAATTATTATAATTTTTTTATGGCAATGGTTGGCGTATGGGCCACCTGATGGTAAGTGGTCACCACCGCCCATGCGCCACCAACCTTGGGAACTAAGATGTTATGTCCCTTGTGCCTGTGATTACACTTATTAATTATTATTTTTAGAAAATAATAAATGTATAAATTACTTCAAGTGAACAAATAATAACAATTTCATTTTATAAACACAAGTTCTATTAAGTCTGACAATTTATGTCTAATTATATGAAATAAAGATTAAGTACCATAATCCAATAAGAATCTTTGTAACGGTATAATTTGACTTAATATTTAAAGCTGCTTTAATGTTAAAATTTTACGTAAGGAAATAATAAATTAATACTGCATACAATTATTTTAACAAAAAATATTATACTACTCCCTTAATTATAATTTAAATTAAAGAATACGTTACACATTTTATAAATTGTCTTCTTAAATTTAAAAATAGCTTCTACAATAATTCTAACTGCATTTCCCTGTAATTCTGAGACACATAGGAAAAGTGCATCATCAGTCATAAAATTAATAATTTACAGTTATATTTATTATTTAATCTTCGATATAATAATAATAAGTATTTAATACTTCATAAAATATTTTTTTTTTTTTTTTTTAAATACTTTTCATAAAAAGGGTATGCTCCGATTTGAGAGATGAAAAAACCAATGTAATGACAGGCACAGAGGGCATAAAATCTTAGATACACATACATACATATATAATTGTATTTAACTAACATGACTGTATTTATAGATGTTGAAAAAGAGTAACTACTGAGTTTCTTACCGGTTCTTCTCGGTAGAATCTACATTTCGAACAGGTGGTAGCTTTACTTAAATGACGATTCAAGCTTGTGTGTAAAAGCCTACTTGAATAAAGTATATTTTGATTTTGATGCTATGGTTTGCGCCATATTGACTTAACGAACAGATTTATTTCTAAGACCTCGTATCAACGTTCCGCAACAATAAAATAAGAACTTATTCGCTTATAACTTCGTGTTACAATGTTATTAAAGTATACATACAATAAAACAATTTATCGAAGACTTAGAGTATACTTACAAGGCAACGGTTGTTAAGACTTTGTAAATGCAGTAACTCTATTATGTTAAGTCGTTTACATGTGCTTCGCGATGTGCACTGTACGATACTTATGTGCTATTAAAGTATAAATACAAGAACCATTTTACACAGAAGTAACTTCGCCAGTGAAGTTATTCTCATACGTTTAAGGAAGTTATTATTTTTATCGATAGCTAAGAATTGCAGAATAAAAAAAGACGCTACATTTGATTATAGATCGAATAATTATTATCAGTTAAATCTATATTCACAATTAGGGTAAGACTCCACTTAAGGAGACGATTTGAACCACTATCCATCGAGTGCTCTGTTGGTTAGTAGATAAACTCAGTCACTCGGTCTAACTTGTGAATGAACGTTTTGGCAAAAAACAGACGTCATCATAGTGATGACGTAAAGCTAAACATTTATATGAGATAAACGAAAAACGTAAATATTTCAAAATTAGACCTCTCTCGTTAACGAGTTACGTCATTGAAATTCAGACAAACAAATTGCAAGCTAAAAAGGACTTCATTACGACCTACATCACTTTGATGTCTTGTCTTACGAGCTCCTAATTGCAAATGAAGTCAATAGACTAAATGGAGAAACGATTGACCAGTCTCAACCAAAAAAAAACTTTGATAAGGGTTGCTGAGATAAACTCAAGGTGGCACGGACTAGTGATTTTAATTGTTTCCTTTCGATTGATATTAGTATTTGATTTGTCATGCTCACATACCTTATCAAATAAGATTATTTCCTGCTTTAAAAATCTCTTACTCTAATTCTTTTTACATTTGAATTTTCTATACCTACTTTCTATTTCTATTGTAGAAGATACCTCTATGTGTATCGTACGTTGTGTCACAAAAAACCTTTTTCTTATTCGTCTATTTTGTGAAAAACGAAATATATATTTAACGTGGATATAAATATTGTGAGAAAACCAACTTCGTAACTTTTCGTGAATTTAAATCAAGTGTAAAATACAAAACCGAGCTCAAAACGAAACTTCATAAGAACGGAAATGACTTGAAATTCAAACTAGTAACATGAACGTAGTAAGTAAAAACGCACCAAACTGGCGAAGACGTCTCTCCACCCGCAGTCAACTTGCTCTTTGAACTAAAACTAACTTCGTACCACTAAAGCCGTTCAAAGCGTGTAACAAAGGTAGTTGAGAGAGTTCGTAACAAATGGGCGTTCCACGCAGTTAAATGATGGAGAAACTCACGGTAAATTCAAGTCTCTTGTTATGCTAATACAGCCCGCGAATTGTTCGAATGCTTCAGCCGCAAAAAGAGATAAATTAATGATTGTAACAGGATAAATTTAATTGAATATACATTTACTAAACTAATACAAGAAACAGTAAATTACGGAGAGAGGTTTCGAAGTTTGAACTAATACTACTTCTGAAGTTTAATCTAAATTACATAAAGTATTTAATTGTTATTGATTTGATTAAAAAAGTTCCTTGAAAATAAATTAGCCTTAACATATTTAGATACTATGCTACTTTTTATGAACTTTTGTATATTATCGCAAATGATGTATCACATTATCATATACTTTTTGTGTCAAACAAACGGATTCTGCAAAATTGGCTACAATTAATGACATGCCATTCTTTGTCGATTCGGTAACAACAGCTATAGTCTTTAAACGTTGTAAGGTAAATTATGTCTATTATGAGGAGAAGTGTCGTAGTTGGAGTAACTACGACACTTCTCCTCATAATAGACATAATCACGATCACGCTACTTCAATGCAGATTACTGGATACACGTAGCAGATTCTCATTCAACACGTGTAGGTTTCGTCACGATGTTTTTCTTCAACGAAAATGAGATGAATTTAAAATACAAATTAAGCATATGAAGTGTTGCTTGCCCATGGTTTTAATGAGGTGTCAACGTTAAGATTCACGTCTTGTAACCACTGGCATTAGGTAAGGCTTTATAGGAAACTCAGACCGATTTATAATTTTAATATTAAAAAAAAATAATGGAAATAGAGTCCGATAATAATACCTTGAACTATATATGATTTCAAAATAAATAGAATTGCAAGAAAATAAGTAAATAAATATTAAATAGTAAATGTTTTTCTACAATATCGAAATACTTGAGCGCTACGGGATGGACGGCAGTCCCTTCGCACCTTCTGTTTCTTAAAAAAACATTAAGGGTAAGAATGACAAGACCATATACGGTCATTTTTATGTCAAAGTTGTACAATCATATGTATATTATTGAGAAATATTTTCATCGTCTAAATTAATTAAACCAATTATCCGTGATAATTCAAATTATCAAATAATCCTACGCCATACTAGGTATGTATATTAATGTAATTCACTGTTGCCTTTATTTCACAATTACGCAAATCCACGGTATTAAATATTTATAGATTACTGTATGTTTAATAATAGTGGTTCACAATTGACGCCCATCAAGACAATTAAATATTTATACATAATGCATGTTTAATAACAGTGGTCGAACAATTGATGCCATCAACGTAAAATGTATTAATTTACGCTAAACTAAATTAAGATGTAATATTAATACACTTTCTATTTATAGCGTTTGCGTAATTTAATCAAATAATTAACAATAAAATATTCTTTATTCAAGTAACCTCGTCAAAGCACTTTTACTTTGTTGAATTAAATTTAAAGCTAGCACCGGTTTGGAAAGTAGATTTTACTGAGAAGAACCGGCAAGAAACTCAGTAGTTACTCTTTTTCACCATTTTAATTACAGAGTATATCAATACACAACAATTATTTTTTATATATCCTGCTTGTCAATAATTACTTAGTCCATACTTTTTAATCGTTAATATAATCTTCTATTGAGTAATATGCCTTATTTGTCCATGTTTTTTTTTTATATGAGCTCTATATTTTTAATATGCCAATAGATTCGACATTTGATATGTGCTACAATATTAACTAGAGAAACGGATTAAGAAGGAATATATAAAAAATGCAATTTTATACTCAACGTATACGAGCGAATTCACGATTCCAGGATTTTAATAAATTGATCGAGTCATCCATTTCAGATAAAATATCGGCAACGAATAAAACTTTTTGTATCACCGTTATCGTATGTTACCTACTAAAGTAAATCGTAAAACAATTTGTTTTAATAATTTATTATAAATAAATTCGAGTATTTAATTCGAAATACGATTTTTATTTTATCGCTTTTAATCACATTAATTACTATTTATTTATAGGTGTGACGACCCGAGCTGGTTCAGTAGTTGGAACATTTCAATCTTAACCGATGATTACGGGTTATACCCGGATTTTTCATGTGCTTAGTTTGTGTTTATATTTAATCTCATTCTCGACGTGCATACATGTGTCTAACCACATTCTGCCATATCTGGTATCAAGCAAAGCGCATTGAAGCAGCGTTGTGGTATAAGCTTCCATTTTTTTTAGGCTGTTATTTTACTTTATTAGTTAGTACTGAAAGTGAGATAAAATTTAACATTTATTTTGATACATATTATTATTACACAATTCAGTGTTTTTATGTTTAGTGCGTTGAGCCGATCTTCGTGATCTTTCGATCTAATTTTACTGATGTTTTTCTCTATCACACGCTAATAAAACTGCTTCTTAGACATGTGGACATATAAAAAGTTGTCGAATCATTCGAATTCGATCAGAACATCTTACGCAACGCCCCCAAGTTTCTCTGTATATATACATGTAATGTATTTCAAAATCTACATTTTAGTCAAATTTTGACCTATATTTATGCAATTATCAAAGAATATATCGTAATAATACAAATTTATAATATATTTATATAAATGTTTTTTTTTATGGCATTGGTTGGCGGACGAGCACATGGGCCACCTGATGGTAAGTGGTCACCACCGCCCATAGACAAAGGCGCTGTAAGAAATATTAACCATTCCTTACATCACCTATGCGCCACCAACCTTGGGAACCAAGATTTTATGTCCCTTGTGCCTGTGATTACACTAGCTCACTCACCCTTCTAACCGATACACAACAATACAGAGTACTGTTATTTGGCAGTAGAATATCTGATGAGTGGGTGGTACCTACCCAGACGGGCTTGCACAAAGCCCTACTCATATGACATTTACTGAGATAATTTTTTTAGTAAGCGACACAGAGACATAAAGCTGTGACCTTAATAAGCTAACCACTAAACAAATATGAATTTGTATTGTTTAATCAACATGAATGTTTCAATATTAGATAATACAATAATGTAAATTAATACATTAGCTTATGAGCATCCATCATTAAACATATTGTACATAGTATTGTATATAAATATTTGAATACCCTGTCAAAGGATTTGCATAATAGCGTTACACAGCCGACAGGCAAATGATATTAATCCACACAAATTTATTTATATATAATATAATAAAATTAAACACTACGTATGTATATTTTTAATTGCTATAATACGAATATAATCGTATGTCTGACTGAATAATTTGTGTATTAAAAATATAATATTGAATAAATTATCTCAGTAAACGTCATATGAGTAGGGCTTTGTGCAAGCCCGTCTGGGTAGGTACCACCCACTCGTCAGATATTCTACCGCCAAACAACAGTACTCCGTATTTTTGTATTCCGGTTTGGGTGAACCAGTGTAACTACAGGCACAAGGGACGTACGTACGGACGTACGACATCTTAGTTCCCAAGGTTAGTGGCGCATTGGTGATGTAAGGAATGGTTAATATTTCTTACAACGCCATTGTCTATGGGCGGTGGTGTCCACTTACCATTAGGTGGCCCATTTGCTCGTCTGCCTACCGATATCATAAAAAAAGTAACAGCCTGAGGCTTGGAAGTTGGCGTAAAAGTACGTAAAGCCGTTGGTTCTGCTGCTAAACTCTTACTGATTCATTCGATCGAATTATAAGAGTGCAATAGTGACATAACGTAAGTTCACATGTTTGATATAGTATCGTTGATACAGTTGGCTTGGCCGGTCAAGATGATCCCGTGTCTCTTGCTATAATGGGCCACCTGCTGGTGTAATCCATAGAAAAAGGTAAGACATATTTTTTTTTACATTAGCAGCCTATAAATTTCCCACTGCTGGGCTAAGGCCTCCTCTCCCTTTGAGGAGAATATTTAGAGCATATTCCACCACGCTGCTCCAATGCGGGTTGGTGGAATACACATGTGGCAGAATTTCGTAGAAATTAGCCACATGCAGGTTTCCTCACGATGTTTTCCTTCACCGCCGAGCACGAGATGAATTATAAACACAAATTAAGCACATTAAATTTGTAAGAACTAGTTAAAATTTCATACGGCACCATCATGTGACTCATTTGCCATTTCAAGTACTGGTGCAAATAAAATACACACACAACGTTAAATTAACTCTAATTATTTAAAAATGTATAATTTAATATCTCAGTCGATATTACAATGCTTTATGCTGTGACGAAAAACTAAATATACAAAAGATTTAATGGATTTCAATTGTAGCTGCCAATCTGTTTCAAACGATTTTAACGCGTCCATTTTCATGTATCCATTATCCACTTAGCATGTTTTCACACGTTTGATTAAAAAACAAACCAATTTGTATACAGAGCCATTTGATACCAATTCAAATGAGGCTTAACAGACATTATAAGTTACACCGACATTTTTCTCCGAACACGTTTCTGTTAGTAAAATATTTTTAAAGCTCTGATTTTAATACATTCCTCCTTATTGTCTTAATGTGTGTCCGTGTTTGTATTTGATTTGTCCGCATTATTGGAAGTCGCATTTCTGATATTTGTGTTAATATAGGAACTTGTGCCGATTTTTCCCAATGAGAGAGTATTTTTCTATATATATATCTGGTTTAAGTAGGCGGTCGGGGAGACGGGCTATCTGGTATCTCGTAATATGTATATGCATATGGATGAACCTTAGGAACTAAGTGCCTCCCTTATGCTCCATTTGCTCTCTCGCACTCATCTACAATATTTTGTTGAGTTCTGGTAGAAGAAAAAATTGGATGGTATCCACCCAAGTGAACCTACACAAAGCCCTACAACCAAGTTAGCCCTACACAATGAACTCGATATTAGGTGCTCGGATACGAAATCACTATTTTTATTATCTGGTATCGACATACTATCGGCGAGAAATCAAGTGCAAGACCAACGGCTTCAAGTGTTTGACAAAGCAAGGGTTTGATAGCCCTTCAGGCTTTGGAATGCTAGTGAAAAATTCTTGACAGAAGAAATAATCACATCTTTGTTCGATCCAGTGTTTGAATTCAGGATCTAGGGATCTGCAGCCACAAAACAAACGATATGGTTTAAAATAATCTATATGAAAAGAACACTGTACCATTTATTTATTTTTTTATTTATTTAAAAACTTTATTGATCAAAAGTTGGAACAAAAGGCGGACTTAATGCCTGAAGGCATTCTCTACCAGTCAACCTTTAGGCCAAACAGATAGTCATGAAGGCGGTAACAATAAATTTACTAAAATATTAAGTCGATGTAATTACAGAACTATTGAGACGTTAATAAAAAAGTAATCGCAAATTCTAACTATGTTTTATTTATTTATTTAACATTTTTATGCGTAATAATATAAAACAGATGTCCATCAAAGAGCTTTACTTCAGAACGCGAAACAAGAAAAAAAGGACGGCTAAATAAGGATTAAACTCAGTCATACAAAATTTAAAGAACAATATTATATATAGAGTTATAACGTTCTAATATATTTAAGGTATTTAGTTTTTCAGTGTTGCTACCTCTAACAGTAAACAATCCTCCTCAATAATAATACGAACCTATGTAGTTTCTGATACATGTGAACGTTTCTTAATACGGCATTTCCATTGATTTATCTTGATTTCATGGTTTATTTTATTTTCGATATCAAAACTGTCTCTCTAAATAGTTACTTTCTAGTACATTTACCCCATCTTTGAGACCAATTTCCGATACCGAGCTAAAATTTACTCGAGTGGCAAAAATAGCTGAGATAGAAATATCTAGATAGTGTCTGATATAACGAAATTGCTGAGACAAAACTTTGTTGGAAAACAATTTAAAAATAGTTTATTTTGCAAGAGATTTAATCAACATTCGTAACGATCCCCTTGTAAGCAATCATAAAGTGACGCGACTAATAATATCGATTTCTCTTTTTTGTGTCTGATGTTAAAAAGGATAACGAGTCCCTTATTTATTTTAGTTACGAAATTATACACAATTTTGGGATTGCGATAATTAATATGATGAATTGACAAAATCTTTGTCTGATCATATGATAGATATCTATTTGAATGATACTCTTATTCGTATACGAATAGCCATATATATATTTTTATTATTAAATGACATACAATAAGACATGTTATTTTTGTAAACATTGCACTAACATTATAAATATTAAAAATTTCAACGCAAGTTTAAGAGGTTTTAGGTGTTTACTATTTCAACTTAAATTAAGAACAGTAATTTATTTATAAAATAATACATACCGTTATTTATCGACGATTAAGTTATACTATGAGTTAAAGTATACCCATACTAAAAGTTTTAGTCAATGATAACATTTGCACGAGGTGTACGCAATATCAAAAAATATAAACATTTCATTAAATATACTCGTTCCGTTGAACGAGTTACACCAGTTTTTAATATTTCTCGCAATGTATCATTCGCGAGAGCATTACAGCACAGTGCATTGTTTACAATTGCTATTATTTACTCCGGATTAAAGAATGCTCTACATTTGGCCGAACGCCAACTCTGGTGTTGACGCTGGGTAGCCACTCCTGCAAATATTATATATCATAAATCATTTTCATTTTAAACAAAAGTTAACAGATTCAATTCAAATCAAAATATTGTATTTATAACAAGTTCTTTATGAGTTCCTATGTAATTTTACAAAATAATCTGGTGCATCATTTTGTTTTTTAAACGAACTATTGATACTATGTTTATCGCCTGCCTTTGTGGCTATTGATCTTTAAGCTATTATATTATCTAGAATAAGAATCGACTTGTGATTTTAAAATAGTTTTTTTTTTTTAATTTTCATAACGTTCTAACTTTATTTATTCAGCATGTGGAAAATTTTATAAGTGAATCTACAGAGTTATTCTTATTTTTTCAGTTCATGGTGTAAATTATTACTCTTATCTATTATAAGATGTGAAGTAATGATATATCACATACAGTATTTGAAAATGTTATGGCATTCGTTTCAATTAATTATCGAAATTTTTTTCAAAAAAGTTTTCTTCAAAAAAGTTTCAATAACAATTTCTAACAAATTGTTATATTATTATTATCATCGAACCTGACCTAACCTCGAATTGGCAGAGCGCCAACTTCACCGCAGATACCTCAGCCGCTTAAACTCCGGAATCAAACCCACTTATCGATTAATGTCGTATATTTGCTACAGAATGTCAATAATTCTAGGTTCATTGTATAGTTAAGATGGTAATATATTATTTATAGGATAAGAAATATAACATTTTATAATTGGATTTGGATTATGTTTTCAATTACCTACGTTTAAATTTATCATTCTATAATTCCATCTATTTTTCTTTGTTCCTTCTTTCCTCGCTGTAATCTTGTATGTGTTTTTACGTTTCTACTATAGAAATATTAACCATTGTAAAAAAAACTGTACAACAGATTGATTTATATATGTCAAAAAATAATCTTCTGTTGTAGACATATTGTATAAATACTCAGGAAAGGTACAGTTATATGTCAATAAGGACGCAGGTCCCGAGGTTCTGGGTTAAACCACAGGTTGGGCTGATAAAAAGTTAAAGGGATTTTATTGTACTAGAAAGTAACTGCCCAGAGTGTAGAAGTTGGAAGTATCTGCTCTTTTGTGCCTCGAAAATCGTTTGATCTCTTTCCAATCGTTACAGTTTGCCGTTTCATCGTATTTTGAGGTTAAGGTTGGAGTAGGAGGAGGAGGTAGGTAGGTGTGCACCTGTGTTTACATGTATAGCCTGTAAATTTCCCACTGCCGGGCTTAGGCCTCCTCTCCCTTTGAGGAGAAGGTTAGGAGCATATTCCAACACGCTGCTCCGATGCAGGTTGATGGATTCGCATGTGGCAGAATTTCGTTGAAATTAAACAGGTTTCCTCAAGTTGTTTTCCTTCACTGCTTCTTTTTCACTTTGAACCCATACTCATCAGTTAAGAAGTACGCGTTCTAACTACTGGGCCATCTTGGCTCTTGCGTTTGCGCATGTTATAATATGCCCTGCATAGTCGGTTGGTCTTCCTTGATATTGACCGCAATGGTTGAAATCGGTCAGGACGATATTATGATCATCACAAGAAATAATGATATCATCTATCTCTTTTTCTTTGAATCTTACCTACAATATAAATGCACACGTAAAGACAAATCGTAAATATTCAAACGCGCGAATTATATCGTCCGTAACTTACTAAGCTTTGTAGTTTATCGCGTCATTTTAAGTGACATTGTGTTAATATGACGCTTTATTAATGAAGATCACATAACATTTTAATGGGATGTGAGATGGAACATTTGAATATTAATGTATTTTTAGTCGTAGAAGCAAATAATTTTCTTGATATCAATTTATGACTATATAATTTTAAATTGAGGATACTGAGATGTCTCAATCAATAAATACTTATATACATATCTTTATCGATGTTCGCCATTTATAGACTATACGAGCATTTATGTTTTCAAGTGATACTGGTAGTGGTGGTAACTTTTTACTTCACCTTAAGAAAAGAGGAGGCGTTTGGTAAGCGGTGTGATATTTTTGTTATGGCGTTTGTGGGCAGACAAACGGGTCATCTGACGGTAATATTGCTTTAAGTTACTGTTGCTGTATGAAATTTAAATGATACATTACATAATTGATGCATCATCAACCTTGTGAACTGAGAAGTTAGTTCCCTTGCGCCTGGAATTACACTCACCCTTCAAACCGGCACACAAGAATACTAAGTATTGTTATTTAGCGGTAGAATATATAATGACTGCGTGGTACCAGAAAGGATTTTTTAATGTGATTTATGTTGTCTTTATGTGTGTTATTAAATTTAAATTAATTAAGCTGTATTATTACGATGAGATACACAGTAAATTATATTCCCTTAGACTCTAAATTTAGTTTGGATAAAATTTGACAAAAACGTCTTAGGCGAACGTTTCTCATATTGATGATAAATAAAATTAACGATGAGATGAAATAAAAATCCAATATTATTTGTAATAAGTCAAATAAACGACTTCGTTTATAAAATAATGAAACCTAAAAACATTTCAAACGTTGTTTTAAATTCCCAATCCGAAACAACATAAATTGGACAAGTTTTATCTCAAACTCACTTCTATTAAACTCGATAGACGTTGTTACGGAATCCTCGAATTCCTATATTAAACATTTATTTACAAATACGCTCTATAATTACGTAATGTTTATTGTAAGTAAATTTTAACCGAAAGTAATAAAGTCATAATTGATTGATTGATTCGTTGGTCGACAGGCTCGATTACATATTTTATTGTTTATTAAAACTATTTATATCTATGGAAATACTTAATACCTTAAAAAAACGTAAAAATGTACAAAGACGGATTTATCCCACAAAGACATATGTTCTTGTTAACCTATGTGTAACATAAAGGGTTTCTTAGTAAAAAAATATATACAACACAAAAACTCATTGGATTATTTATCCTATATTAACGTTTTTAAACCACATACAAACAAAATAGATCTTACTCATACATAGTTGATAACAACATGCCTGGCATTCTATTGAGTCACGATTTGTGACTTTGATTACTAAAAAAAAAAATTATTCAAAATAAACGTCATTCTATTAATGATTATATAATATAAACTCCTTTATATACTAATTATTTCAACACGTTTTCTATTAATTTATCATATTTCTAAACGATATTCAATTTAGACGCGATAACCGAAATATTTAGTCTATTTCTGAAGGCTCAATGATCCGTGAACGCGAAATGAGTACACATAAGACGCATATCAGCCGATACAATATTTCCAATATAAAATTCCCTCTACGAATCATCTTCTTATGTATATGGCAATAAGGTTGAGAATATTAAATTATTGAAAAGTCTGCAGTATACGCAAAAAGGCCTGTAAGAGGATTAGGGAGTGGTGTCGAGTTGCGTTTGCCTCGAATGACTTGATTTGAACTTGTAAGGATTCTTCGACGTATAACCACTACGTCCCATGTTATATAAGTAATGATAGAGGATTATAGATCATCGGTTTCAATCGAGTTTAAACAGCCAATGGTAAATGGATTCGATTTAATTAAATTATAAAGAATGGGACAGTAGTTATTTATGATTTTCTTATAAAGATTTTCTCACAGGAAATAATATTTTTAGATAATGATCACTTCATTTGATTTTATTTGAATTTATAGTGTGTTTTTTTTTAAATTGTTGGCAAAAATCTTGTCAAATTTGTACTCTTTATTTAATCGTGGTCGTGTCAAAATCTTTCGATTTGATGAATTCTGAAAAGGGTGATAAAGAATAACTGCGTTTAATATAGAATCCTTTTCAACTTAACAAGTGATTTGAGTATTTTTTGTAACACACACTCTTGTTTTACTTTTTGCTAAAACTATCAGTTTAGCTGTTATTGAAATTTGTTTAGGAGAACGCAAAGTAAGAGTGCTCCTCACGTTCAGACCTATTAGTACAGTAGTAACAGTAGTATTACTGACTGACTGCCTCATTGGTCTAGTGTCTTAATATGTGGCCGAAGATCCTTAGTTTTCTGTACAATTACCCGTCGAGAATCCTGAGTACAAAACCAAGGTCAGGCCAATGAAAAATTATTGAGATTTTTGTCGAAAAAAAAATCAATAGAGTTTGGTGACAGTGTATGTACACTCCCGTGCATTAAAGCCACCGAGGTGACCACTTACCATCAGATAGCCCATTTGCCCGTCCACCAACCTTTATTATAAAAAATAAATATTTATATATTTGATCGGGTCGAGTGAGGTCACAATTGTTTGCTAAGAGTTAATTAAATTTTTGCATAATTGCTTTTCAACTGTCTCAGTTTGATTGCGAATTGTTTATATATTTTTTTCGAATACCAGCAACTATAATTGTTTTTAAGTTCAATTATAAACAGTTTTTAAGTAGTTTTTTTTTTATTTTTAAAATCAAGATATATCTTACTGAACCGGTTATGTGATTGGAAGGTTATTTTAAAATTAAAGAGCAAAGGACCATAGTCGCCTTACCGATTTATTAATCTATCACAAAGCTAGAGACATGTACAAGATCGGAAAACATTTTTACATGTACCGATGTCTCAATGAATTGTATTAACGATCATTCAATAAATATTTGAAGAGACAAAAATCTCAGACGCACCCTTAACAATTTTGATAGACATTTAAAGTAATCAAACATCAAATATTTAAGGAGGAATAAAATCCTTTCATATATTTTTAGCGAAATATATTTCAATTCGACATTGATATTGACAAATAAGCGGAACGAGCCGTTTTTCAATCTAAATTGGAAGATTGCGATTTGTGATACCGATATTTCATGTGGAGGAATAATATTCATTTCTCTTTTATAAACGGTATCATGTACGACGAGCAATGTATACAGACATCAGCTAGTTACTATAACAGTATGAAAGACTGTCAAACGATTTTTTTTTATATGAGCTATATTTGTGATGATTCCATCGTAATTGCAATGGAATAATGTAATAAAAAGATAAATTACGAAACTGTAAAAAAATCAACTATGATGAAGCCTGGTGGAATACGCTATACATACTTATCATTAATAAGAAAAATTTGCTATAAATTGGATTTTGGAAGCTATTACATATTTTTTGTAAAGGTCTAACATGTATACATACATAGCATTTAGAAAGAAATAAGAATAAATTTGACTTGTTATTAAACTTAATTCATTTGTTTTTAATGTCAGTTAAGCAATGCTCGTAAATAATTAAAATATTAATGGATATTTCACTATGACAATTCGTCTTAAAAGACAAGTTAATACTTTATGTGATGCTTAAACCCATATCAGTCAGAATAGATGATTAATTGAATAATGTAGAGCAGATCAAAATTACCGCTATAGTTACAAGTCAGATCACCTACCTATATATATAATATAAGCATAAAAAAAATGTATATGTTTTCATAGTAAGACTTATATTCGAGCTTAGAATAATCTAATCTGCTTATATTATATATATTATATTTATCATAGGTTAAGTTACAAATGGGTACCACTCTGCATACCAACAAACTAACCAAACAAATGGTAAGTAGCTTCCTAAACAAACACTTCCAAAACAAGTGAGGCGCTTAACAAATTTAAAGCAAAATCCAACGTGTACTGTTCACGATGAAAATGGCCCTCTTTTAGGATGAGGACGCGTGACACAGTTTTGGAGAAAACAATGTTTCGAGCAAATGCAATGGTTTTTTAAATGCAATTTAAAACCGTTATATTGTAATTTTAAAAGTATCACATTATAACTACACGTGATTTTGTCAATCGTCACGGATCATCTTCACTTAAAAATGTACACATTAGCAGCCTGTAAATTTCTCACTACTGGGCTACGGCCTGCTCGCTCTTTGAGGAGAAGGTTTGGAGCATATTCCACCACGCTGCTCCAGTGTGGGTTGGTGTATACACATGTGGCAGAATTCCGTTGAAATTAGACACATGCAGGTTTCCTCACGATTTTTCCCTTCGCCGAGCACGAGATGAATTATTATTATAAACACATATTAAGCAGATTAAAATTCAGTGGTGTTTAACTGGGTTTCAACCCGCAATCATCGGTTAAGACAAAAAACACAAAAAATGGACACAGTAGACATAAATGGCGGAATGAATGAGCTTTCTAGCAATTTAAGATATGTCTTGTAAACAATTGCTCGTTATTGGTGTATTAGCGCCCTTTAATAATAAAAAACACTAATAAAAATAAAAACTTGAATAAAAACTCTCCAAAACACGATCATGTGACATTACATAATGCATCTCTTCACTGATACGACTTTATTAACTGACAATAATTATTTTTTCTTTGATAAAACTACCGTGTCTTACACCAAATGATTCCAAGTCTTTATTTTAATTAGTTTAGAAACAGTATTATTTTGTTTTATTCGTCGAAATCTTTACGTAAAAAATCCGTGTCGTTCCAAAAGTTTCATTAATATACTGTGTAAATACAAACACTATATAATTTATATTTAATAAATAGACGCAGTATATCAAATAATTCATTAGTATAAGTTCACAGAATGCTAAGAGAAAACTAAGTTCGTGTACACAAGTCCTAACATAACTTATAAGTTACTCATTTCAACTCAGACAATGCGACGATAGGACGAAACGTGTAACTCATTTAAACATACCAACAAAAACATTTGTATAACATTTAACGTTGCTTATATTAATTTATTATAAGACATTTTTAGCTTTACCGTTTCATAGATTCAAATCAATTGTAAAAAATACATTGGTAAAGAAGACATATTATTCGATACAAGATTATATTGATGATAAAAAAGCGTGGAATTAATGCTTGTTGACTTCCAGGCAGGAGACATAACATACGTATGTACGTACGTATAATTGTATTTAACTAACATGACTGTATTTTTATATGTTGAAAAAGAGTAACTACTGAGTTTCTTGCCGGTTCTTATCGGTAGAATCTACATTCCGAACCGGTGGTAGCTTCACTTTAAATTATTTGTTAAATGACGATTCAAAAGGGCTTGTAAAAGTCTACTTGAATAAAGTATATTTTGATTTTTGATATCTGTTGAATTGAGCTGTGATAACAAAGTGGATATAGAGTCCAATTGTAGATCACGTATTCGAATCCAAACAAGCGTCACTGTTTGCTTTTTACATGCCTACGTTTGTGTTTATCACGTGACCCGAGAAAACCGGTATGTAGATGTACCTAAATAATCATTACATAACTATTATTCGCAATCGAAAAGCGAACTAGATAAGTTGCAAAATTTGCTCATAACAGCGTCGTCAAGCAGTGTATTTTCTATAAATTAAGGCAGAGGTGTGAATATTTAAAAAAAAAAATAATCTTCAAGTTTAAATGTTAATACCATTTTTTATATTAACATTAAAATAAATAAATATTTAATTTGAGTAGGCTTTTACGTAAAAAAAATGGAATAGTCATTTTGCAAATCGATCGTATTGATAAATTCCAAGACCTGTTAATTTGTAATGTTGTTTAAATTATTAAGAACTGAAAATTTAATTCATAAAATACCGTAACATATCATAAATGAAAAAATAAAAACTGCATCCATTCAATTGTTTTATTTAAAACTAAATTGAATAAAACGTTACAAAAATATTTCATAATTTTCCCATCGACACGACAATAGAAAAATATCCCAGTGAAACTGTTACATCACGTCAATATAGGTATCTTTCCATACCTACAGAGTTACTATGACGGCGATAAAGTGCACGAGCTTTAAGCGTATATTCGACACGTCATACGTATCGTTGTAAAATACATTTCCACAATTTCCCCTCGCAAACCGTTTTAAAATATAACCTGCCAAAACCCGATATCTTGTTAAGTGAAACGCTTATTTCTGCTGTATCTACGGATGTCCACTGGCCGTTAACACGTCAGCTTATATAGCTAAAAGTACGTGTATATAGAAATCATGTACTTGAGTGTACATGATTTCACACAAAACTTTTAATATATTTGACACAAAACTTTTAATATATTGTTTAAAGACAAAATATATGTAATAATGATGTTATTCACTGCGCTGAGGTGTAGTTAGTTCTAATTAGTAGAGTTAAAAATTAAGGATTTTACTGGTTTTTTTTTTTATATTAGACGTACGTAATATTACACCACAGACACCACACATCCTGCAAACAACTTGACTTAGAAAAAAGATAGACATACCTATATAAAAACATAGTAATTTTTTTCTTTAAATAATTTAATAATCTTGATATAATTATAAAATAATATTGTTGTTTATAAAGTTGACTTTCAATAAAATATAGTAATATGAAAAATTTGTACTTGCTTAAATATATAGATAATAGGCAAACGCCATACTTAAATTAAATCACAGTCAAATTAACGAATGCATGTAAAAGATAAAGTGAACATGTGTATTATTTTATATAGCACAGAACCGAAGGTTCCATAGTATAATCAGTCCAACAGCGATTGCCTTTGTACTCTATTCGGGGAGGTAGGGGGGGGGGTCGAGAGTGTCAAACAAATACATACACAGTCAAGGTAGTGATTCGTTGTTGCCAATAGTTTATCGACACTGTTTAAATGTATGCATGTTAGATATCAGGTACTGTTCATTATTTTATTTTAAATATTTTATTATTTCACTGTAACGTTATGTTATATATCTGCCTTGTACACCCCTACCTCTTTCTATATCTGTTTCTTTCCTCTAACTTAAGGTTGTCTGGTTGAGATCGCTGTTTTAGCGATAATGCCGCCTCGTGTGCATCTTTCTTAAACGTGACTAAATTATGTGTTTACTGGTGTACAATAAAGATTAAAGTACTATCTTGATTTGATTTTTATTTGATTTGAAACTCTTGGTTTGACGATATCGATATTTAAGTTTTAATACGGACTTATAAATCAAGGAGATTGTTTTTTATTTTCGATGATGTTTACTGAATGAAACGTCACACTATATAAAATGTATTCTATACAATTTTGTACGTAGTATTCAATCGATACCAATACACATAATACAGATTAAAACAGTTTTCGCTCTGACGTCACCGTTACTTAATTGCCTCTATATGCTGGATAGATAATCATTTGAATAAAGAACACGGCTACGAAAATTGGTTATCAGATTTACCACTTTATGAATTATCACTAAACCTGATTTATTGCCTGAGATGAAAGAGACCCTTTTTTAAAACTTAATTCAGGATCCCCGACATCATTGTGAACTGATATGATATGACTGATATTAATATTATGTTTTTATTTGGCTTGTATATATTTAAACATATTAAATATATTTAAGCCGAAAAAATATTCAACAATGCACGTATTGCTTTATTTAAATAGAGATCTGTGTAAAAACTTACTTTGAACGTCTAAATTTGACTTATCATTTGTTTAAAGTTGCTGCTGTCGTTTGACACCTCAAAATTTGTATTGCCTTAAGTCAATCAACAGTAATTTCTACAGAAGAAATTAATAATCAACATTATTGTATATACCTACCGTCCTTTTTTTGGAAATTCTGTATAATATATCTGTATAATCGAAATGCTTTCTAGTCCAAAGTGATATTGTAATTCGCTTACGAAATGGGTTGATTTGCATTTAAATTGGTTATTCATATTGTATATGTACTAGTAAATACATATATTATATTGATATAATTTTTGGTTCATAAATAAATTAAATCTTTCTAGTGATATAAATAAATTATAACTATAAATAATTGTTAAATAAATAAATAAATAATAAATAAATAAATAAATAAATATTGGACAACATCACATACATTACTCTGATCCCAATGTAAGTAGCTAAAGCACTTGTGTTATGGAAATCAGAAGTAACGACGGTACCACAAACACCCAGACCCAAGGCAACATAGAAAACTAATGAATTTTTTCTACATCGACTCGGCCGGGAATCGAACCCGGGACCTCGGAGTGGCGTACCCATGAAAACCGGTGTACACACTACTCGACCACGGAGGTCGTGTTAATTGTGAATCTTAATCTTTCGTTTCTAACTATCTAATTGAGTACTATGTAATTATGGTAGTTAATTAATTAAATTAGCAACCCTGCTTCATTATAAAGTAAGTTTGGCTTTAAAGAATAAAATTTAAATCGAAGATGTACTTTATTGTCCTGCTATTGAAACGTCAGTTTAGATAAAATGAAATAAATTAAACTCATTATAATGTTGTCTTAGATTTTCGCGATTATTACACATTGAAATAAAACTAGTTTTTTAACAAACTCTGCCCGTCTGCCCGTGACCACGAACACTGCAAAGTGCTCGAAACGTCGGGATGTTAAAATAAAATAATTAATATACGCGATTAAATCCGTTAAAAAACTAGTTTTATTTTAAACTCACTATTGGATCGGAATTTATATTCTACCTAGAAAAAAATAAGAAACTCAGTAATTTATATCTTCATCATCCTCATCATGATAAACAAGTAAATTAATATCCTATTTAAAATTAGCGAATACTAACTTAAAGGATTCTTTTAACGTGACATTTCAATTTATTGATATTAAACATACCTTCATATTTTCTATTCCTCTTGGCCACATTGTGAATCTGAAACAGAGAGATCGAATTATAAATACTTTTACTCTAAAATTTACTATTATTACTAGTATATTCTATGAAAATTTTGTATTTAATATAATAAAAGTATATCAATATATAAATTAAATTATATATTGATATACTTTTATTAAGCAGATAATTTTGGAATATTTTGTCATAATTATTACATGTACCATTCGCCTGAACATGTGATATTATAACGTACCAAATATGCACATCGGAGACGGTCATTCATACAGTCTCTAAACAAAGCGGCTCGAAAAACAAGTGTGTTTACGCCAAGACAGAGTCTAGCTGATGAAGGGACGCCAAGCGGGTATTCACAGTGAAATGAATATTATTACTGGCGACACTAAGATTTAATTAAAAAGATTTATTATATACTTACGAATATAATGTGTTTGGTTCTAAGTCCTAGCATTATTATAGCTAATGTATTATTATTTATCTGAATTTATAAATTAGTTAAAGCTATTTTGATTTAATAGAATAATTGCGATTAACGTTTATTTTCTCGGCTCGATTACCTAAATCTGCCCGCATAATGTGAAATGGTAACAGCCAGTCCATCCGATATACAGATGAATAGAAGAGAAAAATGTACTGCGCTGATTCAAAATAAATGGATTAAGGGCAAGGAAATTTTGATGATAAGTTTGATTTATAGAGTAGATTTATAGCTGGATATTGAATTGTATATAATATTTCCAACGAATCGTTACTGTGGGTTAAAAGTCACGTATTTTGTGGATATTGGTTACAAGTTATCTATTTTCTTGCATGATAAAAAATCTGGCCGTCACGGCATTCCCGGTATACGTGTAATATCGAAATTTATGGTTATTGAGAGACTTTATAATTAAAGAAAATAAATTCACAAGTATAAAAAAAATATATCGTATTTTTCTTATTATTGATACATAGCACATAGTGGTTAGAACGATCGCGTGTGGTAAAGCTCTCTTTTTAAGCATATAGTGCCTGCACAAAGTATAATATAGCAATACTAAGTTTACTACTATATCAAGGTAGGTCAAGTATACTGATTTAGTAGTAGTCCTCGGCATCGATGAACTACTCCCCCCCTCCTTACTTCATGTGGGGGAGACGCGTGATGCGTTTTTCCAGCGAAGATAAAAAAGAAAGGATGAAATTCCTATATTATAAATCAAATCAATGAAATATAATTTGTCTTTAATATTTCCAGTTTAACATTATTTATGCTTATCGGTATTCTAAATTAGTATTTAATTTTTGTGTTCAATAATTATAATAAGAAAATATACCTGCTCGTTTTATAATATAACATTGTGAATAGTTTAATCTGTTTTGTTTCCCTCAATTTACTACTAGAATAATTAATATGTACCTAACCTCGAATTTCATAGCTATGAAAGCTAGTGAGGATAATACAAAACTTATAATATTGATACAAATCTTAACGAAACCGTGAAATAACAGCCCGCAAATATCTCCCAGCCGGGTAAAGCCTTCTTTTTCTAGTTTCTCCTTCTCCTATTTGGACGTATTTTTTACTAATACACAATATATTATGGCAGATTTTAATCCCATATATACAGTACGAAAACTGCATATATGAACCCGCAACTATCAGTCGAAATTAATGTGTTCTTACACTGGACCATCTCCTAACCGTATTGTAACGGTGCGTCTAATATATTATAGGATATAAACTACAGAGTCATCAGGAACATTTTTCCTTTACATACAAAGGAAAGCCACTATAACGAAAATATAATATCAACATTAAGATAGGGCCATTAGGTTGAACGTTAGGGATTGGCTACTTAGGCAGCATTGAGGGCTATTATAGGGGAACATTTTAACGTTTAAAGCTACGCACACACGTAGCAATTTGCACGATATTATATCAGATGAAATTCATATGCAATAAAAACCGTTACACAGCGAAACTGTTCTATATTTGATTTTGACTTTTATATTATTAAAATACGATAAAGTGCAATAAATTGTGTTTCTTATTATTGTTAACTGTTATTATATTACCTTTGCATAAATTCGAATACGAAAAATATTTAACGATTTAGAAAAACGTTATAAAATATTTAAGCTATGTACCAATTTTCGTTTGAAGGGCTCATTCGAATCCATTCAAATTCCAAAATAATTTATTGTTTCGCTTACCTGATTATAATTCTTAAAAAACATTAGTACATCTAACTTTGCTCCAGTCCCATCGAATTTCTGTCCCATTGGACTAGGAGAAGTTAAAGGAGAAAGTAATCTATGCTTGAGCAAAGACTTTCAATTTCTTGTATCTATTTCAAATTTGATTTGCAATTATATGTATGTTCGTTGATATAAGGACCAATCTTAAAAAATACTCCAAGCCAATTGCATCCGACTTGTTATATCAAAATGATTACAATAATATTTTTTTATGTTCCATTTAATGGTAGACTAGCAAATGGGTTAATTGATGGTAAGTGGTCATCACTGTCTATATACATGGCCATTTCGCCATGTTATGTCCATCGCGACTGTAGTTACACTGATCTCATCTTCATCAATACTAAGTACGATACAATAAGTGATAAGTGTATGGTACCTATCCAGCTTTACACAAAGCCTAACTTCAAGTTAAATCAGCAATAGTTTTAATTACAAATCTGCATCAAAAAGTAGATGAAGGCAGTAAGACCAAATATCACTCAAACTACTTATTAATTCTGTTTAACAGTAAACTAGAACACAATTTAAAATGCTTTTAGTAAATAATTTATAGTTGTTTGTGTGTAAACGCCTAATAAAAAATGACGTAAGAAATATTAAACTCAGCTACCGCGAAAGCAATATTGGAAATTCATTAATAATATTGTATTTAATATAACTTTATCGTGACGTAGATTTTTTTTTTATCAAAGTCTGATTTTTGATTAATATTTTATCAACAACCCACATTTACGTGGATAATTAAAGATTGTTATTGAATATATATAAAGATATATATATATATATATCTAGTGCCCATATCCGTGCTTATATCACTATCCGAAACCAAATGACGATCTTCGAAATTTTCTCCGACTACAATGACATTTGACGACCTCCGTGGTCGAGTGGTGTGTACACCGGTTTTCATGGGTACGCTACTCCGAGGTCCCGGGTTCGATTCCCGGCCGAGTCGATGTAGAAAAAGTTCATTAGTTTTCTACGTTGTCTTGGGTCTGGGTGTTTGTGGTACCGTCGTTACTTCTGATTTCCATAACACAAGTGCTTTAGCTACTTACATTGGGATCAGAGTTATGTATGTGATGTTGTCCAATATTTATTTTTTATTTTAAAATGACATGATAAGCTTTATCTCATGAAATATACGCCACCTAAATATACTAAGATATCCACTAAATAATTATTTTATGTAAGTTTTATGTCGTTTAGGTTTGATTATTTTTATGAACACGGAAACAAGAAACAATCATCTTTATATGATGAGGTACTCGTAACCGATTTTAAATACTTAAATTCTTCTTTGAGTATTGCTGTCGTGGTAATCTTAGAGGATTTATTTTAGTGCACAAGTACGGACATAACTACACTGTCGCTGTGCACTACATATTCTGGTGGAAGGAAAGATACAATAGGACCTGAAAGAATTTCTGAGTAGAAGTAACGCCTTAAGGTGCTTTGTAGAGCAAGATTCATCCATCTTCAAACATCCAAGCTATTGAGAATGTTTTGACAGAAAACCTTTTTCATTGGCCCAGCCCAGGACGATAAGATTTGCAGCCTCGAAACTTACGAGACCAAAGAGACATTAACAACTTTATAATATAGAAATAAACTTTTTTATATCATTCGTCCTTTATAGTAAGATGTTTATTCATTTGAAACATTGAAATCAATGTTAATAAATTCTAAGTGCCCCATCTACAGTAAGTAGTGGCCATTATGTGAGGGTAAGCACTTTTGTCGTCTCATTTCCTCAATACGGGGTTAAATTTATTTTACGACATACTAAGTTTTTATGAAACGAAGTGATATTTTCTGTTTTTAAATAATCTGTATCGATATAAAGATATTTTATTAAAAACTAAAGGCGCGTTATAATTATTATATATATTATGTATTTTTGTGTTTTTTTTTAGTTTTATTTATCGAATAAAAAAGAAAATTAAAATCTATAATGGCCTAATCTACAAAATATCAAAGTAATAAAATTCTACGTATAATATTATAAGTTACTATAAGGTAGATTTTTTTAAATGATTTTGTCAATGTTATAACTACTCATAACTGAATAATGCTAGCGAGTTTCCATAATCACCTATGAATGGAACAATTATGAATATTCATCGGATTAAGCAAAATACAGGCTTAAATATGTTGCAAGTTATGATTAAAATTAGGTTATTATACCTAAGTGGAAGCCACTCAATGTGGGAAACACTTTGAACGCGTAGTACTTACTACGTACGTAATATTATCATATTATGTATTGTTGTGCTGTGTGAACTCATTATGTACATATATTAAATACTACATAGTAGCATAGAACAATAAACAGAAAGGTTTCATTGTTAATAGTTCGAAAATAAATACATTTATTTATTTTCAAACTTTGTTATATATTGAATGTATAAAAAATATATAAATTTTAAATCGAAAAATATTGCTTTAATAATATTCTATATTTAAAATTTATCTCTCCTTTGCTCATTGTTCATTCCACTTTAATTTAAAAAAAAATATACGCATAAAATATTCCGTTTAACATAGCGTTTCTGCTTACTTCGTATTCTATGTGCATTGTATTGAAATGGGGACATGTTGAATCGCTCTGCATTTCTATGCCTGCCCACCATTATCTTTTAAAACTACACGCACGAGTAATTTATATTTTTCATTTATTCACACTAATGTAACGTGATAAAATTAAATGGGAGCAAAAATATTTTCATATTTTTTATATACAAATAATTCTGCTATTTAAATTCGAGCTGCCCTACTGAAAGAATTATGGTAATCGCAGCCAATATCAAGGACTAGTTTTGTTGTACTAATAAACAAGAAATATTATCACAAGTTCCAAAAGCACAAAGACAGGTCAATATATTTTCTTGCTTTCATTATGTATATATTTGGCCCATTTGATGGACCAACTGATGATAAGTCAAAATCCACAACAGCGAAATTTTTAAGGCATTTTTATCTCGCACAAATATTCTTTGGAATGAGCTTTCGCCGGCGGTTTTTCCTAATCGATATGACTTGGGAACCTTCAAGAAAAAAACTACACATTTCCTAAAGGCTGGCAGCGCACCTGCAAGCAACCCGGTTTTGCAATTGTGCTATGCCGTGGCGGCTCACCTGATGGAAAGGGACTACTACGTTCCATCAGACGAGTCTCCTGCTCGTTTACTACCTTTACTATAAAAAAGTGCTCTGTCACCCATAAGAATTGGCACCTTAAGAAATAATAGCTATTCCTTACAACACCAATACACCAAGAAGAGAAGAATTAAAATGTATTATCCCTTGTCTCTATAGTCAAAACGGAGCACAACACTAGTTAGCATTACTGTTTAGCGGTAGAATATTCGATGAGTGGATGGTACCCATACGACCTTGCACAAAGCCCTACTACGAATAAACTCCAAGCCTTTTCATGATAATTTATACATAAATTAGTTATTAATTTTTTTTCTTCTGGTAGTATTTTACCTGGATATCAGCTGGAATATAACTGTTCATTTTCGATCAATTTAACAAACAAAAATATGCACATGTTGCTTGGAACTAGAATATGTGATAAGTGAGACGCACTTAGATGATCTTGAGCAAAGTCCTACTACCAAGTAACTATTACCATTAGAGGAGTAGAGATATCAGGCTCAGGGCCGTATTTCCGAAGCAAGGGAGTCTGTAGTAACATTGTCAACTTACTTGACAGCCAAAACTATTCTTTATTCCGAGCAGGCTTAAATGTAAGACCTCGAGGCCGCAATCTTATAAGCTAACACACAAACGAAACAGTTACTGAAATTAGATATAATTTATATAAGTACCTCATATTATAAAACAAAAGGCAGATTAAGATGGCGGAACATTAAAATGAAGCAACAAAAGCAAATGCAAATTTTCGGTAGTGTATGTAGAAATAATTAATAATTTGTTAATGCATCGAAGTGACTAATTAAAAAGTGACAGCAATTTTGACGTATTAACAAAAACACGCGTCGTTTCACACTATGGGAAATTTTCATTGATTTATTATTTTGTATTCGATTTTATTTGTGCTTTACTATTAATGTTACATTGTTTTTATATATTTTAGTAACACATACTCAAACTTCAGTGATTGGATATTTTAGTCAAATTTAATTATACCATGGAGCGTAGACATACAAATTCGTTCGTGAATCTTAGTTTTTTTTTTATAATATTTATAACTCATTAATATTATTTAGATAACAATCTACCGAGACAAAACTTACTTCATCAACCCACGTTTTGTGAATATGGTGAAATAAGCTCTAAAATAACAATAACAATATTCGCTTCCTATTTTTGCATCAGAAACAGATAACGTAAGGCTACACCGTTTTCGACAAAGACTTTACTTAAATAATAATAAATTTACATTTCTAGGCACACAAGTGTAATATTGCCAATTTTATAACACTAGATTGTTTCTGAGAATTCGACGTAAAACTCAACAACTTTTACTTGATTTCACATTGAAATCTGAGCCTTCATGACATGCCATACACTTGGAACACGAGCCAGTTATGTTGAAAGTGTTATTGACCTATATTCTTGTTTAGTTTTTATAGAAAATAATTTAAATTATTAGTGCAACCTATTTTATTTTTACTTGCCTGATTGCAATGCATTGCTTTAGAAATGTTTCAAAACTATACTCTTCGCCGTATTAATCCGGCAATTCACTATACACTACCATACAGTAACAACCGACGCTCGTCTTCCAAAGAGCAGCCTAGTTTAATGTTCACTGATTAATTAACAACAAACATTTTATAATAAAATAATTTCTAAGTTATAAAAAATACCAATTTATATTTAAGAGAACTTCTTGTGCGAACTTCTGTCTTAGGCAGAGATACAGGAAGTGACGCGCTAGCGCATGTCTGCGTAACGTAAGCGCGCTTTCTCAAGCACGTTTGATCGCTAAAACCTTCACAAGTATTTTCAAGGCTATGATTTGTCAGATGTGCGCTAGCCCTTAATTTGTGGACCAAGTCGGAAATGCAAATGATGATGAATCATAGATAACGTTTGGTGATTATAGTCTAACGGCTTAACTCGTTGAAAATGTCGAAAGTCTACAAGATTGACATAGAGCAGCCATATAAGCCTTATCATTGATTGCATACTATACATAGATAAAATAAATATAGTATATGATGCACCAATTATTTATCGGAATATTTTTATCATTAACGGAAATAATTTTAATTTTATCTTTATTTTTAAATAATTTTCAGTTCAGTCTGAGCACATTATAACGTACGTGTTTAACATTATTAAGGACAGCTGATTCGTGTTATATCGTTTATAAATTAACTGGCAACCGGCCTGGCCTCGCATGGATGAACTTAATTAATTTAACTGCATTCTTGTTCTAAATAATCTACATCAATATAATTTATTGAATTAAGTCGCCCATACCTAATACATTACACTTTAAAATAGTAATTGCGACTTATCTATATAAAAGATCATTAAATTAAGTGAATTAACCTTTATATCTTTTTCGAAACTCGCTGTATCTACTCGGATAATATATAATGTATATTAGTTTAGTAGGTTTGTTCAGTTAGGCATTACAAAATAAACATCATTTTATTAAGCAGAGATAAAATATATTTATTTATAGATATTGTAGATTTATAGATGTTGTAACTTATTCTTACAGAAATCATTCTTCTATATCTTATAGTTTCAGCAGCGCTCGCTTGTAAAATATATTGACAAAATAGTTCACATAAAAATATGCAACTATTATATAAAAAAACAAATAAGGCTCGTTATGATATGAGGCTGAGTATGATAGTGATTATTTTCGCTCTTAACACCCTGAGCACTTTAACGTGATGACGTCAGAACATTCGTGACGCGTTTTGTCACGTCATCTCTTATAATATGTTTATTAGAATTAATGATTAATTTTATATAATATAAAAAATTGAACTTTTTGAAATTCGATATGATTTCTGAAGAATATTTCGATAAAAAAAAATCTCTATTGATAAAGTCTAATTGTTGAGCGCAATTTAATATAGTATTTATATTTTGTAGCTAAAATAAACGTTTATATTTTCATGCCAATGTACATATCTTTAATTTTCTCTTAGAAGCACTTTAATGCTTACATACATAACGTCCAGTAATTAATAACGGTTGGTTTAAGCATTATTCTGCAGCGCATCATACCTCAACTTAGAGAGCTGGAGAGTAATATTTATGAATAATTCATACGTCAAAGACCTATTTAGAATTATCATTTTCATTTAATCTTTGTGTTGCAAATTTTCTGTATCATCATCATATCATATCATCTGTTTTTGACAAATAATTGACTATTATATGCAAGATATTAATTAATAATTATAACTATTATGAATTCAATTTTAAGTAAATGATACATTTTTTCTCTTAACAAAAATAATTCCCACAAATACATACAGATACCAGTAAAGATACCACACGCACACAAGTCTATCTTAATAACTGAACTCTTGTTACTCTTAGCTTTAAAACAAAGCTACAATTAGCTTTGTGTTAGAGTTTTATAAAAGGCTTCCTTTGCGGCTGTAACCGCTAATAATTCTCATATATGCATTACTTATATTTTTCTCACTATTTTTATACATTGAAATTACATTAATTTTTTTAATTTATGCATTTTAATTTAATGGTTAGTTTATAATATGAATTATTCTAAGTCCGTTTGGGTTTTATTCTGGAAAAGTTTATAGTCCTCTTAAGGAGTCAACTTAAAAATGATATAGATTCAAAATTCCTTGATACATTTACACAAACAGTTGAAGCGCTTAAAGCGTTTTTATCTTATTTTTTGGTGTTTCTATTTACTACTAAAGCGCTTCGTTTTTTATTGTGTAATTAAATCATACGACTTCTTTTAACGATAGATAGTAAAATTTCTCTCGATAAAATTTTCAATTGTAGAATTTAAAAAATCTCGAATAAATTTTAATTTGTTGACATCAATTCTATTTATTTATCTTTTCGCATCAAAGATTAAAAATAATAAGAGCCGGTCTTTTAATTAAGAGTCAATCATTCATTCGTGTCGCGAACATCACAACGTTGCAATTTTATTGTTATTGGAAATCATGAGATTGACGCAGTTGACGATTCGCGTTAATGAAATTGCTTTTATCCTCACGAGGAAATAATTAATATCAGATACGTATACATGTATTAGGTAAAGTAAATTAAAAAATATACTATATTTAACTCTTATGAAAACTCATTTATATGTTATGATTTGACTTGCGGTTTTAATTTAATAACATAATTAATTGGATTAAATAATTTTAACATAATGCATTAAAAAAAATTAAAAATTCTAAGACAAAATAATATAATTGATAAAACTTACCATTCATATCCGAATTTCTTACAGGTCAGGACACACTATCAGATTTAAATATACCTTAATAATATCTGAGATAACTCAAAAGGAATACATTAAACAAAAAACTTAATTCAATAACAGAAAAGTTTCGACGAACTCTTAACTTGAGAGAAAACAGAAACTTCAATTACCAATACTTTTTACTACATTGTCGAGAGGATTTTTAAATTCAATTGTCTACGAGTGTAGTTAATATGGATTACGTAGTGGTGCTACGAGCTACGACCACGTTTACGACGTAGACGTCCACCCGCTAACGCGTTCATGCCACACTGATAACTGAGTTAGCGCGCTCCAGCTCTAAGTACGAGGAACAAAATATAGTATATAGGTTTCAATCTTATTGCTATACAAATAAAGATTATATTCAAATAAAAAAAGGATCAGAAGTCCAAGAGAAATTCTACCGCGAAGATACGAGGTGCAAATAATGACATGCCAATTCGCATGTCGACTTTTATTTTTATTGTTTACATTTTCTTGAACTTATTGTATTAAAAAGGTAAAGGTATTAAATATATAAAATATAAAAAAAATATCTAAACAGTAATTAATTATATTTTCTTGTTTTATATCTTAATTAGTAGATTTCAAAAAGAAATAATTCATCAATTCAGTTTATTATTTGTTTGTGTATGTCTGGTATAGTCTTTGTCAGCTTAGACTCGATTTTTAATATTTTTATTTTATTATTATTGAACATTTTTTAACAGCCTGTAAATTTCCCATTGTTGGGTTAAAGCCTCCTCTCCTTTTGGGGAGAATATTTGGAGCATTTTCCACCACGCTCCTCCAATTCGGGTAGGTAGATGGATTTAAAAAAAAAATATAATAAATTGATAAAAATAAATAAAACACGCAATTTATACGGAAAGCATAAAACTAAGGTACAGTATAACATGATTATATTTAACCAAAATATTTAGGATGTAAAATCTCAAGGGCTAGAAGAAATCAATTGATTAAGTTGCCAGCCAAACGTTTCCCGACAGGGTGATACATTTTCATTTTCCACTCGTATACCGTATGTTATGGAGCTACCTATTTCAAACTCTTTTAATGTCTGTATTCCATAGCTACTAAAGCCATAAAGTAAATGTATTTTGAGATGTCATAAATATTTCCCTATAAAATCTTTACCAATGAACTGTTTTAATAAATTAATTTTTCGTTCTATTTATAAAATGATTTTTAATTACATCGTTTCGTGGTAAGTTGTGGTAAGTTGCAAGTTCAACTGATTAAGTCACACCTATACTCAACATCTAAACAGCACTACACAATATAATAATAAGTCAGTTTGAAAGGTAAATAAACCAGTGTAATTACAGACACTTCTTAATTTCTGAGGTCGGGGCGCTTTGGCGATGTAAGGAACGGTAAATATTTCTTATACACAAGGTGAATATCTATAGGCATGAGCACTGACCACCAGGTGGTCCATTGACCATTTGCCAGTCCCATAAATTGTATGAATAAAAAAAACATCATTATCATCATTGGCAAGATCTTAACGGATTAACACAATTGGGGGATTGGGATTAACACAATTTTTAAAGTGAAACAAAGAAAAATATTGACCAAAGTTCTACGACCAACCAGATTGGTTTCTCACCACAATACAGCTGGTTGAAGTGTTTACGTGCTCGGTTTAATGGATGTGCTCAACAAAAAAAAAGTCCTAGTTGGCTCTTAGAAGACGTACACGTTAATATGAAGTGGCTCTTTTCTAATGACAAAGGTTATATGAGGTTAAATTTAATTTAAAAAACAGAATATTGTGCTAATTTTATTGAGTATTCTGAGTTCAAATCGTTTTTATCATTTTTTTTATATAAAAATAATAATTTGAGTGACTTCAGTTAGTTAATACCAATATCATGAATGTGAAAAAATGATACAAACAGACTAACTAGCAGTTTCGAAGAGGCGGTTAAGGTTTACTAATCTGACGTTCACTAAACTGAAGTACTAAGCGCTCATCAATCGCCGTTTGCAGCTATTTTTATGTTCAATCATATTGAAAATTGAACTTCGTTCCTTTTTTAAATATTTTAAGTGACATACCTACATTATTATTATGACGATTGTAAAAATGCAAATTAAAATCAAGAGCATTCGATTTTTAAAAGTATTCTGATTCGCATGAATCGCACGAATGAAATAAATGCTGAATAAAATAATCGAAATGCTAAAAGTGTATATTTTAAACCGTTAGTTAAGCAACGTTGGCAAGAGATCGTGCTAATGAGAGGACAGACTTTGGTTGGAATAGTATTGACTTTTGTTGTTATATTATTCTCAAAGCATTGAAGAGCTCGTTAAGCTATTGGTTAAAGCAAACCCGTCGTCTGTTAGTCCAACATTTGTATTATAATAAGGTCGCTCCAACGATTCGCCCACGTTGGATGGAATTGTCTCAGTCAGGAAAATTTTGTTTGTTATAATCCGGATTCACACAAAATATACTAAGCGAACCGACCTTTGAACAGAATTTGTCTAAAAATTTAAAATAAAAAAAAAATCTACAATGTAATTTTTTAATACAATTTTTATTTACAATGATATATAAAATTAGGTTCAATAAGAATATTGTATATCTGAACTCTCCTAAATACTGTCAACAGTATTAAATGTGTTAACCCGCTATAATGGAAAAGGGTACAATAATAACTATACTAACTATTCGTGAAGTGTGGGTACTGTCATTAGTAATATGTATGTGATATGTAAATTACATTTAAAGTCCCGAATCATTTCAATAATTTAATAAAAGAAGATTTAAATATTTAACCAAAGAAATTTATAATTTTTCTAATTCTATTTATTGATTAATTTAAAAATTCTCAATAAAAGTTCTTCGATATTTTAAAATCTATTTGTATACTATTTATAAATATATTTATAAGCGTGTTGTTTGTATAATATATCATGTAAATATTTGTTTATCAATATCTATTACATTTTTGTCATTTGTCTATAATTTCATTCATAAAGTGAAGGATCCAAATATGAAAAATAATTCGATCTTATATCATTATTCTATATTTTTCATTATAATATAAATAATCTTACTTTTTTCATCTACGTTCAATTCGCTTTTAAGACACAATAATATACTCGAAAAAGATATTGATGTGTGTATTATGACGATAATTGAGAAAATGATTAATGTGAACTACATATTTTTCTAAATGCATTTTATTAATTCGAAAAGAAAAATACGTTTCAAATTTTAAACCCGCATCAAAAATTTATAACACGTACTTAAGTTGAGATGAAACTGTGAGGATAATTACAGCGGAGCGAAACTATCTACGTTTAATTTCCTGCTTCGGATGTTACTCGGTTTAAAAGATAATTTCATGATAAATTGCAACGGGACATCTTACTAAAAATACCTCAATATCCCTTTAAATTTTTCATATATTGCATTATTATACATCCATTGCATATATTTTCCATTGGTCGATACCAACATAAATTGTTCTGAATAACATAAAGATCCGCGCATATTATTTAAAACATAATGCGTCAGTTTTTGTTAAATTTATGAACGATTGAAGATCTTTCAACCTTCTATATAATATATACTTAAACTTTTCTGACACAGAAATAATAAAAGGATAATACAATTACAGAAATCATTCATATACAATCAATAGCTTTACCTATATTTATCAAAACTATAATTAAACTAAATTATCCGCTCCCAAATTATAATGTCCGAAGGTACGGAAGGTAGTATAATATACTGAAATATGTATGCTTGTGATATCTCTTTAATTTGTAAAAGTAAAGTTTATCTTAGATTATCTAGACTAGTCTTACATATTTATAATATGAACGTAGAACTATTTCCTGCGTTGCATATATAAATACATGTAAATATAATAATGACACCATATAACAAAATAGAATAAGCTTAAGTAAGCATATTTAGCTTCGTAATTTTATGTAATTTTATACAAAAGAATTGTGAGAATCATTCGCAAACAAAAGTTTTAAGTAGACAATCTTCGCCTTGTAATTTGTTCGAACGTAACAATCTGCGTAGCGTTTTATTCAAATGAATAGAATTTTATTTACCTACGAGTATTCTGCAAAATTTAATCTAGAGAGAGGTCGTATACTTGGCTTTTACGGAACCGAAGCTTTAAAGCGAAGATATTTTGTAAAATATTCTATCTATTAAATAGAATTCGAAGTCATGATTATACCAACAGTTATAAACTTTACCTTGCTCTACATCGGATATCGAAATAAAATACTATTACTATTCCAACAAAGTAATTTTATTAATTTTTTAAGGGAATGTAATAAACTCTGTTGTATGTGTTTGCTGCGCGATATGTGCACTGCTTAAGAACTCGAGACTGGTTTAATATGAAATTGTAGAAAAAACTTAAGAATGCAATGAGGTTGGTATAATAGATTCAAATGCTTTCGATAAACATTGCTAACTTATTAAGGGGTGCATTTATTAACAGCTACGCTCATTTTTTTGCTACAAAATCTTTTTCTTTTTTATTCCACGTTCATTTTCCTTGTACATCATTTAAAAAAAAAATATTATTTTTGTATATAACTGTTTGCAAAGACCAATCGACGTTATTCTACACAGCAATAAGTTAAGGGGACGCTAAAAACTGTTTTTCTTTCTATCTCGGTAATTGCATGATCGTAACCACTTTAACAAAACAAAAAATACTCGAAAATTGGCAATACTCGAGTTTTTGATTATTATCAATAAGTAATATACAGTAATAAATAAACGAAGAAGAAGAAGAATTGAAAAATAGGATTGCCGAACAATGTTGATTTTTTTTTTAAATTAGTCTTTTCCGCTAGGTATGATGTAAAGATTCTTAAGAAACATACAACCATACACTCAAGCGTGTTCATTAATTTAAAAGTTATGATGGAATAAAGAAATACATACATAGATTCAAAAACCATGAAAACATAATACTTCTCTTTTGGCAGTTATGTAAAAAATCGATATTTCGAGTCTTTTTTTAAAATAAATAATTGTAGTTATTTAAGGAATTACTATTACTCCTATTTCCCTCCTTTTAAGCTTTAAACTTGTGTTAAAAGTGGGGTCAACAAAGCCCAAGGGGTGAGGATCGATCCTGCGACCTATTGCATCGCTAGGCAACCCTTAAAACCTTTGCGCTATTGAAGCTTCCAGTGAGATTTGTGTTTTATTTAGAAATAAGTGGTCAGTATGAGTATATATAACATTTCAGACGGTTCAAGGAGTAAGGAATGATTTAAATTTTATATCCAATCCTTTTCGGCGGGATAACAGATTACCGTTCGGTAGAATATTCATACTTTATGACATTGTTAAAAAATGTTAGTGAATGTGAGTAAATATATTATGAACGTTATGTATGTTTCTTGGTAGTACGGCTTTGTGTAAGTCCGTCTCGGACTCTCTCGTCAGATATTCTACCGCCAAACAGTAATGGCGCATTGGCGATGTAAGGAATGGTAAATATTTCTTAAGGCGGTATCGTCTAGACAGTAGTGACCACTCACCATTAAGTGCTTCATTTACTGGTCCGTATGCATATATAACAATTTAAAACAATGTTAGCAACACCGTATGATGCTTAATTAACTATGTAATATTCTCAGTAGTTGATCACAATTACTACCCACTCATCGTATGTTCAACTGCCAAAGAACTATACTTGGTATTGTTGTGTTCCAGTTCTAAGGGTGTGAGCCAGTGTATCTACAGGCACTGAAGACGTCATATCTTAGTTCCATAGGTTGATGACATAAAATATGGTTAATGCTTCTTACACTGCTAATTTATTTGCTGTCAGTCATACGTACTTTAAATAAATACAAAATGCAATATTTTTTATTAAACCGATATACTTAATACGCTTATATTCGTTATACAAACTGTTAATTGACCTCTCTTGCATAACTTACACGTAATATCAATAATAACAATCAATCGATTTAAGAGAAAATATTTTACATGTATATCTACCACACTTTGTGTTTGAAGTGTCATAACACTTTGTACGGACGTCAAAGAACTATATCCGCCTTTAATAATATTCTTCAAACCTTTTATGTTCAATCTTCGCTAAATAATCAAAATCAACGTTTTTCATCCTGGGGATCTCGATTCCTGTGAATAGAGGATCATAGTATGCTTAAAATAATAATAATTATTCATACGATATAATACCATCTTGAATTTAAATTATAATCAAATATTTTCTTTTTAGACAACAACGACCTAAAATATTAAACAAGAGCCAGTCGTCCTATTACAATTGGTTGGAGATGGGTTGCATAGTAATACAAATATTAGCTATGGAGTTTGAAAAATAAACATATTTTCTTTTATTCCATTTGCGGTATTAAAGAACCGGAAAAGTTTGGGAAACTATGACCTTCATGATTTTATAAACAGTAATTTTACTAACGTGCTACTAGACATAACTTATCATTTTTCTATATCTTTTAATTCTTAAATACAATATAAAAATTATAAATAACATTTTACTTAAAAAATATATGGTATATCAAAATATAATAATTTGGACTTTTACCGTCTGTGTAATAAAAAAATAAAAAAAAAATTAAAAAGGTTTATCTCAAAGTCTTTCGTATATCTTCGATAGAAATATTTCTATCTTTTACGGCTTTGTCATAGTCATTTCTTTGAACAATCTATTCGGTCATAAATCATAAACATATTAACATTAAATGTCTTAATTTACAAAGGTTGCATCTTGATTAATATATTAATCAATTATGCTGATTATTTTCATATATGTAAATATAAAACAATAATAATGACAAAACTTCTTTATCACATTCATATCAATTTTAATATAAAGTTCAGAAACCGTATATATATGAAACAATGTTATCAACACGCGATTCAGTTTTAGAATCATGTTTAATATAAAACAATATGAAATAGTTCATACAAGTGCGTCATAAATCCGATTGTAACGTGAATACTGAATAATAAACGACAATCATAAATCTCGTATGAAAACACCATAAATCTAACCGGTTTCTGTTCAGGTTAACCACAAATGGACGGACGGATAGAAAATTCAACATCGAACATTGATAATACTTTTTCATATTACAACTTCGGTCCGCTTCTTTGACACACCGGCTTAATGTCTTTCAAGATTCTTTCAATTTTCACGTTATTTATCGCTGTCGTTATGTTGTGTTCGATTTTGTGGTGAACAGATTATAAATATCTCTAGAAGTTATCTTTAGAACCTATAAAATATTATATATATTTAAACTTTAATAGATCTTTCTATGTATAAGGTTTAAGGCTATTACAAAAGATAAAAACGCTTGAGTTAATGAGTTCATGTGTTAACTAGGTTGAAAAAAAGTACATAATATGTTTTAATCAATCTTGGCTTAAAATAAAGTAATTTACAATATACTTCAGACATCTCGTCAAAATTCTAAATTTCACCCGCACCACCTGGATGTCCGAAAATCCACAACAGCGCGATTTTTAAGACATTTTCTGCCTCGCACAACCACACTGTGGAACCAGCTTTCGCCGGCGGTTTTTCCGAACCGATACGATTTCTTAAAGGCCGGCAACGCACCTGCAAGCCCCTTGTTGCAGATCTCCATGGGCGGTGGTAATCACTTTCCATCAGGTGAGCAGCCTGCTCGTTTGCCTCATATAATATAAAAAAAAAAAACTTAACGTTTTTATAAACAACTAATGAAATATGACGACTGATGACGTACTTTTAGTGATAAATCATTATATTCTGAATATAAAAACCAGTCTAGTTAAGTTGAAGTGTGCAATTAAGAATAAATAAGAATATTTCAGTACTCTAATGTAGTACTCGTATATAGTATGCTAAAATAATATGCTGAATAAAATATTATTATGGTTATGACGTACGACGTACTTCCCTTCTCATATGGATCCGGGCGTCGAGTGAATCCCTATATGTTAATTATCTTAAAGTCGGCTATAAGTTAAAGACGGTTCGTATAACAAACTATTATCCTTCTCATATCCCAGAAAGACAACCCATCCCTAGCCCTGTGTAGCCATAGATCGCGTGGTAAAGTCTCCTTTTTTAAACACATAAATGCATTCTACAGAGTAGTGTTGCGTATCGATAGACCACTATCGATAGACAATTTATAGTTAAGGTGTTAGCGATAGTATCGAAAGTCTATCGATAGTATTGTCACATGTCAAAACTATTGATAGCTTCCCATGAGCTACTATCGATAGTATTGCAAAAATCATTACTTGTAACCTAAACTAATTAATCGATACTATCGATAGTATTAACCAAAACGATACTATGGATAGTACTATCGATATCCTGAATAATCGAGGTTAACTATCGATAGTCAAACTATCGATAGTTCTGCAACACAGCTACAGAGCTATTGTGAATAGATTAACTAATCGCTTAAATAAAACCTTCTCAACGATAACAATTGAAACAAAAGAATCAATGTTCTACACCAAAGAAATATAGATGACGTATCCTTCTGTCGTGTGGTTCCGTCACAATAATATAGAACCAGTTCTCTCAACCAGTTGAATTTAGACAGGCAATTCGGTTGCGTTCTTAACTATAAAATTTAAGATTGATCTAGTATCAACAGATATTATTTACTGTCTAAGATTATTGCTGTTTGGTGTTAGAGTAATTGACTGACGGTACCCAGCACAGCACTGCACACAAGTCTACCTACAAAAATAAAATATAAACAAATTCCAATGTTCCACCAATCGATAAATTTATTTTAATTATCAATTAACTTTCAACGTGATAAATATTTATTAATTATAATGTGGAATGTATTTATTACAAATAAACTATATTCAAAATATATTTCTAATTTTGAATCAATCAAATAATCTTTGAATGAATAATTCATGTGCGAATTGGATTTTTTTTCATATCTCTTACACGTTTTACATCGAATTTGCATTAGGGATCCTATAATCCAATTAGGGGAAATCAAAAAGTACTCAAAGCTTTCAAATTAAGGCAGATTATACATTACAGATTCTGATATTTTTTAAAGTATTGCCAATAATTCTCTTCACATTTGTTGGTACAAAAAGGAATGTTTACTGTGAAATAAATAATTGCATGCTTATTCTATAGTAATTTAGAAAATTCAAAAACAATCCAAACAATAAATCGTATATTAGATAATGTTATTTAAATTAAAATTATTAAAAAATGTATTTATTTACATTATAAATCAACAAAAAAAATCTTCTACAGGAAATAGTTTATTGACCTTTTTTAAAGTCATTCGTTGTTAGTTTTACTTAAACCTAAGTGGACTGAAGTCTACACTAAACTTGTAATTTTAATTATATTATGACTGATGATAAATTTCTACGATATTATTTAAAATTCTGTGTTTATTTCCCATAGCCACCTTTTACAAATCTCATCACTTAGTAAATTGGACCAGCTTTCGAAGAGCTCTTAATTTAAAACTGTCTTTTGTGTATAAAAGTAGAAAAGTTTATTGTCCTTCAGTGTTTACTATGACGATGTAATTTAAATATACCGTCAAAATGTAAATAAAAAAAATCTAAAGTCCCTTTATGTATTAATTCGGGACTGAATGTAAATCTATTTATTTTAAAAAAGTAAAACTTTGGAACTGTGCCACCGCTGAACATTATCTTATCTTGAGAAAAAGGAAGTCACACACATATTAAAACTCTGATGCAACAACTCTGATGATAGATGTCGTTTGATAAATCAATCTAGTCAATTGACCATCTCGTTATTTACTTGAATATATTTAATTTCCCTTAGGGCGTGGACCCATGTCTACGGTGCGGGGCCGTTTGCCGTGCAACGGTACGCCACCGCCACCGGCAGATGGCACGGCGCCGTGTACCGGCACGTGCTCACTATTATTGTGTTGTCAGTTGCATAGTGCGGTAATTTTTTGCATAAAATGGCGGACGATTTAGATTTAGACTTTTTGATTTCACTAGTGGAAGCACGCAAATTTTGGTAAACGTGTTGAGTGGGGTGCCGGTACTTGACGCCGTTGTGCGGCACGGCGCCGCGCCATTTGCCGGCGGCGGTGCCGTACCGTTGCACGGCAAACGGCGCCGAACCGTAGACATGGGTCCACGCCCTTATTTATTTTTAAATGTGTGTTAAAATAACGAGGAATCGTAATAACTAGAAACTTTTCAATTCAAAGCAAAGACCCATACAGTATACATACTTTAATTATATTGAAAAGTTTCTAGGGTTATTCTATCTTCTACTAAGTAGCTACATGACTACACAACTATCAATAATTACACAACACAAATATTTAATATAATTTTATTTTGTGTTTTTTTTTTTACCCAAATTCGCTGTACACTGAACCGATGGTTTATGATCAACTTACAAAAATAGACTGTTAATCACGTAAGCCTATAATAACGCTAGCCCATTCATTCATCAGTACCTTATTAGGCAGATTAAACGGCTCACAACATTTATAAATTTTTAAAATATGCGTTACTAAGTTTTTTAAAATATAACGTTTATACTTTCCTTAAACAATTTTTTGACATAATTAAATAAATAAAAAAAAAATACTTTGCACTGCAAACGTTCTTTACGTACCTTGACGTATGTTATATAATAATACAACCCTTCAGTAGTCAAATATGAATACTTAACCGCACTAAATCTTAAAAACTTGCGTAAAACGAAACTTAACAATTCTTAAACTTTCTAAATATAATATAAGTGACTTGCAAAGTATTTTGTAAGGACGGTGAAAAATGGAAGTTGGAAATTTTTAAAGTAAAAATCTTGAGAGGAGATGGAGTGTTTAGCAAATATACTCAATGTAAAAAGATTTTGCGAGACGTTGTTGCAAATAGATTTAATGCATTTCCGTGACATAGAGCGAAAATTGTTTATGTTCCTATTGTATAAATACTTAGTCATAAAACACTTGATCTTGGAGTACTACTGCAATTACTGTTGTATAAAAAAAAATACACATAATATGTATTTATGTTCGGTCTTGTTGCCTGTACTGATTATAAGTCGGCTGATTTATTTTCCCCCCAGGGAATCAGGGTTCCTATTAAAAGAAGTAATTCAGCTGTGCCACATCTCCACGCATTGAGGATTTGTACATTAACTATTTTTAATTTTGATTTCTATATACACAAATATATATTAGTATATTCATCATTGAGCCGAGACGGCTACGTAGTTAAAACTCATTAAGACGTAAATACGTAACGTTAGTCTTAACTAATGATTGTGGGTAAAAGCTCGTGCAAGTACCACGGAATTTTAATTTGCTTTTTTTTTGTTTTTAATGCTTCTCGTGTAATAACCTTCTTCTCAAAAGGCAAGGAAGCCTTGACCAACTATGACATAAACATTTGCTATTGTTTTTAAGATTTTTTATGATTGTTTAAAGGGACTGAAATTTTACAAATTATATAAAAATGATTAAATTATTAAAAAGAACATCTCAGCACGAACATAATATTTATTGGAAAATATAATGCGTATATAATAGGGAGATAAATTAAAAGATTTTGAAACAATTTATGATATGAGTCTGACTGAACATTTTATTTAAAAATCTAATATTAATTTTGCAAAGGTTGCAAAGTCAATATTCATTTTAAAAGAAACTGCCATCTTTCTTTTATAAATAAATTGTATTATATTATCACGTCGATCGGTCTCCGTCCTCACTTAGATCGCTCTAAACCCACACAGTCGTACTTGTATATGACAAGGAGCGGGATTCGATTTCCTCACATTCTTTCAAAGATATTACATCTCTATAAACATTTTCCAACTTACAAAGTTTTAAAAACAAATTTTCTTTACAATAGTCAATATGTTATATAATTTGAAGTCAGGCTAATACCACGAGGGCTATAAAATTATGTTATCCTGAACGATTTTATACACGGCGGTAATTTTCAGAAAAGTTTTCAAAAAAAAAATTGTTTGTCTGTTCATAGTTCAATGTGACTGCAAATGCACGCGATTGAAAATAAATCAGTCGCAGAACCAACGCAAGTACGTGACTTTCAAAGCAAACGACTGTATTACAAATAACTTCCATACTTCAAGTTGCTACTAAATATTTCTTGGCAGAAAAACCAAAACACTTTTATTGGTCCACCTGGAATTCACACCCGTATCTGATTCCTGAACCGTACAGTCTACTACCCTAACGAGGCACCTTATAACAAAATATACAGTTAATTTAAAAAATATATAAAACTGGCTTTATGCTCTACACTTTTGAATTCTTAACGATAATCTCATTTTCCGTCGATAGTTGAACATTATATATTGTATTGTATTATAAATTTCCTTTTAATCTGTAGTCATTTACCCAAATCAAAATTAACTCTATTTCTTTTTTGACTGATATATATATTGAGGCTTAAAATAAATCTATTACAATATCATTCAAATTATCATTTGTCCTATTTCTTAATATTGTATTTCCATAAAGTAAATCTTCATTATAAATGAATATATCTTACAGAACTGCTGTTTATAAACACTCCTTTGAAAATTATCATAAGGCGTAATGATCACAAATTTTGCCAGAGCAAAGGTTCATGTTCTAAAATTATATTATCAATCGAGGCGAATCTTTTAAAGCCCTTAAAGCCTTTTAATTTTATTGCTGTTGCCTCGTAAAATACAAAAAGAGGCCGAATTAAATATAAGATAATCTTCTAATTAAAAAGGAAACTGATGAAAAAAATGCTTATTTTCTTAATTACTTCGAATTATATTTTGTTGACCGTTCGTAATAAAAACCCGATATGAGTTTTGTGACATAATAGATTACTTCGTGAGTTTTTTTGTCATTTTTTAAGTAAACAAAAAGTTTGATCTTCATGAAAAATTATTAAGCGAACGAATAAAAATTAATAGATTAAATTTTTAGGACTTCAATATAGTTCTACAATTTTGTTGTGATTGATTCTTTATTACATTTTTAAATCGTATGTTGCACTAACTATCCCAGTCCTGCCTAAAGAATATAATTTCAATATGCGTTAGTATTGTTTACTTTTAAAATCAAAATGACAATATTCCTTTATGCCTTTTTCATTAAGCGAAAATCACATCCAAATTTTATATCTCTATATTTTATATTTTAGTCTGTACGTTGATAATAATCATAAATATTGTTATTAAATAACAAACCAAAGTAGACTTAACCAACATGACAATAGCTGTTTAATATTCATATGGATATAACATTTAACAATAACTAAACTTTTCTCTTACAATACATTAGTGAGCCCGTATTACCAAACTTTCGTAACTTCTCATGCATCCCTTTTAGCCCCGAGGGATGTTCCAAAGTTGGCAGTTGTATGAAAATATACAACCTCTATACTTCGTTATAACTCACTTAAACCTTAATGCAATGGTGCAACTTCTGCATCAAACTATATTGTTTCCCCGCTGAGCACGGCCTGAGAATCAAACAAACTTTGCTGAGCTTTTTGCCAATGTTGCCCTCACAACGAGAGCCTATTAATCAACAATTAATTAAAACTTCTAGTAATGAATGCAATGCGGATACAGTGTTTTGTATTATTTTGCTGTGACCGCCCTTTTTAACGAGAGTGGTTCGTTCATTATGGTTTCCAACTATATACTCGTGGGTTGTATTTTAATATTCGATTCAATGGGAAATTCATTTTAGTTTTCTGGTTTATATTATATGCGATCATGATTTGAAAAGTAATTATTCATGTACTTTGGTTTGTGTATTATGTTTCATCATCGATTGCTTGTAAGCTGTAGTAATAATATTAGGTTATTTTTTTCCAGTTAAAATTGGTTTTAACTTCTCACTATGCGGTTCTTTCAGACAACTGCAACTGTTTATCTTTAATTCTCATTTCTGATCCAGTATCATGTAGTTGCCTTTGCCATTATTAACATAAAAACTATTAAGGTTTAATTTTTATAGTTTTATATGTATATGTATGTATACACGGTAAATTGACCAAAATAACATTTTTTACAATTTTTGTCTGTCTGTTTGTTCGGGCTAATCTCTAAAACGTCTGGTTTTGACGGGACTTTCACTGCCAGATAGCTGATGTAATAAGCAGTAACTTAGGCTAAAACGCTAACTTTTTTATTAAATTCAAACGCGCACAAAGTCGCGGGTACATCTAGTAGACAAATTTCAACTTTATTATATGTATAGATTTGTATATATATTTTTGTCTGTACAAATCACGATCTTATGGAATAGTGGCAAGAAAGCTAGAAGCATTTTCCCGTTGAATCGCAATTCCGAACCTCTGGGCAAAAAAAGACCAGCCCTCCTGTCACCAGTGACGGCAATAAGGCGCGGCGTTATACTTTTAATTAAGCACTATTAATCCAAGGTCCAACTGCAAATGGGGCAAAGAGATAATTTGAAATGAGAGACTTATATTTGGATCGTTTGTTCGCTCTCGCTTATGTTGTATATAATGTTATATAGTAAAGCTTATTATGGATTACTATTGGAGGAACTATTTGAAGAGAAAATTATCACTGTGAATCGAGGGATAAAAAGTTAAGGATATAAGGCAGAAATATATTGGTGTAGTGACATATCCTATAGTTTGAAACGTTAGCGCTAATTTTGCATAAATGCTTATTGTAAGTTAAGTTAAACTGATACTAATTTGGATAAACTGAGAAATCTTCCGCAAATATAAGAATAAAATTACATGGTGGCGTCACGTTAGTCTTCTTAACTCTTATCTCACAATAAAGGCGTAGGATATATTATAAATAAATTGAAAATGATACTATTTCACTTCTAATAAAAAAATACACGCATATTTTTACACTACCTTTATTTTATTATGAATTAACAAAATAGCCCACACGTTAACTGTACCGTGAGTATAAAATGATTGTTATACATTTACATATATATGTATAATGTAATTGTAACCGCTTAGCACGGATACAATTTATCAATAAAGAAATGACTGTACACTAAATGTGAGTATATTAAGAAAATAAATTACATTTAGTATATAACGTTCATTCAATATTTAGTTTATATTTTTTGTATTGACACATATGAAATAATTATCAATAATACAAAAAATGGTTTGAAAATTCATTGTGAAATATTAAACAAAATTTGTCTAAGGCAAACAAAATAAGATTGTTACCTGACCATCCGTTTCGCAGCGAACAATTTATTTGGTTGTACGTATGTATTTGGAATCATTTTCTAATGTATTAAATCGAATAGTGTAAAAAGACAATTTCAATATTTTCAAATAGTCTAATAAATAATCAAGATTTCAAACATATTTATCTGAATAATAACGAATTGAAAAAAAAACGCCTTCGCAAATAATAACCTTTAGTTTTTTACCGATCTGTCATTGTTAAAAATAGTTATTATGATTGTACTTAAGAAGATAAATACATGTCATTGCGGAGTTACTTTAAAAGACCCTTTGTAGACCTACAATTTTCTAGTACGTAGTTTTAATATACATTTCTCCGGCTTAACCATATAGGTAAGCGTACGAAATCAGTTTTTTAAGCATCGTCATAATTCAGTCATCTTGGACAATATATTTACAAATTATAAGCCCAAAATCCTTCTCATTTATTGCTTTATTAATTTTGTAAACATCGTATCGAAATGGCTTAGAAGAAGCAAAGATATACAGAAACGAACCCCGACTCCTTGTTATGTTATTTATATATATGTATGTATATAACGGAGATTATTGATGATAGAAAGATGAGACATCGTAGCGAACTCAACTAACATTTTACACTTTTAAAATCGTTTATTCTCGTTTTATATTTTTTGATAATTCATTTATTTTCAAACGACGACTGACGACCTATGACCGATGCTAATCCAGTCGCCACCGCTAAATCTACTTCATTTCACGTACTAAAGACGATAGTATTATTATTTTAGGAGTCAGGTAGAGCAATAGATGGCATACGCGACATATGTATATTTTAATGTTGTAGTTCGGCGAAAATATCCTTACTGAAAATAAATATCCTTACTAATATTATAAATGCGAAAGTTTGTATGTATTGATATTTGTTACTCTTTCACGCAAAACCTACTGAATGGATAATATCCATTACAGGAAACTTTACAATGATATAGCAGAATATATCAGATATATATCAAAATAATACATAGACTATAATTTATAAAAATATTGTATGCGAAAACTAGTTATAGTATATTGTTACACCCTTTTTCGTGATCCACGAGGGCCAAATCTTTGTAGATGAACCCTGCGGACGCATGACCCAACTAAGCACGTGTATGTACACGAAACTTTATTGCGTCTGAAACATTTTACTTTTTTAATATTGTTGAGAAACTACGCTCACAAATAGCATCGGAGTGCCACTTATAAAACCAAGAACAAGAATATATTTTAAGAAGTCGGTGATTAATCTTACCTCGTAATTAACAGATATTAAGATCATTTGGTCTTAAATTGCGAAGTTTGTTGGAACAGAATTTATGATTATTTGAGAAAACGAAGAAATATACTAAAAAGTGTGAATTTTAATGGTATTTTCTGCGAGGGAAATGAAACGTATTTAATCGGCGAATTTACTTTGAGGGAAATTGATGTGATTTTTATCAATGCGCATAAATTATTTATTAATTCGTTTTTATATTATAAAATTGAGCTCATTTTTTTTTAATTATGTTAGGTATAGAGTTTATCTACATTTAGTCTACTCTATAGAGACGTGGTATTTAAGTAATAATTCATTATTGTCGTGGCTGGAAAAGTACGCAACTGCTGGCCGAACAGAGTTTGACTTGTGACCCGCTAGTGAGGTATATTCAATAATAACGGTCAGATAATTACTATTTCTGCCAAGTTTTTACAGCAATTTACACATTAAAGAAAATAAATTAAACTGAATAGAAAATATAAAAAATTATAAACATACTAATTTTTTAATTTGTAATTTTTCTCGCCCATCGTAATTAATATTTAAACGCAACGATTCAAAAGCAAAAAATTAAGAGATTTTTTTGTATTTTTTTTAAATAGAGACTAAAATTATAGAGATTTGTACTTTAAACATTAATTCCAAGTTAAACTTTCAGATTGGAGGTCATGTATTATTTTGTTAATTAATAGTTTGGTGGTAATCATATATATAGTATAGTGAGTATTTTAGTACTAATAATTATTATTATAAAATCAATCAAATATGACATTAGATATATAAAAATTTCGATGTGTATTATCAAAATTTTTATAATTATTCGAAGCATTTCATCCGAGCTATTGTCCTAAATATATAAATTATTAGAACTTTTTCAACAGATATGTCATATCCAAATTTATGTCCAGTAGGGAGGTGGCAAAAGATTTTATTAAAAAAGTTTTCGCGTCCTTGGCATACGGCCATAAAGCAAATTGCCACAATTATACAAGTTTGGCGACTATGTGTCTTTAAACGTTCTTTTAAAGTTCGATAAACTTGTGACAGAGAAGTATGAAGAAATATGGACATGAAAAATAGTCAAACATTAATTTTAAGCGCGTTTCTCGAGTCGACTTTAAACAAAATTGAATCAACCAATTTCAACAGTCCTTATTTATACGAGTAAATTTATACTAATATTATAAATGCGAAAGTAACTCCGTGTGTAATAATAACAGTAATTTATATTTAAATAAAACGATGAGAAAGAATCGAATAAATTTACTATTGTGTGAGAAATGACAATTATAATTCCCTTTTTTTGAAAGGTTAATTTTTAAAACATTTTAAATAATAACTGCTGTTCACGATATATATTTGCTATTGTATTGGAATTTATGATATAGAGCGACAAATCTTTCGTGCAAGTTTACGTGTATCAGTTAAATTTTTGGCAGCGTTCGCTTGGATACAGGTAGCAACCGTACCGACAATTTTATTTACGACTTGGTTGACATAATATGTCTCAAAATATTATACAATACATAATCATACTAGGCTTCGACCATCTTGAAACTATAAACTATATAACTTGAAACTATAAAGGAACATTATATCAATCGGATTGGTAATTTAGATCGAATCCAAAGAAAATACATACAAAACTAAAGTAAATAAGCCTGCAAATACCACTGCTGCTTTCCTCTCCCTTTGAAGAGAAGGTTTTGAAGCTTATTCCATCACGCTAGTCCAATGGGGGTCAGTGGATGCACGTGTGGCAGAATTTCATTGAAATTATACACATGCAGGTTTCCTCGTGATGTTTTCTTTCACCGACGAGCACGATATAAATTATAAACAAATTAAGCACATGAACATTTAGTTGTGCTGTCTGGGCTTGAACCTGCAATAATCGTTTAAGATACACGTGTTGTAACCGCTGGGCCGTCTCGGTTAAACTTACCTTATTTTGTTTTTATACACATCATATAGGAGTCGTCGGTGTCTTAGAAGCCTTGTGTGCTCCAGCACCGGAATATCCATTAAAAAGTATTTTAAGCTTGTGACAAGGGACTGTTATCTTAGCCTCATTGGTGATGTATTGACGATGTAAGAAATGGTTAATAATTCTTACAGCGCTATTGTCTACGGATATGGTGACCCATTTGCTCATCCGCCTAAAATAAAAAATAATACCAAGACCATGAAATTCCCGCTGGTCACGTTAAGTCTAAATTTAGATTTCATCAAACTGGGAAGCATAGCTATTTTTATAACAATTTTATATACTAAAATCTTCTCGGAAATGGATTGCATCTTCTATTATGCACTTTGTGTATGTTGGTTTATAAGTTTTTTCAGATGACATTGCAAAAAAGCAACGTCAGCTCATTGGTTAGTATAGAATTTTTGTGTAAATATAGAAACATACATTGTGTACTTACCTATAGCAGGACCCCCGTTAGGGTTAAATTATTTTTATACAAAATATCTATAATTATAGTACAAGGAAAATGTCACTTTAATAAATATTCAAGCTTGAATAATATTCAGTGTTGATACAAAAGAATAGTTTATTTGTAAGCAGAGTCTATCTATGTTTAACGAAGCGACTAATTGTACCTATTGCACGTGAGTTTTATTAAGAAAATTGAAACATTCTTGAGCGAAATTGCTTTTCTCAAGCTTGCAGATAATTTACTCAAGTTAACCTTATTTAATGAATCAATTATTTTTTAGTTATATACAATCAATAAATCTACAATAACTCTTGGAAATATATTTTGGTTTAACGTGTATTCATCGCAGCGATGGTATCTACGGTGTACCATGTAGTATAATAAAAGCATCATTAACTTCGTGGTAGAGCTTTGTGCAGGTCCATCTTGGAAGGTACCATACAGTAGCTGAATGAGCTAGAGTAATTACAGACTCAAAGGTCACGACTTTCTTAGCTACCATACATTGGTGGCGATTTAAGGAATGGTTAATATTATATAATATTTATTGGTAGTGACCACTTGTCATCAGGTGTCTTACTCGGGAAAGTCTACTGACGTATTATAAATTAAAAATTCCTTACCGTTTGGAGTAATTTAAAAATGATTTGTCAATTCAACTCTACACTTAGAGTCTTAAGCGCTTCCGGTCAATGCATAACGATATAAAAATAACGTAATTCTCATACAATTTTTTTTCCGTTTCTTTCTTCTTTTAAGGAGCCTAGGTGAGATTACTGCCTTAACGGTAAGGCTTGTACGTCTTTGTTGTCTGTCTTTCATGTATTTCAAATATACTTTTTTTAGCATATAATATTTTTATTATGTTTCTAAATAAGAAATTCTCTCAGTATTTTACAGACTTTACTTCCATATAACGATGAATACTTTGAATTTTAGTAAATATTTTATACTAGTTACGTAATACTTAAAAGAATAGGGCTTATATTGTAGTTTATAATCTATTTGACATCATCTCTATTGGTGAAAATCATATGACTATTCGTTTCGACAGACAGACAAAGGGATAGATTGTTTTATAATATACTAGCGACTCGCCCCGGCTTTGCACGGGTACAATACTGATACTAAATATACTACAATTATATACAAAGTTCACAGCTTTTTATCACTACACGATACGAACCGATATGTCTCCGCATTTTAAATCTCTAATGTCTTCTAAAATACTAATTTAAATTACATGATGTAAAGGGTCATATTGATCTATATGAAATGAACAATGTATTTAAGCTATTTATTTGGATAAGGATTAATGCTGTATTGCTTAAAATCGCTTCAAAAATAAGCCATTATTTCTAGTAAAAAGTAAAGGATAAAAAATGGTTATCGTGGGTTATCCCTAAGAGATAGACATATACGATTATAGATTTTTTTGTAGACCTTTTTAAGGTGTACAATACTGTATTATATTATTTTGATCTATCTTGTAGGGTTCAGTTAGCCTTTGCAATGTAAGCGCCTCTAAAATTATCAGTGTTTGTTTACTATATTGTGCATGCATACATATAAACCATCCTCTTGAAATACTCTATCTAGCAAATAAATCGCATCAAAATCCGTTGTGTAATTTTAAAGATTTAAACATACACAGGGACAGACAGACAGCGGTAAGCGACTTTGTTTTTTAATATGTGATGATAGTGGTTATGATAAATATTTATATTTATAATTTCATTTTTTAACTTATTTACTATTAAATTCGGTTGTTGTCACATTATTTAACTCTCACGTACAAAATGAATATTTTTAAACAAAATGAGATGTGTCTTGACACATCTTACCTTATACGAATAATAATCTCTAACGTTCATGACAATTTTAATAAGGTCTCCGTGAATTCATTTTCTTAAGGCGTACACTATGAGATATTATAAGTTAACGTTTGCAATTTCACGTGGAAAGTTTATATATTTTGTGCAATTTGCCAACAACATTACGCGCGTTGTAATAAACATAAATGGGATGCAAATTATTAGGCCTTACCAACAAAACATGAATTATGTTAACACGCAGATTGTATGAATAATTACATAATATTCTATATTATTTGTGGGCATTTGTTAGAAGAGAAACGCTAGTAACATATTACTTGAATTAATGAACGCAGTAATGCATTATTAAAATTTTATTGGTTCAGAATTAAAGCATAACATTTTTTAATTTATTCTTGTTTGTGAAATGTAAAGAAATATAAATAATCGTGGACTGCATGTTTTATTAATATAGTATTACATTAGCAGCCTGTAAATTTCCCACTGCTGGGCTAAGATTTCCTCTACTTTTGAGGAGCAGGTATGGAGCATGTTCCACCACGCTGCTCCAATGCGGGTTGGTGGGATACACAAGTGGCAGAATTTCGTTAAAATTAGACAAATGCAGGTTCCCTCACGATGTTTTCCTTCACCACCGAGCACGATATGAATTATAAACACAAATTAAGCACATGAAAATTCAGTGGTGCTTGCCTGGGTTTGAACCCGAAATCTATAGAATAAGATGCACGCGTCCTAACCACTGGGCCATCTCGGCTCCTAAAATAGTATAACTAATTTATATATATCAGTAAATAAATATATTAACACCATATATTGAAGTGTGATTCTGAATGTAATTAGAAAAAATATCTATTAGATACAGGTGACAAATAAATAACGATGATTAAGTAAATATTGAAATCACTAACAATATATCCAGTTAGATATACATATAAGTATTATGAGATGTTCGTCATCCATGTACAAATTAAGTGAGTAACCAAAAGCGATCTACATCCTACATACCATTTAAGCTTAGTTCTTTAATGGATGATTTTCCACTACACGCTTTCTACGCACAAGATACAAAATAACCGTAAGAATTGCGATTCGCTCTGCGTGTAATTACTTTCTCCGCTCGGTAAGACTAATTTCTTCAAATAATCCTCAGAATTCTTATTAAAATTACAATTAACAAATTTCACCATCAGTGAATATCATACATTAGTATAAACATCGATATAATTATTAAAAAAATATTTTTTATGATATAGATAGGCTGAAGGACAAATTGACTACCTGATAAGTGGTCACCACCGCCCCTAAGCATTAAAGCTGTAAGTAATACTGACCGTTCATTAGATGCACCATCAATCTTTTGAACTGAGATGGTACGTATACCTGTAGTTACACTGGCTCATTTATCTTTCAAACTTAAACACAACAATATTGAGTACTGCTGTTTAGCGGTAGAATATCTGATGAGTGGGTGGTACCTACCCAGACGAGCCTGAACAAAGCCACATCATAGGTTTACGCATTATTAAAGTCTTACGTTCAGTTTCTGGAACGTTGTCTCTAATCTTGAAGCTCATTAGAAAAAAAAAAAAAAAAAAACAAGAAATTTTAGCCGCCGTGAACATTAAAGAATACTAATTCTTGTTCATGTTATATATGTATGTCTATATATGTATATGTGTGTTTATAATACACTTATAAAGTAACCAGCATGTAAGGGACATGTAATGAGTTGACTATAGTATTACAAAATAGTACTCGCCTTTTAGAGCGTAATAGCAATTAGTTTTAAAAAGAGTGACTAACTAGAATTGAGTTTTAAACCTATCTAAAGGACGATTAAACTCGCTAGCTTATATAAAATTACATTACTTGTGACCTGTAGGTTTTTTAAAGTGTGAATTTAAATATTATTATAATTTTTATGACAATTTCTAGTATTAAATTAATAAACCAATCCAATAACTTTTTATATATACCTACCGGAAATTAACCCTGGAACTTAGGATCTGAAGCTTTCTAAGCTATCCGTTATTCAAAGAAGCATCAAAGAAATATAATAAACTAGCTAAACCTGCGTCTATACCTGCGTAAAATTTATAAAACTTTACCTATGGCATACAATCCGTTACCACCATTTTCATCCCTTTGAGTGGTGAATTATAAAGTTGCCCAAATTAAATCTAACTCGTATCAACGGTTTAACCTTAAACACATAACAGACAGAGTTACTTTCGCATTTATGATATTAGTATAGGTAATATTAAACATTGACGTTAATGGAATATTGAAGACAGATTTGAAACAGTTGACATTAATTTATAAATTGGTATATAAAATGCTTCAGACATTTACAAATTACTTCGATTGAAGCGACGTGTGTTGGATGTCGATAAAGCCTTCGAAAAAAATATTTTCTAGTAAAATATGATATTATAAATTTGACGTAAATATTCTTACACAACGATGTAGACGAATATGAGTAAATTGCTTACAAATACGCTTATATAAATATATAAAATATTTTCTATGATAACATTAGTTAACGGTAAATATAAAGTTAATGAAACATAAAAGTATGTTAAGTGATAAAAGAGGAAGACAATGCGTAAAAAGTCAAGTAATCAAACACAACATAACCAAGTATAACAAACTTGTATATTTTAAGTTATTTGATTGATGGGAAGTATGGGATCTTAGGTCTTGGTTGAACGCTTAAACCAGCGTATTCTACGTTATCAAAACCTTACAGAAGGATTGATAAGAATATTAACAGCCTATAAACTTCCCCTCTGCTGGGCTAAAGCCTCCTCTCCCTTCGAAGACAAGGTTTGGAGCATATTAGCTCCAATTCGGGTTGGTGGATACAAATGTGGCAGAATTTTGTTTAAATTAGACACGCAGGTTTCCTCGCGATGTTTTTCTTCACCGCCGTGCACGAGATGAATTGTAAACGCAATATTCTCAAAGCTTTTGATACATTTTGCAACTAACTTTTACGTCAGAGGTCTCAAATTATCAATTACAATGTGCATTACACATATATTAGACCCAAGCATTTTAGAATTGTCATTATATAAATGTTTCACGTCAGTTTAACATGAAGGGTCGATTCAGAAAATCATAACATTTATACTCTATGGTTTAAACGAAACTCATATTGTTAAACGGATTTGTATTATTTTTTATAACTGAAGTTATACTTCTTTCGGTGCTTTATGAAAATATGATGAGAGTGAATTTCTATGATGTGCGCACACAGAGTGACAAGAAAACTACAATTGAATTACAACTGATGAAGTTTCTCGCTTAAGTGTCAAGTCGCTCGAAAAAATCAACTCCACACCTTAACTTATTTAACAATGTTTATTTTGTCAAATTTAAATATGAATTGTGAATATTTAAGTTTTTCAGCGAGTGTTCTATTCGATTACTATTATTTTTGTTATTAATCATTTGAGTGCAATTAAAAACATTTTTTAATCACGTCAACAAAGTAGAAATTCTTAAGTGGGTGCATAAGGACACGCACCTTTTTCATATGGGTAATTGCAGTTTTATCCGCTTTAAATTTCGACTTTTGACATATGAAGCGTGAATTTGAAGCAAACTCCGCGTTGCGTCAAAGCAAGTTGGTGGATACCAGTGACAGATTCTCATCCACTACGTGCAGAATCTCTCACGATGTTTTACATCACCGCCGAGCATGAGATGTATTATTAGAAATAAAAATAAAGCGCATTAATTTAGTGGAGCTCACTATAAGTTTGATCTAAGAATCATCGGTAAAGATTTACGTCTGTAACATCGAGACTTTTCCTAATGCCGTATTATATATTTTTAGAACCAGAACTAGGAATTACTTAAAAAAACAATTAGGATAACCAAAAACCTAAAGCAATGATCTTTAATTTACAACAACAATCAATCTACAACAAAAGAAAAACATTTAATCTACAACACAAATAACCATCAATAATCACATTACACAGTAATAACGATAATAACAAAGTACGATACTTCCTCTAATCCTGCTAGCGGTGGCGATCTAACGTGTCCGCCGCGCAACTACAAGGGAATTTGTGTGACGTCACGCAGATGCTCGACTAAGATGTTTATTCCAACAATATATTTTTACTATAATGAGATGTCAAAGATTCACAATACATTTTCACATTCATTTGGAAACACTCACCGGGCCAAGACAAGTTTTATAAAGATCGATTTATTGTAAGTTGTAGAAAATATAAAAAATATATTATTAAAGTAATCGATTGGTAAAGTGATCAATATTATGAACGGAAGACGGAATAAATCACTTACAAACAAATTGTAAAAATTTGTGTAAGTCGGAAGACTGAAAATTTCTCTTCGGCTATTTTGACGCTAAGCTATATCTCAGAAATATATCAATATTCCATAGTTCCATAACAATCGTAGTTTAGTATGAATAAGAAGCAGTTTTTGTATGTTTTCGGAAAAAAAACTTATAATATTAATTATATATAATTCGGAAAAATTTATAATATTTTAATTATGTTCATTAAATAAGAATCTGTCAATACTTTATATTTTCTTAAATGAATACAATATAAGTTACGAAAGGAATCGGTCAGATTTCATAAACATCGAAGGCTAGGTTCTTTAAATAATTCATATTTGTTAAAACTTGACCCATTACAGTAAATATGAAGAAAATAATGTCGTACCTAATCATTACATAGTATAAAACAAAGTCGCTTACCGCTGTCTGTCCCTATGTATGCTTAGATCTTTAAAATTACGCAGCGGATTTTGATGCGGTTTTTTTAATAGATAGATTGATTCAAGAGGAAGGTGTATATGTATAATTCATGCACAATATAGTAGAGAAACATTGAATAATGACACACAAACACACTCAACATATAATATAGATCAATATGGCCCATTACAGCGTGTAATTCGAATGAATATTTTCGAAGATATTACAGATTTCAAATGCAGGGATGTAGCGGTTTGTATTGCCTAATGACCGAAAAACTTTAAACGTTGTAAGAAATTCTGTAGTAAATTTAGTATCAGCATTGCACCCATGCGAAGCCGGGGCGGGTTGCTACTAGAATGAATAAATTACTTTGAAATGGTAACAAACAATTTTTTTTTTATTTTGTTTATCTGATGATAATTATCCACTGTAATCCATAAACGGCATCAACACGAACAAAACACAACACGGCATCTAAGATGTTTTTTCCCTTGTAAACGCAATAATACAATGAAAATCATTTTGGCGGTAAAACGACTTTAACGTGTACAGTAAACTGAGTAAACGTAAAAAATAACCTATTTCTAATAACTATGTAGTATATTAGGGAGACATCTTGACGTCAATAAAATTATCATATAAATGGAAACATAAGAAAATTAATGTAATTAATGTTACCCTTAAATAAGATTCCCGTTTTCTCCCGGGGCAACGACAAATTACTATATCTAACCAACGCGGCATCTTTAAGTTTATGACAAGATATTCCGCACATTCCGTAAATAATAGAATTTTTAATACGATCGTTAAACATTATTATAAAATTCCTTGCTTCGTTCATCTTGTTTTATTATAAAAAATCTTAATATAGTATTTTATCAAAATTAAATGCTTAAAGTATTTGCTTTTAATATCCAGTACTAATTAACAAAAGTAAACTTATTAAGTTTTGACCTTTAAATTATATTATCTAGCCGAATAAAGGAATCCTCTGATATAATACGAATATTACTACATAAATAATTATTATAAAATAAAATCTTCTCGCCGCGTCTGTACGTGATAAACTCAAAAACTACCAAGCGGTTTTTTATATAGTTTTCACAAATCGACGGAATGATTCATGAGGAAGGTTTAAGTGTATAATTCGTTAAGATTTTGGATAAACTAGCTGAAATATGATAATGATTGTAGGGAAATTTAACTTGTAAGCCATTTCTTAAAGGTCACAGATGTATTGCTGTCCAGAGGCGGCGCTAGTCACTTTCCATAAGGATAGCCTCCCGCTCGTTTGCCACCTAAATTATAAAAAAATAAGTTGTCGAAAAAAATATCTTTATTATAATATATCAACGTTTTCTTTAGACTCTAATTCAACCCGTACGAAGCCGGGCTTGTTAGCTAGTATAAATTAAAAAAAATCCTTTCATATTGGGTGGACGTACATAATATATTAAATTAAGCTTACTCTAATTGGTTCTGCGTGTCTGATCCGGTTAAAAGGTTTGTGAACCGCTTAGGAACAAATTAAGTGCATTCAAGAAATAAAACTAATGGAAAAAGTAATCATGCCTGGAATAAATTGTTACGTAATGGATGACATTTTTTTAAATTGATCTTTATAGATTTTGTTACATTTTCAACTAAACAGAGAAATAATCATAACTCTATTAGCCTTCTCTAAGTCCGGCCCTGATTTACATTTGAAAAGATGGGAAATTGTTATACATTTTCGTTTCATTGTCGAAATAATAATCAGATTACCTTTGACTAACTCATAGCGCACGTGCTACAATGTGGCGTCATACGTGCTATGTAGACGAAAGCGTCAAGAATGTTTACAAATATTTTTGATTTGCATATAGTTGTTCTCAAAAATTTTTTAAACGCAAAATAATCTAACGAGAATATTGTTTATTGTTTGCAGTCATTTAAAAATAAAATCTGTTTTATATATCACCGTAAAATTGTAAATCTCGCGAGATTATAAACTGTCGAAATATAAAAATATTGTGAACGGTGATTTAACTCAAAATAAAACGTCAAAAATGTCGATAGTTTATGATTTTTCGTTTAGATTAGTTTAGTATTTATAATTTAACTGAAATTACGCACTTCAATAGATTATAATCTACCGAAAAATAGATACGCGAGATGGATTATAATCTAACGGCAAATGCCTTTAGATTATAAATATAATTTTACGGTGATATATATATATATACATTTTTTAAATAAATATTTTTTTAAATAATTATAATATAGATTATGATTATACCATTAAGAACCTTCTTATATGTTGGAGATCGTAGTACAATTTGGAAATAATTTAAGATTAATTAAGTATTTAAGAAAGGAAAGAACATTTGGATGAAAGAAAAGACGATTGATCGTCGACAGTGAAAAAACATCAAATATTTCATATTCAATACCAGCTGTGTATTATTTCAGTAATCATCAGTCGCAGTGAGAAACTACTTTTATAGTTATTTCAAATAAAAAGAAAACCATTTCTGTTACTATATTATTACAAGCCTTTTAAATTTTCTATACCAGTATGTAATAAAATTAAATTGTACACGTTATGATAACAATGATGACCTGATAATACACCCAGGTTTGGCTCCAGACAAAGGAACTCCTCAATAGTCAAAAATATAAAAATAAAATTTTATGTAAATACTACACCCAGGAATCGGCTCCTAACGAGCAAAGTCCTTAATGGACAACAGCACAAATACAAAATTTTGTATTCAATTGTGAAAGCCCGATATAAATGCTGCCATCACAAAGCTTCTGGGCAGAGTTCACTGTTTACAAGATATATTCAACAATTAACAGTACAAACACCGAATTTCTAATACTAATACTAATACGTGTTCAATGTATGTAACGCATTGTGATGAAGACACTGTTCAACGGTCAAAAGCACAGACACGTTTTCTTGTACACGCATTCACTAATAATAGATCGCTCTAAAGTCACATTATATGTACTATACTATACTCAGAATGTTGCAAATCCTATTATGAAGGGCTTGGCACCGTACACAAAATACAGGGTAGTAGTATTGGCAATACCGTTGTCTATTTAAGATCAAAGCCATTCGTTGTTTGGCCAGCGAAACCTATGTTGCTTTAAGTACGGTCAACTCACTACAAAGTCTCCTTAATGAAGAACTAAATTTTAGTACTATAACATCTACGCGACCTTACAATACGTCAATTGAATTTAACAGACTAAGAAAATCATCCAGCGAAAACTAAAATATATATTTTTTTTTTTTATGTATGTTAATGGAAATGAACTTTGGATGTAAATAAAACCCATAATTTACATTATATAATTTTCTTCGATATAAAAGCGTGTTTGTAATTTAAACCAAATCGGTTTTGTGGTAAAATAAACCGATGACCATTATCTGAAAATGATACACATCACTGATTACCTTTATCGTGAAACGTGTTGATAGAATATCAGGTGAGGAGGTAAAGAAATATTTTGTACCAAATTACAATCAGCTTTACAGTTTTAATAAAATAAACATGGTGCTATATTAAATGTGTATTTTAAATGGCTTTATTCTTTGAATTTCATAAAACTATTAGAGCATGCTTTGCTAAATATAAATTATCCTTTCCAATAATACAAGTTAAAATAAAGCTGGACGAGATTTAAAATTTCCTAAGTAATTTGTGATACGAATGAAAATTAAACTTTTGTAATGTCAGCGAAGTTTTTATTGGAAATTGAAATGTATGTTTAAATAACTACTAATTAAGTGCTCATCATAATATAGCAGACCTGTTGAAAAATCGCATTGAATAAGAATATCTAAGGTTTGTTTATTGTCTTTCTGACTTGTAACATGTTTGTTTTAATAACATAATAATAAAATATTAAGATTCCTCAGATATTTTTAACTTTGACAATTTGTAAATTTAAACCCTTTGCTTAAAATTTATATAAATAAAGCATATTATTCAACACAAGACATAAAAAAAAAAAAACTTTTTAACATTAAGGCAAGATTACATATATTTTTATTTCGAATAAAATAAAAGAATAACTACAGAAATATTCTTTTATTTTATTCGTTTTTTAACACCTGTTCTCTGTAGAATCTACTCTAAACCAGTGTTAGCTTAATTTTTAATACATTTCTGTAAAATGGCGATTCAAAAGTGCTTGCAAAAGCCTACTAGAAAAAACTTGATTTTTTCTTTTCTAAGTTTATATTGATTTTCATTTTATTATTATTATGTATCGTGTAGCTGTCATTTTTAATAATATTTTTTTCTAGATAGTGACCAAAAATGAACGAACCACTACAAGTATTGCTCGTAAATATACGAATATACGTTCATCATAATATTTGCCTGCACTTAAGAAACGTCGTGTATTTTAGTAAATCGACTTCGTACAAACGTATAGTTTTACGTTAAAAGTGTTTGCAGTTCAAGATTGGTTTATATTTGTAGGGAACATGATTTAAGTATTGTTTGTTTCAAATTTAATATACAATTGACTTATATTTTTAAACTGTTGTACGAATTTTCCAACACAATATATATTTATAAATGATTTTTATTTAGTAAAATATTATTCAATCTTTATGTGCCTTTTAATAATTATTTTGGATTAAATTTATTTCAAAAGAGAGCTCACAATACATTCTTTTAAAAATAATATAATTGATAACGATCTATTGTTTATTAAATTCCACGCATTATTTATTAAGTTTATAAATACATAATTATAAAATATATTATTTTTATTAGTGATTAAAATTGTATTTTAATCACTAATAAATAAATCTTTATTCAAACATTAACTCATTTTCGATATCCGAAAAGCACGTTCTCACAATTTCAATTAATGAACAATTATTTCAAACTTCTGCTAATGAACGCGATGCTCGAATTCGGTATTGTTTAATTTTGAAATTTAAGTTTCATTTTGATACAATTATGAGAAAGTTCAGCGACAGTGTACTGACTACCCATCACGTTTATATACTAAATAGGATTTGATTGCCTCGTTAGTTCAGTAGCTAGATATAAGGCTGCAGATTACGAGGTTCTGGGTTCAAAATCCCAGGTCGGGCCAATGAAAATTTATTGAGTTTTTCTATCGATTATTTTTAGTAACAGTCTGGAAGTTGAAAGTGCGCAGACTCCTGTGCCTCGGAAAGCACGTAAAGCCGTTGGTCCTGCGCCTGAACCCTGTCTGGTGACGTCGGATTGGCCGTCCCATTGGATAATGAGAGTGAAGGTATAGAGAGTGCACCTGTGTTTGTGCACACACTAGTATAATATCATGTGTCCTCCACCGTTGGCTGGTCTTCTTTCAGTTTACCGCGTGGCCGAAATCGGTCGGGACTAAATGATCATAACGATATTCTTAATAAGAATAAGTTAATTTAAATTTAAATGCAACACAGTTTAAAAGGTGCCGATTGAGCTATTTGTTTTAATATCAAGCAGGTACATACATTTCAATTGGTACGTATATTCATCGTCATAATTTATACTGTATCGGCATCATTACGACGAACTATTTTAAAAAAAAACGACGACTTAATTAAAAAAAAAGAAACAAAAGAACTACTTATATTGTTTGTCTGTACGAATAAAAAATGACCTTACTGGCCACTTAGACACAGCTCTGTACAAAAAGTAATCATCTAAATCGATATCTAATTTGAGGTACTTAGTGGTAAGTAGCAAACCGCAAGCGCACTGGATAAGTTCCACCCACTCATCACATATTCTAGCAGCAAACAAACTTAGTGTTGTTTTGTCCCAGTTTAAAGGATGAGTGAGCCAATGTAACATGCACAAGGAAAATATCATCTTAATTTCCATGTTCAATAGCTAATATTTCTCATAGTGCCAATGTATATGGGCGGTGGTGTCATTTGCCAGTCTGCCTGGCTATTTCAAAATATAAAAACTCGATCATACACATACCAATAAAATCTAAAATGAAATAGTCGCGTCGCGTGACCAATGATTAACGATTATAAAATGTCGTGTTTTTTTTTATTATTCTTAAGCGAACAATTTTTTTTATGGCAATTTACATATTTTCAATACTTTTTCTCATATTTTTTATTTCTCATTGCCATGAAAAAATTAAAAATTTACAATCGAATGGGCATACTTCGACCTAGAAACACTTATAGTAAGGATAACGCGCGGTTCTGGTATAGTAAAATAGATCCATACTATCTCAATCAATCAATCAACGAAGTCCCAATAGGGCTTGTGTCAGACGGCCGGTTTTACAAGTCAAGCGAAAATCTTTTTTGTGCATCATATATACTGACCCAACCCTAAAACCTAGGCAATAAAATATAAAACAAAAACCCCAAAATCACTTTACTTAGTGGTTGGGTATTTGTTGAAGCAACTGGGTATTCCCACTCATCATTTATTCTATATCGAAAAAGTAATATTTAGTGTTCTCGTGTTCCAGTTTAAGGGGTGAGTGAATCAAAGGAACAAGGGAAAACGGGGGAAATATAGTATAGTTTAATAAGTTATAACCGTTTCGGATTGTTGATTATACCGAGAGTAATTGGCAAGACACTTAAGTTACTCCTCATCGTTAATTAAATTACATAACTGTTTTAATTATGTACAATTAATTAAATTTATCAACACATATCTATTATTCACTTGGTAGTAGGGCTTTAGGACTCATCAGATGTTCTACCGCCAAGCAACAGTATTCAGTATTCTTGTGTTCCGGTTTAAATCTTAGCTCCCAAGGTTGGTGGCGCATTGGTATGTGAGGAATGATTAATATTTCCTAGAGTACTAATATCTATGGGTAGTGGTTACCTCTCACCATCAGGTTACCTAATTGCCAGACCGCTTACCAACATGACATAAATAAATATCATCTAATTTTTAATTTTGATAGTAATCAATTAGGTCTAAAAAAAGTGTCTAGGATACGTATGCATGTACATACAATGTACATATTCGTAAATACTTAGGAACATGCGTTTAGAGACAATAACGATTATCTGAAAATATTAGTTTAAGCATTAATCGATAGTACTTCGAATTTCGAATTGTAATTCAGTTTGAAAAAAAAATTCTTATTGATCAAGGATCATTGATATTTAAATTGAGACGTTTGAGGGTATGTAATTTATGACTAAGAGTATTTGAGAGAATGACGAAATATTTCGAAGCGTAGACGTGGAATTTTAATGGTTTTTTTTTTTATTGAAGCAGAAACTCACTTAACCGCTTAATTTATTTTGACAGTTATTGATGTAAACCTTATGAATACGGAGATATTATTTATTCGTGTCGAAGATCCTGGAAATACCTCACATCTGGTCTGCGGCAGATTTTTATACGGCAAGGTTTCTTAACGATATTGTTCTTCAACGCCGTGGACGAGATGAATTATTAATACAAATTTAGCAGATAAAAATTCTATCATATTTACTTCGGTTCAAACCAGCCATATTTGATTTATGCTTTCTGCAAGGATTAAATAATTTTAAGTTAATAAAAGTTTATTAATACTATATCAATGCACAAATAATAATTAAATAGAAACAAGACTATAAATGAAATAGCTGTAAACTAAAATCCTCGAAAATTGATACGATTTTATTAAAGAAATTACTCAACAAAACGTAATAAACTTTTTATTGGTCTCCTCAGATCCAGATAGATGTCCATTAAAAGTCGGTTGAAAGGAAGATTTTGTGAAAAAGTTTTAGTGTCCTTGGCAGACAGCCATATCACAAATTGTCTCAATTATGAAGTTTAGCGACTACATCTCCTTGAAAATCTGTTTAGTGGCTACACTTAATATACCATACATGAAGAGAGTTAATTTATTTTCAAACAAAATGTTTACAGTATTGTGTCTACGTAGATATTATGCATGTAATTTGAAATCGAATACACGAACTTCAGACAAAGTTTGATATCAAATATCGAAGCGTAGGTCTCACATAATAATAACATAAGCAAATAAATTTATTAAAATCTCGTATTTACTGAAATATGAGATTCAATTCATAACGCAGCTCCACTATGATTCAAAGCAAATAAATATATGAAAATATAATCAAATTGACAAGTATTCTTGAATCAATTATTTTGTAATGAAGGACGAGATGAATTAAAAAAAAATAGCGTCAATGCAATATTTTTACATTATTACAGTAGAAATAAAGGCAAAAGTAAATTGGACGTCTACTAAGAAAACTCATACAATTGACGTCGAAAGACGCATGAAATAATAAAATGTGTTATCACGACTAAACCCCGAATGTAATACCTCATTTCATTTTATGAGAAAGCCAACAATACAATGAACACATTCTACGATGTTCGAACTAAAACATATGATTAAAACAAACAAAAATTTGGTTTTTTGTTGCCTTAAAAGATGACTTTTTTTTAAATATAAAATATTTCAGGAAGGAGAGTAATTGGCAAGACACTTAAGTTACTCCTCATCACTAATTAAATTACATAACTGTTTTAATTATGTGCGATTAACTAAATTTATTAGGATATATCTATCATAAAGAAATGTTTTATTTTTTGATCTAAACTAATATCATAAATGTAAAATTAACTGTGTCTGTCTGTCGCTCTTTTACTCCCAAACTACTGAACCGAATGACATAGATCACGACCTAAAACACGAGCAAAGCCTCAGACGACAACTAGTAAGATACAAATGTGGGTTATTTTATCAAATATCTTAATTTAGTAAACCGTATTTATACAAAATGGTTCATACGTCATCAACCTGTATAACAAAACTAACAGGGCTTTATATGAGACCTTTTGTGACATATTATCAGGGGTTAAGTTATCAAATTACTAGAAGCCTAAATTAATCACCTCATAATATTAAATTTACATTTAGGCAATATTAATGACAATCCCAATAATATTGTTTTTGTTTTGATAGACCGACGTGCGATTTATCTTTACTAATATTACAATTGCGAAAGTAATTCTGTCTGTTTGTCAATATGTCTGTTACACCTTCACGGCCAAATAACTGAACCCAATTTGATGAAATTTTATATTAAAAAAATCTAAAAAAAGACAAAGCTGCTTTTTACGCCTAACAATTATTGACTAACTCCTGAAACACGAGGCAAGCCGCGGGCGATAAATAGTACTCAATAAAAAAACAATTAGACAATACAATATTAGCAAAATGGCATAACATGGAATATAATCTGTACGACCAAAATAGTTCTAGCGTATTTAGTGTATGAATAAATATTTTTGTTAAAATCATTCAAACACTTCGTCGATAATCAAAAGATCTACGGTTCATATTGCTGTTTGATGTTTCGTGACTATCGACGCGACAGATTATAATGAACGTTAATAAAACGTTATTATGAAAATTTAAATTCAATTCAACAAAATTGTTGTCTTCGTTCCTAATGATCATTTATTTTAATTAATTTAATTTAAATTGACATGTTTTTTTTTTAAATAATATATCATCAAAGGAGACACACATGCGATCGTTTTTTCATTACAATTTTATTTTATTATCTGTTAATTGTGGGAATTATTAATTTAATTTAATTCTTATATTTTTCGGTATAAATGTTTTTGGACTTTGAAATTTATGCAAATTAAAATAAAAAAACTATTGTTTTTTTTATGGCATTAGTTGACGGACGAGCATATGGGCCACCTGATGGTAAGTGGTCACCACCGCCCATAGACAAAGGCGCTGTAAGAAATATTAACCATTCCTTACATCACCTATGCCACCAACCTCGGGAACTAAGATGTTATTTCCCTTGTGCCTGTGATTACACTGGCTCACTCACCCTACTAGCCGGAACACAACAATACAGAGTACTGTTATTTGGCGGTAGAATATCTGATGAGTGGGTGGTACCTCCCAGACGGGCTTGCACAAAGCCCTACCACCAAGTAAAGTAAGTACCACCTCCTCATCTTCTATCTATGACTGTGTATATTGTAAAATAAAATTAGGGTGTCAAGAAGTTCATTAGCATATGCGCGTTTAAACATAATTCCGATCACCTATGCGAAAAATAAAACGTTCCTTCTTAACAGGAGCTCCTCGTACCTCGTAGAGAACGCAACAAAACTTCTTTGTCTTGTAGTAATATTTTTACGCTCTAGAATTAATGCAATGTAGCATTTGAAACATTGACGGACCATTTTATTACTGTTATATATGCTGACTGAGATGCGAGTGCTTATTTTTTATTGATTTAATATACAAAATATGAAAATCATTTTCTTGTATATGCCACGTATAAATGTAAGTACATTTATACGTGGCATACGTAACATCTCATTTATAGTTTTGAATGAAGGGATTTTATTTTTATTTTAATGATTCCGTTTTTTAAATATTGGTTGTAGATGATCAAATGCTAGATATATGATGGACGGAACTCTTGTTTCTCAGAAATATCACACGTATTCATCGATTAATATATAATGGAAGTTAGACTGTAACATTTAATAATAATAATAAATTAAAGACACTTCCGGCTTATTCAGTGGTACTTGTAACATATTTATAAGTTTTTTTTTTTTGTTATCAAGCAGCATCACAATATAAGTTATAGGAGGTTTTTTTTATTCTAAAAACATTATTAAATATCGAAATAACATATTAGTAATAAATATTACTTTTGGTATTGCACCTCATAATGATATTCATAGTGGTCACCACAGATATTGGTGCGCCACTAACTTTGAGAACTGTGATTTAATGTCCTTTTTGAAATAAATATTGGACAACATCACTCTGATCCCAGTGTAAGTAGCTAAAGCACTTGTGTTATGGAAAATCAGAAGTAACGACGGTATGACAAACACCGAAGACAACATAGAAAACTAATGAAGTTTTTCTACATCGACTCGGCCGGGAATCGAACCTGGGACCTCGGAGTGGCGTACCTATGAAAACAGCATCTGTAGTTGCACTGGCTCACTTACTCTTTAAACCGAAACACGACAATAATAAATACTGATGTTGGCGGTAATATATACGAGAAGGTGGTAACAGACGGGATTGCATAAAACTTTACCTAGCACCAAGTATATAAATTTCCAAAAAATATATAAGCTAACGCTAAAGCTAATACAAAGTGATGAGACAGCCTAAGATGAAGCGCGCTTGCCTAGTAGATTACCTATTAACTATAGAATGGAAGGTATCCTGGAAGATATATTGTAGGTGAAGATAATATTAGGTATTTGCTTTAATTCTATATTTTTATATGTATATGTTACGGCACATTAACATATTTATTTAATATATTTATTATTTAAGCTACTGTTTTTATTTTAATATTTAAAGACGGATCTGAAAAATTACTCACAAAAACAATTTGTTACTCATGTTTCCGTTTTTAAAGTGGCTTTCATCACACTTCCCTCGCAAAGGAAACAAAGTTACCGTAAAAATAGCGATCAGAGCTGCGTGTAATTACTTTCTCGCTGGATACCTTTACAAATGTTCTCGAATAATCCTTTAGATGCTAATCGAAAGCAAAACAAACCGACTTTTTACGTGGATACACCGAATATTCTAACATTTTGTACGATATTACTTTGTTAAAAAATCTGTTTGGGATCTCGTGACGATTCCTTTGCGCTGTAATTTCTTTTGTTGTTGTTTTTTTAAATAAAAAAATATTGGCAAAGGTAAATTTTATTGTATTTAAGAACTAAAAAAAAAATTAAACCTATTTAAAATGATTAAATTTTGTACAGCTAAATCTAAGAACACACTATAAATTTCAAAAATAAATACATTTTCATAATACTAGTGCTTTCCTTGGTAATTCTTAGCACAGTATTGTCTAGTACCACCTACTCATCTTCTATCTATGACTGTGTATAATGTCCATTTGACTCAATAAATTATTTATTTCCACATTTTTATTAAGACTTTAACTTCACAAACAAAAATACGTCTATAACAAATTTTTCGCTCGCTCATGAACTATTACTGAGATCATTCATTTTAATTGGTTTATTTTCATTTTAACAAATAAATTAATGATATTAATTATATTGATAAATTATCTCAATCTATATTAATTAAGAGTATTCATCAAGAGAAACGATACAAGTTTGTTTAAGGATTATAATATTATTAATTAATAAATTAACGAATGAATAAAATAATTTATGAAATAGATTGGCCAATTTCATTTGAAAAATATATTATTGATGAATTAATAACAAACTTCTTCGTTCAGTTCGGTTCAATAAGTCGATAGTCGAGTATAATTAGGGTTCGAAGTCAAACAACGAACGGATTTAAAATTCTCTCGCGTCAGTTTGAAAGGGTTTTTTTCCACACATTCTATTGAGTGGGATGTCGTTGAAAAGCTATTTGAAAATCAATCATTTTCATTCTAAAATCCTGCTTTTGAGGTGTAGTTTCGATGTGATTTACGATTGTATGAACTCTGTGTGGCTTAAAAGTTATGAAATGGAATCGAAATAGCTCCCAATTTTTTGAATAACTCTTAAGATAATTAATTTTTTTATCAATTTTACCAATAATTATGTTTTATTCTAACACGAAGTACCTTGTTGTAGGTTACGTAGAGCCAATTTTTGTAAGGAAAAAAGTATTTTTGTACGACTATTTGCGTGGACATTTTTAAAAGTGGTCTATACAAAAATATTCGCAAATATACAACACGTAGTACGGAATACACTCAAAGGAGATTGCTTGGAGATTTTAAACTTGCCGAGGACGACAAATACGTACGTGATGTATTTTCAAAGACAGCCAATCGCCGTTCTCATCTGGCTCGCCTTTTGATATTCCTTGACGCCGATATTACACAAATAAATTCAGAAGATTTCAATCCTTTAATCTGTGCGTGTAATTTTACCCGAGCTTGAGGAATGCATCAACAGCAAAATTAATTAATGTAAAACCCAAACGTCGTAAACTTTAGGCGTAATACACAAAGGAACTCATACTGTATAAGAAAGTTGGAAGATTTGTGGCTTCATATGGAAAGGTAATTTTGAGGGAAGGGAAGGCTCTCTTTTGTTATTTTGATAAATTTAACTTATTTATAAATATAAACGTACCAGTAGATATAATAGTTGGAAGTTAACCGAAGTTAAGTGTTGATTGATTGAAGTCCAGGATCACAGCATCACATAATTTTTCTATTCATCATTTGATTTGTTAGTAACTATTTTCTTGCTCAGCGGTCAAGAATCATCATAAGAAAGTTTGTATGATCGGTGAAGTTCTGCCGCAACTTAATCCAGGCCTTTACTCGGATTTGAAGCCTAATCAATCACACTGGACCTTTTCGGATTCTTTTTCTGCCAAGTTCTTGGTCGTTTTTGCCAAGAGAAAGGGGTTTTATCCAGTTATAGGACATTTACAAGCTCATGCATGAGTTTATCAGGGAGTAGTAATTGCTGATATTAATACTTATCAAATTAAATAACAAAGATTTTATTGCTTAGAGATTGTCAAGTGGCTAGAACACGTCAAACTTATCCAGTAATTGCGGATTGAAACCCGAGCGAGCATCACTGAATTTGCAGGTGCTCAATTTGTATTTATAGCTCATCTCGAGCCCGAAACATCGTGAACGAAAACGTATTTTTTTTTATGGCATTGTTTGGCGGACGAGCATATGGGTAAGTGGTCACCACCACCCATAGACAAAGGCGCTGTAAGAAATATTAACCATTCCTTACATCACCTATGCGCCACCAACCTTGGGAACTAAGATGTTATGTCCCTTGTGCCTGTGATTACACTGGCTCACTCACCCTTCTAACCGGAACACAACAATACAGTTTACTCTTATTTGGCGGTAGAATATCTGATGAGTGGGTGGTACCTACCCAGACGGGCTTGCACAAAGCCCTACCACAAGAACCTATGTAACGGTTGAAAATCTTCCACATCTACCCGTACCGCCTCAATTTAGAAATATTAATTAAAATATCCCCTAACATTACATACGTTACATAAATCTTTGACACAATAGGAACTATGTTTTGTTCCTTACACACCTTTGCCATGTAAATTAGGTCGAACCACACGTTCAACAAAAGGCCTACGTTTTCCTACTGGTATTTGATCGTATTTACCTGAAACGAACGGCCTTTGTTTTACTGGAAACCATATTTGAACTTGTAAATTTTGTTCATACTTGTGTTAGTGTTTGTCTTGACAAATTGAGAGGCTTATTATACGTTGGAAACTAAGTGGCATTGTTTTATATGAATGCTCCTTTTCATAATAAGCTTTTTGATTCGGCATCCTTTTAATTACAGACAAATATTTCTCACGATTGCGTATGATGATAGTATATAATATCAGAAAACATTTTTTTATTAGTAATGTTTGATTAATTTTTAATATCCTATTCTACGAGTTTTATTCTAAAAAGAGCTATTCGTGTTTTATATTTGAATAGCTTAAGAATTTTCTCGTCCAAAGTGAAACAGAATAACGAATCTGTGAAACAATATTATACCTATAAAAGAATAGTTTCGAAGACCCAGGAGTTTGATACAAACAGCGTATAGAACACGTAGTAAATAAACTTATAATTCTACTTGCCATATTTATTATACAAGCATTTTTAAACTTTTTTGGTTTATTCATTTATACTGTAAATTTAATATTTTTTGAGTTATGTTCTTTAATTTATTAACATTTGTTTCTTTATTGGTTTTTTGGAACGAAGTTCTTCAGTTTCACGCGGCTTACAACAGAACTGGCAGAAATCGTCACGTAAGGAAAAACCGTTATGCCAGGCGACCTTTCTCTCTCTTTCCTCTCTCCCTGTCTCATTCTGTTATATATAATATTATGTAAGCTTATTTTTTTTGTTATTATAATAACAATTTTAATTCTTGTTATATAATTGTTTTTAAGCGTTGTTGTTTAATATGTAGCGGAAGCCAGTTCGTTCACACCAACCAAACAAAAAAGTGCAACAAAAACAATAAATGGTTTTATTGTGTACTGTGTATTCTAGAACAGTAGCAAAATACATATATAAATAAGATACGTTGGCTATAATCATAATCAATTAGATGTTTAGTATAAAATGATAATGTTCAAAATTGTAATTATTTTATGTACGAATATTTATATGTACTAAATATATCACATCAACAATTAGATGTGATATATTTAGTAGGTGGAAATTCTTAATAAGGGAAAGGGATTCTTGTTTGTCGTTAGTCATTCATTCCGTTAGAAATTTTGTAAGTAAAGGTTAGTTAGAAAATACCTATTAATACATTTTGAAAATTCTTAAACAATATATTTGTATTCGATATAATAATATATTCACTACATAAAGCAGTAATTGATTATTTGAACCAATTTATATATATATATATTAAAAAAAAAAAACTCAAGACGCGGTTAAATTATTCTATACCAACATAAAACTATTGTGAAGTTATTCTACATATAAAAAAACATTTTTTCAAATTTGGAATGAACAAAAAAGCAAACTTCTGTTTTTTTTTTTAATTTCACATTATCTTACATAACATTTTGTAAAACGAAGCGTGCATACGAAATTAGGGTAAGCAGGTCACTGTAAAGTTCCTTCTCTATTCATGAAGCAATTTAAATAGCTCGACCGTTATGGCTAACGTTTACGAACGTGGATGAAACTCACGCACTAAGTTTCACCAACGAAAGTACAATGGGATTTTGGCTACATATGTTCCCACTGTAACTAGTATAATTTCGGGCTAAGTGTAATGCTTTGTTCCATTTTATTTAAACAAAAAATAAATCGGGATTTATTTATAATATTTTCATACTTAACCTTTTAGAATTATGTTAAAATAATTATGTACATATAATAAAATTGGAGTGTCTGTTTGTAATATTAAAATAGCCCATTTTTACTAAATGCATATGTATGTAAACACGGTGCATATACCAAAATAACATTTTTTAAAATTTTTGACTGTCTGTCTGTGTTTTTGTTCCGGCTAATCTCTGGAACGGCTGAACCGATTTCGACGGGACTTTCACTGGCATATAACGGATGTAATAAGGAGTAACTTAGGCTACTTTTATTTTAGATTTACATATATATACATAATAAAGAAGAAAAATAAAATCAGGCAACAACGCACACGAAGTCGCGGGCACAGCTAGTCTATAATATTTAAACTATAACACAGGTTGTTTTGTCCGAGTATGTTTCGTAAAATATTTACTTCTAGGAATTATTATTAAAAGTGTCTTAGTTAGTATCCTTGAAGAAGTATTCAAATGGATTAATTATCGTATTTTTATGCTTTTATTATTATCATTACGTATACAAAATAAGTTATAGGATCAATGTCACATATAAATACACTAATCTACTTAGCGTCGTGGTAATTGGTTTAGTTTCATAGAGAAGGTTGACTATCTTTTGCGAACGTGGATAATAACCTTACGTAATTGAATCATCTTTATCTTAAAATGGATTACCTTAAAACACTATATAATATAAGAAATAGGCCTGCGTTCTTAGAAGACTTATAAATTATAAACTATTTTTAAATACAGTTATCCATGCATTGTCATCCAAAATGAACGTGTATAAGTACAACATTTTTGCTCAATCGGTTAAAATATTTGTTTTTAAATTGAGTTGCAAGATTTTACCCGTTGGGACTTACATTGTAAGTTCAATAAAAGCTTGGAACAATATTGTTTAAATCAATTTAAGGATTATGTAGTTATTTTATCGACTTGTTTTAATAAATTTCGATACTATGATATAATTGCTGGATTTAGTATAGTTCAGTCAAAGGCATTTAATTCGTAGGCTATAAACATTATTTTGGTTGTGTAATAAAAATATATATTTACATACCAGTTGTCGCCAGCAGCTTCGCTCGCCTTTTAGTGATCGGTTGTCATGTGTTAGGCAAATAAAGTATATCTTTATCCTTCCTCAGAGTTCAAGTTTGCTTCATTCCAAATTTCGTCAAATTCGGTTCATTGGAAAGAGCGACAGACAGACATACAGAAAGAGTTACTTTCACATTTATAATATTAGTATTAGTATACACAATTTATTTTATTCTGGTTACGTTACTAGTGTTAAAATATGTATATATATATATATTTCTATGTATAATTATCCTTCGACATAAATCGTCTCTATCCTTCTTCTTATTCGCAGACGGGACGAGACGGTACATATAAAAAAATCTCTAATCATCACTTAAAATATTTCCTTTATAAATTCCCCTTGTTTTTTAAACTCGTAATATCCAATATTTGTCGAAATACAAATCATTATAAATACTTTCATAGTATAATTTTGTTAAATCACATTTTCAACAACTTCTGTAAGCAATACTTGTTACGGTTCAGGTAATTTTATTTTATAGCTTTCTCAAGAGAAATAACTTTCCCTTAAATTGTTCTGAACTTCGAAATTACTTCAATTCTAAATAAAAGTATGTTCCGAATAATTAGTTGATATTATAATAAACAAATATAAGGATTGAAAATCTGGGTACGCGTATTCCTCAGTAAGCTGTGACCGTAGAACTGTATAATCAGGGTTATTGGTGTTTCGACGTGTTCCCTTTAGGAGGTGATAGGGGTAACTATTTGCAAAAAAATTAACCCGTATATGCATGATCCAAAAGTGAACCATGTTTGAGTTATCACGGTTTTTAGGTTTTTTTCAAAATAAGTCAAAAATGCAACTTCAAAATTTTTTTTTTTTTTAAAGTATCGCCTGTGCCCTTCTCGGAAGACCGTAAAATGAGAATTACAAAATCATCAAATATGATGCAGGAAAATAATTATTCGACTTTGCGTACGTAATAAGGGAAATCACTTCGAGCAAGAACTTTGATTAGGCAAAATTACAAAATGTCTTAATTTTAACTTAGTTACTTGTTCTGTCTATAAATTTTATTTTAAAATTTTTAATTTTAGGCTTATCTACATTGGGTTTTAATTAATTTTGTAGGAATTTTAAAGAGCGACCTTTAGTCCGAATTCGTTCATATTCGAATACGAATTTCCATCAACGTCTTTTGTGGTAATTTTTTTCAGTTGCTTTTGAAATAAGTTCCTAGTTGTTATACATTTTTGAAGAGCTAAGCAATTGTTCATGTTTTTAAAATAATCTGTAAGACAAGTTTTAAAAGGATTTTTTTTTTGTTTTTAAGGCAATTTTATGGCAAAAAAACAATAATTTTTTTTTTTTAAATAACTTAGTTTTCCGTATCGCATTTTTAAATTTGAACCTATAATAATTATTGTTTTAATATTGATAAATATCCAGTGTTTAATCTTTTTTATAAATCAGAAGAAAAAAATAAATTAAAATTAATATATTTTTGATTTTGTAATTTTGACTTATTTTGAACAAAGCTAAAAAACGTGGCAACTAAAATTATCACTTTTGGATCATACATAGGGGTTAAAATTATCGCAAACAGTTACCCCTGTCACCTCTTAAAGGGAATACATCGAATGACCAATAACCCTGTACATATGTAATGTAATTAAGTTCGAATTTGTACAAAATTTGAATAGCTCTTGCATTTTGGGTGTATTCCTAACGATATTGATATTCCTGTAAATTTATCTTACTAGCAGCATTCATATGTTATTTAAAGCTAGTTTGAAAATTTTACTAAACATCTTTTTTTGTATTGTTACATTTGTATCTCCACACACATGTTGTCCGTGCCTGGTGTATGTTAACTTTAGTTTGCATTTTTTTTTGTGGATATGTCACAGTCAACTGGTTAAATTAGCCTTTTAATTAACAGCCTAGCCTATGAACGGAAGATGTATTGACTGAGTGTCATTCTGGCCGCTGATTGAATAGTACCGTTTAGTAAAGTGACAAGGCGTTTTATTGGATGACTAATTAAGCTATTTGTCTGCGACATATATGTACATTTAATATATGAACTCAATTCGGCTTTGTTCTGTGATAAACAAAGGAAATGATGATTACAACATGCTTTGTATTGTCAAACTATTCTCAATTTATTTCTAGGTAACGCTTTTATAAATATTCGAAAGCTTAAATGTCGTATAAAATACTAGTATGCATATTCTATTCCAATGGAAGTTTCATGCGATTTGCTAATAATTCAGCTATATTGTCCACTACTAAGAATTTATGATTAATATATATTTATTTATAATACAACACTATTTCACTGAACTACTTATTTCCATTTTAATTTTACTTCCAAAATTCCGGTAACAGTTTCGTCGACGTTCATAACGCCATTTTTGCGCATATTCATAGTGAATATCATAGATTATTCAAGCTCTCGGCCAATGATATCGCGTCAATTTGCTGTCAAAATAATGATGTTTATTTGGCTTTTCTCCTCTTATGGTTGGAATAGACTACAGATTTATATAGTGGTATTTATATACAGAGTTATTGATAAGTTAAGATAATATATATAATGGATTCATCCGATAAACTATTCCGGTAGTATTATATCTAATTCTTAATTAGATTTTAGATTACGTTACAAAAAAGAAGAATTTCTTATATCACAGTCCTAAATAGACTGAAAAAAGAAACGTTTTCGCTTGTAAAACACGGGATCGAGTTTCGAGTAAATCAAATAAAACAAATAGTAAGGTTGAAAGTGACAGTGGTAGTGGTAACCAGTGTTTACGCAGCAAATGTACGAGAAAGGAGGTAGTCCGATATGGACACTTCTAATGCCGTCAACAACTACCCGCAAACGTCAGTCTCGTGAACAAGACATTCGTAGATAATGTCGAAATATCGAGCTCCACCAAATAAAAATAAAAAACATGGTAAATATCCCGTTTTAAAAACTGTTAGTGAAAAAAAATTTGACAAAAATTTTAAAATTTGAAAAATATTATAAAAGTCTTCATTTTATGTATTGTATAATTGTTTGAACTAGATACCTAGGTAATTAACCTCATTATTTTGAAAACGACTATTAAGAAACTTGAGTAATACTCTTGAACTAATAACGAATAGTTTTGAATATTTTATTTCCATAAAAATATTGAAGTAGGTTTGATCATGAACATCAGGTAAACCATAAAATCCCCATTTGACGTTCCATTTTACGAAGTCAAGCATCGAATATAGTTCGAAGACTTGCGACGCCGACAAATTTCGTTTGCCCGGACTTTAGATACGAATCAAAATATGTATTCAAGTAAGCGTAAGTGAAGATACTTTATAAAAGTCATATTAAATTTATATAAAATGTAAAGCTACCATCAATTCGGAATATATATGGCAAACTGAACCCGATGTCCAACTGAAATCTGTTTTTCATATATATGTTAATTTTTATATATTAAGAATATAATTTATAATTAATTAAATTTCAGACATACATCCAAAGTATGAGTTACTTGATGGTAAATTGCTGCCATGGCACGTGGTCATTGACATTGTAAGGAATAATAATCATACACTGCTAAATATGTGAGCGACTACCGGTGGATTAAAATAATGAGAACTTAAATAAAATCATGAATTAATGTTGATGATAGAAAATAATATAGAAGTCAATTTTATCTTTAGTCTCCATGGCTCATTCAAACATTCAGACCGAAAGAAACCAATACAAATTACGAAATGACAATATTCATAGCCAATCGTTGAGAGAAAAACCTACCCTTTAGTAGGGAATTGTGCAAGTTCCATTAACTTGCACAATTCCCTACACAAAGACATACGATTCGTATCAACAAAATAATACATATGTTTATTTATTATTTTTGTTCCATTTGCAATTGCAATACTTGGACCTTGAAAAATGCAAAAAAAAGTATAACACTTCGCCGTATTGCCTCCACTGATGATGGAAGGGATAGTTTATTTTTTTGGCCAGAGCATCGGAATTTCGATTCAACGGGGAAATGCTTTTAGCATTCCACGCGGTCATGATTTGTACAGTAACTACTTTTATTTATTATTTGATTATAGTTAAGGCCTTAATATTAATAACAAAAAAGTTAAAAAAATATATATGTATATTCCAAATTTAAAAAAAATAGTATATTAATTGATGTTCTTCTTCAATAAAAAATCACAACGCATACATAAAATTGTTACTCGTAAAGACAAGACGAACCGCTACGATTTCATTTTATGTATAGATTTGGCAAGATGTTTCGGTTTTATCACATCTCTTTATGGTCTCGTAATAAAGTTTTACAAGAAATGTAATAATAAAGTCTTGAAATATTGTTATTACTTCACAATAATTGCTGTAATTTAACAATTATTATGATGACGAAGTAAAAAAGTAATGTACAGTTATACGTAATTGTTATCAAACGATTCATTGTACATAAACAATGCACAAAGGCCTACCAACAAGTAAATTAAGTAAGACAGCGTAGGTTCCCAAAAAAAATTACTTAACTTATTTTATTAAAACTAATTAATTCCAAAATTTTATAATATTATATTTTACTCGTTGGTAGGGCATTGTACAACCCTTTTTGGGTAGGTACCGTCCACTCATCTAATATTCTACCGCCTAAAGGTAGATTACCTTTAGTGCCTTACCTACCTTTAGTACCTTTAGTACCTTTAGTATTGCTGTTTTCTAGATCGGAGGGTGAGTAAGCCAGTGAAAGTAATGGAACACTAACATAAGGAACATAAAATCTCTATTTCCAACGTCGGTGGCGCACGGGCGATGTAAGGAATGTTTAATATTTCAGGTTATAAAATCACGTGATCCTTTTGCCCTTCCGCCTACCTATATGTTAACTGTCATATAACATATTTATATTAGAGAAAAAATATATTTAAAAATTCGACCACCAAGCGACCACCAAGCTATCAAATATTTACCACTAATAAGATAGCTACTTAACGTTATTAAGATTTAATACTACTATGTTAAAACGTTAATAGGTTTTAAGTTTAGTAATAACATTAAGTATTGCCCGAGCATGTCTGTCTGCCCCGGTTATACTTTCAATCACTCACACACGTTCAAAGAATGGACACTTTAAACGGGATATCATTTCACTAATGGACCATTTATATGTGTGTGTATAGTAGCGAAAAAATCGTATGCCATGTCTGTGGGTGTTCTTTTGTTGTCGCCTCGAGGTGTTGACGGGGAAAAATGAGGATATAAATATTACCCGTGACGGAAAAATTGCACCATTTAAATGAGACGCTGTGTTTTAATTTAAATGTTGGTGTTTCTTAGCTTTGTTTAAGTAAATATTTGTGTAATGTGCAATACAATCAAGTTAAGAAGTCTTGAGCCTTTTGATTAATTTTTTTTTCAAACAATTATTTAATGGTTAAAATATAGAACAAAAGTCCAGATGTTTTACGATATTAATTAATGACGTAATAATTACGAAATAAAAGATAATTTAGAAAAAAATAGTATTGCAATAAATGAATTGTACCAGTTGTCATTTTCAATCTATAATTATATTTTATTTTGTAATTATACCAAATAATAAATCAGCCTTTTTAGTGTTTTTAATTATTTTATAATTAAAAAAATACTATGCTGCATACATGTTAACCATAGGTCTATGTAATTCCATCTCAAGTTATGAAAATCCGAGGTCATGACATCAAAATGACCCAATGGTAAAGAACAGAGATATCGTGGTCTTCGAGAATTTGATTGGATTCGGAACTTTTTAATGTAATCCCCGTGGTGTCAAGGGCCAGCACAATGACGCAAAATAATTAAAGTACACAATAGATATAAATACAAGATGTATTTAAAGAAATATAATGTATTAGAAATGGATAATTAATGGAATGAAATGAAAAAAAAACCGGGCAAGTGCGAGTCGGACTCGCGCACTGCAGGTCCCGTACGTAACACTAAAAGTTTATCAGTACCAGTAAACTTTACCAGTTTTCGGATTTTGCCTTATAATCCTTGCTAAATTTCATGATTCTAGGTCGAAGGGAAGTACCCTATTTTTTGTTAAGGTTTTGATTCCCTTTGCAAATGTATAGGAAATACGACAAAAACGGCTTAACGGCTAAAATTTAATAGTTTAGTCTTAGAGGTTCTATTTTTCACAACTCAGGACTGCAGACCTCATTATGTGGTACTTATTTCAACTTTATATCTCTCCTCGTTCCTGAATAAAAGGGTCCCAACACACAGGTAGACAGACAGACGGACAACGAAGTGCTCTTATAAAGGTTACTTTCTTCCTTTATAGGTACGGAACTCGACACTCGAAATGGCACGATAAACTTAACTGTACAAATATAAATAAGAAATATACATATATAAAAAAGTTATAGCGATATTAAAACCAAAAGATCTTTATTGTTTACAAACAATATAATTAAAATTTGACAAAATTCACGACGGTGAAATATAATTTTGATAATGGAACCTTTATAACAAATAAACTATTATCTGATTTATGAGACGACGCAACATTAGGCTGATTGATATAGGAAGTGCAAGAAAAGTAAATTGGATTTACAATATATTAAGATTTAAGATGAGATTTTATTTTGGGGTTTTATTTTCTAAGGAAATGGTATAAAACGAATTCCAAATATGATAACTTTTACATATATATATATATATATATATATATATATATATATATATATATATATATCTATATCACCGTATAACTGTTAATACTGTTAGATTATAATCTATTGGGATTGTAAACTGTCAGAAGAATGAAAAACGTATACATTTTTGATAGTTTATCGTCTATTTTTTAGGTTAGATTAGAGTGTTTAAAATTTAAATTTATTTAGCTTTGGTAGATTATAATCTACCGAAAACTAATGCATTAAATTATAAGCATTATGTTCCGGTTTTCGGTCTTTCAAAAGTTTACAATTTTACGCGATAGATTATAATCTAACGGTATTTATAATTATGTTGAATATATGAATAATACAATAAAAAATCGGTGACACTTCGATAATCCCTCTACGTTTTTTAATAACATACAAAAACAAAAAACACACTAATTATGAGCATACATGACTTTAACACAAAAGCGTTTAAATGTAACAGCCTCATTCAGTGTACTTCAAGGTCTTTTATTATGTCGTTTTAGTTTCTCGACTGCGTTTGCTGCGCCCTCGTAGTTAATCTTACGCTGTTCACGCCATCTTTAAACAAACTGCATTTCATGACTACACCGCAATATCACCATTAATGTTAAATGTAATTAATTGAATTCATTTTCGGCTTTTGAAATTACCTAGAAACCTTTGCCCAGCTGTAAGACTTTCAGGGCTAATATTTTTATGAACCATTTCAATAATAGCTATAACATCTTGTGGGATATTCGTTACGAATATTTTCAAGTTATTAACATTCTTATGTTGTATATATAAGATTCAATTTCGAATGAATAATTTATTTAAAGTATCGTAGCAAGATTAATTATTAAAAGGCCGGGCTTACATAAGGTTCCTGCTTAAAGTTAAATGTAAATGCTTGCTTTACTTGAAACATGACTACTTATATTATGTATGGCTCTTTTCTTCGTATCGTTTAATAGCAAAATATTCTTACCAAATGTACCTTATTTTAAATACTGAAAGAATTTAATACGTGTGATTTTTATTTAAGTCTACAACTGATGCTCGATTATTCTAGAAACGATTCGTTTCGCTTACAGATAGAAAAGTCGATTACAAGGCTTATCGTTTAAATCAAAAACAACTATTGACTTGATACTAACGGGTTGTATTGTAAATGAATGAAAATAGCACATATAATTAATGTATAATTTTGAAGCGTCAATAGCGCACTGGTTTACGGGCCGCCTAGCGATGTAAAAAGTCACAGGAACGATCCTGACCTCTTGGGCTATTGTCGTACCTAATCCGAACACAAGTGATAAGCTTAAAACGAGGGGTAAATAGGAATATTAGTAATTTCTTCATTAATTTGGGGCGTTACAATAATTAAAAAAAAAAAATGTTTGGAAACGTCAATAAGACAATTCTACTCCTTATATATTCTATGGCAAAACAACAGTACTTAGTATTGATGTAACCGCAGATACGTGGGCGTTATGCCACGTGTTATGTTAGTTCCCAAAAATGGTGCTGTATTAGCGATGTAAAATTGTTAATAGTTCTTCTGTGGGCAGTGGTGAGCATTTACTATCAAGTAGCCCATTTGACTGCCCGCCTACCAATTCTATATAAAAAAAAATAAGTCGTTTTCGGGTTAACATAATTTGTATCGACGCTTCTGCTTTCAATTAATTATAAATTCTTTGGGGAGAATTAACCAATTTAATTCGACCTGTATGATAATTTATCAAAACCTGATCAAGTGATCAATTATAAGAACGTTTGTGTTTCTGTAGTGTCTTCACCTTATTTTATAAATATGCGCAACATATTGATGTCGTTCTGACTGGTTTCGGCCACAGCAGCCCAATTCGAGAAAAACTAACCAACCAGGATATATTACCCACGTCTGTGCACAGTACAGGTGCGCTCTCAAATCCGTTACTCTTTTAATCCAATGGGACTGCAAATCCGTTAAGATCAGAAGGAGTTCAGGCGCAATAGTGAGTTTACCTTTCCATTTCCAGCTTTCAGACTTCGAGATGGTGCAGAAAAACCATATAACTTTTTATATCTAGCCAATAATGAGACACTCAATTCATATTTTGAATTGAGTGTCTCATTAATTCAAATTTTGAATTGAGTGTCTCATTATTGGCTAGATATAAAAAGTCAAAATGTAGCAAATGTGGCAGTGGGTATCACTTACCGTCTAGTCGACTAATTCGACCACTGCTTTCGCCTACTATATAGGGAAATTTCCGACCGGAAAATTACAGTGAGATTAGAAAATATTTGTATTACGATAAGCTATTTTAAGATTTTGAAGAAAAATATAAAAACGATTGTTCCTCTTTATTTTTTTTAACCAATTTATTAATCTCATAACACAACATCAATAACACGCTGTCTTATAACGTCCACTGGTTACAGAAGAGCTGCTGACAGAAGGGCGGTAAATAAAAGGCCCACAGTGTAAATTATTCTTGTGTATATACATATATTGCTTTTTTAATATTTTATCATGAACCTATCTAGTGAGATAAGCTCATTATACACACACATCTATGCTCACCATTACTATTCCAACGCACTCCATTATTATGTCAAATATATCATAAAAAAATGTAGAAACTGAAACTGCTAATTTAATTCCAAGAAATACAGAATTATGTCTTTATTATACTTTTGCTATGACATGAGATTCAAAAGTTATTTTTTTTAGAAAATTGATATTAAATTATAAATATAAGCGAGATAAAGAATACACAATGAATGAGGCTTACTATCAAATACAAACAGGTACACGAGACATAGTTCTCACTACAGACAGGACATATGGCAGGACTATTCTAAAATCCCGACTATTCGCGAACGAACACGCGACGGGAGGTTGTACAAGTTGGCACGAAATTATTCGGGTAAATCATGTTCGAAAATATTTTCTTTTGATTACTATCTTCCTGATTAGCTTAGAATTAGACCAACCGTATTGTTTCGTTTTGATTAAGATTAAAGCCTACACAAACAAAGGACCTCGTGGTTAGCGTTGATGCAAGATAAGCCGAATCTATTGCTGTCGGGGTTCTACGAATGGGAAGTAAGCGCTTATCCCGGGTTGCTAACTTGACTTACGATCGAATAATCAAACCAAGATGACACAGCTGTCACGCGAAAAGTGACCTAAATATATTTTGAAAATAGAGCACATTTCCAATTGACATATGTTCGTCCACTTCGGGTGTAAATAGTGTTGGGCTGTATTTGGATATTCAGATGTTTCAGCGAAAAAGATTTAAAACGACCTCGATTTACCGTACGGTGGAAGGTTAAATTTGTGAGCACGGTAATACATTTTAAAAGAGTCAGTGGTTCACCTTTACGATGCTGGATATATTTCTATATGAAATAAACATATTACAAGTACTATATAAAATTAAAAAAATAGTTGTCCAATTATTGCAGATCGTTATTAATGTGTTTAATATAATAATATATTTATAATATAGGTTGCTAGCATTAGCATTAGCATTAGCAGTCTGTAAATTTCCCACTGCTGGGCTAAAGGCCTCCTCTCCCTTGAGTAGAAGGTTTTGGAGCATATTCCACCACGCTGCTTCAATGCTTGTTGGTGGAATACACATGTGGCAGAATTTCGTTGAAATTAGACACATGCAGGTTTCCTCACGATGTTTTCCTTCACCGACGAGCACGAGATGAATTATAAACACAAATTAAGCACATGAAAATTCAGTGGGGCCTGCCTGGGGTTGAACCCGAAATCATCGGTTAAGATGAACGCGTTCTAACCACTGGGCCGTCTCGGTATTCTATCCAAACAAAAAATATGGTGTAGACCATTTTGAACAGATATTAATGAATAGAAGATAATTTAGGAAACGAATATATGCGCAAACATAGGTGTGCTCTATTTCCTAAATTACATAGTTCCATTGGACGACAAGCCGAGATGATCTTTGAGAGGTTTCAACAAAGGACAAACAGGTTTACTTATTCCCGAGTCACAGAATATTATAGCTTACTAGCGACCCGAACCGACTACGCTCGGGTGCTGATACAAAATATACTACAGAATGTCTTCATACACAACGTTCACAACTTTTTGTCAACACAAACCGCTATGTCTTCATAAGTGTTTCTCTACTATATTATGCAAGTATTATAAATAAAATTGAAAACTATATCAAATAAAAAAACTGTATCTTAATTTGTTTTGTTATTTTAAAAATCTAATACACAGGGACAGACCGACAGCGGGAAGCGACTTTGTCTTATACTATGTACGTAATGATAATCTGTGACACTCCTGTAACTCGGGAATAAATAACACGTGCATCTTAACCGATGAAAGTGATTTCAAACCTAGTCAAGCAATTTTCAATTATTTTTCATTTTAAATTATGGTTTTAGTTCATCTAGCTCTCGTGCTCAGTGGTGAAGGAAAACATCGTAAGGAAACCTGCGTGTGCCTAAATTCAACCAATTTTGCAAAATGTATATCCACTATTGGAATAGCGTGGTGGAATAAGCTCTAGTCCTTCTCAAAGGAGGGTAAGCCTTAGCCGGGCAATGAGACATTTAAAGGCTGTTATTCCAGTTCAAGGTTCACCAGAGAGTCTGTTCTAAACTTTAATTACTGATAGATTTGCTTGACTTGAATACTGTGGCCTCTTAACACATTCAATACTAGCGGTTAGTTTTTATTTGATCACTTTTCGTTTTGCACTTCGGAATGGATTACAACTGGTAACAACGTGACGCCATTTTTAAATCACACTTGTCCCCTTTACTGCCATTGTGAAGAGGAATAACACAAATCAAATATTTAATTTGAATAAAGAGTTAAAAATACATTTTCATTGAATTATTTTCAATATTCTTCTTAATATAACGTCAAAGTCTGTAATGTTATTTCAATAGCTTTGATGTCAATTAGTCTTCAAATTGGTCCAATTGAATGCTTCGAAGTTTCGGTAGGTAGTGTTCTATAAATAATTTAATTCATAAATATGCCTTCATCTTACAAATCTTATGACGTAGCAGCTTGCTTAAATAATAAAAAAAATATGTACATACATATCAAACTAATATCAGCAACAGACTGTTCAACGCAATCAATTTGGCAATGGTCATTGTATAAATCATACTAATAGAATAATTTTTACACTTCAGCTTAGGATTACAATCTATCACTGATATAAAGATTTATATCTTTTCACTCGACTGACAAAAAGCAATGTAACGCTTTAATATTTCGTCTATGAAAGTGAGATTCTTCGTTCGTCTTTAAACTTTCAATTCTTGAATTACATCATGCCGAGTATAATTTTTTAATTTAGAATTTATTTTTGGCCAGGAATTTCTGGTTTCTAATTTTTGACGACGTAAGTGTTTATGTATGACGTTTATAAGTGTATTGTTTTATTTATGTGCTTGTGTGTGTATAATTAAATTAATCTTTACACATTTACCATAGATTAATAAATGAGAGTCAATTTCAATATCAGATTTATGTAATTAACAAATACATTAGTCTGAAATGAAATGTTCACATAATTTCAATTGACATTCAACATTCCAAATAAGGTACACAGACGCCATCGCTGTTTCTCAAGTAATCATTTTTACACTCGCAAGATGGCAAAAAGCAATCACTAGAGATACTTGGACACGGCGGTGGGCTTTTCAAATGTTCACACTTCTTGTAACATACTTCAAGAGAACATTTGTAATACTTTTCATTCTCTGGACAACCTGAAAACATAAAACGAATTTGTATTACAGATTATAATATATACTTATATGATAAATAGGTAAAGTTTGTTTGTTTGTATGACGTATACTGCGGGGGTAATCAACGGTACTAATGATTCAATTCTAAAAAAAAATCACTAATAGGAATTTATATTATTCATGAGTGCTATTGAGTACAAATCTTTATTCACAAATTGCATCTGTGCGAAGCCGGTGTAGCACATTCTTAATATTATTAAGTGATTTGTATCTGTTCGTACTGGAAACTAGGTATGTTAAGGAGGTCAGTAACCGTTGCCGAAACCATCGGATATCCGAAACAAAAATCTATCCGTAGCCGTGACCAAATCTGATATAAACAAATTATTATAATTTTGTTTTTGCATTGTGTTATTCTTAATTAATTATGTTATTCTATTCTATCTTAAATAATTGTGTTATTCTTAGTTAATTAATATTTTATTCGTAACAGAAACAATCCAAAACGATCGGATAATTCATATCCAATAACCGTATCTGAAACGGGTAAAATATTTTTCAAATATCCGTATTCAGATCTAAATGTACGTACTCATAACATTCATTCTGGCAACGAATACCAAGAAAAAACTGCATTGAATTTATTTATATTAACCGATACTAAAATTATAATTGCGTAAGTAACTCAGTCTATCTGTGCACTGAACCGAATTTGATTAAATTTGGTATAAAGCAAACTTTACCTTCAAGGGTGAACAAGAGCTAGTTTTTTACCTTAAAATCTTAAAATTAACCCCTAAAACGCGAGCGAAGCAGAGCGACAACTAGTACTGTATATATTACTAAAAACCAAAATACTTTGCTAATCTAGTGGAACCTAGTGTTGATAATATTTGTTAGGTTTTCATGAAAAAAGTTACATTTACAAGCAGGTGTTACAATATAGAAACACGTTATTACTATTGTGTATTTGCAGACATAATTATTTAAAATACATGACGTTTATATATGACGGGATAAAAACCGACTCTATTCATAGTGTCATATTTAGCGTTTCAATTATATTTATGTACAGTAAAGGTTATCGCTTTGTGTTTATATTGATTTAATCTTTGCCCCTTATTACATTGAAGGACAACGTGCTGTGCAAAATATTAAATATAATTATGTATTAGTAATATAACATTGAGCATGGGATTGTAAATATATATTTCTGGGTTTTATAATAAATTTGTAATTAAAATATATATATATTCATTAAAATTGGATTTTCATTTACGTGTTAATTTTAATACATATTACTTCAAATTATAATTTGGTTCAAGATTTTTTAATTTATGGGTAAGATGTATGCGAAAAAGTGTTCTGTGACCACTTTTGTGAAATGGAGTTTGACATTAAATTCATTAGTAATTACTAATTTTGGAATAGGATAGGATAATGATATGTTGGTATTATAAATAGTAATTAGGAAACAGCATGTAAATGTCTCACTGCTAAGGCCTCCTCTCCTTTAGTAAAGAAGGTTTGGACCTTATTACACCACGTTGCTCCTGCGGCTTGGTGCTGCCACATGCAACAAATTAGACAACACTGAGTATGAGATGAATTATAAACACAAATTAGGCACAAGAAACTTTTGTGATTGATTAAGTGATGTGAAGCCTGGGTTTGAACCCTAAATTATCCGTTAAGATACACAATTAAGATGCGTTCTAACCACTATCTCAGTTCTTATTTTATAAATTGAATCAATCTATTTATTTATATTATAACCTTGTGTCTTTATACTCCGTTCTATTGCCCTCATTAGTGACAGGAAGGTCAGTTGTTGCCGAGAGATTCAACGGGAAAATCCCACACGGTCACGCATGATTTTTCCAGAATTTTTGTATAAACATTATACCTACATACTTATATAAATAATCCGTGTATTTATATGAAATTGTACTTACTTAGAGGGGTTTCTTCATCCGTTGGCACAGCGACAACAAAAGACACAAGAAGCACAGTCGCAAATACAAACACGTTAGTCATGGCTGAAGTTACTCAGTTAAAATAGCAATGATCGGAATGATTCTTGTCTTTTATTTATATAATACGTGTAACGGTATAAAAACATATGCTGAGACTCCGTATATATATTATTATGGATATAATTATACTATTATTATAGCAGGTATGTGTTGTTTGGGCATGTTGTTTGTTTTTGTAATAAATTATACTGAGGGTAGGCATAGGTTGCATAATTTACGTCTTGTATAATTATCGGAATATAGTTGCTTAATATCAACATTGCTATAGAGAAAATTGCCGGTCAAAGAAATGCTTTTCAAACTAACGCTGTGGAAATGATAATTGGTTCAAGAAAACTTTGTAGAGCTCTATCTCTTTCTCTCTCTCTATCTCTATCTCTTTCGCATATATCTGTTATAGATAAAAATTAGCTATTTAGGTTTGCCTTTGAATTTTTTTATATTCATTGATAAATATATTATTAGGCAAATTTATAATTCAAAGTCAGATATGGGGGCTTGTAAATGATATTTACAGATTTATATGGTTATGATGATTAATTTGAATTCCTCGTGACGTAAATATTTACAATTAAAATGGCATCAAGGAAAATCCTCTTCGAAATTATAAAGAATAGAAAATATTGATCAAATAAATTACATGCTCAGAAATATGAATAGATCTCAATGATACGTTTAAATGATTTGTTTGTATATCAAGCATCACTGGTATCACAATATTGTAACCATAGGAAAAATACATAGATTATAATACTATGGTTATGTATCCACTATATACAATTGTAAATTGAATATATGTTTCAATATAATTATAATTTGTGTAGGGTTCAAAAGAATATTATTATTTTATTTACTTGATTTGAACTGCTAAACGGCTTAAATATCAGAAGAACGAGAAACGACCGAGCTATACAGTAGTCGTATAATATGATGTGTGACATCCGACATCTCACCTTAGTAATAAGCAATGTTAACATTATATCGTCTCGGAAGATGTCTTGATGCCATCTGACGGCTGACTCAGGCATCGCGTGCGCTCATTGGCCAAATCGAATAGCGCGCCCTTTCTGTTACTCACATCCGTCACTCAAATTGCTCCCAGAGATTGCAGCAGAGCGAGAAAAAATATGTTACACCTTAAAAAATATTATTAAATAAAACAATGTATATCCATGCAAAATAAGTACTCCCCTGTACCTGATTACCTAGTAAATAATATGTAGAGTTATAGGTAAAGGGAGTCTTAGGTAAGTAATTATTTTCTCTAACAAGTATATATTATAACAATTTATGGTTGTGTCCTCGTTGAGTGCTCAGACCAGAATGCCTCCCGCTATCCAGCCCTTGTCAACTATGATCAAGTCCTTGGCTATCGCAAATTTAGTCAAATTAACATCCAATAATCGAAATATTAATTGACCGTATAAAAACACAATGTTTTACATACTAACAAAATACATAACAATTTTAACAAGTATATCTATTAAAACCTTACATTGGTATATTTATAATGATTAAATTTCTCGTAAACATTTGCATGGAATTGAAATAAAGGAAAATCCCCGTCGAAATTATATAGCACAGTCAATAATAATTACATATACCTTCAAAATTATATGCTTACAATCATAAAACGATCTTCATCATCTACATGATTTGTTTGATCATCAATCTATCCATACTGAGATTATAAATGCGAAACTCTGTTTGTCCTCTTCACACTTAAGCCACTGAACCTATTTAGATAAGATTCGGTGTGGCGATTGTTTGAGTCTAGAGGAAGGAGCTCGAGCTCCTTTTTTAATTGGTTGAACTAAAAAGGAGAAGGGAAAATGGGGTATGACGGTTTTTGTACTTTGGATAAAGTTTTATACATTTCGAGTTAAGCCGCAGGTACGTAGACGGCTAAAACGATTTAGATAAAACTCATTATGTAGATATAAGTGTCACGTCATATGTCGTTGTGACGTAGACCTCAACCGGACTACTTCTTGAATAAACCACAGCCCTAATGATACGGTTGAATATTAAGACAATACCAATATATATTTAAATAAATCCTTGTCTAGTCAATTAACGTAACTTTATTGTTTGTATTTTTCGCATTTATATTCGTAATAATATGACAAGTTATATAGTATTTCTATATAGGTAACGTAGTATGTATTTATTAACAGTTAAATCAAAAAAATTAACGTAAATGTTGATATATTTTTTATTTGAAATTCAACATTCTGAATAAGGTACACAGATGCCATTTTTGTTTCTCAAGTAACCATCTTTACACTCGCATGATGGTAAGAAGCAGTCACTAGAAATACTTGGACACGGCGGTGGATTTATCAAATCTTCACAAGTCTTGCCACATTTTGCGAGAGAACATGTGTAAAACTCTTCATTTACTGGACAGCCTGGAAAGATAAAAGGAAGTTACTGTTCATTCTGTGGTCGTAGATAATTAAAAATATATACATAAATCACTGTACACTTTAGTTTTATGTGTGATTTCCGAATGAGACATACGTATATACTACAATAGTAAAAAAAATTGTTTCCGATTTATTGAAACATTCTAATTTTGCCAAAAGTATGCAACGTCCCTAAACAAGCTAAAAATAAACAATAATTAAGAAGTTTAAGACTAAAAAAATATCGATCGAAGCGACGAATTGAATAAGTTCACAATATATTGAAATGTAGCATAATGTTATCAATCATTAACGACGTACCATTTGCGGTAAAAACTTTATTATATCGTTAATTTAAAAAAACTGACATTACTCAAAGAGTAATAATGTACGAAGTGGCTAATCGAATAATACTTTAGCTTTACTCAGTCAATTAAAAAATTGAGAGCAACTTGAACTATCTAAACAGTCTTTAATTCAAATGTTCGGTTAATCTAATTTCAAACTTAATCATTTTTTTTTTTGTTTATAGACCTAATTTGATCAATGAAAGTAAATCATATAAGAAAGATATTATACCGCCAAATAAACAGCCAAACAGTAACACAACAATACTGAGTAGTATTGTTGTGTTCCGGTTTGAAAGGTGAGTGAGCCAGTGTAACTACATACATAGGACACATAACATTTTAGTTTCCAAGGGTTGTGGTGCATTGGCGATGTAAGGAATGGTAAATATTTCTTAGAGTACCATTGTCTATAGGCGGTGGTGACCACTTACTATTAGGTAGCTCATATGCTCATCAAAACCTATGCCATAAAAAAAATACTTTTTCACTTCACGTTTTAATTATTTTACTCATTCGATGTGTTATGAAAACTTACCGCGTTTATTTTAATTAAAATGCTTACATAATTTATATGCAAGACCATATAATTTTAATCATAATTTTTCCAATTTCATTAAACTTAACATGCACTCTATCTGAATTAAATTTCACAAGTCTTGAAAAATATTGCCTTAATTCTTAATATTTATCTTATGTGAATCTTATTTAATTTTCTTAGTATCAATCAGTCTAATGTCGCTTCGCCTCGTAAATCAAATAATAATTCATTTGTTATAAAGGTTCCATTATCAAAATTATATTTCGTTGTCGTGCATTCTGTATTGTTTGGAAACAAACGCTTTGACAAATCAAACCTTCACGAATGTATTGTCTTTTAACTTGAATTGAAATTACTGAACATATTATATTGACACTATTCGGAAATTTTGCCTCTGATATATACATGTTATTATAAAATAATTATATTAAATATTAATGATGTTCTGTTATTATTACGAAAAGACGAATATTTACGTCGCTTTTTAGTTTAGCATGTACCGCTAAACCTCCTGCCATTAACGATGTTATTATTACACGAGACGGAACCAAATCCACGTATGGTAAAAAATATATTGCTAGTGTCAAATACCGACTCGAACCATAAGGTTTTGGTAATTTGTTTATGAGATTTAAATGATTTAATAAAATATCAACGTGACAGATTAAGTAAGAAATTATTAAATAATTAAATTATTACAAATAAACGCTTATTTTATTTATTGTTTGTCTAAATCAATTATGTAATAATAATACTTAAGATTTAAATTATTTATTATTGTATTGATAACATTGATATTAAATAAGACGCTAATTTGACTCTTCTGTTCATTATTGTGAATCGTGTGATTTGTAATGAAGTTTATATAAGTTCCTTATAGAACACTTTTTCCTGGACCAGCAACGTGTTAACATTTAAGGTATGGTATAATTTTCTGATAAAGTATAATTGTTATTGCTCGTTAAATTATTGATAATTTATGTTTTCTTTTGCAATTATCAAGATACATAGTTAGTATTAAGGTAATTGGTGTAAATGTAAATATTAATTAAGACGATATTACCATTACTATAGCTATTATAATGCTTAAATGAATATTTATGGTCCATAATATGGTCTTTTATTGTCTTATAACCTACAAATATTGTAAAGTAATAAAGAGATAGAAAATTTTCTTAAAATATTCTAACGTAATGTTTTTTAACGCATGTTTAATTTTAAAAGAATAAAATAATAATTTGGTCGTTTATAAATGTGAAATTAAATTTGCGTTTTTCTTTTTAATCAAATTCGAAAAACTGACCTGTCTTTATTGTGGATAAGATGTCTTTATGTAGTGTATACTCGTTATCATACCCAAACCAATGTTAAATTGTGTTTTAAAATTGGAACAATAGCTTCTCCAATAATAATATAATCATTAGAATAATGGTATAATTAAATCAAAATATTCATTTTCAATAATAACTATGGTAAGAAACAATCGAAATTCAAAAACCGCTTACAAACGATGAGATCCCGACTTATTTTAATGTTAATGAAGCAATTACTGGCACAATTGTGGTAGCGGTTTGTCAAAAGTCAAAGTCAAAGTCAAAAATCTTTATTCAATATAGAAGTGTTTGCACTTGCTTATTGATTGTCAAAAATCTACCACCGGTTCGGAATTTAGCACCTCGGACCTGAGAAGAACCGGCGAAAGAAACTCAGCGGGATATATTTTTTTTTCATTTTTTTTAACCATTTTCCATGTAGGTACAATGATAAGTATATATTAGTTGTTTGAAACAGCCTGGAGGCGATCATTTCATTCCCAAGGTGTGCAGTCAACTAAAAAGTCATTAGTGTTGTAATATCCTTTAGCACACAAACGCTCTTTAACGACTCTTTTGAATTTTATAATTGAATAATTTTGAACGTTTTCTGGGATCCTGTTGTAAAAACGTATACATTGCCCCAAAAAAGAGTTACTAACCCTGTGTAATCGGGTACTTGGAGTAACAAGTTTATTCTTGTTCCTAGTGTTAATAGAATGTACGTCACAATTTCTGGGAAAATCATTTATGTTTTTGCGTACATACATAACATTATCAAAAACAAATTGAGAAGCGACAGTCATTATTTTAATTTCTTTAAATTTACCTCTTAACGAATCTTTTGGGACCAGGTTATAAATTGCACGAATAGCCCTCTTCTGCAGTACAAAAATAGTATTAATGTCAGCTGCATTACCCCAGAGTAGGATGCCATACGACATTATACTATGGAAATAACTGAAGTACACAAGGCGTGCCGTATCCACATCAGTCAAAAGTCTAATTTTTTTTACCGCATAGGCTGCAGAGCTAAGTCTATTCGCCAATTTATTTATATGGGGGCCCCATTGGAGCTTAGAGTCTATTGTCATACCAAGGAACTCTGTTGATTCTAAAACATCTAATGCTTCCCCGTTTAAACGTACACTCGTTTTGACACATCTTACATTGGGAGTAGTGAATTTAATACATTTAGTCTTTTTACTATTTAACATTAAATTATTAACACTAAACCAATTTACTATTTCAGAGAGAGTATTGTTCACATCGTCATATATTGAAAGACGTCTTTTTATTTTAAAAATTAAAGAAGTATCATCAGCAAACAATACTATCTCGAGTTTATCACCTAGGAGATGTGGCAGGTCATTTATATAAACAAGGAAGAGAAATGGTCCAAGAATTGATCCTTGAGGGACCCCCACAGTAACTGGAGACCCGGGAGATCTCTTTCCATTTACATCAACCCTCTGAATGCGATTGCTCAGATACGAAATCAGAAGACTGAATGCAGTGTCCCTAATTCCATAATGACGTAGCTTCCTGACCAAAGTTTCGTGTTGCACACAATCAAAGGCCTTAGATAAATCACAAAATATCCCTAAGGCATCCTGTGACTCCTCCCAGGCCCTGTAAATATTTTTAACGAGCTCAACACCAGCGTCAGTTGTCGAGCGACCCCTTGTAAATCCAAATTGTTTCTTGTGTAGCAACTTGTTATTGTTAAAATGTACTAGCATTTGATTTAGTAATAACTTTTCAAAGATCTTGCTAAGAGTTGGTAGTACAGAGATGGGCCTATAGTTGTTGGGGTCTGATGTACTACCTGATTTAAATATTGGTAATACTCTACTATGTTTCATGAGGTCAGGAAACACGCCACTAAGGACACATTTATTAAATATAGTGACAAGGTAGGGTGCGATTACATCAATTATTGAATTGACTACCTTGACAGAGATCCCCCACAGATCGGCCGTTTTCTTAATATCTAGTGATCTGAAGGAACTTATTACATCACTTACACTTACTGTATTAAATTTAAAGCTAATATTACATTCTTCCACATGGTTTTTTAATAATGATTCAGCAACGGTAGGAGAGGAATTTAATGAGTTAGTTGTCGAAAATGGAATGTCAGCAAAAAAATTTTCAAAAACAGTTGCAACATCCCGATCTGAGGAAAATAAATTGTTGTCAATAGATAAGCTAAAGTCGGAGATGTTATTTTTGACTCTTCCAGTTTCACAATTAATAATTTTCCATGTCATTTTAATTTTATCAGGTGCCTCAATAATTTTTTTTTTTTTTTTGAATGATTTATTCCTATTAGATCCACTTTATCAAACCCTTTCCCAATTTATATTATATATATATATATATATAGGATATTCCTTTTTCCATACAACTGGCTAAAACAAATAAAATAATAAAAAAAAAACCCCGTCATTACTTTTTTTTTTTGGAAGCGGACTGTATGATCGATATTGGCGCGACTTATAATTTGTTAAAATGTTCCTTGTGTTTTATTTGGATTTGAAAGCTCAACTGAGTAAGTAGTTTACTTCAATGTGTATGATTCGGTGATTTATTCATGTTAAGATAAATTCAAAGTTAGAACTAATCTTGTTTTGTTAGTGAATTGTTTATAGTAATTTAAATTGTTGTCTTTTTTATCTGTACGCTAAATATATATTACAAATAATTATGATGATGAGATAATGTCCGGTTTCAGTCACACCGACCAATCCCCAGAGAGACTATCACGCAGGATATCTTGTAGTTCCCTAGTGTGCGCGCAAACACGAATGCAATCACGATTCTCTCACTTCACAATCCGATGATGTAGCAATTCCCATACGACCGATAATAATTCAGGTGCAAATGCAGACTTTGCGAGGCTCGGGGGTCTACGTAATTACAATTTCCATACCGTGTTTGAACCCAAGGCTTTGTATCTAGATTCTAAACCAAAACGTCTACAATAATTGTTGATTAAAATAAAAAAAGCTAGAATTTAATCACGATCCTATGAAATGGTGACAATAATGGCATGTAAATTTACCACTGCTGGGCTAAGGCCTCCTCTACCATTGAGGAGAAGGTTAGGAGCTTAATCCACCACGCTGCTCCAATGCGTGTTACTGAATACACTTGTGGCAAAACTTCGTTGAAATTAGACACATACAGGTTTACTCACGATGTTTTCCACAGCCAAGCACGAGATGAATTATAAACAAAAATTAAGCACACGAACATTCAGTGGTGCTTGCCTGGATTTGAACCCGTAATCATCGGGTAATATGCACGCGTTCTAACCACTGGGCCATTTCGCTCTTCATGCTATCCAATGAAGCGCTATTCCGATTGACAGGTTGAAAAATGAACCGAAGATTACAAAGATTTCATTGGAGATTTTCATTTTAAAATGTTTTCAATTAAATTACTTGTTATTAAACACTAATTGATAAAACAAGACTTATTTGTCTGAATAAACCTCAAACAAACAAACACTTCAGATGTTTCTATTTATAAATAAGAATCAAAAATAGCAACTAACTCGTTAAGTAATTGGAAAAATAATTCAGTGTTACTGGTCAAAGCAAGGAAGTCCGAGTCAATCTCAAAATAAATAAAGTAATAAGCTAAGCTTATTATTGGAACGTCTTATGTTGAAGTTAGTATATCTCAACCCTTTTAAAAGATATAGCTGAACTAAGGAAACTTATTTTGTGGTGTCTTAATCGCCGTTGTTAATGTTATCAGAAGATAATAAAATAGCTCCCGCTCAGGAATTCTATGAAAGTTATAGCTCTTTCAATTATCAACGCTTAAATTTATAATCCTTATATTAGTTTCATTGAAATTTAAGTAACATTATCACAGACAATATTATATATTTAATGAAATAACACATAACAGTGTCCAAGCGTGCGCAAATACACGTCCTATAGTCCTATCGGGCGGTAATTTGAAATGCTCATTTATAGCCTCTTTCGCTCCGGTAGTTACAGTCATGTGGTCATCAAGTACATACTAGACCCTCACTACTGTAACCGTACATAGTGAGTACACAGCCTTATAGTGAGTACACAAAACTCATTATAAAGAAGCAGACACAATACTCGACTCTTAACCTATTTTAAATCGGAAAAGAAGCGGTAAGTCAGCAAATAATTCAACAATGAGAAATTTTAAAGGCAGTCGTCGACGATAATGAACTACTTTTTTTTCAATGATGGTAATAAAAAGAGGCCAACTTCCGCTAGTTATGATTGTCACCAACAATCGAGGGTTCTGGATGAAGTCCGTCATTTAGCATTTTGTAACTCTGCATTCTTGAAACAGTTCACACTGGTCGATTTGTTTAAGATATTTTATAATATTCAAAAGCTGATGCAAAAAATGTTTCATAATATATTCTAAATTAATTTTACAATAACATATACAATATTAAAAATGTACATTACAAATCTAATCTTGAACATTTTTAGACAATTTCAATTATGGTTATCAATAGTTAAGGTTTAATTATGTCACAAGCTTATAAAAAATATATAATTCAATAATAATATGCCAAGTAAATCGGTCTCGTCAGCGGATATTTAAGACTCGTCAGGAATTATTACCCTGACCTGATTAATTATCATCTAATCCGATAAAACCGCGAAAGAAATTTACCGACATTTTTTCAACGAGTTTTGCTTATAGTAGTATGATATTGTTGCTATAAAAATATAATTAATGTCAACATAATATCAGTGATCGAATGTCATCAAGTCAAGAGGGTCACTCTTTAGTTCACACCTGTCTGCTATATACATATTCGTATTTATATATTTTGTGCTAGTTAGTTAACTTAAATTTACTTAGGTTTCTAAGTAAGTCGACTTTCAAGGTAAAATTTGAGGGCAATGTTTTATGTGTGATATTTAAATTTTTAGTTCTCTATTGTGATTGTGGATTGAGTTCGAGTTTTAATTCTTCGTTTCTTTTCAAACAATAAAATTCATATTTGGCAGTTATCCATACCGATTAAGTAATCTAAAGCAATGTTTACTAAAAAAAAACTCCCTTATCTATCAGCTTCTTTGTGTCAATATGCACGCGTTCTTACATAATTATTTCGTTGTTTATATATATAACAAACAATAAATAGAAGTTTAAAAATCGCGAATTAAACTTTATTTCAATAGAATAAGTCATAATTATACAGTTTTTATATTATATCAATCCAGAAATATCTGGTAATCGTAAAAAAATAAAAAAATCGACCAGTGAGAATGATTTTATTCCAATTCGGATGGACTCGTCGCCTGTCGCGGGGGATTATTAAAACTTTCCTTTCCTCATAATAAAGTTTCTTATTGAAAGAGCTTGGTTACATTTTTGCAGCATTAAGCTTTTCTTAATTGTAAAAAGCTCATATTGTTTTCTAATAATTCTACTTATAAAAATAAATCAATCAGGCTAGTATAATAGTTTATGTTGTTGCAACTTTATTAAATTTGGTCGAGTTGTTAAAATTATATTACATACCAATCAGCTGACGGTACGCTTACGTGTATTGTCAATATATCATAAAAGTTCTCGGCAACATAAAACACCCCCCAGTCCATAGAAGGCTAGCTTAGACAGGCCAGTCATCGGGGTGTCAAGATTCCAAGCGTTAGCGGTGACCTGACGTGTGACAAAAATGTTTAATCTTTCTCTCCCCGTGACTATTCTAAGCAGATCCCAGGCTTTCTAAGCTAAAACCTGGATCATGCCAATTTCGGATTGGTACCAGCCCGGAGCTTGAAAGTTACACCTGTTTACATCTTCTTCCCAATTGTATAAGATTTGCCATCTCATCAAATTATAAGAGTGCATCTGTATTTGCGTACGCTTTATAATATTTTCAGTGGAATTGGTATGTATGCCTTGGGATTGGTCACCGTGACCGCAATCAATCAGGAGCAAATCATCATCATAATAGCTTTAACGGTTTTTGGTTATTATTTTAAAGTCCTAAGTGAAATAATATGGATAAATTATGAAAGGAGTTAAATTGAATAAGAATCTTTTATATTAATAACGTAAGCCGATTTTTGTCCCAGTGATTATAGGACGATGGCTACACACAAAAAGTCGGTTAGGGATTCATTTTGAAGAGTTCCAGCCGTAGGATGTGCAGAAAAATAAAGAGGATTCTTGATTACAATTTACTAAATTGTTATGATTTAACAAAGAATTAACTTTAGAGAGCGGAATAAGTTACTGGCTGGCTAATGACGATTATTAAACAATTTTTTTTTTTCAAATAACAGTGTTTAAGTTGTGTAAAACTTTGGATGTTTATTCAAAACAAAATTAAAGTAAATTGTTATCGATAAATTCCAATTCTAACTAAACTAATGTATACTATTTGCCATTAAAAAAATCTTTGACAAAGGGTTCATAATTTTGGTGCCAAATTTAAATGAGTGACTTGCAGTTTACAACGAAATTAATTCAAAACAAAACCTGCCATAGGTTTCAAAATTTCTAAAAAATATATTGAATAAAGGCGAAGTTTCGCTGCCGACCCACTCGTAAATAATTCAAATCTCTGCCACAATTGTACCAATAATTGCTTCATTAACATTAAAATAAGTCCAAATCTTATCACTTTCAAGCAGTTAATGAATTTTTATTACAAAATTATTATCTTTCTACTAGTACTAATAACTTTCCACTAATTAATTGAATAATTGAAAATTAATATTTTTAACGCAATATAAAAGGCAAATATCGTTTTCATAATATCAATCTATACATAAAAAAAAATTAGAGTGTCTGTTTGAAATATTAAAATAACAGGTTTTTACTAAATGCAAAGTATGTATACACGGTACGTATACCGATATAACATTTTTTAAAATTTTTGTGTATCTGTCTGTTTGTTAAGGCTAGTCACGGGAATGGCTGGACCGATTTTGACGGGACTTTCACTGTCAGCAGATGTAATAAGGAGTAACTTAGACTACAACAATAACTTTTTTGATAAATTCAAACGCTCACGAAGTAGCGGGCACAGTCGTCCGTCATGAAATCAATCATAGAGACAACTTCATCAATATCGGTAACATTTAAAAACCATAAAATATAATTATTTTTATTTTTTTTCATTAGCAGCCCGTAAACGTCCTACTGCTGGGATAAAGGCCTCCTCTCCCTTTGAGGAGAAGGTTTGGAGCATATTCCACCACGCTGCTCCAATGCGGGTTGGCGGAATACACATGTGGCAGAATTTCGTTGAAATTAGACACATGCAGGTTTCCTCACGATGTTTTCCTTCACCGCCGAGCACGAGATGTATTATAAACACAAATTTAGCACATGAAATTTCAGTGGTGCCTGCCTGGGTTTGAACCCGAAATCATCGGTTAAGATGCACGCGTTCTAACCACTGGGCCATCTCGGCTCTAAAATATAATATGAATACATAAGTTTAACTTAAATAATTTTGATCGACGAAAAATGTATTTCTAAGTGGTATATTAAGTAACTGCTTAAGGTTTATTTTATGCCTCAGTTCCAGATATTCTCGACTTTAAATCTAATAAAAATTTGTAGAAGTTATTCAAATTTAAGCATTAATAACTGTTTTGATATCCGCTTTAACTTCGCAACGGTTTTCGTGAAAGATGCGAAATCTTTTAAAATTGTTACATCACAAACAATTTTTATAATTTTATCAAAGCAAACAAAAATGGCTTTTCAATAATTATCGAAATATTTATTTTAAATAATTATAATTTCTTTCCTATATTAATGTTAACATTTTCAGCTAAATCTTAAATAGTAATGCTTGGGCTAAAATTATTATTAGTTAAAGAAAATGAAAATGACCTTGGGTTAAAATCCAAGTATCAATTTTTTTTAATAAACAATTACCAATTCAAATACATTTTATCTGAACCTAAATATACTCGACGTATAAATTTAGTGTTAAAAAGGTCTTATGTAAATTATGTTATACAATAGGGGATTCACTTCGGGATTTATGTTTGAACGTTAGGAATATGGCAATAGATTTCTATTATGCAAACGTTTTTAAAGTTTATTTGACTTCTGTATATTTGACCATTATATTGTCTTCTACAGTTATATTAAAAAAAACTACCTGTGCCCGCGACTTCGAGCGCGTTTGAATTAAACTGATTTTTTTTACATGATTCTGAAATAAAAGTAGCCTTAGTTACTCCTTATTACATTAGTTATCTGCCAGTGAAAGTCCCGTGTGTCTGTCCAGCCGTTTCAGAGATTAGCCGAAAAAACAGAAAGACAGACAACATACACACAAAAATTGTAAAAAAATATATTTTGGTATATGTACCGTGCATTTAGTAAAAAACGGTTATTTTAATATTACAAACAGACACTTCAATTTTATTAAATGTATAGATAAATAAAAATAATAGACGAATATTAAAAAGTTATGACAAATTTTTACATAGAAAAGTATTTCCTGAGATGAAGGATCACTAAAAATGATGTTAAGTCTAGTATTTTCTCATTCTTACTCTCATTGCTTTGTTTTTTAATCAACGTTATTGGAAAGAGTGCGTCGTAAGGAAACCTGCACGTAACCGAAGTCAATAACGTATACGGGGTTGGTAGTTGATTTGTGCTTATGATGTACATTTAAACCACAATATCAAATATAAGATTTTAAACAAATTTTATGAATATTTTCTGAACTAAAGATGACTTAAAACATCTCATTAATGTACTTAGACTACAAATATTTTCAACTGCTACGCGGACGATTTCGCGGACAAAACCTAGTTTGAAATATGAGTGTAGATATAGAGCACCAAAATAGCGTAACATTTCGGTTACCCGTAGAATAATAGAATAGCACAATACTCCATAATAATACGTAAAAGATATAATATTTCATTTATGGACTAATGTGTTTATTTTCTTAAACAAATGACAGTAACGTCGTTCATTTGTTAACAAAACATACGTCGAGAAGTTTGTATGCTGGAGGTATTCTTTGTCAACAGCACGTGCATCGATCACGACACTGAGCGCACCATTCGATATTCTCACTAAGGATCTGGTGCAATTGACGCGTTTTTAACTCTTGTTTGGCAAGATATTATATTCGTAATCCGGTACTTTTTTATTTTTGTTATTTTGGATAATTTAATTATTTTTCACTATAAACGAGTCCCCGTATAATTTATACTTAATTAACGGATTTTTATTCATAATTTTTTAACCTACGTTTAAAACATATCAAAAAGTTATACACTTAAAGTTATTATTTTATTCTAAGTATGTATTTGGTTCGTTCTTATCCAAAATAATGACATCTTCAAAGATTCTCTCTGTAGCCGTTCTCACGTAACTTACTTGGACTAAGTATCTCTTATGATATGGCACTGCAATTCTATTTGCGCTTAAAATAAAATAGTAATTCCGTTTTTGAATTATTGACGTGTCTATGTAATTAATATGTCTGTGGAACACAAAGAATTTCAAAACAAGAATTGCCTGATTACTTTAACTCAGCAATCGTTCTTATCCGATTAATGAGATCTTGAAACTTTTTGCCTGTATTGATTCACGATCAGAAAACCCAAATAGTTGTCAGGGGAACTCGATTCTTCGCGTAATTGAATTTGGCTACTTCATGTTTGCTCCCACTTTTATTCAGTTTCGAAGTATCTCGGCTCTTTGTTGACCGTTCTTTGTTTAGTTTCTTGAAACTCGCTGGCTTCCTACTTGAAATAGCTCGTGGCTACGTACGGATATGACTGTTTGATGGTCCTCTAGAATAGTTCAAATTCGAGCGAATAAATACTTGTTAGTAGAAACTTAATTAAAATAGTTAAATATAAATATAAATCGAATCGTAATGAACAATACATTGAGACTTTTAATTTAGAATAGAAATATAATTTGTCACATATTTTATGTAAACTAAAATAACTGCTCTATTTATGAAATTTATTTTATTTTTCAAAATAACACAAACAAACTTATTTATATCTATTGATTTTTTTTCTTAAAAAAACACCTGAGTAACATAATTGGCACTTTCTTTTAAAAATATAAAATTGAAACTTATAAAATTAAGTTGAAAATATATTTGATTAAATGTTTTAATGAAGGAGGTTAAGCTATCTCTTTCTCCAAAGGATGTACGGTCCACTTTGCTATTCAGTAAAATTTAAGTTGTGATTCGTATAAAACTAAAACATCAGTGGATCTCCAAATAAGCATTACAAAATCTACCTCAACCAAGGCGAAGTTCAATCACGAGGAGATAACTGACTTCAAACACAATAAGCTAGCCACTAAACCAAATCAGTTATTGAATATTCAACAGGGTAATAGAAATCTTAATAAATCTTGAAACGGAACTAAATTAACTTTGCCCTGAGTTTTTTATTTAGTGTATGATCAATAATCAAAACAAAATATATATCTTTTTTTTTTTCAGTAGCCTATCAACGAGGATCATTAATTCATTTTTTTATTTATCATAAATTATAATTTGTATATAAAAATATATTTAAACATTCCTCTCATGTTATACAAACAGAGAATAATGTTACAAGAATTGTTTGTCAACAAACATCCAAACAAAGAAAACTCTACCTGAGCAACCGTTTCGACGTTCCTATTCGAATCATCCGAAACCTTCATTCGTCCAAGCCACTAGACGATTGATGAAATTAATCAATATTCGACTACAATACTGAATAAGACACAAAACCAAAACACGATATGTTTCACATTCAAACAACGATATTGTTTGTCTCCACTGTTTATTGTAGATCCAATACGCACGACAGCGATTAACAAACATTTGAACACGATGTCCACCCAACAATTCAATTAAATAGAACGTGATGTAGCAATATCTCAAAAGGATTAACAATCATCTATATAATTTTAAGCCTACAAAAAGTGTATTCCATCACTTGATAAAAGATAGATAAGTCGTGAGTTTTATTCTAATAATTGCTATTTAATCTATAAAAATATATATTGGGGCATTTGTGGCAATCGTGCAGTAGTCTCACCTGGTGAAAAATAAGATATAGTATAAAGTACGAATAAAGCTACTACCGCCCATGGACATCTGTTACACCGTGGGGTGTGCAGGTGTGTTGCTGGCTTTTTTAGAACGAGCAGACTCTTTTCTTGAAGGCACCCAAGTCAAAAATCACAGGCGAGAGAAAATACTCTGTGTTTTATACGTAATAGGAAATCAGACGTGCTATTAGATATATAATACATAGAATACATTTTAGATTTGAATCGAAGATGTAATATGTAATAATGTAATTACACTCACTTAGAACCTCTTGAGTGCATTGACCTATCCAGATGGTTTTGCACAAAGCCTCACATCAGTAATGTCTAATTTTACATATAATTGCTTCCCTCATCCCATTTACTTGCCGTGACATAGCGTTGACAATATTTGACTGACTTTTACCGCCAGCTATATTTCCCTTACCTCAGGAATGCTTTTTGCTAGTCGGTTAATTTTCGTTTGGTGTACATATGGTTGAGATTTAATTGTTCGATTTATGGATACGCAAAGCAAAAAATATCTTATGAAACGCGTGGTTGAGAATCTGTCGATACTACTCTGCGGGAAACTACTTAAATAAATGTTAGCCGCCAAAATATATAAAAATGTATCAACATATTTTGTTAAGCTTAAATTGTTATTAGAAGGATTCTTAAAAGGATTTTTTTTTTAATTTAATCAAACGGTAAATCGGGTGGATTAACCTATTTTTTTTTTTCTCCTTTTTATTTGGTTAAAAACAGCGCTACAATTTGCATATTGTTCTAAGTTAACTCGTTAATTACCTTTTTTATAGCGAGATAAAAAGTATATTTCAAAAGAATTTTGTGTCAAAATGATATATAGTGATTCCGTTGTTTTATTTTATGAATTTATTTTTAGATTGCGTAAATTTGAAACGAATGATATAATAGTGGAGCTGATTAGCTTAATACTAATAAAATAAGAAACTATTTATACTTCAAAAAATGTGGAGACGTTTTTTTAAACAATTATCTGAAAAAAAAAACGGAACCAATATACTTATTAGCTGCGCTTTGCAATGTCGGTAACATTTTAATTTGTACTATTGACGTGAGTATTTCATACGCAGTAATAAACAGTTTTCATAAAAATTATGTTGATACAATAATTTCATTTAAAAAAAAATAAGTTTGTTTAGGTTTTTCCATTCGCAAGTCGTAGTAAATCCTTCTAAGTTCGGACGTTAAAGTGTCTTATACCGATACAGCTTTCCCTCAATTCTCTTTACTTGTCTCAGTATTCTTTCAACCTCCATCGGATTTTCTCTGGAAAGCCTCTTATCCTATTTTCTTGTCTGTATGGTAGTTTCAGCCCCGCAGCGCTGTTTGGATGTTATTTGTATTTTTTATCTTCGACAGCTCTTGAACGGATCGTTGTATATTTTGTTCCTATTCAGATTTGTAAATTCGAAAACCTTTTGATGAAAGATTTTATCTTTCATTGATTTCATCTTATAGATAAAAATATGGACAACAGTTTGGTTTTAAGGTAACTAATATGAAATTCTGTGATGTTGACATTAAACACGTGATTATAACTCTGGGGAAAACCAAATATAGATGTAATATATTTATAAAAGTATAAATTGAGTGATATTATCCTACTTACGTTTAATTATAATAGGTTTTTTCCACATGTTAATATAATATGTGATAATGTATATATTATCACATATCCTCAATAACATGAATGTCCTAAAATTTTACGTATTCGCTCGTTATAGACGACTAGTCATCGCCCTCAGCTTCTCTCACTATTTAGGGGTTTGTTGTCCTACTTATACCAAAATTCATCAAATTCGGTTCAGTGATTTGGTTTAATAATACGAGCCATAAGTGTAATGTCATATTATAAATTTCGTTTCGGAATTAATCCAAATAAAAATATCTCATTACCTCACTGAAAGGGCTTTCAACTTTTACTCTGAAAATATGATATAAAAATTGCTCTAGACGGACTTTTTCCGGTATCGACAACATGTAAATAAAACTACCTTAAAAAAAACAAGGCTGTTGTATTGTATTTGCTTGAAATGTAACTGAGCCCTTGTAGTTGTCACACAAGGGAACTAGAGTCAAACATTGACACATACTAGACATTAGATTCAATGGTTTATTGTGGGCCGCGCATATAAAGCGTATATATATGAGTGTTATTTATACATATGAACTTCTAGTAGAGTAAAGATATTAAGCAATACATTACAGCATCAAATCAACAAACTTTTCATTTGACTTGCTATAATGAATAAAAAAAATAACTAATTAAATCAAAAAATAATTATTCCTTTATATATATTTAAAAAAAATACTATTCGTAAAAGAAAAATTTGCTTATCTACCTTACCTGCACTCTTCCTCTCATAATTTTATGCGTCACTTGATGTACAAAAAAAAAAACTTACTAGAGCACTCGGAGCAAATTTCATTAACAAGTCATAACCAGGCGACGTCTAAGTATCCATTAGGGACACGGAACCTTGTTAAGTTAAAATTTAAACCTGCGCAATCTTTTTCCTTTATCATATATAACACCGTGCCATATGTGATAATATAAATTTAGTTTATGATATATTATTTTGTATAAAATATGAAATTGTACTTGTATGATATTTAACATTGCGTGAACTGTACTATAAGCTACTTGCAGAAGCATAACTTCGTAACATCAATTGAATTGCAAATCAATATTATCAATCCAAACAATAAATATGATATACTACCAGACTGGTACTGGACCATTAATTTGATTGGCTTAAAGTTCTCGTATTATCACAGCTCAACGTTTTATTCCCCTCTCCCCGCTCCGACGTCGTACGGTTTAAATTCATACAAAGTTACCCGACCCATCCTTCTCAAACTCAATTATAAGTGTCAGCAGAAGGACTAACGATTTTAAAAATATAGATTATATTAAAATAATCACTTAACGCATACGAATAAAATTATTATAAATCTCATACTTTCGTGATAAGCTCAAAAAGAATGAAGACATTATATGTTTATCTTAAGCATGCCCCAAATAAACATGATTAAAATAAATTTAAATTGTATCAGACTTAATTTGGAGTGAGATGATAATCGCATGACGAATTTCACAAATTCATAGATAAATTTTAGATTATGTATGTAATTCCTTTGGGTATTATTTTATTAGTTTTAGCATCGCTTTCATTTGTTTCTGTTTAGACTAATGGTTGCGTGTTTTAGGCATAAGCCTAAACACTATTTTGCCGAGATCGACCAGTGGTTAGAACACGTGCATCTTAACCGATGATTTCGGGTTCAAACCCCGGCAAGCAACACTAAATTTTTATGTGCTTAATTTGTCTTAATTCATCTCGGGCTCGGCGGTGAAGGAAAACATCGTGAAGAAACCTGCATGTGGGATATCAACGAAATTCTGTACCGTGGTGGAATATGCTCCAAACCTTTTCATCAATTCGAGAGGAGGCCTTAGCCCAGCAGTGGGAAATTTACAGGCTGTTAATGTATTAAGCTATTTTGTTTAAAGTTTTATAAATATTAACATTAAAAAAAAAGTTCAACTTACCGCAATCAGTTACTGGTACACAAACGTCATCATCATTTCTGCGATAACCATCTTTACATACGCATTGAGGCTGACAATCTGGACCAGATCTTATACATTCTTGTGGTGGCTGACTGAGACCTCGGCAACTCTCAGAAAAACATGGCGGTGGACAAGAATTCCATACTTCGTTGGGTCGTGTACAGTTCACTGGTGCTGTGTGAAGGTAATAAATTATAAATATTTCCTACAGTATACACACAGACACACACAGTTATTGATTAGAAAGTATTACCTAACCGAAATACAGAAAATTTAAATTTAAATCCATTAAAATATATTGTATTGACTTCAGCTCAACTTACGACATTCAGAAGCTAAGATGCATCTGTTATCTGTCAGGCTAAGGATTTTGTAATTCGCTTTGCAAAAACAGCCAGACGGACATGGGTATGGAGGAGAACACGCAATAAATCCCCGATTGTCATTTTCTGGACAATAATTTCTTGGACATCCAGCGTTACAATACACAAACGTTTTGTTTTGACCACACGGGTTACCACCTGAAAACAAAAACACTTAAATATTAATTTATAATTGTATGATGATAATATTACGTATATAGATTATTCTGCATCAAAGACATATATTATAAAACATTAATAAATTAAATTGTATTATTGTCAATTCGGTTGCAATTTTTTTCTTAAGTTTGCAACCTCAGAACTCCATCATAATTAATGAACCGATTTGATATATATATATTTTTTTATTTTGGAATAATTTTTTTTTTATTGGATATAAATTGAAGTCGTTTATTAACACGCTTCTATTAGCTTCACTTGTAACTACGCTTGTAACTATGTATTTAAGAAAATCTTCGAATCTTAATTTGACCCACTTCGATTAGGATGAAATTTTGCTCACGCTCTGAGTTCTGATGACAATACACGACTAGCTAAGAAACGTCACTATAAATCCAATACGGCGGACTGGCTGTTTTAAATCCATGATAATGATATAAAATGAAAGGGTTTGCTGTCAGGAATTCGAAAAAAAATGTCACGTGACTTAAATCCAATATGGCGGGTTGGCTATTTGAAATGCACCCCCATGATATGGGTATTAAATGAAAGGGTACTTTAAGCTAAAACCGTGTTTTTTAGTTTTTTTAAACTATTATTAATTTATTTTGTTAAAATGTTCTATTATTTTATTGTCTTTGTTCTTTTCAATTGAAGTGTACTGATAAAATACTTATTTTTAATAATCAACATCATCAAGGATTACCTGGACAGTCGTCTGGTGAAATACATTGTCCTTCCTCGGAGAGAACGTAAAGGGGATTGCATTGGCATCCATAGTTCTCACATTGTGGCTTACAAGTGCCATTTGGGTTAGAGCAGGTTGAGACACATTGCCTTGGGCATGCTGTATAGGATGCGTTACGATCGCCGTTGCATTTTGAATATTCTGATAAAAATTGAATTAATTACAAACAAGCCTAGCAGATCATTTAGTAATTTCTCCTTTGATTTGTCAAGTGTTAAAACAAGATAACACGTTGAAATGTTTATTTTATTTTTAAAGTTAAGATTTTTGAGAAAATTGACAAACAAATCTCACATTTAAATAACAAATAGATGGATACTTTGTACACAAGATCCTACATAAAATACAAAAATTCTGATACAGAAATTATAAAGGTTGCTTATTATCATTCAAAAATAATTAAGAAAAAAAAATGGCTACAAATATTAATGAAGCAGACAAGAAAATGTATATATCTACTGATCTAACAGTAGATGTTCTTACAGAAAAGTATGAAATAAAGTAAATACTTACGAGTGTACCACGTCATGTACTTAAAAAAATTGAGCCCAACAAATGCGGCTTTAACCGATTTCATCCGAATATAGAATTATTGATGACTATATTTGCAAGCGATATAATAATCTTCTCTTTAAATTTAAAATCGCTTTATTTCATAAACTATCAAGAGCTATGAGAATTATAATAACACTTACTTTTACACTCCTCGATTTTAACACATTGGCCTCCTTTCTCTGACAAAATGTATCCCGATTCGCATTTACAGGGATCAGGTGTCGACGACAAAGTTTGAGGACAATTCGGAGGGTTTGGTGTGGAACAAGTTGGTGTGCAATCGCACAAACTTTCACCTGTAAATAGATTTAGGAAATATTTTTTTACTATTTAAATTCTCATTATGTGAAAAGAGCCAATGAAATTACACATTTTACAATGTGTATAACACATGAATTGTATTATCAGGTCTTCAATTTATATTTATTAATTCATAATGCGTTTTGTGATCAAGGATAATATAGTGAGGGAAGCTGCGTGTGCCGGGTGAAATTCTACCATATTCATATCCACAAAGACGTGTTACTGCATTGTACTGGAATAAGCTCCAAATCTGCTCACGAAGAGAAGAGCTCTTTCACCAGTAGTAGGACATTTACAGATACTATAATCTTCCCATTCTTAAATATTTAAATTTTGGATGCACTTTGGCTTATACTAATCTAGTTTAAAATACAGATTGAATTACTTGGCGAATCCGGTGACGAAGATGAGCTGCTTGTATATGCAAATGACGATGATGACGACGACGATGACGACTGCGAAGAAGAACTTGCTGATGAAAACGATGAAGTCAATCTTGAATTATCGTTTTCATCTGAAATTAAATTAATCCGTACTATATAAAATTCTAATACAATGTCATGAAGTCATTTCTAATAAGCATCAAAGATGGAGCTGAGATAGTTTATTATTTAAGTTAGGTAGACAGTAACGGACCAGATTGTAAGTGGTCACCACCAGATCACCAGGTTGTCAATACACTACCTTGTTAACTAAGACGTTAGGTTCCTTGTATTGTCGTCACCCGGACTCAATCTTTAAATCAGACCCACAAAAATAAAAAAAACTTAATATTGATATTTAGTGATAGAATATGACGTGATGTCTGGGTGGTACTTACCAAGCCGGTCATTCACAAAGCGTTACCACGAAATTCGTTCCGTATATAAAACTCAATGTCATATTTTTTTCGAAAAGATCAATTTACTTTTTCGGATAGACAATTACCAAAATTATTTAAAAGGTTCTTAAGTGCTAACGCGTATGCATGACAAAATAATTTTCCATACAGAAAATTAGACATAGAAAGTTAAAAACTTCACTATATAATTTTACGGCGCTTAGCAGTAAGTTAATTCCAGTTAATTCTTGTGCAAGCCTGCCTGGTTAGGTTACCACCCATATCAGATATTCTACCGCTAAACAACAGTGTGTTACGGTTAGAAGGGTGAGTGAGCCAGTGTAACTACAGGCACAAGGGGCATAAGATATTAATTCCCAAGGTTGGTGGCGCATTGGCGATGTAAGAAATGGTTAAAATTTGTAACGGCGCCTTTGTCTATGGACGGTGGTGACTACTTACCGTCAGGTGGCCCATAATATGCTCGTCCGCCAAATAATGCCATACAAAAAAAAAGTTTTGTAATAAAGATTAAAATCGTACTTACATATCGGTTCGTCGTAATCAAACGATGCAGGAGGTGATAGAGCTAAAAGATTAACAAGCAGCTTAAAATTGGTAATATATATTAATAATTACTATACTTATAAGATATATTTTTAAAAAAAATGTGTACGTATTAAAGATCATACTTAATTTATTTATTGGAACACGAAATCCAATTCTCAATATTTGATATTGCAAAAATTCAAGTAAGGTATCTTTTATACAGTCGAATTGGTCCAGTAGATAAGACGCGTAATCAAATTTAGAAAATAAACGCCGTGAGGAAACTTATGTGTGTCGGATGATATTCTGCCAGTGTGTGATTACCCGAGTGATAGAGTGCGGTGGATTAAGCACCTTGAAAAAGAGGTAACCTTTGCCCAACATTACAAAAATAAGAAGGTTTAACTTTTTAAATAAAACTACATTTAAAATTAACAAAATTATAAATAATCACTTTTTTAACAAGGAATCTAATATAAAAATATATTTAAGTATATTCCTTGATTAATATATTATAAAATACAACATATGTTACTTACATTGACCTTCCGAAATAAAAAAAGAAGCCGATATGAATATTACAAAAAACACAAACATCGTGACTGTTGTGTCTCGATTAACTCATTTAAATTTTTAATAGTCTTTTGTTATATACAACTAATAATAGTGAATACATAATGAACGTACTAAAAAAATCGTTCAGTATTGTAGGGAATGGTTCCGTAGTAAAAAAAAAAGAGTACTTCGTAACGTTCTGTAGCTTATTTGAAACCCATTTTTAGTATGTACTTTGGTTCAAAGACATTTATAACCAATGAATCAACCATTAACTCATTATTAATAATATTTAAATAAAAAGAAGAATTAAATAATAAAATTACACGGTAATATATTGCAAAACCCGAGTGCCATGCAATATTAACTTCCCAAAAATTTATAGCCATGATTATGGAGTCATGAAGTATGAAAACATTACTCTCGATTTTAGAGCAGTCATGTAAATAAATTCTCCGGAGAAATTTTCGCGAATATGTTTACTTTCGAAATCCAAAAATTTTTTTAAATGTTTTGCTATCATACTTATAGTATAAGCTTAGTTCTACGCAAATATGATTACTTCGATTGACATTAAGATTTATGTACAGCAATCGAATAGTACCTACTTCACTCTAAGGTACAAGATACGGCTACGTACAAGTTCATGTGGGTAGGTACCATCCACTCATCAGATATTCTACCGCCTAACTTATACATATTATATACTTAGTATTGTTGTGTTCCAGTTTAAAGGTCAGGTGAACTAGTATAACGGTAGGCACAAGAGACAGAACATCTTATCGCCCAAGCTGCGCATCGGTAATGTAAGGAATGGTTAATATATCTAACAGCATCAATGTCTATGAACGGTAACTTACCATCAATACTTGTTGACTTCCAGATAGGATGTATTATATACAGAGGTATATAATTGTATTTAAATAAAATAACTTTTATTTTTAAATATTGAAAAAGAGTAACTGCTGAATTTCTTTCCGGTTCTTCTCGGTTGAATCTGCATTCCGAACCGGTGATAGATTCACTTCAAGTAGTTTGTTAAATGACGATTCAAAATTGCTTGTAAAAGCCTACTTGAATAAAGTGTGTTTTGATTTTGAACCCACCCTCTACCTATTACAAAAACTATAATAATAATTCATGTGTCGAACGCTAAAATTATGCATGGGAGATTTAAAAACCTAACGAAATATCCGCAAAAAATTGACCGGTACCAGTAATACAATTTCTACATAACCAAAGTCATTCGCAACTGCTATACTTATAATAAAGAGGCCATTTAATGTTATAATGTTATCACTAATAACAACGTGTCGTTTATCATTTTTGCATTTTTATTCATCCTTTTCAAATGTTGTAATTAATAGATTGTTAAACTCTTTGCGTCGACGACTTTTGTTCCAAGTAGTCGGTATATTTAATCAAACATATAGTTGAATAACACCTGCTGTTCAAATAATAAGACCAAGTTGTATATTCTGCGTCACAAAATAATTTTAAGTTAGTAATTATTCTAAATACTTCTTAAATTATGATTATAAAATATAAAGAATATTAATTAAAATTCGGTGGTAGAACTACGAATTTTTCTACTACTAAAAGTAATGATTATTTTTATGTTCCGGTTTAAAGGGCGTATAAGCCATTATAATAACAGGGACGAGAAACAAACGTATTCCTATTCCTGGCACTGTTAAATATAGTAAACTATTTACAAACTCACCATAAGGCAGGCACCTTTCTCGTTGGCTTTCATAAAAGGCATATTTAAAAACACTACTACTATAAACAATTTTTTGAGAGTTTTTTTCCAAATTAATTACTTATAATATCTAAGTACTATTACCATAATTAATATTAATTTTTCATATTTATTTTTTGTTTCAGTTTTTAGTAGAATTGAAACTTTAAATGAACTACACTAAATAATAGATTTTTTTAATGCTATATACATCTTTATATCAAAGTAATTGAGAGGTTTTTTTTTTTTATAAAATTGGTAGTCGAACTTTCAAGTGTGATGATAAGCGGTCACCAATAAACATAAGCATCGTTAAAATATTAATCATTTCTTACAACTGCAATGTCACCAACTTCGGAATTTTTGTAGGTACATTGTTGTTGTCAATCGAAAAAAAAAAATCAAATATAAGCAGATCTCTAAAATATATACACCAAAGACTGCGAGGGCATTTCTTATTGCATAATTGTAGCTCGTATGTGATATGATGTTTTCCTCCTTTGGTTACTACCAGAGAAAAAAAACATCTCACACACATGTGTCGAATGTAATTCTGCCATAATTATGTGTACCCATCTATTAATTCATGTTGGAGCAGCATGGTAAACAAGCTTCAAGTCTGAACAGGACGTTTTGTAGGTTTCCAAGTCGCATGTATATAAGGCGAAACCTCCAGGAACGGTTCGTTATTCGTAACTCAAAAAAGATCGGGTTCCGATTTACAATAACAGTTATTTCACCCTAAAGGAAAATATAGTTTCTATAATTGTATGATCTATAAGAAGAAATATAAGTAAATGTTGTGATCCAAATAAAGAAGAATATTTTTTTCAGTACATATAGTAATATCGTAATTCCTCGTTTTCCCTTATAAATCCTTTTGACACCAAATTGTCTCCATTGTATAAGAATTCTCGAGATCCTACGTAAAACTGAAAAGTGGAAGTAAATCCCAGCTTTTAGGGGAGAGGCGAAGCTTAGCGGAAATCCTGGGAAAACAGATTCGCTATTGCAAAATAAGTCATCTGGAAAACAAACGTACAAAACATGAAAGGAAAAGAAATTGTTCAGCTCAGGATCAAAGTGTTTGCTTTAAAGAATTTTTTGTGTATTCAGACTTCAGGTAGGGTAACTTTATTTGAATAATTTTAAATATCCATTTTTTAACGAAAAACAACTAATCCGATTGACAACTTTACATCATGATAGCTTACAGTTCCAAAACGAAGATAATATATACAATTTTGTATAGCATGTAAAAAGTATAATTTATTAAAAAATAATTTAACTGTATCGTTAGTTTAGTGGCTATATGGCCACATACTTGAGATCCTGTTTCATAGGTATATGAAAGCGGGGAAAAAGGAGTGCCCTTGTGTTTTTGCACGCAATGCACTATATCTCAAACAGTTGACTAGGGAGGGAGGGAGGTTCCCTTGAGAATTTTTGCCGTGGCCAGAACAGGTGAAGAGGACGTCATCATAAAATAATCAAGTTATTGTAGATGTAAAACCTTTCTGGACGAGTTGCCCTTAGACTGTAATAAAAACATCAAACTTTGTATTAAGTGGTCTGAACCTTTTATTAAGAATGACGGAAACTGCTTTCTTAATCTTGGTTGACTTTATGAATTTAAATTAAATAAATCAGCGAAATATTTTTAAAAATATGATTGGCAAAATACTCGATACTAAATCAAATGTTTAGTGTTTCTAAAAGTTGATGAATGTCAAATACTTATACGTTAGATCGATGATTGCATCCACTTTTATATATTTCTATAATAATTGATATTATTATCTCTCAAAGATCAAATAAACCTAACAATTATAATAATTCGTTCAATTGATTCTCATATTGTTATTTATAGATTTCAATCGGAGTTATTTATTGCTGGCTCTGGGGTCCCTCAGGGATCAAATTTGGACCACATCTTCTTCAACATTTTCATTAACGACGTGTTTTCTAATTTTAAACATTCACATTTTTAGTTATATGCAGACGATCTAAAATTATTAAAACGCAGGAAGACTTGGTGTAAACAAAATATAATGCAATCAAATGTATAAAAATGTCATCGCATTAATTCCATAAGTAAAAAAAACATAAACACAATAAATATAAAATCGTTAGTATGAAAATAGGCAAAGTGGATACTTCTCGAGATCGTAGAGAGTAATTCTTGACTTTAACTTTTGACAATTTACATATCTCATAGAATATGTAATGAACTGCATTATAGTCATTGGGATTTGTATTGAGAAGAGGTAGGGAGTTCCATAGTGCTTCTACAATTATAGCGTTATACAATAGTTTTGTTACTAGTAAATTGGTGTACTATCCCATTGTTAGGCCAGCGCAATATAAAATTCATATAGCTTATAGAAAGAGTAAAAAAAACGGATGAAATGCCTCGCACATCGATTTCTTGAACCACATCAGGATTACACTACGTTACTAGGCTGAAATTAATGACGGACATGCGAAAAAATTACGCGACGTAACTTTTCTATATAAGATCCTCAATAATACTATCGATTGTTCCCAATTATTCGATTAAATCAATTTAAACTTTCATACAAGAATTTCTAAGAATATTCCTCTCTACTAATTCTTATATCCATTAACCACTAACCTAGGAAAGCATATAATTTAAAGTTCAATTATCATATGCATAGTGCATGGGATTTGTTCATGAATAAAGTAGAACGCTTTAGCGTTGAACTTGGAGAGGATAACCGCTCTGCCCATCAACGAGCAGAGCAAGGCAATGGGTGAGGCCGAGTATGCGTTATATCGACACGATTCCGAAACCTCTCCGATCCATGGTATGGTAAGGGGTGGCATTGTACTTTTTTTTATAATTAACGCAGAAAAGGCACCTACGAAAAAAGACGAACGAATATATCGGTAATACCAACTAATTACGAAAGTAAATATTATTTTTATCACAAATACCTTAATATTTAAAATTGAAATCATCAACAAAATTTAAATGTGACTAGAAAAAAAATATAGGTGAAATGATCTCATAAAACTGTACCTGCTGAAATGTAATTTTTGACGTTCATGTAAACGAGATCGTTACGAGGTCTTTTCGGGATGAAATGGTCCAATCTTACTTTAGATTCATGTAACATATTATAATTGTGTTAAGCATTACATTTGGATATTATTATTAACCTTAAAAGTATATTATATCTCTTTGATTTTATCTTTCATCAATGCAGTTTTACAGTATCACTAACATTCAATTCTTATAAAATATTTAAATTCTAGATACATTTTTTATACATTTATAATTTTACAGAAGAAGATTTTTAACTTAATGTGATTTACTAAATTCCGTGCGGTCATTTGACATGATATTACGGCTTTAAAAATAGCCCTGCGATGCATTCATATTTTCACGATTCATTGTTATATTGTCAATTTTCTAAGTATTTTATAAAGTTACCCCGTAACCTAAGAACTGTATGTGTACCTTGTCTTAATTTAAAAAAGTCTACTACGATATAGCGTCTACTTATAAATACATCATTATAAATTAAAGAGACACTGAACTCACCTAGTGACAATTTTTTGCGAATTGTATATATACTATAAAAAACATGAGATTTCGTTATTCAGAACTTGTTATATCAAGCTATTTTGTTGTAAGTGAGGATGACATTATTTATTGATGTGGGTAGCGGCCCTTTTCTCTTAGCGTACCATGAGTATATATGTCTCAACCTTAAAGAGCTTTTAAGAGAACTCTATTTTAGGGTTGGATGCTGCTGACCCTACGTTTAATTAATGCTCCAGGTACGGTCAAAGGTGGTATATAAAATATTTAAGTGCAGAATACGTAATGAGTGAAAGTTCAGAGGGCTACTGAAAATTTGATAGCGGGACAATTTTTTCAATCTCCAAAAATGATAAGCGACGGAAAAGTTTAAACAGCCGCTGTAGGTTTTAGTCAACCCGAAAAAGTTTTAATTTTTGAACGTAAATTTATTTTAAAACGTTTTTAATGTGCTTTTCTATTTATATTATGATAAAAGCCGACGGTGTGGTCTGGTTTAGCAGATAAAATAAATTTTGCATATGAGAGTACGGCTGTTGTAACTTTCTGTTTTATCAAGTGATTAATTTATGTTCGAAGTTATTTTCGCTCTGCACTGAGAATATACCGTGATACAGCATATCACGAAAGAAAATTGAAGTCACCCGTCAACTCGTAATAAACTCTATCCGTGATGGATTAAGTTGCAAAAGTTTTTAACAGCCAGCCTTGCCAAGAATACATTAAGGTAATAACCATTACCTACATTGTCTAGAATTAACTGTTTATCTATAAAAACATAAACTTAAATTCTGATAAAATAATTAAAGATTCATGGGAACTTATTGATCTTTTTAGCAGAAAACCTTAAAAGAAATTGATTCCATTCAAATTAAACTCAGGTAGTAGATATGCCAATTCGGAATTAGAAGTTTCTAATGTATATGACATTTTATTTAAAAATCCCGAATAAAATAACATTTTTAAAAAATATCATCATTATATACTTCTAAATTATTAAATAATTAAATTTCTAAATGCGTCATTGGTTTGTCATTTGAAACACTCTCTTCAATGGGTAACATAAAAATGTTTAATAGTCTGAAATATTAATAATTGACCCATATGATATGATCTTTATATAGGCGTAATTTTTAACAACTTAGACGCGGGTTCATTTCCGTTTATTAAAATGTAATAAACTCTAACACCAACATTGCCAATCGCACGAGAGCGCAGCCGTGGGCGGAAGCTAGTAAAGTATATTTTTGATTGATTAATTATTATTTTACATTATTCTAGACTAGTGTCTTAAATACGAATATTTAATAAAAATAAATAGGTCATGTTATTCAATACAATATCATAATAATAATAAAAAAGCGTTGACTTAGTATTTGTTGCCTCGAAGGCAGGACAAAGATTTAAATTTAAATGTACTTTCTTATGATCAACTTTGTAATTAGATTAGCGGAAAATGGTAGCTACTGAGTTTCTCGTCGGTTCTTCTTTAATTTTTTTAATTTAATTAAATACTTTAACATGACGATTGAATCGTTACTTTATGTGCCTACTCGAATAAAGAATATTTTGATTTTAATTTTTAATTATAGTTACAAGATATTAATAGACCTATTTTTAGTTCTTTTCTTTTTTTAATTATGCTAGTTTTTTTTTTATCAACTATGTATTTCACTTTCAAAAAATTGTATTCTCGTCGGTTTGTCTTATCAAATACATAAAAAAAAAACAATTATTATATTAGGTTGTGTAAATAATTGTTATTCAATTTTCATACCAACGACCAATTGAAGATCAGCAGTACTGATACTAAGCTACGGTATTTTTTTTTATGGCATTGCTTGGCGGACGAGCATATGGGCCACCTGATGGTAAGTCACCACCGCCAGGCGCTGTAAGAAATATTAACCGTTCCTTACATCACCTATGCGCCACCAACTTTGGGAACTAAGATGTTATGTCTGTGCCGTATATGCACATAGGTATTAAAGTAAACAATTGATAAAGCTCACATGTTCTATGACTAAAATTTCATCATCATTGTGCCTGTGATTACACTGGCTCACTCACCCTTCTAACCGGAACACAACAATACATTGTACTGTTATTTAGCGGTAGAATATCTGATGAGTGGGTGGTACTTACCCAGACGGGCTTGCACAGAGCCCTATCACCAAGAAAATTAATAAATTCATTGGATGTTTCCAATAAAATAGAACATGCAACAATAACAAAGTTTATTATATAAATACTTGAAGCAGAAGTCAATAAAGAAGTTTTAACTTATCCTAGTATGCGCTATGACAAACGGTTATTATAAAATTTATGTGATATTTTAAAATTAAATTCGTAATATTCCCATTAATATTCATAGAGATTTTATTTGAGCTATATTTAATACAGAAAATTCTAATAAAAACAACGACCGTTTTTATTACACATTAACGTAGCAAAAAAATCTTTATAGTACAAATTGACATTAATAAAGAATAGAAATGTTCTGCCAGAGAAGCCTAGTAACAGAATTTTTTATTCCCGACGTTTCTGTAATTTCGCGCGATATAATGCTCGCCGGAGACTGCGGTACAAAGAGATATTAAATTTAAAAATGTACGCGAACGAAATTGCTGCCTGCACGCGTTTTGGGACATTTGAAAAAAAAAAAAAAAAACGTAGATTGGTTTCGAAATTCGCAATAAAAGTTACGTCTATGTAGTTTCATGTATTGTTAGACTTGAAAGCCGGTCTCGATGATTGGATTTTAAAGTGAATTTTTTGATTGATGCTTTTAAAATACATTTCGCTGTACATTTTGACGTTTGCTTCGGCAAATTTTGAAGTTCATTGCGTGCAATGAGGTTGAAATTTTGAGAGAGCCATTTCCTATGAGCTATGACCGATATTTTCACAAGATAGTTTCACAGCTATCACGTATACTGAGTTACTTGTATTTCCCTCTGCTGGGAAATGTAAGTGTTTGGGGCGTAATACGTCGTAATAGCGTCGATTTTCTCACAAGGTCGAACACGAATAACACAAGCAGATAAAAGCAATAGCTTCGGTTAAATTTCAAATGTTCTAACCACTGGGCCTAGCCTCTACCTCTAGCTATTATAGTTAATAAACAAATATATATGTGTAGAATTCCATAGTCATATATTCGCACATGAATATTCGTGATTGTATAGTAGACATGTTTGTTACATGAAACCTAAATTACTTGTTTATAAATCATCTCTTGTTCGGCGGTAAAAGGAAAAACGGCGACAGACGTGACTTGAAGCGCATTCATAAACACGGGCGGTGACTGTGAACTGAGCAGTTGATCGCGCATTTCCGTTACCATAACGTTTTGCTTCGTTTTTCCTGGTTACAGAATACTATACTATGTTGTAATAATAAGATGAACCCAAATAATAATGCTCACATTATCAATATCGATCTTTCACATCTGCCGAGTAAGCCGTGACGGCCATATTTTTGTAATAGTCACATTAAAATGATATAATATGAACAAATAATTCTTACAAATCAATTATTTATTTTTTAAATTACTTAAATTATAAATAGAACATGGAGAGGTATTCTGTACGAAGAAATTCGAAACTCACCGCAGACTACGAGCGTGAAATGTCAGATTGTGATATGGGACACATAATAATTATGAAATGTATAGGATAATTCAAAATGGCGTAGCATCGACCAATATTTCACGAGTTAGTTGTGAATTCTAATAGAATCGCACCGCTAATAACTATTAGAACTTTATTTATATATTATTTTTATACATTTTTGAGTGATGTCATTTTAATGAGTTATCTGTAGTAATGTCACATTGACAGTTCTCACTGTTAACTGATGGCATGGAAAATCGATTTGTGAAAGCAACTTTATCTGTCCTTATATTAAATACTTTCCAATAAACCAAATATATTTAACAATTGACATAACATCATTAATAAATCCTCGCTAAGTTTTTGTATTGTATGTCAAGGGAATGTTTACGTCAAGCCGAAGTGGTCGCTAACAGTCATCATCGTTCATAATCAAATACCTGAACCTACTTTAATTATATATATTTCATAAAATTTGTTGCATTATTTATTATATACGTCAATTATGGATTCTCAATTAGATATGGTATCACATATCTGTGCAACGGTTATCAAAATATGTCAATTGACTAGATGTCGATATAAATCCCATTTATTACGAGTCAAAAGATCCTCGTCGCACTGTAGATACATATGTAGTCTATTTAGTACTTTTAATGGAATCTTGGATATATTTCGACACAATAATATTAAGGTTTTTTGACACTGTGGGTAGGAATAAAAAAACAAAATAATAATAAAATTAATTTATTCGAAAATCTATTAAACAATCTTATACAGTTACTTTAATCAGCTTTTCACATTGAAACAAAATATATATAAAATTTACAAAATATATAATATAAGAGGTAACATAAAGACCGAAAATAAATACAGCACAGATAAAAAATATCAAAAAAACGTTTGGCACAAATCACTTTATTCTGATTATTATTATTTATTTTTTTAATAAAATGAGCATTTCTTAATTATGCTAAATAATATAATAAATGTTACTATTTCAAGTCGTTTTATCTACGAATTAATAATTGTAACTGGCACAAATTTCATACACGTTCTAGAGTTAATTTAAAATGTCGGAAATTTATTCACAAGTAATTCACATATTAAGTAACTAATATTGATTTAAATCGTTTGATATATTATCCAAATTTTAAATCATGAGAATTAAAAAAAAATAACCTAACGCACTCATGAAGCAAATTTAAATTCATTTAAAATATAGGTTCCATACTAAACTTTAACTATTTCTTAAATAATTAAGTATGAAACGTTATCTCGGCAAGTGTGACGCGCCATTATAGTAAGGGTTGTCGCAAATTATACGTGCATGGCACAATGCGTCATTTTTTAATCTACAATTAATTATATATAAAAATATAAAACATCTGTACAAAATACATCGTACCTGTATTTACAGATCAGGTACCTAAAAAATATACACGTAATGCCTCTATTATTTACAACACTCTATATTATGCACAATTTGTTCAATAAAAAGACTAGCCTGCGCTAAGTAAAACATTACAAATTTATAAATTTATCTAAAAATTCGTTATTCACAATTAATACCTAACATTTGAAACATTCAGTCGCACGTTGATATGAAAAACTTTCGTTGAACACAAGAAATTAATTGTCCTTAGATTAGATATAGTTTTAAACTTCACTTTATTATTAAAATATCACTTTTCACTAATTCTGTCTCAGTGTAAACTATAGCTCCGTGGTTGTTTCCACGTGAGACTGGTCGTAAGTATATCCGTTGAAGTTTCTTTTCCCGAATGTTACGTTGTCATTATCTGTGGATCTGAAAATGAATGTTAAGTTCGAAATATAAAAATGTGTCGTGATACGAAGTTGCTTTCGTATTATATTATGTGTAAAAATAACGGACATAATAAAATAAATTAACATCGTTTGATGCTATATAAATGACATAAAAAAAATTGTTATTAAAAATCTCATTTGAATTAAAACAGTAACAAAAATTAATTTAATACTGTTTTATTAAACCTACATTACATACAATAAAATGAGACATAACGAAAGAGAAAGAAAGGGAAAGGGTCTGTTCTTCTTGTAGAAGAACGTTCCAATAAATATATAATAATATTTAATTGTTAAAACATTGTCATGTAACTTTATATTTACGTTAAATTTATTTGACCTTGAAATTTTACTCCTATCACGACCAAAAAGTTTCTTTTCACGCACCTTTGTAAACCAGGGATTTCATCGTACGCCATAATCGGTTGCGTAGACTTTTTCTTATGATTGTTTCCATTAATCTTCCTACCCAGAGTCGCCGCCAGCAGTCCTCCGCCTATATTATTATTATTGGCTCTCGGTAACGTGCCCAGCGCGTTGTTCAATGCGTGGGTGTTTGGTGTTCTGCGGTTGAGAGTCTGGGTGTTCCGCGCTATGGTTGAGTTGTTTATGTTGTCAAGGTTATGGTTGTGGTTGTGGACTTTGTTCAATGTACCGCCGTTTTCGTTGATGCTTGAAGCTCGAGCGGTCGTTGCTGTTTCTGATAGGGTAGGGCTACGTTCACCTAAAATATAAAAAGAATCTATTTGCCGATCCAAGTTACAAAATTATATTCACAATGTCGAAAATATCATAAATAATAAAATCAATTTATCATTTTTTTCGTGATGTATACAAAGAAAGTACAGACGACATCAAAGTAATTTAAAAATTACAAAAAAAAATGTTTATCAATAAAGAGTATTTTCAATGAACGCAAATTGAGGGCAATGGGCATTTTATTTCCGAATTTTTCCGTAAAAAACGGTGTCTTAATCACAAAAAAAAAAATGCAATATTTGATTAACTTACCATTATCTTTGGATAAATATTGCACGCTATGAATATTGAAGGCGTGGTTATTTGGACTAAAGTCTAATTGCAGATCTGCGTCATCCACAGCCATATTCAAAACCTGTAACAAAAATATAATATATTTTTATTTTTTTCGTAAATATATTCATACTAATTTTCATTTTCGTAGTAAATAAATTAAGTAAATAAAGTATATATAATAAGTCAGTAAATAAAGTAAATTCATACAAAGTTACCCCTCCCACTTCGCCTATGAAGTTCAAATTCTAAAAACCTCTCTTAGTGAGCGTCTATGTCAAGAAAGTAGTAACTATACTAAAGATTTAAGAATTATCTATCTTTGCTGTACAGTTTTTTGTTTTAAATATATACGCTGTAGTAACGCTTGGTATTAGCATTGCGTGTCTATGGACAACTGTACTTTACTTATTTTTTATAACAGCAATACTATTTAATTGACAAGTGGACTATTTGAAAATACGGCCTTTAAATAAATTTTACTTTAAAATACATACACAGAGATTAAGCTCTCTTCAAAGAACTGCATAGAATTCACTAGAGTTAATAATTGACTCATACCTGAGTTTCATATCTCGGTGCGGGGTCATCTTCACTGGACTCGTAGCCTGAGGGTGGTCTCGGTGGTGCCATACTCATACTAAGAGTCCCGTACTGTTGCAACGCTTGCTCCTTGTGTTTTTTATATCTGAAATTAAGTAAAAATTGTTAGTAAGTAAATGTTTTGATAAAAGTGAGAATTTTAATATATTACTACAGCACATAATATCCGATTTCAGACTTATTTATAGTGTACTCTATAAAGCTAAGTCCACACTTCGAAATCGAAAGATTTTTATTTGTGTGGTTTATATTGTACGAAATATCATCTTAGAGTGAATAAAATTCCTTGCGAATTTTGTCTGAAATAAAGTCAAAAAAGCGACAAAAGGGAACCGTGCGTTCTTTTATGACACAGATGGTGAACGAGGAGGATGGTAAGTGACTACAATCGCCTATGTATACCTGCAATTTCGGGGGACCGGCTGGTGCGTCGCTATAAGTAGTCCTATGTGTCTCTGCGTTCGTGCGTGCGCGTGTGTGTGTGTGTGGGGGGGGGTCACCTGTTCCACGAGGCGCAGATGTAGACGGTGGCGGCGGTGGCGGCGACGAGCACGAGCGCGGCGAGCGCCAGCAGCGCGGCGGGCAGCGCCGTGCTGAGCGGCGCGGCGGCGAGCTGCGGGCGGCGCGGCGGCGCGGCGGGCGACAGCGGCGCGCGCACCGGCACGCCGCGCGACACGGCTCTGCGGGCCGAGCGGCGCGGTTAGAGCATTTACTTGACTTTCTGAGTCTCACTTGACAATGTATTACGTATACATTATCAAATAACTAGTTTTCGCTTGCGTCTTAGGTATAAAAACCACATTTTCTTCTTTCTTCTTCGAGCTTGCTTCATATGGTTGAGTGTTTTAGACATAAAAGCGTAACGACAGACAGACAAAAAGACAGAAAGAGTTAATTTCACATTTATAATATTAGTATAGATAAATATTACAAATCACCGTACATCAACTGCGTTCAGTTGCAGGTACACTAATCAGACTTATACTATACGTAATATGTAAATTCTTATAGCCAATACTGACAATATAAAATCTAAATATTTATTTCTTGTGTATTTAACGAGATGTGAAATGAAAAGGAAGCGTGTTTTAACATGCTCTTTAAAAAAAGAGGTTATCGTATCGTTTTTTACTTAAAAGCATGCACTTTAATTTGAATAAGATTAACTCACAAATATACTCACTGTTTTACTGGTTGCGATTCCCTCGTCAATATATCGCCCGTATTCGGATCAAGCAGATACAGCCACACGTTAGTACCCTTCGAATCACTTTCGAGAGTTCCGTTCTCCCCCAAATATAACCTAGGGGTTAGTTTTTCTAGTCCGGCGACTAGACCGCTCTTTTCTTCTATCGAAGATAATAAGCTACGCGCTTGTAACGTAGACATTGCGTCCACATTCAAATCTGACACTTCATATATTAACTGGTTTTCTTTTTGGAGCAGGTTTATCTAAAATTAAAAATAAATGTATATACTCTTATCAGATATAGACGATAATGTCACTGAAAATATATACTATAAATAATATTAATTAAAAACATAAAATGATAAAGTACTATATATATGATCGAACCTACATATACGTCGTACAAAATTTTATTGACTTTACGAATTTTTACTTTATGTAAATTATTAAAACTTAATATTATTATAACCTCTTCGTAACAGAATTTTCTAAATACTGATTTGATTTGGGCACCAATCAAACCAAGACTAAATTTATATTTAACTAATTACACTTTTAAAAAGGTCATTAACAAATTAAATTACTGACAATTACATGACGTGTTGAAATTATGAGTAACTCATTTTTATACACATTACTCTTCATTACTACATTGTTAATTACATAATAGGTAAGTAAATGACCATTACTCATCTAAATATTAATAACTAGAAACATAAGCATTGCATTGAGCGACAACTCAAAGCATGTATTGTTCAATGCAGAATGAACCCACGATACAGGATCGCCTAGTGTGGGCCACCGATGGATAAATTAAAAAATAATTTGAAGTTGTTATGTGTTATCCGACGTAGGCCTCCCCCAAATATTATGTGTTAAATAAATATTTTTCGGTTCATATAAGTAACACGAGTACCACAAGAGCGTTGTTGGTTTAGAAAGCATTCATACTGATCCACCGTGGCTCCCTCTGACTACTATTTCTAAAGTTATAATCGTATAGAACTTACCACAACAGAAGCTCGAGCGGTTTTATAATCATCTGCCTTTGGATTGTCTCTCGCCATGATATTAAATTTAAACGGCAGGACGTCTTTGGGAACGTTTTCAAAAGCTTTGATGTTGGTGATAACACCAGTGTCTGGGTCGAGATTGAAATGTTCCTCAGCGGCTTTGGTCCAAGAGTTTTTACGGTATTCAATCTTTCCATAAACACCGCTATCTTTATCTTTCGCCTTAAAAATATAAATAATTTGCTCGTTTTATAAATTTTATTAAATATGAATAAGAATAAATATATTTTTGGTTATATCGATTGATAATAAAACAATTTCAGGTAAAGTTTGGTAAATTTTTTATAACATATCTAATCAAGATTGTGTTTTATTATATGGAAGATAATATATACACGCGTGTGCCTATAATTAAACTCTGTTTTTATTTTTTTATAAAATAGGTAGGCATTCTGGTACATGGCAAGTCATGTGACCACCACTACACACCATACACATTGACTCCATGAGAAATATTAACTTAGAACCATTGTGTCAAATGTACCTGTAGTTACACTGGCTCACTCACCCTTCAGATCGTAACACAACAATACTATACTATATACTACTAGTAAATATTTTTAAGACCTACCCAGGTCAGGACATCACGTTATTTATTTATTTTTTATAAAAGAAATTTTTTAATCGATTTATAAAAAAATTACCTTGACTTGCAACACATTCGTTCCTAATGGCATATCTTTAGTAGCGATGGCAAAATATTTTCCCTTCGCAGCCACGATGGTGGATTGTTCGGGGAAAATAAATACTGGGGGATTGTCATTAACATCTGTGACGTGGACGTTAATTGTCGCTTTACTACCCTCGGGATTTATAAGACCTTGTATAGATTCTAGCTGGACTTCTAGAGAGTATTCGGTAAGCGTTTCGTAGTCGAGCGAACTGTTGAGGTAGATAGCGCAGTCTCTTTCTTGTGTTAGTTTCACATAAAATACACCTTAAATAAAATAAATATATTAGATAATTCTATACATATGTAAACACGAAGACACACGAACAAGTGTTAATTAAAAATTTGGTTTTGTAAACGACTCGCATTTTAGTAATTGGTTATCAGGTATTAGATAAAAAAGGAACTTATGCCCTTCCTTAAAGTTTAAGCCTGCTTCATATCAAACCTCATCAAATTCGGTTCAGTAGTTTGGCCGTAAAAGAGCAACAGACAGAGTTAACTTTTATAATATTAGTATAGATGTTAATTAAAATCAACGAGATCAACGTTGGAAATGCCAAGAAAGGCAATTATAGCAATAAATCGTCTTATAATAGATTTATTTTAACAAAATTAAAATGTAAATTTCAAATTTGAAATAACTCGATTTTCGCATACAAATAAAAGTATGAAATGTCATAAGTATAAAAAAATATATATTTTGTACCTTTTTGTGAAGAGTCAGTTAGCAAACACTTAAGGGGCGTGTCTTTGGAATGCTTGTTTTTATTCCATATCGGAAGAGTTCTCACGAGCGTGCCGTTCGGAGAGTTCTCCGCCACGTGCTCCGTGTACACCGTGTCCGCAAACCCTAGGCGCACCTGCGGAGATATGTTGGACACTGATTTACGAATGTACATATTACACTTAAGCTTTGCATAGCTAGATTTTAAAATGAGGTCAAAACTCAAAAAAAAAGTCTATAAAATATAAATAGTGTGATAAACTACAATTTTACGCAATTATATATTTTTAATTATTTAAATTCTACTAATACTTACATCAGGAGGTACCGTAGCTGAATGGCTGACGTACACAGTTAGACTGACAACTGAAGACATCACAGGGTCACCTTGATCATACGCTTGAACGTCCACCTGGGAATAAAGGAATAATTATTATATGAAAGCTATGGTGTTGACAATACTACATGACATACAATAATAATCATCATGATAGTCGAGATCATTTCTCCTGTGTAAATATAGTGCACAAGTCTATTAGCTCTGCGAATGTTTACAGAACTCCGGAGTAACCTTAAAAGCTAGTCAAGGAATGTAGGGTGTCCTGTAGCTAGGTGGGGCGATGACATTCGTAAGACAGCAAGCATATATCGGACGAGAAGAGCTGAAGATCGAGCTCAGTGTGAGATAGGCCTATTTCTAGCGGTGGACTGAAAAGTGAGCAGTCCACCATGAAATAAATAAATATCTAAATCATTCAATCCATCAAAATAGAGTAATGCTAAATCAACACGTGAATGAGTAGAGGACTCTCTCATCTCGCTCAAAAGAGCCCTTAATCAGCAGGAGTAAGCAGGGAGTGGGCTCACGGTGTACTCGCTGTCGGTCTCCTTGCGCAGGTCGTCGCGCACGCGCACGGCGCCCGAGTCGGGCTCGACGTGGAAGTACTTGGAGGCCTTCCCGCGGCCCGCCAGCGCGAACCGCACGCGGTTGTTGGGCGCCGACGCGTCCGCGTCCTGCGCCGCCAGCGTCTCCACCAGGCTGCCGATGGACGCCGAGTCCTCCACCGTCACGGGCCGCGGCACCGCCGTGAACACCGGCGCGTTGTCGTTCTTGTCCTGCGCAGCCCGCGAGCGGTGGAATTACTACGAGCTCTTTGCTACTAAACTATTCTTATTCGATATTCACGAAGAATATTTTGAATTTGAATTGCTTTCATAGGAAAACGAACCGTTTGGACTCGCGGCCGGTCCCGGCTCGTAGTGCAATTTATCAATAAAGAAAACAATATTACATAAATATAATTTAAAACCTATAGCACCTAGAATTAATGTACGTTTCTACCGGTGATAAAAAATATTTTGTCATTAATTACAGAGAACACTCAAAGTGCAACCGAAAAAAAAAAGTTATCTTTATAATATTAATGTAGATATTCAGATACAACATATCAACGACATACATTAACCTCTTTAAACTATAATTATGTAAATTAAACTCCAACATCGATAAAAGTACTTACATCGACCAAAACTTCCACTGTAGTAGTAGCGCCATTTCCTTCTCTGCTGTTCTCTTCGGTACCAACAAGCAGCTCGTGCCTCGCACTGGTTTCTCTATCCAACATTCTCAACGTCCTGATGAGACCAGACTTTCGATCTATTGAGAATAACTCGGTGTCCCCTTTGAGGATCGTGTACGTGATCTCTGGCATTGTATCTGGGTCGTCAGCCTAGTTAAAAATAATTACATTAGTTTTTGAATACAACAATACACCGATACACCAATTTATAGAACTATCTCAATTTAATGTCTTCAATTATTGTCAGCAATGTGTGATTTTTATTTAAACATCAAATTTTTAAACAAAAGTTTTTTTTATTGGTTGTTATCTTACCTATCTTTTTGGGAATGACGTACCCCCACAAAAACCTTACCTTTATTTTATATTAAAAGAAACAATTCCATTTCAAAACAGAAATCTGAACACCATGTATAACGGTGTCAATAAATACATTTTACTCACATGGACTTTAACCACAGGATGGTTGGGCACGTTTTCCGGGACATGTACAGTGTACAGCGCCTGGGTGAAAACAGGCGGCTCGTCCGGCTCATCCTGAACCTGTACTGTGACGGAGGCTGTGCCTAAGCGTTTGTCGATAGCGCCATCTGTAGCCGTCACTACGAAGGAGTAATCCTGGAAATGGTCATAAAAGACATTTTCCTGAATTATTTGTGTTCATTTTGTCAAAGGTTAATGAGTATTAGACTTAAATTGAGATTATTCATAATATAAGTCATATTTAGCATTAGCAGCCCGTAAATGTCCCACTGCTGGGATAAAGGCCTCCTCTCCCTTGAGGAGAAGGTTTGGAGCATATTCCACCACGCTGCTCCAATGCGGGTTGGCGGAAGTAAGTAATAAGTCATATACCATCTATCTAATCTAAATACCTACGTAAATAAGCTAAATGAAAATGAGGTCGCATTTATAATCTTTAGCTTTTTACAATAATTCTGTTAAAATACTACACAGTTAGTTGAATCTTATTACAAATGATTATCTTAGATTATTTATTAGTAATATATTACCTTTGTTTCCTCGTAATCCAGTTCAGTTTTTGTGCTTATCATTCCCGTGGTATTGTCAATGATGAAGGGCAAATGAGATGGTATAGTGTAACTGACCATAGCATTAACACCCTCGTCGATGTCCGTCGCATGAACATACCCAACAGTCTCGCCTGAAACACCTGTAACAAAATTATTAATAAAAGTTTTATTGCCCCGCTGTTACGCAGAAGTCTCTTCTTTTGAGCAGTTCCAGTGAAATTCTTTATATTTAAAAAACGACTTAAAGGTTTCGTTGGACACCCGGTTGGAACGAAGTTGCTTTCGCTATGTAACAGCGTTTGAGAATAGTACAATGATAAGAAATAAAATTTTTACTAAAAAATCCGTGTGAATTAAAACAATAACAAAGAATATGTGCAAATAATATTACACAAAACCGTATATAATAGAGAGAGGCAGAAGGAAAGGTCATCTGGGGGGCATAACATTTTATCCTTATACGACGATTTCTTCCAGCTCACCCTAATGTAAGTCGCGAAAAGAACCTCGTTCCAAAAACTGCCGTCTTTATCAAGTACTACTGATCATATCTTTTTATATAATATAATAATAATTTCTCCTGTTATAACTAAAACGTGTGTTTATTATTGTAGTGTATTGTATTTTAGTATTTATATTCTTGTTTTACTTTGTTTTATTTACACGATATAGTCTGTTTCTTCAAAAGGTTGACTAGAAGAGACTGCTCTTTAGTATTATTCCAATTTTTACACAACTAAGAACAAATAAATAAATTATTTATGTTTACCTTCTTTAACATGGAACAAATAGGAATCTTCATCAAACTTCGGGTTGTTATCGTTGATGTCAGTAACTTTTATATTAACGGTCGCGGTCGTAGACAACCTTCCAGGATCTTCAGCTCTCACCATCTGTTATATTTTAAAAACGATTTAAAAAAATACAAATTAACTTTTTTTTAAACATATACTAATGATATTAAATTTTTATTATTTTTGATATTTTAATGAATGAGAAATTTATACCTTAATACCATTACTTCATCCATCCTTCATACATAAATATAAACTTTAATTTTTTTGCCAAACAAAACTTACCAACTGATATCTCGTCAGCACTTCTCTATCAAGCCTTCGTATAACTGTGATAATTCCAGTATTGGAACCAATGCCGAATTGTCTCAAGTCGTTGCCCGACACTATCGAATACGATACTAATTCGTTTTCTGGATCTTTGGCCTGAAACGAATTTATTGAATTAAGGCATGTTGTCAAAGTTAATTTTTGAACTAAGATTATATTATTATTATTATTATTTTTGCTATCGATGACTATCAAGATTCATTATACAATTGGTTTTAGTAACTTATCCCGCAGTACAAAAATGATTTAAAAAAAGGTAATTACTAAAATCTTTTATCTCACTTAATGTGACCGTTCCTGTGTTTAAATTTTATTTTTCTTATAGTCAAAGTGTAAATTGATTCCCGTCTACTTTTTTTTACGAGACGAGATGGCCCAGTGGTTGGAACGCGTGCATCTTAACCGATGATTTCGGGTTCCAACCCAGGCAAGCACCACTGAACTTTCATGTGCTTAAATTGTGTTCATCTCGTGCTCGGCGGTGAAGGAAAACATCGTGAGGAAACCTGCATGTGTCTAATTTCAACGAAATTCTGCCACATGTGTATTCCGCCAACCCGCATTGGAGCATCGTGGTGGAATATGCTCCAAACCATCTCCTTAAGGAGAGAGTAGGCCTTTAGCCCAGCAGTGGGAACAGTTTACAGGCTTCTAATGCAATGCATGTAATGCTAATGCTACTTTTTTTTTTACTAATGTTGGATAATTTCTTTGAATGTATATATCAAGCAGGAATTATATAGTCGTGTGAAAGTTAACATTTTAATGCTAATTCGAATTTAAAAAATAACTGAGGATTATTAGTAGCTACTATGTCTTACCGTAACTGTTATAACTGTTGAGTTAATCGCAGCACCTTCCGAGACTGGTGCGTAATAATCCCTGGATGAAAACTGTGGAGGTCGGGTATTCGGTCCCGGTGCGACCAATAGTTCCACGATGCCTTGGGAACTGAGACCTTTGGCATCCGTTGCTCGTATTGTTACACTGTACTGTTCACCAGCTTGAAGACGACCTGTACTGGCTGTTAGGAGAACAGTTTGTTATAAAATTCCTACATCAAGGTACATAATAAATTAGTAGAACTATTTATTAAACATTAATAAAACCTTCTTGATCTTAAAATGTGCTTAAAAGTATTGATATGAATCACAATATAATATCAACGGAATGGAAATACCGAGAATCATAACATTAAGCCGTTTTAGAATTTATAAGTCATCGTACGTTAGATTATAATATATCTCGCGAGATTGTAAATTGCCGAATGATTGTGAGCCCTAATGTAACGTACTACTTACAATTTAATGCATTATTTTTCGTTTGACATCTATCGAAGTGAGTTTCAGTTAACGATTACAAACTATCGTTACTGACCGGTACTGATCGGTGGCGACTGAGTACGACAAATTACTATGATGTCATTTACTTTAACAATATTTCTAACGTTCAATAATAATATTATATATGATAACCATAAGTTTTTAATTTTTTTAAGGTTAGGGACGAAATAAACAAATTAGCCCCCCCCCCCCCTCAGTCGTTATAAGCAGTTCGTTTAGATTATATATTATCAAAATAAGTTTTGAATGACGTTTTTTTTTTAATTCAAATATGTTACATTAGTATCTGTTTAACAACACACTTGTGAAAAAAGAAACAAACCATGCAATAAGTGAATTTTTAGTTTAAAGTTACAAAAAAGAAATTATTGTATATTACTTTTATTTTTAACGAAATTCGTGCATCAAAACTATTAGTCTAAATTAAATAATATGTGTGTAATAGAAAACAACTATTTATTGTTTTTTACCTTTTGAGTCGAATTTTTGCTTTTTTACTTCGTAACTCAAATAAAATTAGAGCTAATTTTTAAGATATTTTACCTCATTAATTAAAAAAAAATGTTTCGTTTCTATAGTCATTGATCAAATATGAGCTCTAATACAATGTTAATAAAGTGCAAAGTGCAACTCACAAATCACACCAGTTGTGGGATCAATCGTGAACTTGTTTCCTCCGTTGTTAGATACGTGATGGATATTGTATGAGATGCGGGCGTTCTCACCCTCATCGATGTCAGTTGCCTCCACCTATAACAATATTTATATTCTAATTATTAAAAAAAAAAAAACTTTTTATACATACATATATTATTTAAACATAAATCGAGAATCCACATATAATTATAAATTAAGCAATTCAAATTCTGATCGGTATCAAAGTATTTAGATAATTGTTTTTGAATGAACATTTTAAATTTGGTAGTTTTACATTTACTTAATATTGTAAGATTACTATTCAGATTGTTAGGTACTTAATAAGTTGGTTTAAATTTCGCTCAGAGAACTGTGTTTCACAAGGATATGAAGCTTTTTCATGATATAGGGTCAAATGGTCATGGTGTCTATCACCGTGGTCATCACCCCTATAGGTATTCGCGTTGAGGAATATTAACCCTTCCTTACACTAGCTCAGTCGCCCTTCAAATTGCAACACAAATGAAACACTAAGGCGGTAGAATATCTGATGAGTGATACCTAACGCAAAGCCCTACCACCAAGTTATGCTAGCATACTTACCACCATTCCACACTGTCATTATTTGTATAGTAGTTTAGTTATTTTAATGTCCAATTTATATAAAAATTATTAAGTAATATCATAAAATTGTTGAAAATATTCTGTACCTTATATACAGCGGTAGGTTCCAAGCTAGCAGGTACGGTGTGAGGTTGCGTCTTGGGTATAATGGGCGCGTTATCGTTCTGGTCCAAAAGTTGAACCGCTAAGGAGTACGGCGCGGAAGCCGCACCGCCGTTCGCTTCACGAGCCACGACCTGAGAATTAGAGAAATATAAATTTGCCTTTATGACATACCAATATACATATATGCTAATAGTTATTACAAGTGTGTGTACTATGAAATTGTAAGTAGATGACACGCGAATCGCATCCGATAATTGATACCAAAAATTAAAATAAATTAAAATATATACATATAATATACAATTCTGATTTGTTATATATTATTTAAATAACTATAAAAAGGAATATTTACTCAATTTGTCTATTATATATTTTTGACGTTCGTATGTCTTATTTATGAATTGACTGTAATAACTATCTTCGTACTGAGTTTAATACAGCTGGTAGTGTCATAATTATTTCGTATTGAACATTGTTATGTTTTCCTTTAAAGCATTAATTTGTACAAATTTTTGAAGTCTTTCATACACATATTTCATACGTACATCATTTTTATAATAATGACATTAAGGTACATCAAATATATTAAGAATAAACTCACTTGGAATCTAAATTTGCCTGGATTTGGAGGATCTCGGTCCAGTCGATCGTCGCTTACAACAAGATGGCCATCTTTATCGATATCGAAGAAACTAGTTGTTAATTCGAATGTATATTTAGGTATAAGATCTCCTGGACCCTGAAAAAATAAACACGCGTCTTGAATAAAACGAGTTTAATAATTCAACGAACTCTAATTACAAATGTTAATAATAATTTAAAAACAAATGAAAGTAGAAATCCAGTAACATTAAAATTCTTAGATTTTCACGCAAAATATTTATTCATAGATGTCGCTAGCGATTCGTTTGCGTTCAAGAGGTTAGTCGTCTGGTGATAGATGGAAGCAACCTACGTCATTGGGATTTAAGTTCACTTCATACAAAATTTTATCAAAATGGATTCAATGGTTCGACCGTGAAAGCGTAATATACAGACAAAGTTACTTTCACATTTATAATATTAGTATAGACTTAGACAGTAGACCATGTGTAATTTGATGGATGAAAAATTGTACTAACGTCGTTGACAATGAAACTGATTTCCAAACATTTCTTATCTGTGTATCTCCCAATATTCAGATTTAATACGATCATCAACATTAACAATCAGTTAAACGGTATTGAAGTGTATGTACTGCAGTACAATCTCGTGACGAGTTACAAAATATAAAGTACGAGAAGTTTCTCCGTGTAAAAATATCGGTAAAATATAGTCAAAACCTAATAAAATCATACATATTTACAACAACATCCATTTTATGGATAAAATTGTAGATACAAATGTTCATTTTAGTTATGATTATAAATTTATATGTATATTTCTCTAAGTATTTTTAGATAAGTAACAAATGCCTTACCAAGTCTGGATCAGAAACGCTCAACTGTATCGGTTGCCCTTGACTGTCCAGCACTTTGGTCCCTTTCGGCGAGTTCTCCTCGACCTGACCCTCATCTGAAGTTGCACTAACAACGGGTGGACTCGCGTCGACTGGTCGTACAGTTATCGTAAGCTTCGCTGTTGTAAAGCGTTTCGCTTCTGATGTTTCTTCGGCCTGGAATATATGTTAACATTCTATATGAAAGACATTTAAAAAATATATTTACATTCTATTAAATGGTTTTCTACAACATTAAATCTAATTTAATATCACAAATATTAGACGCTTTTTGTTTTATTTAATATTTTCTGAGATGGTTTTTAAATTTAATATTTGCAATATACAAAAATAAAATTATATTAGTACCTTAAAATACTACAAATATCTACCTTATTAAAATAACACGCACGACAATAAAAATTACCAAAGTAATAAAAACAGTAATAAAAATTAACAAAGAACACTAAATAGTATTCTAGAACTTTTTCTTCTTTATTTAGAATAATGTATCAACTTTAAAAACGGTTCATAACGAGTAGAACTCATTTATTTGAATAATACATGCCTTAATTATTAACTGGAATTTTTTCGCGATGCTCGTATCCACGGGGACCAACTGCCTCACTGCGCCGGTGTTAGGATCTATATCGAAGTACGTAGTCCACGATTCAGGCTCACCGCTTTCTATGGTGTACTTGATACGAGCATTCAAAGTATCCATATCGACTGCCTGAATCTTTTCTGGTTCTATCGTTAATATACCTGCTAGAACTCCACCGTTGACCTGAAATCAATTAAAAAAGTTTTAAATATCTTTACGAGTAATTAATTCTTTGACTTGGTTGTATCTTCTTCAACTGTTGCATATATTATTATAAGTATAATATTAACTCTTAAGAATTAAATATGACTCGAAGTTGTGTTATCTTATTGGTAAACGAATACAAAATCAAGGATAAGTTTCTTATCACTTATAATAGTAATATTATTAGTATCATAGATATTTGCGCACAATAAAATACCATACATTTACCAAAAGTTAATTGACTGTTTTTAGAAAATTGCAAAAAAGACTTAAGAAACGTATTTTAACAGTAACTCTGAAAAGTACTTACGTAACTGGTGTACTCTGGATTAATACAAGCGCCTTCGTGCAGCGTACAACCTTTGTAAATGAAGGAAGGATCTTGATCGTCATCGTCTTGTACGTTCACAGTTAATGTTGTAGTACTCGATAGTCGGCGTTTTGTATCGCGGGCGCGATCCTGAGATTTATAAACGTCTTTAAATTTCTTATTTGCTTAAAAATAAACTATTTTAGTTTCACACAAATTTTCGTTTTAGCTTAGTTGTTAGAAAAAGTATTTTTTTTACAGACGATTACTGCTAATGTCCAGGAAATCATCATGGAATTATTAGCCGTCGAGAAAATATAATGGAAAAACCTGCAGCGTGTTGAAATAAGCTCTAATGCTTTTCCTAGAGCCCAGTTCTTAGACAAATTCAAACTCACTTTATTCGGACTTTCAGTAACAAAAAATCTATTAACATTCTTTAAAATATTCTTAAGTACCAGGCGATCATAACATGTTAGCAGTTGGATATCGTACTTACAGAAGCAACAATAGTGACTAGATACTTCTTCGTGCGCTCGTAATCCAAAGTTCTGTTAACTGTGACCTGTCCTTGATGCGGTAGAGGTATAGCAAAGTATCCATAACCATCCACGGCATTGGCAGCTTCTAGGGTTTTATTGTCTCCTGATATTATGAAATACTCCGAAAGACCATTCACTCCTGCGTCAGGGTCTACTGCTCGAATGCCATCAAATATCGTAGTGCCTATTGGAATAAGCTGCAAGAAAAATTATTATTTTAGTAAAAAAAAGTACAGTAAGTAATCTTAATTAATCTACTAATATTATAAATTGTTTGTTAGTTTCTTGTTATATTTAAGCAGCAACACAGTGATGTAGTAGATTTTGCCACAATGCTTTAGCTTATTTTTACTTGTTGTTAGGAGGGGCTTTGTGCAAACCCATCTAGCTATGTACCACTAAAAGATTATCAGATCAAGCAATACTTAGATTTGTTGTGTTCCGGTTTTAAAGATATGTAAGTCAGTGTAACTACAGGCTGATGGACATAACAGTTCCAATGATTGGTTTGGTTTGGGCGGTGGTGACCACTTACCAATACTGGTGGCCAATTAGCCTGTCCATCGAACTATATAATAAATAAACTGTCTTAAAAAAGGAGAAGGTTCTCAATAATTGGACAAACTATTTTATAAAGGCAAATCAACTACTTAATAATTTTATATTAATGAATATGTTCATGATTTATCTTCTTCATTGATAAGTTTCACACGTCAATGAAGAAGATGCGAAAAATAAATTGTCAATTATTGTAATTAGTATATATTATGAGTTTAAAAATGGTTATTTATTAACGAAAGTTGAAAATAATAATTAATTTATTCAAAAATCCATAAATAAAAATGCATTTTAAACGTTTGTCACATGACACAAAACGCTCCTGATTGGTCGGGCTTATGATGACGTCATTATATTATATGTGGATTCTATGTGCCACAGATTACAATACAGGCAAGTGATGTCACCGGCCCCATTGCAGCGCCTTATTGTCAAAGTATCAAAGTTAAAGCGTTTTCGCGCGCTATTTAAATATGGAATTTTTAATTTGATATTTTTCAGCAAATATGTATACTAGAATTAAGAAAGAAAAACAACTTTTGCTGGGTTCCTTAACCTCTACTAAATAATATAAAATGGATTTTAAAAACCAGTCAAATAGCCTATTTACATCACATACGTATATCACAAGCATTTTTCTACCTACGTAGAGCTAATAACATTAAAATTAATTCAACCCACCTCTGATATACTTGTTTCATAGGGCGTGCCCTGAAACACAGGCGCATTATCGTTTATATCTGACACTCGCACAATCACCGGTATAGTTCGCCTCTTCTTTGTCGCTTTCACTTGACAAACCAGCTGCGGGCAAAATAATTAATTGATATTGATACCATAATAAACGGCGATAGCTTCAGGCGTTTATTGTATTAATGAGACTTTCGATACGCTAACCAATTTTGATTAGTAATTATGAACAGCTTTATGTACGCGCGATGAAAGTTAATAGACGTTATACGACAAATTGCATTTGTAAATTGAGTACATATTGTTACTGCTATTAATAGTACTTCTTTATTGTGTAACGTTATAACTTTAGTCATTATAAATTTATGACTTTATATAAAATTTATTATTAGTTTTATATACATTAATACAATTAGATTATAAACAGCTAATTATACAATATTTTTTTTGTATAATTTAAATTGTATCTTTGAATTATTTTATAGTATTTAATATTGTATACACTAAAGATTTTACCTAAAAAAATCTTTATAGGGGGTTACTTTAACAATCTTTTAAATGTCAAATCAGTGATGTCAGAAAGAGATAGTCGATGTTAAAGTAAACGCAAATTAGATAAGTAAGGTCTTAAGCTTTATGATAATTTTAATATTTTTTAGAATAACGTCAGCAAAACAAAAAACAGTTTGGGTTTATCTACAACGTATAAAATATACTTACATTTATACTAAAATAAAAACAGTAAGTATACCTGAAACACCATATGGGATAAGTTATCGGCATCTCTATCTAAGGGCTGGAGCAATTGTAGTCTTTTGCCATCGAGCTGAAATAACGTCGGACCTTTCGGAAACACGGTGGACAGTATCACGTCTACATCTGGCTCGCCGACGATTGGTAGCTCAGCCGGTACTGTTGTTTGATTGACTTCTGTAATCATATAATAATTTTCAGTCAGTATTTATTACGACGTCTTGCGATTAATTGCCACTGACAGTTTGTTTATTTATCTTTTTATGTTTTGTTAAGAAAATAAAGTAAAACAATTTTACTGAATTAATCTTAGATGAAATTTATTTTGACATGTATTCTTTATGAGGTAAACAGATGCCTTAGCCTATAGCCTTTTTTTTCTCGCACCGATGTATAATAGCCTATTGAAATCGAAGAAGGAATGAAGATAAACAAACCTTAGATTTACGTAAGCTCTCGACCAATGATATTGCGTCAATTCGATGTCGGATATTGTTTATTCGGCTTTTTTACTTTTGTGTTTGGAAAATACTATCGATCAGGCACAATGGATATAAGATCTCATGGTATTGCCTTGACAACCTTGACAGTGTATGGTATAGTTCACTATCCAATATCGCCAGTCTGCGTAATTGGTATAAATAAAACTGATTATACTTACGGTCCCCTCTGCTCTCTTCTATGTCAACGATGATGCTGGATTGACCCGTTTCCACCTCGCACGGCCCTGTATAGGAGTATTTCTTTAACTTTAATTTTATGTCATTCTTTAAAAGGTATTCAATTTGATATGTCAAATTTAAGGATAAATCACATTTTTCTATATAATAAAATACCACTATTGAATTATAATCAATATTATACTAGCTTATTAAATTTGACACGTAACGATAGTTTATGTCAATAAAATCAAGACTGTAGTAAGTTTTGTAGAATTAACCGATGATTTCGGGTTCAAACCCAGGCAGGCACCACTGAATTATCATGTGCTTAATATGTGTTTATAATTCAGCTCGTGCTCGGCGGTGAAGGAAAACATCGTAAGGAAACCTGCATGTGTCTAATTTCAACCAAATTCTGCCACATGTGTATTCCGCCAACCCGCATTGGAGCAGCGTGGTGGAATATGCTCCAAACCTTCTCCTCAAAGGGAGAGGAGGCCTTTAGCCCAGCAGTGGGAAATTTACAGGCTGCTTATGCTTATATATACAAATGACATAATTGTAGTCTGTCATCTTATAAATAATTTTGATTTATATTTAAAATTTGCAGTCACGATAGCATTAAGAATAAACAGTAATATCATATAATATTGTTGAAATTAACAAGACAGTTAGAGACATTTCCTATGATTCCTACGCAAGGTTCGTTAGTTGCTAATTGAGGGTTTACTAACTTGTTTTGTACTTAGATAGGGTTTTATTGGTACAGTTTATTTTAATTACCTTGATTTTAAACTAACTATTTACTGTTTACGTTCCAAGAATACTACGAGAAATGTCATTTGCAATAAACTCTTTATTATTTTTTGTATAGCATTTAATTTTTTAAATTATAGCTTCATGGTGACCAGTTAGAAAAGTTCATATAATTGTTATTTCGTGTATGTAGGCAGAATGAGAAATGGGCCATCTGATGGTAAGTGCTCACCACCGCTCATAGATATCAACCACTCCTTATATCGCCATTGCGTCACCAATCTCCAGAAGTATGATTATGTTTCATATACATAGAATAGCACTGGCTCATTCTCCATTCAAACCTGAACATAACAATTAGTATTGCTGTTTGGCGGGATATATAAAAAGTGGATGGTAGCTTCCCAGACGGGTTTGCACAAAACCTTACCAACGAGTAAATAATAATAATTTAGACACATACAAGATTAATTTATTTGATTGAAAATCAATACATTTTTCTAACTTAATAATTCAGGAAATTTCACAAACGATCCAATTTAAAATAAATATACAGATCATATATTCAAGTCGTCGTTAGCTTAAGGTGAAAATCTCGTTTCAATTTGTTTTAAAATAGCAACTACTGTGTTAAATATCGTTACATAAGTGACAACATAAATCAGTCGTAAGGAACGATACGTTGAAAGCAGTAGGCGCGCCCGAGAAACGACCAATTAGAAATTTATTCGTCATTACATAGTTTCATAACTCGAATGATATTATTCTTAAGTCCTCGATATAAAATATATAAGTATTTTTAATTAGAGCACGACTGTACCACGATTCTTCCTATTTAGGCGTGATTGCGCACAAAACAACGAGTATCCGTTCCAATTAAGAGGTATCCACTTGTTTTGGCGACTGTATCGAATTCACTTGCAAATTGTTAGCGTGTTTACGATCATTAGCCATTTGACAATTAATTAGTCAGATAGCTAACAACATTCTCGTTAGGATCGACTCTTAGATAAAGTAAAGTATGGTAGTAAAAACTTTTTTAATGTTACGTAGATATTATATTAAGCTTAATGTTACCTTACTTATACTTATTCGTAGGGTTTTGCGAAAGCCCATCTGGGTAGGTACCACCCACTCATCATATATTTTACCGCCAAGCAGCTATACTTAGTAGGTATCGTTGTGTTCCAGTTTCAAGAGTTAGTGAGCCAGAGTAATTATAACTACAAAGAAAATCACATCTTCGCTCCCAATGTTGGTCGCGCATTGGTGATGTAAGGAACGGTCAATATTTCATACAGTATTAATGTCTGTAGGCGGTGGTGACCACTTACCATCAGGTGGCCCATTTACCTACCCTACCTATATTATATATAAAAAAAAGGATTAAGAAAAAAATACTAAAGTATTTTTGCATACTAGACTGCAGTTAATTATTAGTCGGTTGATGATGATTTATTACACGAGATAAATATATAAACACTCAAATATTCATGAGAACTGAGTAGATCTCTTCCAGATTTGAACCCGAAGCTCAGTTAGGATCCATCGTGTTATGATCAGTGAGCCCTCTCGGCTAAGAATTGGACACGAACGAGAAAATATTTAAGATTTCTATCATTTTTGCTGACATTGATTCAAATAAGAATTTCATTGTCTTCTTTTGGTTGACTTAACATAATATCAATAAATGAACAGCATTTCTGTTCCTTATTTCCGGTTAGTTCAAACCCTCGGATTTAACTCTTAATTTGCTTAATGTTAGATTGTTAATTTTACTTAATAAAAAAGCATTCTCCTTCAAAGCAGAGAAGGAATCAGAGAAAATTTTAAGCATCTACTTTTACCAGTAATACTGAACCATTAAGATCTTGTTCGTGTTTCACTGTACTGGGCTTTATTTATCTTAGACCTTTATAGCAATAAGATTTTGGACGATATTTGTAACTAACCTGGAGTAGCCCATGTTATCGGCACCAGACACGCGAGAAGCCAAATCGTTGTGAGCCGGATAGGCGCTTCCCACCGCGCCATCTCACTGTAACAAAATTTAATATTATTAATTATTATAACTAAGCATATTTATATAAGAAATAAGTAACAACAGTATGATTATTTATTTATTATACAACATATGGGATAAACACTGAGAATAATTACATATTGATAACAACGAGAATTAGCGTTAGATTTGTCGTTAGATTGACAAATTAAATAATATTAAAATATTAAAATAGTTCATTGATTAATAATTGAGTTATTATTAAATTATATTATACTATTATAATTATACATATATAATAATATCGGGAATGATATTTTCAAATAATGGAAAAACTTCCCTCACGAGTTATTTGTGACGATTCACGTGAGAAACTGATTGAACACCGCCCGACAGTACGTTCTGTATAATCAGCTGAATATGAGAATAACTCGCGTACATTTGCAGAGTTTGTTTTTTATATGTGATTCTTTACACAATAATGAATTAATGTACATTTGAATACAATGAATTAAATCATTGTTTGTATTGAAGAAAACATGATTTGGAACATGATTGAATGATCTCGTATTGGGATGACTCTTATTACATATAAAACTTGGTACAAACTTTATATAATATACTTAATAGTTTAAGTTCCTCTGGGATAAGGTTTAAAGCTTATCACGCGCACTGTCACGTTCGAAATCGGCGCTGGCGAAATCTGTCACATGGCAGATTTAGTTCCAACAGTTCAACATCATTATGTTTTCCGTCACCGCCGAGCACGAAATGAATAATAAAATTTCAGTAGTGCTTGCCCGGGCTTGAAACCGCACTTCGAACATTCATTAGTGTATTTCACACACTAAGCCTTTTTTTTGCGGGTAGGCGTTGAAAATAATAACATCACCTCTGTTTTGAAATTATAGTTTTTATTTAATTAAATAGGATATAATACGCAAAAAGTAAAAAATATGTACTGATAGTTCACGATTCCATCCAGCAAATATTATCCTGTGCTAATCTGCGTTGCCAAACGCCATTGAAGAGTGTCCAATATTTTGATCACAAGTGAATTAACCTCAATGGAGTCGATTAAAGATATATTGGCCTCAATGGCTGAACAATTCAATACGACGATGAAGGACTTCCAGCAAGATCTCCAAAAAACTAATTCTCCAGTCACTCCCTCTTCTCTCGCTACGGAATTTGCCGCTTTTAAAACCTTCGTCGCCACGGCTTTGAATTCTCTCCAACGTCAGGTGGAATTATTTACATGTGAGTTTGACCGACTTGAAATGCGTTCCCGAAGGAAGATGTTGCTGTTCCACGGCGTGCCTGAAGAGAGGTCGGAAGACACCTCGGCGCGGGTGACTAACCTTGTCGCTGAACATCTTGATATCGACCAGTTTTCTACAACCTGCATCAAAAGATCCTATCGACTGGGTCGTACAACAGAGACAAAACCTCGTCCTATTGTGGTTAAGTTTTCGGATGTGTCTGTGCGAAGTAAGGTCTGGTTCGCAAAAACAAAGTTCAAGGGTACCGGTGTTACGCTGTCCGAGTTCTTGACCAAAGCCCGACATGACTTATTTTTAGCGACGAGACGGCATTTTGGAGTGGACAAGTGCTGGACGCGTGATGCAGTTATACACGTTATTGCTCCGGACGGATCGCGACATAAAATCGAAAGAATGATGGATTTCGAGAAGATTGTCGCTTTATCAAACTCAAAATCTGCCGTGCAACGTGTCGCAGCCACTAGTAAGCCGTCAGATAATAAGACCCCACTTTTACGAGCTAAGAGAATGGTAAAAAAGTAGTTGTTTATTCTCACTCAAGCTCGAATTGTATAGATGTTCTTATATGATTTTGCAACCGATGTGTTTATTACCTATATGATTTGTATACTACAGTATAGTCTTTTTATAATCTTTATATTTTGCACAAGTCATATATTATTCATGTAGTTATTTTACTTTTTTAAATGCCTAGTTCACTATTGTTGTAATGTGGTTGTGGTTATACTATATATTATTGATGTTTTAATTCCAGCGAATGACACAGTAGATACGCTCCCACAGAGTATTGATACATGTAGATTATAGTAAACACTCTAAAACAAATTGTCTGTGGACAGACTTTGGACAATATTTCGTTGTATTCAAATTTCTTTTTTTTTTTATTAGCTTTAAAAAGATTTACTATTTTTTTTTTTGCTTTTTTTTTTTTAAATAACTTTTTTTTTTTTTTAAATCTTAATTTATCTATGTCTGGGTTGTATATTTGATACTTACGGGAAAAGTTTAAGTATTTTACTTTGCGAATGGTTTCTTGGTTTTTATTAGTACTCTGAATATTTTTTTTTTTTTTTATAATTATTGCTACTTTTTTTTTTTTTTTTGTTCACTTTTTTTGTATATTTTTTTTTTTTTGCTTTTTTGCTTGTTTCTTAGTGGCTTTAGTCAGCTTCTCGTAGCTGGTGGAAATGTGAATTGAGCTCAAGTTGTTTTGTTTTTATTATTTTTATTATTTTATTAATATACATTTTTTAAATTATATAGTATTTTTATCAAACATTTACATTCATATACATTATAAATATATTTTTATTTTTTATTTTATTTATTTGATTTATATTATGAGTCAGAACGATGATGATTCGTCGGATACATTTTGTACTTGTAGTGAAACAGATAGCAATGACAGTTTTCTTAGTCTACCCACACTTTGCGATGAATTAAATGCACAGTTTAGCGACGCTTCAAAGCTTTTTAACTTGGTTCACATTAATGCTCAGAGTGTTCCCGCTCATTTTTCGGATATGTTGACTTCGTTTCAAAATAATAATTTGCATGCTATTTTGGTTTCAGAATCATGGCTGAAACCATGTCACCCTTCGACATCATTCAGCTTACCGGGTTTTCGCTTGATTCGGAATGACCGTTTAGGTCGTTCTGGAGGCGGTGTTGCCATTTATTTGCGATCGCACATTCCTTTTACTGTTATTGATTTATCGCAACACCAAAATAGCCCCGGAGCAGAACATCTATTTATTGAGGTCCTATTTTCCAACACCAAGCTTCTTTTAGGCGTTTACTATAATCCTAGCCTTACCATCGATTATTTTATGTCTTTTGAACACCTTTTAGAAAAATATGCTCCTCTGTATACACATAAAATAATAATGGGCGATTTTAATACTTGTCTTCTTAAAAATGACTTTCGAACTTCACGCTTTACTTCTATTGTACAAGCAGCTGACATGCACGTATTGCCACTGTCTGCGACCCACACATTTCCTAACTGCTTACCTTCTCTGCTCGATTTAATCCTTGTCTCTTCTGACACTCATGTCGAAAAATTCGGTCAATTTGCTGCTACTGCCTTTTCCTATCATGATCTTCTTTTCTTGTCTTACAAACTAAGACCTCCTAAAGCTAAACGTAAAATTGTTATGAGGCGTAATTTTTGTAGGGTTAACTTTGAAAGGCTCGTTGAGGATGTGTCGAATATCGACTGGTCCGGAGTGCTTAATGCTTCATCAATTGATGAGAAGCTAAATACTTTCAATATCCTCTTAACTCAACTTTATGACAAGCATGCTCCTATTCGACCAGTGCTACTGAAACATCTGCCGGCACCATGGTTGACTGACGAAGTGAAATCCTTGCAAAAGAAAAGGAATATAGCCAAAGCTAATTTTAGACTTGATCCCAATGACATAAATCGTGAGAAGTACCGGAGAGCTCGGAATCGCTGTAACAGGCTTTGTAGGGATGAACATCGACGCCATATCTATAAGTCAGTTATTGAGGAAAATGACTCAGCCCGAGTTTGGAATTTCCTCAAATCACTAGGAGTTGGGAAACAACAACAAGATCTATATTCTGAAAACATAAATCTAAATTTACTAAATCAGCATTTCTCATCCTCTGTCACTATTGATAATACAACAAAATTAAATACAATTTCTAAAATTTCTTCTTCCACAACTCCTGATCTTCCCTCTTTTCGATTCAGTCAATTCACGTGTAGTGATGTTAAGAAGAATATTCTTGCCGTATCATCTAACAGTGTTGGTTCTGATTGCATTAGTCGCCAAATGATAATTCCTATTATAGATAATTTAGTTCCTATAATAACAAATATTTTAAATTTTTCCATTGAGAGTGGCACATTTCCTTCTTGTTGGAAAGATGCTTTAATCATTCCCTTGCCAAAAAAACCCACCTCGACTTCCTTTTCCGATCTACGTCCTATATCTATTCTTCCTTTCCTCTCTAAAGTTCTTGAACGTCTAACTTATAATCAACTTAATCTTTTCCTCTGTAGATACAATCTTTTCAATCCCTTTCAATCCGGATTCCGCTCCGGCCATAGTACGACTACGGCATTAGTAAAAATCACTGATGATATTCGCATGGCTAAAGACAAGCGTCAGCTCACTGTTTTGACTTTACTCGACTTCAGTAATGCTTTCAATAGTGTAGATTTTGACATCTTGCTTGCCGTATTGCGTTCTCTTAACATTTCTCCTATAACGATTGACTGGTTTCACTCTTACTTGCACGGTCGCCGGCATCGAGTGCGACTTAACGACACTTTTTCTGACTGGACTACCGTCAAAGCTGGTGTACCGCAAGGTGGCGTGATGTCTCCACTTCTATTTTCACTTTTTATTAATACTATTACCAAATATATTTTTTCTTCCTACCACCTGTATGCTGACGATCTCCAGATTTACATGCACACAAACATAGAAGATCTGCCTAATACGATAGGTACCATAAATAAAGACCTCGAACATATCAACAGATGGAGCAGAGAGTTTGGTTTGCAGGTTAATCCTTCCAAATCGCAAGCTATAATTATCGGAAGTCAACAGCTTATTTCGCGGATTAATTGCTCGATTGTGCCTCAAATTACTTTTGCCGGTGTCATTATCCCTTACAGTGAAACAGTCAAGAACTTAGGTATAACATTTGATAAATTTTTGTCGTGGGATCCACAGATATGTGAAGTTAGCAGGAAAATATTTTCATCAATCGGTTCACTAAGAAGGTTGCGTAATTTTCTTCCTTTTCCAACTAAAGTTGCTCTTGCCAAGTCTCTTCTTCATCCTATCCTTGATTACGCCGATACTTGCTATCTAGACTTAAGGGAGGATCAGCTGAATAAACTTGAGCGTCTCCAAAACCTCTGTATTCGGTTCATATTTGGACTTCGCAAGTATGACCACGTTTCTGAGTTTCGTGAAGGGCTCAAGTGGCTTCCTATACGTCTTCGCAGGAGTACGCACATACTATCTCTTCTATATTCTATATTATTTAGTCCTATTCTCCCTTCGTATTTAAAGGAAAACTTTGAATTTCTCTGTGACTCCCATAATAGATCGCTTCGTTCCAGTGAACGTCTCACTTTGAAAATTCGCAATCACTCCACTACTTATTACAGCAAGTCCTTTTGTATTGAAGCAGCACGCTTGTGGAATACCCTTCCGTTACACATTAGGCATGCGAAATCACTTAAATCTTTTAAAAATAAAGTTAAGGAATACTATTTAAGGCTTTAAGTTTGCTGTCAATTACATTATCACTAGCTATTTATATTTGTATTCGATTGTACTCGTACATAAGTTTATGACATGCTATGTATATCTATATGTATGTATGTGTGTATGTATGTATGTATGTATGTATGTATGTATATATGTATGTATGTATGTATGTATGTATGTATGTACGTAGGTATGTATCTATGTATGTATGTATGTATGTTGGTAGGTATGTTTTATGTTTCGATATATATGTATATGTATTTGGGTAATATATTTATCTTGTTTAGTGTAATAATTTGTGTATAAATATAATTTCATATAGTATTTAACTTCTGTGCTGTACACCCGCTTTCCGCTTTTTCACATTAACTCCTCCATGCTGGTTGTCTGGAAGAAATCGCTGTTAAGCGATAAGACCGCCTGTTGTACATTTTTTTTTTTTTTTTTAATATTGTGTTATTGAATGTAAGTTTTTTTTTACTTGTGTGTGTACAATAAAGAGTTATTATTATTATTATTATTAAGCCATCTCAGTACATAAACAAAACAAAAGACTAAAGCAAGCAAGAATATACTTTAAAGAAGTGTTCGTATCGTTCACACACGCACACGCGTAATTTAGTGTTCAAACGCATTATCAAAAATACGACATAATTATAATTTAACGAATGAAAATAAATGGCGTTTTATGTGTGTGTGTTAATGTGTGTGTACGATAATTACAAGAATTTTAACGACTCAGTATTGCAAGTTAGGATAGTAAAATCGTAAATCTATTCTGGCACTAAGAGCATAAAAGCTCGTTTTATGCAAGCATCACATTTATTTCCAAGATAATATAAATATATTAGAATAACAAACATGTATTACTGTAAGAAATGTTATTGCTCGAATAGAAAAAAGAAAATTCTTTCTTTTTAAAGTAATTGTTGTATTTATACAGATCTATGATAGGATGGGTGTAGAATTCACACACGATAGTGAAAATTAATGAATTTCTTTTGTTTGTCTCTTTGCCTTGATGCAGTTTCGTTTCAAATCCCAACGAATCTAAAGAAGTTGCACTTTAACAAGCAATAAAATTATTATGACCCTCGGAAAACGTTACGTAGTATAAATCCATTTATTTTAATGCAATTACGATTGTTGAAATCCCGCAATGCTTACGAAGCAGAAACAGATATGGTTACACTAATATTTCAAACTGTAGTAAGGTTTCTCAGAATTCAGATTAAATACTAACTCGACAAGTACCTATGTATAATGTATATACAGCTATAAATGATGGATGCAATGGTACTTGCTAATTGTTTATACATTGTGGTGTTCCCGATTATGACAAAAACCAACTGGAGAGAACTAGCACATATGGGCATTGGTCGTAGTTTAAGTATTTAAGTATTGTGTTGCCTCGTTGGTCTTGTGGTTAGATATGTTGCCGTAGATCCCAAGGTCCTTGAAGCAAACCCCAAGTCGGGCTTCTAAAAAAATATTGGGTTTATCCGTTGTAAATTTACAGTAGCAGTGTTTACATTCCCGTACTCGAACAAAACGTAAAGCCGTTGGTCATGCGCCTTACATCATATCAGATATGTCGTCCCACTGGATAACGAGAGTGTACATGATACGTGAGCACACACTTGTGTACTATATATAATATGTCTAGCAATGATAGTCTCCCTAGAGAAAAGCCACCAGGATTGTACCACAGCCACTGTATTGTTGTGTTCCGGTTAGAAGGGTGAGTGAGCCAGTGTAATCACAGGCACAAGGGTAATAACATCTTAGTTCCCAAGGTTGGTGGCGCATAGGTGATGTAAGGAATGGTTAATATTTCTTACAGCGCTTTTGTCTATGGGCGGTAGTGACCACTTACCATCAGGTGGCCCATATGCTCGTCCGCCAACCAATGCCACAAAAAAAAAGGATCCCGATCAGTAGAATATCATCATCATATGGGTTTTTGCTCATCTTTATAAATTTATATATTTATTATTATCAGCTTATTATTATATGCCTAATGTAGTAACCGTTTTACCAATGTTATGTCCTTTTACATTCCATAGGTTTTATAGAAAGGAATGGTTCATTTAGCGATAAAACCACCTTTTGTACATTCCACGTATATCCCAATATCTATATTTCTGTGTGTAACTGTATTTTTTTATTTTACTCTTTTGGTGTACGATAAAGCTAATTTCTTTTCAATTTTATTCTATACTGATTAAAATTTATCATCTCTCAAGACCGGTTAATAGCGATCCACGTTACTGGAAACAAAAAGTAGCTCGCTGGATTACCTATGGACATTATCTCGTGCAATAAATCATAGGAAAACGTTCGAATTAACCACCGCTTAGTTAACGCGAATATAAAGTGGGCGGGGCTAGTGATAAATAAAGAATACTACGATAAAACTTTATTGCACCGTAAAGGTAATTTTACTTTCGTGAATAAAGTTCTATCATGCTTCAACTTATAAATATTAATAAGGTTTAGTTTCCTGCAATTTAGATAGTACAACTATATTGTAACGTTTTAAAACAATAATTATATTATGTTATTATATATATAGAACAATCACTTATCGTCAAAAATGTTCATCACGAAAGGAAATGGTGGACCGTTTGTAAAATATGGGTAACAGCGAGATTGTATCCATATCGATTAGGTCTGGGCGCAGTCTGGGATGAAACGAACCTTGTTACAGCATATACCGTTAATATTTCACGTACCTTATTTGCATGCAAAATACTATTGTAGTATTCTTGCTAAGGAACTATTCTTATGAATCTTATAAGAATGTTGCTACTACTATATTTTTACTGTTTAATATATCCTAATTGATTATTTGAGCCAAGACAATGTGTATTTACTATTTTTATATAATAAAAATATAGTATGTTTTTTTTTAGCCCTTACTTTGTAATTGATTTTGATTCATAATTCCAATCGAATCGATTGAATCATAATCTTAATAAACGTTACGAAAGAATGTTCTAGCAATTCCAATGATGAAAATGTAAAATTTAGAGGCGTGGAAAATAATAATTTCGTATACAATTTATATTATAGTGCCGAAGCCGTTACCCATCCATTGTTTAAGTTCTAGCGGTTATTCCTGCGCACGTTCCAACATAATAGAAGATCAATAAACGTTTAGTTTGAATTCATCTTGAATTACAGCCTTTACAAACGCAGAAAATATGTTGACATTTGTGTTTAAATATATATTTAAATATGAAATAATAACGAATCAGACCAGTTTCTATCGTCTCGAATTGAACCCAGTTATGCAAAGTCTGTTATAATCGTGAATCATGGACTTAGGTTGGTTTCAAATTTTTGTATAATGTTTTAACGTGTCTTTTTTTTTCATTCCATATTCAAATTCTAGATCAGTCGATAAATGTCGCAATTGATTATTTTTCCATAATCCAGTTTAAGAATAAAATCTTTATGTCGGTTTGAAAGAAAGTTGTTTACACAAAAAACATTTCTCATCGTTGTGAGAGCGTCTTCCTTTCGAACTAAAGCTGTAACCGTTAGCCCTTTATCGAAAACATCGGCTTCCGCATCTTCCCTTCGACTTATAAGCTACATGCGATTATTACTGACCCAGATTAAATATCATATATCTTTAATAATGCATACAGGAAATTATTTACATCTATTAATTGTTAGTGATTGAAACTGCCTTAAATGTGATAAAGATATAATTTCTGACAAAAAGGAATTCGGTTAATAATTTTGCATTAGGAATAATATTTTTTCCAATAAATAATAAAATAGTTTCTACAAAATAATTTTGCTCATCATTTATACAAGCGAATAATATTACCATCCACATTTATAGTTTAGATCGACTAAGACCGAGTTTAAGCAATATAACCTTTACAAAATTCGTAATTCTTGTAGTGAGCACAAATGTTAACTACCTATTCCAAAAGAATAGTACTTTAGTTAAATAACTAAATGAAATGATATCACAAATAGTATGACAATTAAACTTTAAATAGCTATTGCTGTAAATAACGTAGAAAAAAAAATGGAACCGAAGTAAAACACTCATTATTAATACATACTCTAAGCATTAAAGCAGCAGTCAATTTAAAGTTAGATAAAAAGCTGATTTCAGATTATGCGAAGTCGTGATATTGGTAGTGGAAATGTCGATCGGCTCCAAATAACGCGGCATTTATGTTTATCTCGACGATCTCATTAAATTATCAGCACAACGCCTTAAACTAGTTGATTTCTAAACCAACTTGAGACCCTTTAGCATTGAGTGTGAGACCATGAACAAGATTAAAGTTTCTTGATCCTTCGTGAGACAGGTGTATAGCATTATGGAGTTACGGCGCTACAATCTACACTTTAATGACTTGGGGTAAAGGTGGTTTTAAATTATGGTTAATTCGAGTAAATTAGATTCCCTTATTAGCTAACTCTCGGCCAATTTCGTCACTAGCATTTACCATACTCATACTCGACACTATGAAAACGTATTCGATAGAAACTAGAAATAGCTAACATGAAAAACTATTTGCAAAGTTGATAATGTTCTGAGATAGTTCGGCCACCCAGCACGAAGGGATCTTCTCAATAGCTGATGTTGAGATATTTTAAACGAGCTTGTTGTTTGTAACGACACTACAAAAAGCGCTAAAATCTAAAGATGTATTCATAGTATTTATATAGATACCAATTCGTTAGCATAAAGTAGTTGTTTTTAGTATAAGATCGTAAAGTTTATGAAAACTAAGCAATTTAAAAAAACGTCTCGAGAATTAAATTGAATTAATGAATAAATATTACGAAGAACGCAAAATTGAGTTCAAGATTCAAATAATTACATCCCATTAATGATGTTGTCCATGACTTGTGACGTGAAAGTGTTTATGTGAAGACAGCTACGAATCCTCGCTATTTGCCTGACCTTACGTAATAACTCCATCTGGTAAAGATCAACAGGTCAACGCTTAGATGATGCGATCGTGAGTCAAATAGGTGTTTAAGTTGCAAAGTCTTAAAATTAAACTCTTTATAAGCACCTATATCGGTTTTAGATTCGAAAATTGTTTTGGCTTTAATAAATACTGTTAAAGATATAAGAAGAGGAAGAACTAGGCAATACATGCAAAATTATTGAAATAGTCAATTGTAATTTGGGCAATCCAAATAAACAAGTTTAACTATTATAATAAAGATAAAGAGCAATAATATTTGTACTGTATGTAGTTAATTAATCTTTTGGATATCTAAATGTGGAATAATTATGAAAGCCATTTCTATCAGTACCTAAGCCACAAAACCTTTAGCCTACAAGCTATTACTTTCTGAAACTGTTGGCTTGAAATATATGTATATGTATCTGGTAACAAACATATCCTGATAGTGAATCACCTGGCAACACAGCGCCTCATTATAGCGAGGAGATGGGATCGGCACGCGAGGAAGATGCGATCTAGATGCTATCAGGGCATTGCCACTGTCCCTAGCACTAGGTACCTGTCACCATCCGTTCTTCATTTTAATCTAGCCCAGAATTTATTTAACTAGTTTTCTATTTAGTTCTTCTTAGAGATAATTCAAATTTGCTCCCGACTAGGAATAATGAGACTATTGTTCTAAAACTTGATGCTCATATTTATTAAAATCTCCTTAGTTTTCAATGCTATGATTTAATGAAATAAGATTGAATAAACAATTTAGCAAAAGTCGTGATAAGATCAGATATACTGTGGAATATCTATTATATTGCTATAACATTAAAGGCATTCCCATTATTTTTATTAATTGCTTAATTTCTAGCATTGATACCTGTACAGGTAAGAAGAAAATCGAAACTCATCGCAGAGAACGGGCTTTAAATGTCAGCGTGTGTTATGTGATATTGACTACAATAATTTTATAATATATACGATACGTATTAAAGTGGCATAACAGCATATCAGTTGTCAAAATTTCACGTGTGAGATGCAGAGTGAATATTTACAGAATCGCACTGCTAATTCTAATCACAAATTTAGGCTGTATATGCATTTAAATACAAAAGTTAATAAATAAACCGTTGTAAAGATAATAATTCCACAACAGAGAACGTTAATCTTGAATTTATGTTATGAGAGGAAGAAGGTGACATAAATCTTAGCAAATAGATATTTTACGTTCGTTAGTAACAGCTCGCAGGATAACTAATTTGGCGCGATCCTCGCTGTACCAGTTCTATGGACGTTTAAATTCAGTTTTTAATTATTTTTGTTTTAATTTATAATCCAAGAATCTGCAACCGTGAAAATAAGTCCATTATTTCGTGTTTAATTTATATTAAAAAGCGTTTACGAATGTAAAACTGTTTCAGATAATATTCATCTACGGACATAGTATCCAATGACCTAAACATTTTTTTATAGCACGATTCAATTTGTACATATCAAACATTTGTGACACAAATACTTATTTTCGATCATGAAAAAAGTGAAGTAAATGCCCTACTGTTGGACTAAGGCTTAATTCTCCAAGCTGATGCAATACGGATTGATGGATACATGTGGCTGATTATCATCCGACATCTACAGTTGCCATCGCGATCTTTAACTTCAATGGCGAGCACGAGACGAATCAGTGGTTGTTGTCCGTATCCGAATCCGTAATCTTCTGTTAAAATACACGTGTTCTATCACTATGCCGTTTCACAGACATATCGTACGTAAACATTAATGACAGATGTATCATCACTGAACATCGTCACATTTTGTATGCCACTAAGAATTCGATCGATTTGAAACATAATTGACGGTTCCCATGAATATTTACGAACAGCAATTGTCCTGCCAAGCATATCCGATCACTGATATCCCTTGCCCTGGGACGAAGAAAAGCCTCTTAAGGAAATAATCCATTAACATATTAACCGTGACTACGTATTCAGCGTATGTGAGCAATCCGACAAAGCGACAATTTCTTGAGGTAAAAGAGCTTATTTTATTGAGAAAATTCTGAATTTGTGGTTCTTAATGACTTCATTTTTACAGGTATGCGAGATCAGTTCACGGAGTTCACTGATAAGAACAGTTAGTAAAAGATTTGTAAATGTAGTATCTAATGTATTTATTTACGATTAACAATTATTATATTGAAGTGAAACAATTTGAAGTATTTAAATGACCTTGAAAATTTTACTAAAGATAAACGTTTTAATTTCCTTTGGTAAAATTCGAGGAGCCATTAAGAGTTTCTATTTTACGTTTTCAAACCTTTTATAAAACCGCACCTACCTCTAAAATATTAACCAAAATAAAAGACCTACTTTCTATTTTGTAAATTTCCTAATCAGTTTTAGTTGATATATCGTAAAGTGCTATATTTGTATTACGTATTATAATTAGCGAATCATTAGTAAAAAAATATGTGATTTAAATTTCGGTTCGGTAAAACAAAGGCAATATTGTTTTAAATACGCGTATCACATTAACATTGACCTTGATATTTTAAGATGCGTTCGCAGACAAGGTTTTTTTTATTAATAAACATTTTTTAATTTCGTTTGCATATTGTACAGAAATTCAATTTTAGAACAGGTTTTAAAAATATATGATCTAGACTAAGACTTGATCAAAGTGAATTTATAGATATATGTTTTTCAACTTATATTATAACAAGCCGCTTATGATGTCATTCACGCTACCACTGAGATGTAAAGGTATACAGTATTCACACTATTCTATTTAATAGCCAATAGATTTTGTCTTCGCTGGGGAAGTATTTAACGCATTCCTAAGCACAAAGCTCCAGTTTGTAGTACGCTCATTATCCTCAGAAACTTGTAGATGGTACGTAGTCCCTGTATAAGTTTGTACAAAATTTATAATCCTTATTGTAAAGAAGATAAAGGTTATTTTAAAATAAATGTATTGTATCTTGCGCTGAAATATGTACAGTTGGAGCGTTTACTGTACTCCGGTCTGTAATTTCATTCAAGCATGAAATGTAGCCTGCACCTATAGTTATAAGTGATATTTATTAATCATTTCAATAGATTAAGCTGATAATTCTAGCTATTTCTTATGTTACCGTTCTTAAATCCGTAAAAGTGATTAGTATCATATGTATTTGAGCAGTTATACTATGTTTTTAGATTAGTTTTACTAAAGAAAAAATTGTATTTAATAAGCACACTATCTTCGCACTCAAAACCTTCACCAAACTATATAATAAATAAAATGCTGGTAAAGAGTAACTACTGAGTTTCTTGCCGGTTCTTCTTGGTAGAATTTATTTTCCGAACCAGTAGTAGCTTCACATTTTAATTCAACAGTGTAACATGACGATTCATAATAATACTTGTATAAAGAATATTTTGATTTGAATTATTATCATATATTACCAAATTGTATGTGTCATGTTGGCGCGTACGTATATTTTTAAGTGTCCCAGTATTACTAGAGAGCTTATCTATTAGGATTTAAAAATTTTATCAACGATAATAAGGTAAGTTAAGAATTATTTCTTCACTTTAATAGTTAATTTTTCAACGACAAAATTTATAAGTTATACATTAATCACAGCCCGGTTAAACAATTCATCAAATACAACACACATTAACTATTGATAGAGTTAAGCGCTTAATAATATTTATGATGGTTGAAACATTAAAGTTTAAGTTTATGTAACTTTCGCAGACAAGTATAATCGAATAATAATAATTATAATAATAATAAATAATGCATTAAATGCGATTTTAATAAGCTATTAAACGAAGACGGCGGTTATGAATTCAATACAAAAATTTCCATACTGGCCTCAGATTATTAATTTGATAATCTTTAATTACGATGTTTAAATGTATAATATTATTAATTAATCGAGCCGAGATGGCCCAGTGGTTAGAACGTGTGCATCTTAACCGATGATTTCGGCTTCATTACCAGGCAGGCACCACTGAATTTTCATGTGCTTAAATTGTGTTTATAATTCATCGAGCTCTGCGGTGACGGAAAACATCGTGAGGAAACCAGCATGTGTCTAATTTCACAGAAATTCTGCCACATGTGTATTCCACCAACCCGCATTGGAGCGGCGTGGTGGCAAACGCTCCAAACCTTCTCCTCAAAGGGAAAGGAGGCCAGCAGTGGAAAATATACAGGCTGCTAATGTAAAAAAAAATGTAATCAATTAATCAATATTATTATTACTTTTTGAATTTTATGTGATGATATAAAGTAATATAAAAGTAATGCAAAGATAATAATTGTTTGTATTACTTTTATATTTACTTTATGGCACTGACGTCATGACTGGGACGAAGGGCCTGTGACACATTTTGCATTTATAATTACCTACTACAATGTAATAACTTTACAAGATTAATAGTGTATTCGTTTTAAGTAAGAGTAATTCTTTTGTTTTAAGTAAGACCCAATTGTGCCATCTACTACACCTGCCCTTCGTGTCGGAACATAACAATACAAGTTTAGCAGAACTACTACAGAGTGGATTGCTAAAATAAACAAACAGGCCTAAACCATACATTGCGTAATATCCCCAGGGGTATTGTCAAACAATTTAAGTCTAATTCGTCATATTATATTTATAATAACAATAAATAAAAGTTTAAACGATTTTGGAACATGTACATTAGATAAGAAAAGTTTGAATATTTAAAAGTTGGCAACGACATTTTATATTCAAATACTTTTTATTTATATATAACCATAAATCAAAGAGTATAATATAAGGCGACAATCATTGATAATATAACTAAAAGACAAATTTTATAAGGCTATTTACATGAATTTTATAAATAATAACTCGTTTAAAAAGGTTAAGTAACATTAAATTAACATTTGAATAAGGCGATGTATCAATGCATAACAGGGCATTAGAAAGCAACATATAATTTATTGAATGAAGAGACACGTTTCGGAACTACAAGCATAATTTGCCGAACCTAACCTGTTCACAATCTCGATATATTTGTGACTTCAGGAGAGAACGCATAAATCACACTAATCGTTTTATTCTTAGACATTCGCATGACATTGAACAGATATGACTGGATATAATATGACGCGATTGCGAATATGACACCGGTGCACGAAAGGTCATATAACCTGGCCAAGGATTTCGTCTTGATAGTTTTACACTATTGTCATTGTCGGAGTTTTAGAACTAGTTAATTGAAAGTATAAGAATTATTTTATATAATACGAGCGATATTTTTCTTTTCTTTCGAAAACGACTCTTATTTTTTTTTTAAGTACATGGATGTTTTCGTTGGTGACGAATCTTAATAAATAGGTAAGTAAAGTAATTGTTAAGAAAATGGTTTAAAGTATTTATAAACAGTATTAGAAACGTCGAGATTGAAATGACTACAACACGTAAATATCAACAAAATTGAAGAAGCAGTGCTAATTTATTTTTATAATTCATCTCATGCCTGAGAATGAAGAAAACCATCAAAGCATGTCAAATGAAATTCTACCACACACACACATATAAGCACAAATCCGCATTAGAACAGCGTGGAATAAGCTTTAAACCTTTTTCTCAAGAGGAGAGAAGGCGTTTGCGGAGCAGGATATTTACAGATCGTTATTTTACATTTATGACAAAAACCAAACGTCTAAGCGTCTTGATATATGAAAGAGTTCAGGAATATAATTTAAAATTACGTTCACGCTTGCAATAAAAAGGACAGTTTGAATAAAGTCACGAGAAGATAAATCCAAATTAAGTAGTAATTTCAATTTATTTAAGGACTAGATTAATTAAGGTGGATGAATTAATGAAGCAAACAACGGCGTTATTAGATTTTTAAAAGCAGCTCTTCAGGAAATCATTTAGATTGAAGAATTGTTCTGACAATTGTATAAAGAAAACTATATAAAATTGTCTTTTATATGGTAAATATCTGACACTGGAATAGCAATGTGGGAAGTCGGAATGCATAATAAGGAATAAACAAACAGAGGATCACATTTACATACAAGGATACTGGTATTGAAAGCCTTGATTGATGCTATCCCGTTGTAAAACGCATCTCAAAGCCAGATGTTCTGCGAGTCCAACATAATAAATTCTAATGCGCCCATAACTCAGAGATCATCGTAAATATACACAACTAACATGTTCACAACATATTTTAATATGCAGCCGGATTTTTAGCTTTACTATTTATGACCAATTTTTTTTTTTATCTTTGTTCAATAAGCCTCATTTATTTCAATAAATATTTTTATCTCGTATTTTCTCATTGAATTATCAATGAGTATTTGAAACTCACTAGCTTTTTAGTAATGACATATTACAAAAGTCGACGAATCGATTTTATATATATGACAGAATAAATAGAATTTAATACGGTAAAATAGAAATACAATGATTACATCTTTTGTAAGTACAATACATTTAAAACATGCGCTAGTGTTGTACGTCAAAATAATCGACAATCTTAGGCCTACAATAGCAATTTATTGTTTCAGTGATGCACCTACGCCAGTACGAACGTTTTAAATAACCCCAGCCGTGCTATCGATTAAGCATCCTCGAAAGGACATGGCCGATGTATTATCCACGAAGAGTATTTGATCTCAGTACGCATTACCTTTAGAGGCGGAAATGTAAAGCAATACTGTATAAATCCAAACCGCATGAGCGGATATAGGAATTTCTGAAATGGTGGTTTGATTTATAATGCTAGATTCATCATGTTAGAGCTCAGACTTAAATTATTTAGCATGTTACTGTGTGAATTATTCTTCTTATAATGTAGCTTCTTGAGAACTCAATTTCTCTAATTTTCAATGTATTTTGACCATTGGCAATAGAGAAAACAAAACACAACAGTCATCAAATATCTCTAACTTAACTTGTACTCGTATCGATGCCATAGTAGACTAATTAAGTATTATTAATATTTATATATTTACTTTTTCAATTCTGTGACGATTACAAAAATGAAAGAAACTATCAGGATTAGGGCGAAACCTACTTTGTGACGTCACGATATAACAAAGATGGCGATATGCTTACTATCAACGAGTTACTCTTTTACGTTATAAATAAGAATTATCAAAGCGAACTATCGATGTTATTAAACAAACATTTACTGACAGCCACTTATCTTTAGAGAAATCATGGATAGCAATTAAATTAAACATGTACACGCGAGTAGAATATCTAACAAGCAATTAGAAAAGCAACTCAATTCACATTGGCTACCTCATTAAAGGTATAAATGAAATAATATTCGAATGAAGCTTATTTATAATTATACTGTAACGTTGCGATCATTTCATATTACATAACACTTATCAAGCGAATAAACAACACCTTTGGAAATTTCATTATAAGTATCGGGATTGCTTGCTCATTGGAATTTATTCATGACGTTTTGTTTTTTTTTTTTTGTTCTAATGTCAATTGTTTACTTGACGCAAATGAAATAGCTATTCTTCCACGTTACGATCGATCGATTTTAAACCTGAAACTTATCCTGTCTGAACTACATATTCAGTGACCATAAAACTTTCCAAGTTATTTTAATCGTGTGAAGAATTTCAAGTTATACCATAAATACATTTGAATATAAAAGCGCGAAATAACATTTCCTTAGCATTTTACTGTTTTACTAACTAGTGCGATTTCTCCCGCATTAAACTTTACTGCTCCGTACTGTTATATCATCTATAATATTTCTCAATAAAAGCGCTATTTAATGGAATGATTTCTTTTCATAATCAGACAAGTGATCTAAGAGAACGCATTCAAACGTTATAATATAAATATTGCCTATAATAATGAAAAATGTAACTTAATATCAGTTTTCCCGGTAGACAAAGTGTCACCGCATTCTGCCGATACCTATTATAATGATTGTTATATTTTAAAAATTGACGACCTCCGTGGTTGAGTAGTGTGTACACCGGTTTTCATGGGTACGCCACTCCGAGGTCTCGGGTTCGATTCCCGGCCGAGTCGACGTAGAAAAAGTTCATTAGTTTTCTATGTTGTCTTGGGTCTTGGTGTCTGTGGTACCGTCGTTACTTCTGATTTTCCATAACCCAAGAGCTTTAGCTACTTACATTGGGATCAGAGTACTGTATGTGATGTTGTCCAATATTTATTTATTTATTTATTATAAAAAATCCAACAATTTCTTGGTACTGAATTTGATGACATTCGATTATTATTTTTTCTATGTTTTAATATTCGAAGCTTCAAGATGTGTCATGTTCAAACGCAACTTTATCTCTTTGTTCGTGAATGACTTCATTAGCGAGTGAGGCGTATTATTTACTCATCTCATATTTGTTTTAACTTTCTACAGCTACGTATACAATACCGTAATAAAGAACGCTAATAATGATGACCTATATGGATGCAAATCAGTTTTAGAATTTCTTGATATCCGACAAATTTTGTAAGAAGAATATTTCGACGTTTTAGATCTCGAAAATGATTCATTAAATCATATAAACTTAATGATATCCTACTACTAATATAATATACATGTGAAAATTTCAATATTTGGATGTTTGTTACGCAATCATTCAAAAACGGCTGGACGTGTATTTTATTTATTTGAAATGCAAATATATTGACTTAAGAGCGTTTATGGCGGATAAGTCGTTTTCTCTATTTTTCTTAAGGCAGTGCCTTTGCTAAACGGCTAAAAACGACCGAAATATTTATACATATATACACAAAATGTTTAATCTCGTATTAATGTAATCTATTTAAAAAATCTAACCTAACCTAAACCTATCACCCCCTTACACAAGCGAAGCCACGAGCGGAATACAGAAAATAAACCTTCAAATTAATTAATATCGATAAATTTACTGAAACATCATATTTAGACGTATTTGGTTATAAAATTACAGCCGGAAGTTTAAGCCTCGTTACTAGTTGTAGTATCCCATAATTTGAGCACGTATTATAATTACCAGGTTCCTGTGCATGGGAAATTTATTCATCATTAATTACCGGCGGAATTACTTTTATATCAATTTCGTCTTCGTGAGAACAGGCCGGATCGCAACACGAAGCCCTAACGAGGTATGTGATGATTTTTCAAATTCTCAGTATGTAAAGCTTAACGAGAATGAAGTAGGTTTTAATACTAGAATATAAGCCTACTTAACTGTTAAAGATTACATCCTGAATTAATATTCTATTAATAAAGATAGATAATAATAAGTCTTCTATTAATCACGTGATGTTATTTAGCAATTTTTTAACGTTTCCTATGAAACTGGAAAAATCAATTAAAAAGATTAATTTTGTACCAGCAGTAGTGAAAGTTGAAAACTCACAAATAATATAAAGTTGATCGTAAATCAGTTGATGTTGAAATATAAAGAGATGAGACATATTTGGTAGTTTCCAAATGTATAAAATTTATTGACAAAACATGTAATCGAATAAAAATCTTCTTAGTTGATGCTAATACAAATGATAATCTTCGTGAGCCAGTTGTAGGCGTTGTGTACGGTGAGAAGTGTGACGCGGATAAATTGGCCGTTGAAAATGTGACTACTGTTCAAGTTTCACAACAATATAAAGAAGCTGCAAAGGAGGTCGTGACCGTACGTAAATGCGTTAGGTGCTACTTCGCGGAACTTGTTTCGCAAAAAGGATAAAGGAAAAAAAAATCGTTTTCATTTGTAATTACATAATAATATTTTTATGTAACGTCAGTATTCATATATGATATTGGAAATCCGGTAGCTAATAAAATGGCAATCAATATGAATTAACAAAAGACAATTGATTGGATTTTGGACGTAGAACAATTTGCATTACAAGATCAATGTAGATAAAACGAAGTTGGTAATGATGAAATCACTACTAATATATTAGTGTGAAAGTAATAGTTAATTGTTAGTCCTGCTTTCACCGATCATTATAAAATTTGGCACTCGGATAGTTAAAGAAATGGAGACGACATCGTTTTTACTTCCAACCACGTAAATTAAGCCACGCCACATCTAGTGTAATTAGTATCTGTAAATCAGCAATGAGTTTTTTTTTGTAAATATTTTAAATAAAAATAACAAATTTAAAAATAGAATATTATAAGATTAACTATTTTAACAACAAAGTTCAATAGTTTGTATCGTAAATCTCGATTAAGGAGTAGTATTTTGTGGTCAATAGGTCAGACGTGTTCGCTGGTAATTGATTTCGCTTTTAAACTCTCGACATCGTTTTCAAATAGAGCGATATAATCCAGGAATTGACATTCAGAGGAGTCATTGTGTTATCTTTGAGTTTAAATTATTTATATAATCGTAATACAACAAGTGATATAAATTGATATTCCTACCCAGATATAAGAAGCACTCTACATATAAATATATTCTCCAAGATGTGTCGATTAAATTTATATTATTGTTTGTCCGAATTTATCAAAATTAAGCCCATGACTATAAATTTACAGTCCTCATTTTTCAGAATCATAAAATGCTAAGTATTATAATATGAACAGATTGACTTGAGCTCTGTCGATATGTTTAAGAAATGCCTCGCTAATCAATAGGTATATCAAAAAAAAAAAAGCAACGAACCGCTTCAGGACGTATAATCGCAATTATAATACCCCGGATGTTCCCCGGTCTTATGATATATAAATATGGTAGTATCGGCATTAGCGGAGATAAATGTAAGATATTACGATCCATTTAAGAAGGGGGCAAGGGTATTCATAACCTGCTGCGCTCGAGTTCAAAATTATTGCTCAACCAACAAACAGATGCCATGCCTTCGCGCCGTATGTTAAGAGAAATGACGGGAGGCTTTGATTAAACACGTCTTAAGGCGATGCAACGTTAATATTGAGATGAATATCTAGTTATGTCAACTTTAGAACGTACTAAAGTTAAAATACAACAATCTTTCTCGACCGGTTATAGGTTATTGACAATCAGAAGTTATGATCATTATAATTTATAAGAATCGACGATATTTTTATGTTAATTAATAAATTGACTGTCGCTACTATATTTTTATATTATATTGAATTAATATAAATTGATATTCGTATTAGTTATCACTGGATCTGAATTATTGAATATATTTCTTCTATGTTAAGCTTATTAAAGGTTTCTGTGTTTGACCATTAAAGTATTGGGTACGTTTTGATGTGATTGTAATAAATAATACATACGTAATAAGCCATCGAACACATGAATAGGTATGAAGATTTAGTTATTTAATAATCTTCAGGGAGCTGACACATATCTGAAAATTAAGTCACCTTAAGCCATAATAGGAATAAGCTGCTCTATATTAATATCGAATGCCTTAAATGTTTATACGACAGATGTATCTATCACGATAAATATATATATTTAAGCAGACTGACATGATAAGTGGTCTTAGTTTGGTCACAAACATTGGGAATGAAAGAAATATAAACTATCTCTTGTGCCTCTAGTAACACAGGCGCAGTCAGCCTTCAAACCGTTATAATACTAAATATTTCTGTTTTGCCGTTTCACCAAGTTCATATCGTGTAGAAACTCCAAAGCTATAGGCACATATGAAGCGAGAATCTACTTAAAAATATGATAGGACTTTATGACAAGTCTATAACATTGTAAATAATGTTCCCGAATTCTCTTTGTTCTGTTGGACATAAACATTAAAGGTAGGAGACAAGTCGTTTAATTCGGCGCAGGCGCAGGAATGTGGCGTAGTGTCGAAACGCAAGGCCATGTTTGGTATGCCCTAGTATGTCTAGGTATAACGTTGATAGATTGAATACTATTTATTTAAAATGCAACTTTAGTACTTTTGTAATGGTAATCAGCTAAACTTTTTAAAACACACGACGAATATATATGTATGTGTATTATGTGTCAAATACGTTATATTTTATTAATCCAAATATAGGACCAACACAAATGTATGTATATCTATATTAAAATTATAAATGCAAAAATAACTTTTTCTTTCACAGCTAAACTACTGAACCCAAGTTGATAAAATTAAGTATGAAGTAACCTTAAAATCCGATGAAGGAGACAGGCTACATTTATATAAAGCAGCCTAGAGCAATGGAAAAGGAAGCATGGGAAACAAAAATACAAATATTAATTTTTATTCTAATAGATATTAGAATATAAAACTTTACGACACCTCGCAGTAAACCCGCGCCATTTGCGTATTGCATTTAAAATGTTTAGATTCTAATGCCGCCTCCACACGACCGTCCAGCAGTCTGACTGTTCGTTCAAACGTGTACTTCACGTGTACAGATGTAGTGCATGAGTGTTTGACGAAGTCGGATTATATTGGCGCGAAATTGCTCCGATGGCGGTAAATCGTACCAGATCGTAAAAGTTGGCTGTCTCACATGTACCCTCCACGTGTCCTCGCGTTTGGACTCAACTACCACATACCATCAGAAGGAGCACGTTCTTCCCTGTTTATAAAAAAAAAAACATCAATGTCAAGGTATATCGCAGTAGTATATATATATCATATCGCAGTGGTGGTCGCCTATCACTTCAACGTCCTTCATAGGTGAGGTTGGAAGGTTTACGTGTCAGTTGGACGTTCATGCAAAATATAATAATTACACCGCAACTACAGCGCCGTTGTCTAATAAACTGCCTCATTAAAGCTACAATAATTATGTATGTAAGTTACTTTAGTAACAAATCGCTTAGATTATAACTAAAAGCATAATAAAAATTAAATACGAGATATATCCTACCACCCGTTGCGAAGCCCGTTTAAACGACAGGTGAGACGCATTTATCTATAACAGTTTTTATATGAACAGATATTTGAATCGATATTCGTAACGGTAACCAATACGAATTCTTTTTATACATATTTTTTTGCAAAGTTCTCATGATATTATAAAAAATAGCTATGATTTTCGCTGTAACCATGCTTTGTCATTTGAAATGGATTTCTAGCAATGCTTATAAATAATATAATGTTTTCCGACAAATATAATAGAATGTCTTATTTAATAGTAAGTTTAACTGTCGTTATTTATGAACTTGCTATTTTAAAACCTTTAACTCGAAGCAAATTCAACAATGCTGCAATCATACCTCGTAATTTATTGAACTTTACATTTTAAATGTGAACTGGTACAAACGTCTAAATAAAATTCAGTGGTACTGGTATACATATTTATTTAAGTTCTGTGTACGAAAGGAGTCAAGTTTGAAGTTCGTGAGTAGAAGAATGGATTGAAATGTTTTTCTTTAACAAATATTGAACTTCGAGATGACTAGATGTTTATTTTTAAAAGAATCTGGCACGGTTTTCGGTGTTTATTGACATATTGGTAAAAACTTACAAGTATTTGTCAAAGAATGGGGACTTAAACGAAAAAAGAAATCTTTTATGACTACATATTCAAATTAGTCAGGTAATAATGGCCAGAGAGAAAGAGAGAGAGAGAGAGAGAGAGATTTGTTGTGAGTTGTTACATTGCGGGTTCAAACCTAGGCAAGCACAACTGAATTTTCATTTGTTTTAATATTTAATCTCAGCGGTGAAGGATAACGTCGTGAGAAAACTTGCTTATGTCTAATTTCAACGAAATTATTCCACATGTGTATCCACGAACCCGTATTGGAGTCATGGAATAAGCCTTAAACCTTGTCCTCAGAGGGAGACGAGGCCTTAACCGAGCAGCGGAACATTTACGAGCTGTTACTACTTTTTACTTACTAGGTAATAATTGAACTTACGAGTATAAGAAGACCATTATTTCATTACTAGAAGTACTACATAGGAGTATAGAATTGCACGAGAACACTAGCACGTGACTTTCTTTTTGGTTCTCCATCTTTCTATTTTATACGGTTTTATTAAACATTATATACACTTATTTTTGTCATTATTATAATTTAAATAAATATAATTATCATTTAATAATTATCAAACTTTGTTGAATCATTTCAATCTGTTATTTTGATACAGAGTAAGCAACTTTATTCTCTCTTCAACTCTTGTTTGACACCCCTCGTCTTATCTTATTGGACTATAAAAATTAGCGAACATTTGCAATAACTTGTCGCTATTACTACTTTTTAAAGATTCCGTTATACATTTCTCGTATAGACGCGGTTGCATGCTTAAAATCAATTGACATGAAACGGTATAACCTTATCAAGGAGTAACACCTTAGTCTGTACTTTAATGGCAATCATTAACGCTGATATTATATGAAATAGCTGCGACGTGTTCACAGCTATCGTAATAAAATACGTAATTAACCCAATTTAACAAATCGAAATACATTTGCGATATCAAATAATTAAAATGCTTTTAATAATATTTATTACGAAATAGTATCTTACATAATGTTTATTGATCTAATCTTACAAATATAAATCTAGAAGTGTTTTTTATTATTAATAATGGAATCTCAATTTTTTTAAACGCTATCATCAGATATTTCTCTCGCGCTACCAATCACATTGTTAATTGAATTTTATTAATGAAATACATACAATTCTACATATAACAAATAAATATTATTCTAATTTAAAAACGAAACAAAACTATAATTTGATTGGTAATTGATAATTATTAGCATGACTGCCTCGTTGATCTAGTAGTTGATCTAGATAAGACCAACCCCCTCCTGGGCTCAAACTTTAGATCAAGGCAAAAAACAATACTCAGTTTTTCTGACAAAATATTCTCAGTAACAGTCCCGAGTCTGGTAGTTTAAGGTGTGTACACTCACTTGCCACGGAAAGCACATTAAGGCCCTGCGCCTGAACTGTTTCCGGTCGTGTCGGATTTGCCGTCCTATAAGAATATGAGACCGGTCTGGCTGGTCTCCCTTGAGATTGGCAGACGTGGTCAAAATCGGTTAGGACATCATCATTTATAATGTCATTTTAAAACGTAACGTTGGTATTCCTTAAATAAAGAAAGGTAAACTATTTTAAAATTCATTTATAAGATTATTTATAAATATCTATTTACATGGTTATTTTAGGAATGTTTTTTTAACCCGCAAATAATATATTGGAATTATAATTGGTAATACTAAATATGTTGTAACATAAAAACAAAGACGCTTCGCACCAACGAAGGTTTACAATAAGAAAGATCATAGTCGGAACTAGCTGGCTGTTTGACGTTCAACCTTCAGTCAAGGTCTGACCCGAAGTATTTTTTATAATAACATATAGTTAGGCGGACTAGCAACTAGGCCACCTTGTGGTAAGCGCTCATCACTATTTCTTATACTACCATCGCGCTGTCGACCATGGGAACTAAGATGTTATGTCTGCAGTTACACTGGTTTACTCACCCTTCAAACATCTGTTTTTTCGTAGAAATATGATGAGTACCTACTCATAGGGACCTAGCACGGAGTTTAATTTTTTTTTTAGAAAATTATAAAAAATTAAAATGAACTATGCATAATGAAGTGTGTGAATAACAGCTGGTGTATGAGTGTCGGCAGATGACACATTTTTTAAGAAGGTTAATCGTACATGACATTAGTAATGTTACAAAGGCGAAAAACATAATGACTAACGACTAACTAAACATGCTTACAAGTTCCTTGCGGCTCCGTCTTCATTTAAAATTATGTCTGCATGTGTCAAACGTAGATAGATAAAAAAATCGGTTAATCATATATATTTAATTATTTTTTTTATAATTTATAAATCTTTTTAACAATAGTGAAACTGTAGAAATGAGGGGGTTAAATTTTCTAGTTAGAAAAAAATCCTCTTTAAAAAACAGAAAAGTATTGCCCTCACTCATCAGTATTTTTTTTATTAATTTCTTAAAATAAAATTCATAGGTATATATAACATACCATTATAACTTATAAGTGACTGAATTAATTTGATAACAAAGAAATTGTCACGATTTATTATGATTTATCGTTGAAAAACTAATTTAGCATACAAAATAAAGAAATCATTAAATGGACAAAGGTGAGTAAATTATAATATGAACATTACCTTTCTTGTCAAAGCTAATTATATAATGAACAACAAGAGAATACTCGGTGAAACTCAATCCGATCAAGTCTACGGGGATTAATTGGCGATCAGTTCATATAAAATGAGACGTAAACGATCCCATATACGTACATTTATTTCTCATTACATATCGACGATCGTAAGCATATACGTTGCTATTATCAAAACACATAACCATTTGCATTAACCTACGTAAAAACATGTCTCTGTAAAGAAACAATCCCTTTAAAAGGTTTACGTTACGAGTTTAAACAACCGATACTAAAATATTAAAGGAAAATTTCAAACGGCTATTATTTCAACTCATTTGAGAATAGTGATCGCTGTTCATTTAAAACGCAAATTATAATTTATTACACTATAAATTATCGGCCCTGTTATAACACGTCTGTACGTCATAGGATTTTTTTTTTTTTTTTATTGTACTTATACGGCGAACAGCTCTTGGTTCTATTTTATTTTAGCCGGTAAACTGCATGTTGAGCCACTTAACGAGAAGTTATCTCGGTACAAAAGTGATATTTCGCTTATGTGGAGCAACTGGTCAATAGAATCGTGGTTATATAGCTCGGATTAAAACTCTGTTACAACGCTCTATTGAATGTTTGTGTAAACTATACTAATATTATTAATGCTCGTGTCTATCTGTCGGCCTGTCTGTTGCTTTTTCACGGACAAACCCAAAAAATTGTATTTAATGAAATTCGTTATGAAACAAGATTGAACTAAAAAGTATGATATAGGATACGTTTTTATGCTTAACAAACGACCAACCAATAAAATGCAAGCGAAGCCGCAGGCGAAAACTAGTTAAATATAAAAGTACAATTTATTATGTCGATATTTAATTGGTATCATCGATATATAAGAACGTTTTTAAGCTTATTTTATTTTATGACAAAATATTTTTGATGATTACAACGAATCTTGCTTTTAAAATTTATTATTATAGATAGCATGCGCTATAATATAATCGAGTAATTAGTAAAAAACAAATGAATAAACGTTATTTACTTGATGAACTAATTCATTTGTTTCATTACGTTAATATTTTAATTTATCAAGCTATTTACTTTTTTTAGAAAAAATAAATAATACCATATGGAACTCTATAAATAAGATAGATACCTAAATGAATAGTAATGAATATTGTAACCGATTGCAATTTATAGCACTTCCATGAACTACTTCTTCGTCAGTGTTAATTTACTTAACAAGTAATTGTATACAGTTTTGTGAAATTTATATACTGTTACAGGAACTGACCACAGATGTAGGTAAAAGTATTTCCTTGTTGTAGAAAAATCGTTTATAGATATATATATCGCATAAAGTCACATGGTCGTAAATTTCCCACTGCTGGGCCAAGGCCTCCTCTCCCTTTGAGAAGATGGTTTGGAGCATATTGCACCACGCTGCTCCAACGCGGGTTTGTGGAATACACATGTGGCACAATTTCGTTGAAATTAAACACATGCAGGTTTCCACACGACGTTTTCGTTCACCGCCGAGCACAAGATGAATTATAAACACAAATTAAGCACATGAAAATTCCATGGTAGGTACTTGCCAAGGTTTGAACCCGAAATCATCGGTTAAGATCCAAGCATTCTAACCACTGGGCTATCTCGGCTCCTCTCTCGGTTGTAAAGCATTCTTTTTTTTAATTAATTAATTATTAGCGCAAATTGTGCAACATTACATTATCATAAAGACAATATATGGAATAGTTAAACATCTGGAAAGTTCGTGTATATCTGAAAAACTTACCTCTGAACACGATTGTGAATTTTTAGAAATTTATAATTCAATAAATATACTATCATTCAAATTGAAAGCGTTACAAAATCGAAGCTAACTCAATGGATTGTCCATTGGACGTGCAAAATTAAAATAAATAAATCCATGTAGTAAATAGGTATATTTAACATACTCGTATATTACATTTAAACACTTTTATTTAATTCATAAAAAATAATACATGAATGTTCACAAAAAATAACTATATGTATATTTTTACAAATCTGATAGGTAATAAAATATTAATTTAATAATTTCAAGTTAATTAATTTAACTTTGAAAAAAACGTACGTACCTATAGATCTTTTATAAAGACTTTAAATCACAGTTACAGTCAATAACGTCACTTTTAAACAAAATGTCCGGCCGTGGTCACGTTGTGATATCTTTAATGCAAATTATTATAGATATAATGTATGGATATTTAATTTATTACAAAATAAGTAAAAATAAGGGGAAATTGCTTTAACTGATACATACGCTTCAATCTATTTGCGTACATCGATCACATGCAGAGATATCCATAAAGGCTGTTGTAACACACCTAATTTAATAATTCTATCTCATTTGATAATCAATTTATTTCTCGACTAGAGAAATTATATTTTAAAACAGGTTGTGACAGGTAGTACGAGTTTTTTGCATCATTTACTGCTTGTTTAAAACTAAACCAGTCTTAGGCGGCGATGTTGTTGTCAAAATTTTACAAATATCCACATTAAATAAGATCTTATTATTATATAGAAAGTTATAAATATTATAATATTACATACATACCTTTTTTTAATTTAGAATTATGTATTTTGTGAATTTATTTATTACAAAAGAATATTAAAAAAGTCCTTAGTATATTACCATGCGTGCATGGAATAGCTGCAAAATTTTTATCAATTTTTTTCCGTGTGCAATCGCAAAACCGACAAGAACTGAAAGGCGACAAAATAACCCACGGTGTCACTAGTGGGGGTAAATATACATAATTAAAACCATATAGAAACAATTTTTTTTCTGACGAACAAATTTAAAAAGCAATATATAAACGAAACTAATTAGATAGAACAAAAAAATAATTACCTCCCTTTTTAACGTTATGCATTAGAAAGACATAGCAATAGTTTTGGCGGTTAGTGTTCATACAACAGAAACTATGGAATTATAAACACTTACCAAAACAAAGTAAACAGTAAACTTACGCGTTCATTAATGTGGATTGCCATTGCTATTTATAAACCTATATAAAAGTAAAATATAAAGTAAAGTATAAAGTAAGGTACTATCGGTAACTTCATAATATTTACGATTGCAAAATTCACCTCGTCTCATTAAACCACTATATCACTAAAGTAAGTTACAGCTAGTGCAAAAACAGTAGTAATCAAGTAGTTTAACAAAAATGTCATCCAAGATAACTAGACGGAATTAGACGTGGTCGTATACTTTATGATTATTCCAGCTAATAGGATGTATTTACTTTTAAACTTATAACTAAATGGGTAGGCGACGGACAAGAAATATAAAGAGATACAATTCCTAACTAATAACTTTAGCCTTTAATGACTTCGCTTACTAAATATAGAAATTAAAATTCACTGAATGCAATTTAAATTACATATTGTAAGTTTTGGTTATATCAAGCTTTACCGAGTATGTTTTTTTTTTTAAATTAAACATACAACACACAAAGAAATAAAATGCAATAAAATTTAAATATTTGATAATTCAATGTTTGGCAGCCACTGTTAAACGTAAGCTAGTCAATTGTTGACACAAAGCAAAATAACTGCTATAAATATCTATAGATACATTGCTAACTTTTATAAAGCGCATGCAGTAAATTTCTTATGTCAGGAGGAAAGGCCTCTTCTGCTTAAAAGAAGAAAGCAATTTTAGAGCCAATTTGACAAGACAAGGTATTCATGCGTCACATACTTGTATGTCTCAAGATGTTTTACGAACGTCGAGCACGAGATGAATTATCATATAGGTCCTAATTCGAAACTACGATCACCGTTTGAATTCACGTGTTCCTTTGTATCAAATCAGCTCTTGTAAATAAAAATAGTAAAAGTGTATAAAAAAGTATGCTAACTAATTAACATACAATCAAACCGAAATTCTTACGTTTATTTTGCGTACTACAACAATTACAACCGTGTATTTAATTTTAATTCAGCACAAAATATTTTAATTATGAAATACTCGAGTAATAAGAAAGTTATAATTGTAAAATTTTACTCACGCAAAAATTGTAGTTCCCCCTTGTTCGCATTCCTTACACTATCCGTTCCAGTGTTCCATCTGCAAAAAAAAAAGAAATTATAATTTTGTTAGAAGATGATCACAATTATCTCATTGCATCAAAGGAAAATCCAATATCCCGCTTTTCGCCGCTTTTATCCCATATTCCAAATGATTAAAAATAAGTTTGCTGAGCAATAAGGTTTAAATAGATATAAGTTAAATAATTATCAATATTTCTTTTACATAATCCCAATATTCACAAAATGATTATCGAAAAACGAAAGCTTTATTTTATCATGATCAAAATTATCAATTCTAAACTAGTTACGTATTTGCTACAAGAATATTAACAGCACAGACCTTTAAAAAATATAAAATAGATTACGTATAGCTTACGAATAGTATAATTCTAATATACCTAAATTCACAAAACAATTTATCATATTCAACTAATATCCGTAGACACTAACATGAAAAAACTATCGTCCAGATAAAAACACTTTGAATCAAACATAATTAAGAATCACTAAGTACAATTCTGATAAACCTAAATGCACTAAAGAGAAGATCACCTTCAAATTAAAAATCCCGTACAGCACTAAGATCAAAATGCTTTCTTGGGCGGATAAAAAGGCGTTGCGTCACGTCCTGAGGTCATCTCCCAACATTGTTTAGCCACAATGGCAATTGTGAGAAAGAATCGTCGAAAACAATAGAGCCAGCTCAGTAATTAGCTACCAATTAAATATTTGTTTGAACACAACGCATTGTTCTTCACATTATGTTTATTAGATATACAAATAGAAGCCATCGGATGCCATTTTAATTGTCATTCTTATTAGTGACACACATAATGTACTGATGAAAACAACATTATAAAACCAAGTGATTTCAGGTCAGCGTCCTATTCGACAAATCTTATATCGGAATCTAGACAAGTGTATGTTCTTGGTTGTGTACAACTATTATTTTTTTTTATTTCATTCAAAAAGGCTAATATGTTAATGGAACATCTGTTATGAAGCTCTTTCACTCAAATGCAATAAAAATCAGTGTCAATTTGGTGCAAGCCATGGAATCTAAGACGTTATCTCTTGTGTCTCTAATTATACTGGCTGACTAATTATTAAAAGACAAACCAATACAAATTATTAGAATGGTTGTGACTCACCTACCGATGTACCAAATTTTACATTTTCATTGAAGTATGATAGTATAAAAATTTAAAGAAGATGGTCCACTTCCTGTGTTCTCAAATTAAAACTCGATCCTCTAGGGTTTCATCTGTTCTTTATTATGAGACATTAAAAATATACATAAAGTTATGATTGAATAATAAAATCTTACGGTGAGGCCGTCTCTTGTACGACTTCCTTGTCTGTATATTATTATTTTTAGTTTCATTGGTGGTGTAATAGACCATTTATATTGTATTATATATCACGTGAATATTAAAAGTATTCTGTGCAGTTATCTAGTACTAGGTATTGACCACTGTGGAACTGCATAAACTAGGATTTAAATCTATCCATGAAGAACCTGCTAATCTTTACAATGAGCAATTTCAGAATGAAGCCAAATCTTCCTTTGATATCATTTAAACATTTAAAATGTTGTTTTCCAAATATAGGGAGACATTATTGAAATTTAAAAGTTATTATTTATTATATATTCATTTAAATTCAGTAAACTACAAATAAAAGGCACTTATTACATTGATGAATTGTAAATATTTTAGATATGCCTTAAATAAAAGTAAATGAACTACTTTTTATGGTTATAAAATGCAGGCCGCAGGTGGCAAAACACGGACCAAATATAGAATATAGGGGATAAATGTCATTTGCATAAGGTATAAATGTCAACTGATAAATTTGAGCGTAGGTAGGTCTTTTAGTAGGTCTGGTCTTGTTACTGAATTGATTTTTCTTTTATGTTTTGAATACTTTTGCCCATATAGCAGACATTTAATCTACCGTTATTACTATGGATGCGTGAGATTATTATACCAGAGTGAAACTTCTGGAAGCTGGAAAATACAGCAAATCTGGAGTCGGGAAAAACTAGTCAGGCTATTATTGATGCGAAAGTAACCTAACAAAATCATAGTCTTGTACTAATTAGTACTTCGACCACTGGATAAGGACATAGACATACATATTACTGCATTTACGGAAAAATATAGGATCTACCTATATAAAAAAGACGCGGATGGAGTCGCGGAGAACAGGTTAAATACCTTTACAGATAATATAATACAGACGTAGCTATTTAATAAAATCCATCACGAAATAAATACATTGGAAGTCCGACACTAGTGAAATGGAAATGGGACCACCCTGGAGATTTATGGAAACCCAATACAAAAATAATAATCAAAATCTATACCAACATTAAATATAATATAAAACATAAAATCTGAAGAGTCTGTTTGTTTGTTTGGTTGAAAACGCTAATCTCAGGTACTTCTGACCCGATTTGAAAAAATATTTCAATGTAGGATATCCAAGATATCAATATATAGACTATCACGCTACGACCAATGGGATCGGAGTATCATTAAAATATGTTGCAAAAACAGGGGAAAATTAAATAGGAATGTTCTGAGTAAGCGGTTAAGTTTCGCAAAAATCATATATTTGTAATATAGCCGAGAGAAGTCGAGACGAGCAGCTAGTCGTTTTATAAAAATAGTCATACCTCAAAAATTCATTATCAACCATTTCTGTCTCAACTCTTATTTCTTAGCCTTTCATTTTTGAAATCAATAAAAAAAAAGAAGAAACACAGATATTATTCACAAAACGAATGTTCAATTACCGAGAAATAGAACAAGCGATTACGTAATCAGTATATGGAGCTGATTATTTTAAATAAACTGTTATTGACAATACATGTTAAAAAAGAAAACATATTAATGCACTCAAAACTCGTATTCAACTTTCGTTAACGCGTGGGTGGATGGGTGTGACAAGATCCAAAATAAACTGAACAAATATTAGCAGGTTGTTAGACCACAGCAAGTAGAACAAACTTATCGTTGAATTGCATAAACTAGGATGTAAATCTTGACACATGAAAACTTGCTAATCTTTACAATGGGACAAGATGACAAATTTCAGAATGAAGCTAAATCTTTCTTTGATAACATTGAAGCATTTAAAACGTTTTGTTTTCCAGATCTACGCAATGAATTATTGAAATCTTTAAAGTTTTACTTTGAAAATTATAAGTTATTGTTAATTTTACAATTTAATTGTTCAATGATATTTTATAAATGGCTGTTTATAAGCACGTTATTAATTTTTTACTTTTCTTTTTATTTCGAATAATAATGATCAGACATATACATGTACGAATCAATTATCAATTATTCATTCAATTCATAAAGACCAAATTGTATATATATGAACATAAGTAATGTTTTTGTCATTCATAAAATGTATTGTTAAAGTAAAGATCTATTTGGACAACAACAAAAGTTGTAAGTAGTTTGTAAGTAGATTTTTCGTAAATAAATAAAATTTAAAACAAAAATTTATGCACGCAACTGTACTTTAGACTCGTATAACTGCTTGTATTTTGTTTCTTCTGTATAACAAATTAAAAAACTTGTGCACGCCACTATACATTAGCATACTGTCATAATATCATAGCAAGGGCTTGTGTTTACACGTGTTATAATATCAAATAAATAAAGTGTAAACGGGCATTCCAATGTCATCGAACTATTTAAATTATAGAGTGAAACACAGAAAAACACAGCACTCTAGCTAATAATTATCATTATTATCAATAATGTGATAATAGGAAACTTGAGGACTTACGACTTCTAGGCAATACACCGATGTATAATTAAGATACATTTCAAAACGATTAAGTTAATTTAAAGACGTATTACTAGATTTATATATATCACATTCTTGATATATTTATCATAGACACTGGTTCTGATATTATTTATTAATATTGCATGTGTGAACTCTGTGGCAAAAAAATATATATTGCTAGTTCAAAGCTATTATTTTGTACAGTTAACAAGTTTCTTTGACACGTTTATTTTTTATATGGCTGGGTCCATTCTAAAATTGAGTGGTTTAAAAAACAGTTGAAAATGTATTAAGAGGAAAAAAGATTCGTTCTAAATATAAGATCTAGTTATTGATCGGTTTTCAACCCAGGACCTTGCATTCTACGACCTCTTATCTAGAGACAACACCAACGAGCTAGTCAAACTATACACACATATATATAATAAAAGTACTAAGTTACAAATAAAATAGTCTTAGTGATCATAACATGATTATTGCAGTAAGATAAGTAAGATTATTAGTTTCTATAATCAATCATCAAACCTATCAAATCTATGTGTCTATAGACTTTCGATTTGCTGGTAATTACCTTGTATTATATTTTACAACTTGAAGTAATACTGGTCGCGTCAACGTATTGACAACACACGATTACTATCCCACGATTTTATTAGCGCAATCGTTCGTCTTAGTCTATAATAAAATATCATTAAGGTTGCGTGTTAGCGGACCTAGTGATAATATCATCCTGAACTATATAAACTGACACCCTGCTTATTTTTATCGTTACAGGATTATCTAGATCTTAAAAATCAATAGCACTTAGCGAGACATGTAATTTTAAAATGCATGGTGTGATCATTAGATGGTTTAAAGTGATCACAATTATATTTTTAATGTGTTATGAAATTGTTCATGTGAGCGTATTAAACTATTTATTTAATATAACTTGAAGGGGTTTCGTTATTTATATTTATATTTTTGATTTGGTTTTAAAAACATTTTTTATTTATATAATTTGAAGAAACCCTATAGTATGGTGATTTGTTTTTAACCTTATGTTATATCATCTGCTAGATACGCATAAAACGTAGATAAATAGTAAAATATACTTCACTAATGTTTTAACAGTATCCCTCAACACCGATAATAATGAACATAAGCGAGTTACAATAAAATCGGACTTAACAAATACAATTACGTGAACTATATTTTATAATTAAACGCAATTTGTAACAGCGTTCAGTTCAGATTGCATAAACGAAGTTAAGACTGGTAGAGATAAAAAAAGACATATCAACCGAAAACCTGATCGCAACGCGTCCGCTCACTTTTTATCGAAACACGTGTTGCGTTCGTTCGAACTGCCCTTTGAACACCGACAAATATAACACCGATTGATTGAAAAGTAATTACCGATCACGAATTAATTTACACCTGTAATTGACAAAGATGAAGCAATTTGTCATTTGTTCGATGACCTCGATCTTCTAGTTACAATTGCCTGTACTAAAGTAGGACTGAGCGCAATTATCATCATTTACCTCAGCTGAATAAGGCAGCGTAATATAAACGAATGGTTAATACGGAGACATAAATACTGAATACTTTATAATCGTATCGGCTTTGTATGATGCTCATTAAATCTTTTGAGTCGGACTCGTATCTGCGGTCCCTTACATAATACGTGATAACATCAAAGCACAGTCCTCTAAAGTACGATTGTCAAGCTAAATGTTACAATATGTCAAATTACAGAAATAAACTTGCCATGATAGATAAAATATGATGTTTATATGAATAACAAAATTGTTGATATGTTGAGTCATAAGTTGCAAACGTACTGTAATTTTTGTTATAGCAATAATGTTTTTGATGCAATGAAACACAGCAAATGTCATCTCAGATAGGAAGACCTTTCTCATCGCTTTCTGTTTAACACGACGACTCGGGTCCTAGTGACATTTGAAAGCAATAGAAAATATCAAAAAGGCATTCGTATCATTGTTGGGAAAACTGAAGATTCGATGGTATTAAATCTAGATTTTATCAGTAACATACACTTTAACTTTGAAGAGCAAATAACATCTTTCTATTGTACTTTTTTATGTTTTATTAAAATGTACGAATGGTTAATTAACAATAATGTATTTATTATAATATCATCTCCGTCATTGAAATACAAAAAAAATCCAAGTAAATTTATACTTTCATTCCGTTCTCTTGAAATATTTACCTTTAAAGAGAAATAATCTTACGACAGCCTGCAAAGGATGGCACGTGAAGCGCTGTTCGGTTTAATCTAGCAAGGTCCCGGCATCTCCGTTATCGGGACAACGTTGTCACGATGTTAGCGGAGTCTTTGGAGCTGGATCCGTGAAAAGGAATAGTTATTGATAGACATCGGTGAATGGGTTACCATCGTGCTGTATTTAAACTTTAAAATTATTAAATTTGCTTAACATTTAACATAAGCGTAGATAAATTAAAGCCATATCAAAACAAATATAAACATTTTAATGTTTCTAGAGTGAAATGTAATGAGTCATAATATTTTAAGGCAATTGTGAGTAGTTAAAATAGAATCATTAGAAATCGACAATATATCAAGTCGTCGGATATATTTTAATACCTGTTCATGATGTAATGAGCGATCCCGTTATGAACGAGTAAGACAGGCATCATGTAGGCTAGAATCGTTTATACTCGTGTATCTCCTTAGATAACATGAGCTCTGCTATATGTTCGCGTCTAATAAATAATGCAAATATAGTTTCATTAATATTAAAGCCGTTCGCGAGTAAATCAATTAATTGCCTGCTCTTATAAAATGCTTCGAAGTAATTGCTTCGGGGCTGTACATTCTACAGAATTTCTAATTTCCTTACTGCTACTTTAGCTGTATGCTGTTTTGTGATCAGCAATTACTCTTAACGCTGATTTCAATTTGATGTTTATAATATTACTTAAGACATTTTTTCGTTGATTATGTAAATGATCTCTTCCATCAAACACATGTTACTATTATCGACTTCATTTACATTGAGAAAGGTGTTAAAGAAGGTCAATTATATCTTTGAAAACATTAATGATATTATATTTACAATCGTAATACTTCTTTCTTAGTAAGTACTCGCAGTTTCAAAAACACCAGAACAATAAATTTTAATAATGAATTTTCAATACTAGTTGATTTGAAATAATAATGTCCTTCCTTTGATTAAAATTTGAACACGGTAGCCACTCAGGGACCATTTTATTGCATATTTGGTATTTGTATTAATTATTTATTTATTTTGGTATTGGTATTAGTATTGAGTATTAATTATTAGTAGTATAACAGTGCACAAGTATAGTGCAGTTGCACTCTCGTAGTCCTAACGTAACGTAATCCGACCGAAGAGATCATGCCACAAGAGTAATGGCTTTACGTGTTTTCTGAGGAAAGGGATTGTATCACCACCTACTTTCTAACAATCTTGAGAATTTCGTGACAGAAAAACCCAATAAAATTTATTAACACAAACAGCAAAAAACAATACTATACCGCCTTATAAACCAGCTGCTAGACCACCGATGTAGTTTCGCTAATATGCCAAATTTTTTTTATGACTTTGTATAATAGATTACTTATATTTGCGCGATCATTTAAATGAAACTAATTCGTCGATAGCCTCAGGTATTTAAGCGAGTTTAAAAGTAGGTAATGGTATCAAATAACAATCTTTAAACGAAATTGTAAGACGTAAGCTGCGTGGCTATTTTTGGAAAGTTGGAGATCACAGTTTATATCGCGTTGTTTTTGAACATTTCTCTTTAAGTTTATAATATAAGTATTATAATTATTTCTTATATTAGTTATAACCTAAATTACTTTAAGTAAACGTGTTTAAAATATTTTAGTAACAATATAATAATTAATTTTCTTTTAGCATTAGCATTAGCAGCCCGTAAATGTCCCACTGCTGGGATTAAGGCCTCCTCTCCCTTTGAGAAGGTTTGGAGCATATTCCACCACGCTGCTCCAATGCGGGTTGGCGGAATACACATGTGGCAGAATTTCGTTGAAATTAGACACATGCAATTTTCCTCACGATGTTTTCCTTCACCGCCGAGCACGAGATGAATTATAAACACAAATTAAGCACATGAAATTTCAGTGGTGCCTGCCTGGGTTTGAACCCGAAATCATCGATTAAGATGCACGCGTTCTAGCCATTGGGCCATCTCGGCTTTAATTAATTAATTTTCTTATGACTTTTAATTCATCAAAATAGCACATTTCAATGTGTTTGGTTAAAAAAAACATTTACTTTTAATAATATACTTGTAACTGAACGTTATTTATGGAGTTAAAATGAAACTTGAACTCGACACGAAAGTGGTTTCGATTTCGTTTTCAATATTGAATTGCCTATTATTTCTTTGGTTCAAAGGCGAGGTCGGTATCTTTTGGTCCGTCACGATAATGTCGCGGTTACAAAAGTCACGCGCCTTCTACCAAATCACATTTGTGAGCAAAAAATAAAGATACTTAAGTCGGATAATTTGCTACAATTGCGCGGTGAAACGGATTGAGAAGTAGTTTTTATTTTTTTTGTTTTTCTATTCGTTTTGTTACAACGCGTACACTCTGTTACAATGAACTCATAGTGCGTAAACACTTTTCACTTCAATGGACCAGACTAAACTTATTATTTATTTATTTTTTTCGATAATAAGCCTTATAATTTCCTTGATATTTTACCTACATATTTAAAAAAAAAAACAAGTGTGTATTGGGTTCGCGTATAGAAGATTATGCCGTTATAATTTCTGTAGGAATTTACAGCAACTATCAAAAATTCATGTGTGCTATTAACGCGACATTTTTTTTAAATTTCATACATAATGTATTTTTTAATCTCACTATGAAAACGTCAACCATTTTCGTCTAGAAGAACCGGAGCAAAATATGCTGTGAAATTAGCAAAGAGACGACAAAAGTTACTCTAAATAAATGATGTCGGATAGAATGAAAACCTTTCTATTTAACCAAATAATATATTTTTAATCGATCTCAGTAATCTTCAATAGTAGTGTCAGAAGCTTCGCGAAAATTGTACTTAAGATTATTTACGATTCCTTTGTTTTACGATTTGCATACATTCGCATTATGAAGACGTATTGTAAACACAAAGAACAATAACAGAACGTGCCAAGCTTTCTTAAGTAAGCGCTGACACAAAACAACGACTTTATCTGCTTATTCATAAGCGAAGGAAATGGAAATAAATATTTTCAATACACGGTTTGACAACTGCACGAGTTAGAGCAACAACAAAATAATATACCGAGTTTTTTTTTCATTGAAACAAGCGACCCGAATTAGTTTCAACTCAATTTATTCCGTGGCAATATTGATATAACTATGTCAGACTGATGATAATTATGATGATTTCTTCTGACCTATATTGATTAACTCCTCGCGATATAATAATATTTTCATCGAATACAAAACATTTTATTGGCAATATAAAAAGTAGCCGAAACTTTTGAGAGATATAGATATAGTTAGAACATAATATAAAATAATAAAGGTTCCGTATAATCAAATGCTCACACAAAAACAATCTTCAATGCCTATTTATTTATATTTTAACCAGTAAAAGTTTCGGTTCTGAACTTTATTATAACATACTAATAATTACTGGTCCCATTTGTCATATTTGTCTCGATATACTTTTATTATATTTGTGTCGTCATTCATAAAATTATTGTTCTCATAATGTTAATAATTACTGAATTCAATTATTTAATAGACAGCTTGTAACAAAGAGAAGGTTAACGCGCTACAGTCTCGAGTGCCTTTTAAAATTCGAACGTCAATTACGAATAATAAAGTGAGCACATCTGAATTAATAATTCATTAAATTGTGCATTCAATTGAATCCAATATTGAAAAAATTTTTTACATGTATTAGTATGTTTCTTAAAACTTACGATTGAAATTTAAGCCTCGTCCACCTAACCTGCTCAGATGAAGACTTTATACATGCTTTCGGCGTTGGTCGTTTTATAATACAGATTAAATGTAGACTTGTTTTAAAAAAGGTTTTATTTAAATTATATTTCATTTATGCTGACTGCTAAAGGTGCCTTAATAATACGTATTTTCTTTATTCAAAATATATTTATTTAATATTAATTTGATCAGTGTTTTAATAAGCACACTTGGAGCTTGGAGTAATTACAGTTTTTGTTAAATAATAAATTAAAAAAAAACAGAAACACTCCCAAAACCGGTCAAGTCTAGAGTTATTAAAGAAAGAAATTTCTAGAATAATAACAAAAATATATAACTAAGAATAATTTAAAAATAACATCGATAAAGCTTCTCATTAAGTTTCGATTTATAATATCTTACAGTGATTTCACCATTGATTTTGAAATAAAGATTTAGTACAAGCAATGGTCGACTAAAACAATTTCAGAGCTGATTAAGCAAAGCTCGTTTACTGAAGTAACAAACAAATATATGTATTTAGGCTTCTCATTGAGAATACAGAAGTGACTGCCGTAATCATTTACGGTTAACCATTCAGACGTTGGACTGTCTTGTTACTAATATTCCGTAACTTAGAAATGTAACGAGAAGCGATTACATGTCTTCTAAAATGTATCAAAGAACTGGTAATAACGGGAATGACGTAATATTCTGATTGTGTATTCGATATTACTGAAATTGAATTCAGATTCGAAATGTTTAGTTATAAAGATCTATGAAAATCAATTACGTCACGCCAATGCTACGTGTGAGAAAGGAATCTATTTCTTTTTAAATGAAGTCGCTAATAAAAAAAAATAATATTCTATTAAATAACGGCTACAGAAAAAAAAACACACATCACATTGAAAACCAAAAAATACTTTTAGTAGGCAGCACTTTTGTATATAGATTCTACTAAGAACCGACAGCAAACTCAGTAGGTAATTAAATTACTCTTACCAATGATGTAACATTTATTACTTTTTTATGTTTTTTATCTATTCTGAAATTTAACGAATATCAATTTGTCGATCATGTTCACAGAATAATAAGGCAAATTAACTTTTAATAGTAATCAATTACTTGATTGGAAAAAGCTTCTTTACTTTGATTATTTTAATACTGAATCAATTAGAATGTTTACTAACAATCTTGAGACTAGCATTGTTTATATGCTAATAAAGCCACGAACACACAATAGCATTTAATCAGCATATGAATCCGGAACGATGTTAAATAAGGATGTTTACACAACATCAATAAGAAAAACACCATCTTACTAATAATATATTTTATAGTTTTTAATATTTTCAGTTTATTCAAGATTGTATAACATTCACTGAGATTTGTCAATAAATTCTAAATAAGCTCTTATTTAGCATCGAAGCAAGAGATATTGCTGTAACAAGAAGGAGGTAGCAAAGTAACTAGTGACAGGTATCGACATTACTTACAAAATGGTACCTTTTCTGTACTTCAGTGGGAATGAGCCACGCCTACGTACCACCACCAATAGACGAATAAATAACCAATAAATAAACTAGATTATTTAGTTTATAAGTCGAACGCTATTCTGAACCAGTTCCATTGGTCGAAGACAAACGATCTAATAAATTTATATCGGTCGCTTTGAAAACATCAATAAATATGGGAGCCTGTGAAAAAGAGGTCGATTGACAAGACTATGGCTGGTTTTTATCGCAGTCCATGGCGAGCGAGTCGCATATTGAAGTGTCAGCTTCCATTGCCCGTATGATGTTTTTTTCTCGTTCCCATGTCATCCGTATAATGCTTACAAGATATTTTTTTTTCACATAGATTTTATACCCAGTTCCATTGAGGTTTATTGCAGTGTAGTTCCATCAAAGATTTACGGATAAGTGTTTATTTAGTACGCCTTAAAAAGATGTATTGGTAAGGAAGCTAAATAAAAATGTCTGAGCACAAAGTTCTCTGGTCGGTAAAAAGGCCACCTGCCGACTCTGTCGCCGCTCTGCATAACAAATCGCAATTTATACGAGCGGTATTACGTAGGCGGGAACTAAAGCCAACATAACTCGCAAGGGGTATTTAGACGATCGATTCCTTCCTGGCCGATCTTCTTCAGTCGCCGTTTTAATAGAGTATAAGATGAATTCAATTTAATGACACCGGGACGTAGGCTCTGATGAGCACCTTGGTTGTCTCAACATTGGATATTACGTAAATGTTAATTACACGAAGTCGCGAGTAACCTACCTTTAAAATACATTATAAGTTCCTGATACAAACTGCACGTTTGCCGTTGGAAGGCTTCAGTGCAGACATCAAGGCGACTCTAAGCGGTTGTCAAAAGGTGCCACAGGTGCCACAACAACAGCTTAAAAGGACTTTGCTTCAGATGATATAATATTATATGTTTTAGTACTGATGTAGGGAAATATTTTCTTTATGCAGACTTAAATGTAATTGTTAAAGATCACTAATGAAGATAAGAATACATTCTCGTATCATCTATCACCAAAATAGGGTTAAATTTATGGCAATAATTAATAATATATATTATTAATGTTATTACCAACCTACGCCTTAACAACAAGCAAGTGTCCACTTTGTCATTTCTCGGAAATCTAGAGGATTGTACAAGTTGAATGGGAGTAACTACGAATTGTAGCCGATTGTATCGAGCGCATGATTCATTCGCAATAGAAATGATTTTCAATGACTCCTATTTCAAAATTTACATTTGTGATGAGATATTAAATTTCCGTCATTCACTTCAAATATAACTTAGCGTCTGGAGTATTTATATAAAATAGTTATTGAGTATATAAAACGAGCCGAGATGGCCCAGTGGTTAGAACGCGTTCATCTTAACCGATGATTTCGGGTTCAAACCCAGGCAGGCACCACTGAATTTTCATATGCTTAATTTGTGTTTATAATTCATCTCGTGCTCGCCGGTGAAGGAAAACATCGTGAGGAAACCTGCATGTGTCTAATTTCAACGAAATTCTGCCACATGTTTATTCCGCCAACCCGCATTGGAGCAGCGTGGTGGAATATGCTCCAAACCTTCTCCTCAAAGGGAGAGGAGGCCTTTAGCCCAGCAGTGGGAAAATTTACAGGCTGCTAATGCTAATAAAAAAAATATAAAACTAACAAACGAGTTTAACTTAGTATTGCCTCCGTAGACCAATTAAAACGATTACGCAAAATACATACTTCAAAGTTATAATAAACAAAGTGCTCTTAAATGTTTTATCAAAATTTTAAGCTTTGTAATTTGACAATATAATAGCTTCCGAATTATTTTTACTGAATGTACGTTAACAAATATTGACGTATTATATTCACGTCAGATATCAAATGATGATATGAACTCGATACCTTTAATCTGACGCGTATATTTATTTAGATTTCATTATAAACGACACGTGAGCAGTGTAAACAAAACTGCACTCTAAGCATGTAATTATTATATATAGATAAGTAAGTTTAAAAAAAGAAACGATACATGTATAAAGGTTAACGCACACATTGATATTTGATGATGAAGTAAATTAATTAATACATTTAAAGTGAAATTCTATTATCCTTGTATTGATAACCAGCGAGTTAGCAATTAATCAATTCAATTGTCACTGATATGATACAAGTTATCCGACATAGACCACCAGAAACATTCGAAATTGATTCATTATATAATTGATTATAACGATATGCGCTTACGATACAAAGCTGTATGATAAGTAACGAATAATCACAATGGCTAATATCATTTACCAAGACTACGCACATGGCAGACGCAGTAAAATCGAAATAGTATCGTTAGGCCTTTTTACTTTGTCAGATATAGCTTTAGAATGAAACTCGGTTGTTAAAACGAGCAATATTTTTTTTTTAATTTTACTATTATTAACAAGCATTCTGCCCTGACATTGTAATTTATTATAAATATATAAATTATATAGTAGAATAATGTATCTTATTACTAGTAATAAAAATATTACAATACAAATGTACATCCGACAGAACTATGACCATACTTATTTTTAAATAAAATTTATTTTATGGACATTAAAACAGTTAATAAAATCAGATGAAAGTCAGGACATACAACATCAATACAATGTCACATAATTCAGAATGTCTTGAATACGAAGCAAAATACAAAACTGACGTTATGTGAAGTTTGAATTGAAATATATCTATCTCTATGAATAAATTACAAGTCATAATATCTTGGGAACGGCCTCTTTATCGTCATACAAATCTAGTCTCTAATAGAATCTAATTTAACACGAACGATTACAGCATACAACTGTAACGGGACATCTTTATGCAAAATTATAAGATGCTTTTATCATGGAACATTACATATCACGCAAATCGCATAACCGTAAGTAACTCACTCGTCTCGTTAGTGTTTGTAACTGGCTGCGCGTGAGTGTCGTGCTGGGGATTGACCGATTTAAAGTGACGTCATACGCAAATAATTATATATATTTAAATACATAATTATAAAAAACATAAAAATCGATAATCATTTGCTAAGACCAAACGTACGGTAAAACTTGAAATTGAAATTCAATCAAAACATTCCACCAGTGGTAGTTTCTTGTAACCACAACCAACTGAGAACTCAGAGCCTCACGCAGGGCATTTTAGTGCACAAATTTTTCATTTTATTTTTATATGATATCGGTAGGCAGACGAGTAAATGGGCCACCGGATGGTAAGTAACAGTAACAACAAGTAAGTAACACAACAATACAGAGTACTGCTATTTGGCGGTAAAATATCTGATCAGAAGGGTTTGCACAAAGGCCTATCACCAATAAAGACATAGGTGCACTCTCCATTCCCTCACTCTCACAATAAAGTTAAGGCGCAGGACCATCAAACATCTTTACGTTCTTTCCGAAGCACGGGAGTCTATGCACTTCCAACTTCCAGATTCCGGGTTGTTACTGAGAAATTTACGACGGAAAAACCCAATAACTTTTGATTGGCCAGAACCTCGGAATCTGTAGCCTTATATCTAGCCACTAGTCCAACGAGGCAGTTACAAAACTGATAACTACTACCCACATGTACAACTTGATATTCGAATTACACCGGCAATAAGATGCAAGAGGCGTTACATAGATCACTTTTCTCAAAGTACATTCGCAAGAGGAATAGCTAATGGGTTTTACAATTCTACGTTACATGACAGACACGACTATTTACTTTTAGATAAACTAATTGCTCATCTGCATTTCCTAAGATTTTAAAATAAAATTAGAATTGAAAATATTGTCTCCTTATTTTTTTAAGAGCCGAGAGTTGGTGGATGTTTGAACGAGCTGTTTTTTTTTTTTAAATTACAATATGAAGGCAGATGAATAACTAAGGCCATGGATGGCGTGTGCTCTGCTCATAGTTTTACCCTGTAAGTTAAAAAACTTATTTTGCTTGATGACTGTGTTTTTAAAATTGTTTTAAATGTCTGTGCTACAAATAATTTTATTGATCAATCAGGATCTAATAGCCAACTATACTTCACACCAAAAATACGCAACAATTGAAACTCAGATGTCTTTAATTGCACTGAATCAACCATCAAACCATCACCATCACAGCTGTATTATGTGTTAACGACAAAACAATTTATGAGTGAGCATTACCTATATAGGCAAGCTTCTAAAAAGCCCTACATCCGGAAAAATATAACCAAGAGTCGCAAATAGGCACAAACGCGACTAGTTTTTATTTGTATTCATTATTCATCTCAGATGTGTCGTAGTAGATGTATCCAGCAACTTGTATGGGATCGGACTGTTTTAATAAGCTTCCAATTTAAATAAGTGCTTTTAAACTTAATACCAGTTCAAAATAATATTATAATAATTATATTTTTCATATATAAATAATATAAATATAAGTAACATAATAATTATTTTTATGTATATTTTTTATTTCTGCTTCATATAGTATTTATATATACTAGTGGGTCTCCCGCGAAACTTCGTTTATTCAAAAGATTTTTAGGACATTCGTAACCTATGAAATTGTTTTGATTTGATTTCATTGTAAACTTCAAGTCACTCATTTACATTTGGCGCCAAAATGAAGAAACCTTTTTTAAATAACATTTTAATATCAAATAGTATTACAATTCAGTTCAGTTAGAATGTTTACGTATTCATTTTTTTTTTTTTCTTATACAGCCAGCTCTCTAACCTGCCAGTATTTTTTCCGCTCTCCAAAATTATTTTATTATTTGTTAAATCGTAATAATTTAATAAATTGCAATCAAGAATCCTTTTTAATTTTCTGCACATCTACGTCTGGAGCTGTTCAATATGAGACTATAACGGATATTTACATGCAGCCATCGTCCCATAATCACTGGACAAAAATCGGCTAACGCTATTCACAAATGAGATAAGTTTAAATCCATCAATGATACGCCTCAAATAAACTATCAATTTTGAATACGCAATTATTTATAAAATGACAGTAACAACACAAGTAATATCAACTCGCTCCGTTTAAAATAAACGTCTTAAAAATAAACACCATTACAAATGCATTTCATAGAATTACGTGGTGTTATAATAATAACTTATTTTCTTGAAGAAGTAAACTGCATATTTTTAAAATTACTCAATAATTGAGACTCGTACGTTACGTAATATTTTGAAGTTTATTTTCTGTCTCATTGCACCTGGCTCAGTCACGCAATTCTTGTCTCATGAGACAAACGAAGTGCGAAATTAGAGTCGATTAAACGGCGTTTTAAAAGTGTTACGTTTTTGTAAACAACACTTTTTTAAGCTATTAGTGCATAGAAAGTGGTAAAATAATATGTTACAAAGATATTAACAAGCGAACTAGAACCCCAAGGAACAACATAGGTTACTTTTTTATACCAGACCTGACGACCAAACCCTAGAACCCAACCGTAGCCGCGGGTGTGAACATCTTATTTCTAAAAAGAAAACCCAAGTAAATAATCAAAGGCATAAAAAAAGAAACATATTTTAAATGAAATAAGATATCTATAACATAACATTATTACCATTACTGATGACGACCTCCGTGGTCGAGTAGTGTGTACACCGGTTTTCATGGGTACGCCACTCCGAGGTCCCGGGTTCGATTCCCGGCCGAGTCGATGTAGAAAAAATTCATTAGTTTTCTATGTTGTCTTGGGTCTGGGTGTTTGTGGTACCGTCGTTACTTCTGATTTCCATAACACAAGTGCTTTAGCTACTTACATTGGGATCAGAGTAATGTATGTGATGTTGTCCAATATTTATTTATTTATTTATTTATTACTCATAATAAAGAGATTATTATGTGCCTGAAAGGCTCCATAATAATCTCATTATTATAAGCTGAGTACACACTGTGAAATGCAACAAATTATTGATTATTTATTGAACATTGAGATGAGTTGAAGTTTTGAACCTCATAAACATAAATACGTGCATTATCTACGTTATAATATAAATAGGTTAAACGGTTCCTTCTGAACACGACTTTACACAACGGACGTGTGAAAACGTGCGAGTCTTGTTCAGACACGTTCATTTTGAACGTGTTGTTGAATGTAAATGTCTTTTATTAATCTATTTAGATATTAGAAATATTAAATAGGTCATGTCAAAATTTGCTATAAAGTTTCGTACAATAATATAGATTGTATAATGATAGGATACTGTTACACTGGTTACATAATATTTTAATATTAATTATATTTAAAATATGTTGTACCTATAACTTTTCAATAATAATATTAGTAGTCATATCATTGCTAGCGTTTAAGACAATTTCTGCCTCGCACAACCATTTTGTAGAACCCGGTTTTTCCCGGCGGTTTTTCAAACCTTTAAGAAAAGAGCGTACTCATTTCTAATAGCCAGCAACGCATCTGCAATCCTCCCGGTGTTGCAGATGTCCATGGGAGGTAGTATTTACTTTCCATCAGGTGAGAATCCAGCTCGTATGCCACCGATAGCTTAAAAACTTACTTCTAAACTAACACCGCGCTTTATTTAATTAGAATACCGACCATTCAAATTATTTTTCTGTTTATGTTTAATAACTAAAATGTAATGTTACCCATTCCTTGTTTGCTTCAATAATGAGACCTCTATCATACAATACTATCTGTGAAATAAGAAAGTAATTATAAACAAACAGACTGATTAGATTTTCAATATCGAAAATAGGAGAAATTAACATAAGCCGTTACAGCTAAAATGTATTAAACACAAATTTAATACTAGCATTAATTTTAATGACTGATCTGATTGTTAATACCGAGTTACGAAATGACGCTTTCTACTAGATATTATTAATATATATTTTTTTTATTATGCAAATTTCACGGTACATAGTCACTAATTGGAACGATTCGCAGCCAATTTAATAGCAATTACTTAGTTATGAAACAACTGTATCGATTTGATCTCATTTGAGGATTTGAAAATGGAATTGGTAGGTTATAATTTCCCTTTGTTGTCTACTCATTACTTTTGTTTTTTTTTTTTGGTATAGATAAAGAATAAAGGAGTCTTCTTTCCTGGGACTACTAGGTAGGATTCATCGAAACCCTATCAGGATATATAACAAATTATCTTCCGATAGGTATATATATTCGCATAAAACAGCATGAAACTGTAGTGTTTACTTGAATTTGACCTTATGACTTTTCGATTTGACGTCTACAATGTCTGTTCCTCTTCGAATCGTTTTAATAAAAGATAATGTCGTGACTGATTGATCCTCTATCTTCCACTTCTATAGAGCAGTACATAGCGTAATACATTCACAGCCTTTAAGAGATCAAGACAAATAACTGTTTTCATATTTGCTTTTTATTTTTTTAATAGACAAAAGTAGCGTTGGTAAGGAAACGATAATTACTGTAATATCTGTTTTTGGTTTCTTAAGCTCGTTAGGAAAATTGAGAAAGTAATGAGGTTATATAAGCAAACGGTTAAAGAATAAACGTCTTCATATCCAGTTTTGACACGAATGAAATGTAGAACAGAAGTTTATAAAACAAATAATCATTAACGCTTTCACTTAAAATACTAATCAATGCAAGTTCTTGTTGCTCAAAAAATGTATAGATCACCCGATAAATGGACAATGTTTTTATCAACAATTGTACTTTTTCTCTAATCAACGATTTATTCGAATCGGAAATTTCGTGTACTGACTTTTATTGAACGCGCGAAAGTTTTTTATTGAATGACGCAACTCGCAATTACAGTTAGGTCTAGGATTTCGACGTTTCAAAACAGTGGAGACACAAATTGTCCACGAGATGGTGTAATCGAATAACTAAATTACATAATTAACATGCTAACAACAAAATTTGCAAATAATATTTGGTTTATTCACATTAAGATAGAATTTCTCGCTGTACGTCTAGTAACCGCGACTGATATTGCACTAACGGTGTCGGATTGATCACCCTCATCGTAATTATTTGTTTAAGTCAAACTATTTGTTGATGTTGAGCTTAGCGGACTAGGCAGACAGTTACTTACACTTAACATGGAGATATTTTGGTTTCCATGAGACATTTTTAAACGGTTCATTAGATTTTTCTTGGAGTGAGTGAATAGAACGCATGCATCTTAACCGATGATTTCGGGTTCAAACTTAGGTAAGCACCACTCAATTTTCATGTGTTTAAAATCATCTCGTGGTGATGGAAAATATCGTGAGGAAACTAACTGCATGTGTCTAATTTCAATGAAATTCTGCCAAATGTGCATCCACCAACCTATATTGGAGCAGCGCGGTGAAAGCTTCGAGTGGTACATTTACAGGCTGTTACTATAGTAATAGTAGCTTAAAGGACGATATACAGTATTTTTACAATTGGTTGCAACTTTTCAAGATATTTGTGGTGAGTAATAATGTAAAAATAGAATCAATTCGAATCTTGTCCAACAAAGTAACTTTTCTTCTATTCCGTCAGACAAAGAAAGTAAAGAACAACTCGTTCCTTTATTACAGTGCCAGCTGTTTCTCGTTTTGCTTCCGTTATAACGTTCATTATACTTACATTTGTTTCCGTCTCCACTTTAATTATGTCACAACATACATTACGTTCCTTGTACTTGGTGGTATTGCTTTGTGTAAGCGCGTCTGATTACCGCTCATCACATATTCTTCCGTTATATTCCAGTTAATGTTATGCAAAGGCCTCTGGTATTACCAATTACTACGATAATAGAAAAAACTAATAACTCAATTGCTTAAACAACGTGAAGAAAAAGTTCGGAGTTCTTGGTAGGGCTTTTTGCAAGCCCGTCTGTGTAGGTACCACCCACTCATCAGATATTCTACCGCCAAACAGCAGTGCTCAGTATTGTTGTGTTCCGGTTTGAAGGGTGAGTGAGCCGGTGTAACTACAGGCCTACCGATATCATAAAAAAAAAATAAAAATTCGTGGTAGAGCTTTGTGCAAGCCCGTCTCGATACCCGCACATCACATATTCTACCGCGAAACAGCAATATTTAGAATTGTTGTGTTATGGTTAAGAGGGCGAGTGAACCAGTGTAACTTTAGGCAAGAGATATAATGATTAATATTTCCTACAATACCAATACCAAATCTACGTACAGTGGTGGTCAATTACCATCAGGAGGCCGATTTGCCAATCCGCTAACACGTATGACTTTATAAAAACTTTTTATTGTTTATACAGATATAGTTTTGAAAATTTCGTCTCTAATGATGTGAAATGAGAAGTTGACTATCTGTAGGAACCAAATGAATCCTTTTTCGAAAAACTTAATACTAAATATCAAACGTAAGCAACGTGTGAAAACGACTGAAGTGAATAATAAATGTTATGCGTCCAAATCCGATATTCACTCTTGCATTAATATTAAATATGTAAATAAATCTTACAGCATTTCATTTGTTTGAGACAATTTAAACATTAACGTAAACAAACCGAACATATTACTTTCAAGAAAGCCTTTACTTCACTTGATAACAAATGATCAGATACAGCATGTTCTACACAATATCCCACTGAACAAAATTAACGTCAACTCTTACTGAGCGCAACAATAGAATAATGGCGTTATTACTTTAGATTTATTACTTTTATCGATAAACAATACGGAGCGGATTTCACCGTTTCTGTAACGGTGTTAGCACCGGCCAATTTTAACGAGCACTGAAAACCTATCAAGTATTGCTCGACCGCAATCACACCGCAGTGTAACTATAATTGCCTCAATATGTTATGATAATGATATTCGAATAATGAAATATGTATAACATTCTATTATTACGTTCTAATTAAAATAATGAGCAATAAATTTTCATATTATTCCATAATCAACCTCTTTGCTAAATTTCCTTCGAGCTCAGCTGATAATTTTTCGAATATAATACGTATGATTTCATAGCATAACTTACGTCTAATATTAGTTACGTTTATTACCAAATCATACTTAAGTTAGGGAAATCGTTAAATGTTAATAAGGCTCTAACGGTATGTCGGTAATACCATCAATTAACAAGTTATTTACCACCAAACAGTAATGAGTTTTACGTTCTAGCAAAGTGAAAAGGAGTAGAATGGCAACTATAAATAAAACAAAAGGTATAGATGCCATATTTTGAATGAATTTACCAATAGTTCTTACTGGAATTATATATTTATAATCAATAACTAAATAAAAATAAATAAAAAAGAGAAATAAAAATAAGCGAGCATTGACTAAATACAATAATAACTCTGCGTATTTTATTCGCCTTATTTTTATCGCCTTGGAATTATATTTATGAATTATTTGTATTAATAAATTCGTACATAAAGCACACACGACCAGTCAATGATACGATCAACACTTGACACTGAAATATTAATCGTGGGAAATCTGCACGTGTGAGAAGCAATTACTAAGAACGCAACGAGGTAAAGCAGAAGCTAAAAGATTCGAGATAACCTGAATCGACCTCAAAATAACCTCCATAACCGAGGCATATGGTATCACGATCTTAATTATACTATTTATAATTAGGATTTAGGATTATGTAAGTGTTATCGCAACGCTTCTGATTCGATTCGTGTTATAATTAACATATGTGAAACAATAACATATTTTAAACTATTTTAAGTAAAACTGGTATGTAAACTCTTCTTCTTGTCTGCAGCCATACATACCACAAATAAATAAGATAATATGCATTTATACTGAAAATATTATGGTTATTTATTATCATGTATTAATTAATGCTCTCAGCTCTAAGCTGCTCGACACTTGTGTCAATATAGGTTCGAGAAAACCCAATATTTTTTTGTTTCCCAACGCGAAGTATTATCCTAATACCTTTGGGTTTGAGTGAAAAAATCAATATCGAAATCACAACCTGACCCATGAACTCTATGCAAAAAACCACGGCGATCAATTGTTTAAGCACGGCGAAAGAAAGGCAGATAAACAAACACACATCAATATTTAAAATATGAGTTTAGAATCGATAGATTCTCTCATATCATTGTGATAGATTTTAAAAACGTCGTTATTCAAGTGAACCGTATTAAAAGGGCGCCAGCGGTAGCGAAACGTGAGCGATAATTTAGCGATAGTACTGCAACGGTACCACAAGAGATCGGTATAGCTATCCCTTATCTTGAATCACCACGATCAGAATTTAAGCCTAGGATAGAGACCACGCTATCTCAACTCTACAATCCAATAGAGATATTCTTTAACTTTTTGTATTACATTTTTGTCATCTCTACTAATATTGTGTTTGTTGTTGAGAAATGTAAATAGTAGCAAAGGTACGGTTAGTAAAATTACATAATTATTTTTTTAAGCATTAGCAGCCCGTAAATGTCCCACTGCTGGGATAAAGGCCTCCTCTCCCTTTGAGGAGAACGTTTTTGGAGCATATTCCACCACGCTGCTCCAATGCGGGTTGGCGGAATACACATGTGGCAGAATTTCGTTGAAATTAGACACATGCAGGTTTCCTCACGATGTTTTCCTTCACCGCCGAGGACAAGATGAATTATAAACACAAATTAAGCACATGAAATTTCAGTGGTGCCTGCCTGGGTTTGTACCCGAAATCATCGGTTAAGATGCACGCGTTTTAACCACTGGGCCATCTCGGCTCTCTAAATTACATAATAGCTTATATATATATAAAAGTTACGTTGTATAACTTTTGTTGAGATTGCAATAACATTTAAAAGGTATTGAAATATGTTTTAAAAAAATAATCACAATAAAATCATTTCCAACGATTATTATGTTTTGTTAATTGACAGTTATATAAACGACGGTCGGATTAAGCCTAGTACAGGCGCCTAGTCGAAACAATTCACGTGGCACTTCTAAAGCTGTTTTTCCTTTTTCTGACAAGTCCATTAATTTTTTTAACACTAGCTATAGATAACCTAATATGATTATGAAATGACTTATGAAAGTAGTTGTGGTTTTATTTTTTAATTTTTTTTATTACGCAAGCATATGTTAATTTATAATAGTTTTTTTTTTTTAAATATTAAAGTTGGAAGGGATAAATTTGTCTAAGTTTTAACAGTACAAACAATTAATAATAATAGTATATCTTCTATAATAATAATAAAATGGTTCACAGATGCACTGACATTAATAATTCTAACAAGTCTTCTAGTGTCAACTCTTATCGGCGGGCATTAAATATTAAAGCTAACTGGATTTTATTCGCAGCTGCCCTGGATTGGAGTGGAATCAAAGGTTCCCCACTATTTTCTGTTCTTCTACGACCAGGACTGTATTTATGCTTTTATTTTACTAAGATAATATTTAGAAATCTCCCTCAATTATAAGTAGTATTTTTTAGGTTAGAAAATTATTGTTGAACTTTGTCATTAGAGCTAATTATAAAGAAGCTATTTTACTTCCTTAAGGTTCAAGGGGAACCATAAAGGATTTCATCTAAGTGTTTAAACCGTGAAAGCGTAATAGATAATCAAAGTTACTTCCGCGTTTATAATATTAGTATGGATTATCCTCACATATTAATATCCATGAAATTGATTTCGATCAAAGAATTTAAAAATTAACAACAAATAAAAAATATGTTTAATAAAAATCCGTTATAAAACTTGTACAAACAGCTAAATTCTACATTATCAAACAAGTCTCATCGAATAATAACATGAGTACGTTTCAAGCCCAAATCGTATACGCAAAAAGACGTAGTAAAAACTGTTCATTCAACGATGACTCATAATTCGTACGTGCTTCGGACATCGAACTTAAATATAGCGGTTGTCTTGTACTTACGATTCCTGATCGTAATAAATTATACCATGTATGTTACGGTCAAAACGCTTTTCAGTCAAAATTACATATGTCTAGTAATGTAAATTAAATAAAAGTAGGAAAATGTGTCATCTCAAGCGTATTCAGAATAACGTAGAGGGACATTATAAGACCAAGTAATGTACAACTACACACAGATAGCACGTAACCGAAACTAGGTTTTACGTTAAAATTAAGTTTAACTAATTGGTGGAACATTGGAATATTTTCGACTAAGATAGAGTTCTGACTATAACACGTGTGTTATTACGGAGAATAAAATCTGATACATTATGTGGAATTTTATTGTGATAATTGTTAACTATTCTATCAATGCTTTATGTATAATACAAGAATTAAAGATTGTACAGCACATTCTTTGGTACAGACGACTTATTGGCCCTTGGAGTAATGGTGCAAAAAGCTTCATCAAAAGTATATCACCTCGCCTTATCGCCTCCACTGGTGACAAGAGGGCTGGTTCGTTTTTAGCCCAGAGGATCGGAATTGCGATTCAACGGGGAAATGATGCTAGCATTCTTGCCACCATTCCACGCGATCAAGATTTATACAGTAACTATTTTTAATTCATATTTGTATATATATTGAAGCACTTAATGTTATCAATTCTTATAATAAATAATTGTTATGACATGTCTCCCTATGTGATGCAAACCTTGGATACAGATTTGACAGTGTAATCCCGCCACTATAATGCTTTAAGGAAAAGTTCGATACAACTCGCCACAATCCTCTATTGAGTCAATAGTTAACAGCATTTTGAAACAGGTTCCCTCACTATCTATTTGCTGGTAAAAGAACATGAAATGAATGGTTAATGTAAAGTAAACACTTATAAAACCACTAAGACACTTCACGTCAAAACACATTTAAACGTACTCTAAATTTAAAAAACCAAATCAATCAATATTGTATAGACAGCTACTAGACTCGTTTATAGTTATAATATGTAGAATACGATGATAAGATAAGAATCGAACTCTCACACTTTATTTAACAAAGTAATTAAAACATTAATTAAAAAAACTGGTCGATTGGAAATAAAGAGACGCGACTAGAACGTGCAATTAACGACTATAAATTTATAACTGTACAAACCCACCGCCCATTAAAAATACGAATATTTTATTAAAAATAATATTATATTAAAAACAAAAACAACTCATCTCAAAGATTTTTTTTTATTTTGCTCTGTAACTTGGTCATTTTATATTTAAGTCGAAATAACGAATTTTATAACATAATATGTGTTTTTGAACTTTTTATTAATGGTTTGTTTTGTTTTCAATTACGCGGCGCTCGTGTCTTTAGTGTAACGACCTATTAACATTTACTTCAATTGAGTAACTTAAGAACAATCATTTTCTTTAATCAGTTTTGCATTCTGTTGATTAAATTCTGATTCTAATTAATAAAGCGAATTCTTAACGTCGAAGTCATCACGAGCAATATCTCATTCGAGTTTTTGTTAACAAAAAAGAAAGGGAACTAATAAAAACAGGACCGGCCCTTAACGAATCTGCTACGATATAAACAAGCTGTTAGTATAAGAGCAAAGATGTAGGACGACAACTAAGAGAATTGATGATAGTGACCAAGACAAAGATAGAATGTATGTTGACTAACAAACGACATGACTTGAACAATAACGATATATGTATTTAGATTTAAATGCTAAATAAACAACGTACTACTATCTGGTGAGTTTTGATGTTGAAACTGTATTAAAATTCACTTTAACTCAAAGTAAAGTAACGTCCCTTTATGAAGGTTTGGGAGCTTATATCAATACGTTGTTCCAATGCGGGTTGATAGATACACATTTGACGAAATTTTATGAATATTAGACACGTGCAGGTTTCCTAACGATGTTTCCTCATGAACATGCAGTGGTGCTTTCCTAAGTTTGAACCTCAGGTAAAGTAAAGGTAAGGTAGACTAGGAATGGGCCACCTGATTGTAAGTGGTCACCACCGCTCATAGACATCGTAAATATTAACCATCTCACATATTGTTGATGCGCCCACCATCCTTAGAAACTTCGCTGTTAAGTTCCTTGTGCCTTGAATTACACTGGTTCACTCGCCCTTTAAACCGAAACCAAACCATACAAAGCATTTTTATTTGGCGGTAAATTTTACGATGAGACGATGATACTCAAAGCCTTAAAACTTTACACAAAAATAACATGTAGGACTTTATAATTTAAAAAATTTACTCATTTAACATGTATTCTTCCATTAAAGGAAAGTTAATTATACATATATATATAATTGAAATACCTTCGAAATATACCTACATGTATAAAAGTGTTAAAATGATATATTTGTAACGTATTCCGTCGAAGTTACAATCTGTAATTTTCTTGATGGGCAATCGTTTTTAAACATCAAATTCATCGAACCTATAATTTACGGTACGTCCTCTTGCTCCTTACTCTAATCAACAATCGGTTAGAGAAACATTATCACCTCAAACGAGGCCAACAAAATACCGTTAGTTGCTTGAAATACGAAACATACGGGCAAATATTTCAAACATGCACTTTAAACGAACGTGTAAATGCATTGTTTGTTTAGAACGGCTTCTAGTTATTATACATCTTGTGTAACACACGGAGTTACTTGTACTCATTTTTTTTTATACAATTCATTGAAAGGCATATTAATTAAAATGCATAAATTGTTAAATAGAAAGGCTTCTATAATAAATAATGTCACCTGTTTTCTTACAAATACATTCGGTGAGCCTTTTGAAACTGTAAAAGACCTTATTAGCCAAAGGTTCGTGTTCGGCAAAAGATTTACTTAATGCGATTTCAAAGTAGCGTGCAGAATTACGTGTGGTCTATAGTTATTTGGTAGTCAATGAGGCAATTTAACTAAAACAGCATAATAGACAGAATTAAATACGTGAGAACATTCAATATTTTATTTATGAATTAGACGTTTTAAAAGTAGATAAGGTAACATGATTATTTTTTTCTTTAAGGTTATGAAGCTGACGCAAGTTCGCTTCGAGATCTGGTCTACATTACAAAACTTGTATTGTTAGCCAGGGGGCTCCAGGCGGTATTTCTAGCCCCACAAACAATCTAACAGACTGTTTTAAACAGCGAATGGATGCCTATTTGTGTTGTTATATATGATTAAAAATAAAATAATTGTTATCACTTTAATTCAAAATAAACTCTAAGTTAAATAAATTATTGTTTCATATTACATACGAAATGAATCTAAATGGAAGTAATAAAATTCAAAATAGTTCCATGTGTTGAATCAACAGTCACAACAGCAATGGTAAAGTAAACACATAGATTCCTCTGTGTCCGAAATCACGAGTCGTAAAGTCAACTCAAACAAAACCGTTAGCACATGAATTAGAACAACTAAAACATTTGACATATCTGTTCGCTAATTCTACTATCGTATATTAATTTAAATAATAGCTCAGTGAATTGATTTATAACTGATAAATATTAGGTAGAATTTTCAGAGTGCACGATAAAGTGCGTCTACATTGTCATTTTAAGCAAGTGTGTTGAAACTGGGCGTATTTGCGACATTACTAAACTCAGTATTCGAACAGCATGCGAACTATAAGCTTACAACATAACAATCATCTGAATCTTATTGGACGAACATGAATATTTAATTTGAACGTATTTTAGGAAAATCATTTTTTTGCAATAATTAATAATACATTCCATGAATTAAATTAGTTCGTTAAACCAGTTCCTTGTTTCTTAATATGCTCCAAATCTCTCGTTTTCGCAAGATAAATATTAAGCAGTAAATCATTTCACGTGTCGATATGTATTGATTAATTTAATCTTTATAAAATGTGTAGGCTGATAGACTAATTCTAAGCTAAGCCACACCCATCACTTCACTAACGGAGCAGACATCGATAATAGATTGTCGATTAATGCCAGAATAACTCCATTGTATACGTTATGGCACAGCTGTTTGCACAATGTATTTCGTCTGTGGACTTACCTGAAAGCAATCTATTCTTCATAATTTCAACGTCATTTATGTCTGTAAATAAGAAAAGGTATATATTAGAATAATATACGGGAGATAAATTATATTATAAAGTGGATGTATTATAAAACAAAGAAAATATGATGGCGTGACAAAAATTAGGATTACGCAAAAATATGCAAACTTTATGTCATTGATGATAAAAAAAAAGTAAATATTTAATGCCGTTCATATTCCAAAATTTTCAATATAACTCTTCGACTAGTCCGAAGTTGTACTGGTTTCAACCAATCCTGATTAGGATACTGGTTTATAATTAATTACAAGGAGCTATTATGTCTTTATGTTCACCTGAAATTTAAAATTCCTACATTATATGGCTATTGCACTTAACAATATCCTACTAAAAATATTTCTCCTATCCGAAGCAATTATTTTTTACACCGACGCGAAATCTATAGCATATTCATAATTAATATGATATCAATAAATTCTTCAATTACCCAAGAGAATCTAATGCAGAAGCAATGAACGCAGCATATTAGACACGTGCGATACTAAGATATAAAGGGATGGGAATGACGTAAATCGACGTTTTGCTCTTATGGTGTATTGGATCACGTTGAGTATGGAAATATTTTTGCGCTATACTATTTCCTTTCAAAGTGATTCGTAATAATTTAATACTGAATATTAGATACTATCTGCGTCGAAAAACACCTTTGTCGGTGTAGCGTCTTTTGTATTATTGTACAAATTGTATGAACGTCAATTCATAAAGAGATTCGTCAAAGGAACTTTTACGGTCAATTTTTTATTGTGCTTGTCACGTTTTACCAAACATACTTACATAAAAACCGCGTAGAGATTTTGAATGAAGTTAATTTATAACAATTATTCAACGTCGAAAACCTTTTAAAGTGCAAATAAATACCAAAAGGCGACGTTTTATTTTCCTTTCACATATGCATGTAATATGACATCACACGTTTCTTTTTTAAATGGAAATATTAAATGTCAAGGTTTACGACAAATGTATGATAAGGTATGGACAAAAAAGTAAACGCAAGGCACACCTAGTTGCAAAATTATACGAGATTCTTAATCGTGGATTCGTGATCGCAACTACGTGACTAACGCAAACAAATGTTAACTATTCTATACGGAACGACTAAATATGTTAAAGACCGTTTTAAAGTTATTTAGCAAAATATTAAGATTGGGTGCGCCGATCATTCACGTGTCTTCTTCCGATATCTATATTATTATATGATATATTTTACTCATTTGTTAAATTTCAAAGTGATCTTCTACAATCCTAAAACGAATGCCGATACATTTCAGTTTAATTTTCTTCTAACAAATGTAATTCATTTATTAACTGTCTTTAGCTGTGTTTACTAAAACATATTAAAACTGACCTTTAAAACAAGGATCAAGTCCACCAATCGTCACAAAACGTGTGATTTGCATTTTATTATTCTAAATAATTTACCTCATATACTTACTTCATTATAAAATTAAGTAGATGAGGAAATACAAAACATCACATTCATGAAGATAGTTATAACGTCCATTGTTGCTTCACATTAAACCCTTCGCGTTCCTTGACAAATAGTCTCATAAGCAGGAAGAAAATTAGGCTTGGAGCTTGACGAATGTATAACGTGACTGTTCGCATTTTGAGTTCTAAATGCTTAAATGTTCTCCCACGATCGTGATTTCGTTATTAAAATTATAAGGATGTTCATGCTCAAAGTGGGAATTGCGCGTTTTGTCTAACATTTATTCCTTGCGTAAATAACAACGCCTATTACGAAACGAAATATATTCTCGTCTTCTATGACAGACGGATGGGTGCAATTTGGTTTAATTTGTTCTCTGTTTATAAGCAATCGGTGTTTTTGTCTTATTTCTTTTCATACCAGATAAATATACCAGGAAAACATCATAATTATGGAACGTAAGATTCAAAGTACCGATAGCATAACATTGCATCAAAAGAATAATAACAAAGATTGTTATCCTATATATAAAAATGTACTTTATTGTTATCTGTTTGATATTCATGGACATCAACGCGACCGATTAGCGTGAAAGTTGGTACAAATGTGTTTTTTCTGGAAAAGGGCTTTATACAATCCCTTTTTTTTTAAACTTGCCGCTAAATGGAGGTGCATCAACTTTATGCCGTTCAACAGATCGTCGTGACACATTATATACATTCGGTGACGCAAAATAATTAAACGTAATTTGTTTAAGACATTATTTTATATCAAAGAGGAATTGCAACGCCGGGTATTGAGCTAGAACTGTCTTACTAATAAATTAGGAAACATTTTTTTTAGTACTTGATAGTAGGGCTATGTGAGAGCCCGTCTGGGTAGGTACCACCCACTCATCAGATATTCTACCGCCAAACAGCAGTATTCAGTATTGTTGTGTTCCGGTTTAAAGGGTGAGTGGCGCAACGGTTTTGTAAGGTATGGTTAATATTTTTTACAATGCCATTTTCTATGGGTGGTAATGACCACTTACCATCAGGTAGCCCATTTGCTCGTCAGCCTACCGATATCATAAAAAAAATGTTTATTAATGGCTAACTAAAAATTGACCGAGACAATATACACAAAACTTAATCCAGAAAACGAAGCGTCTTTCGATGACGCTTCGTTTTCTGGAAAAAGTTTTTATTAGCTGAACTGAGCAATTGCACCCACTATAAATTTAGGTTATTGACAAAACAAGCATAAATATCATGTTCTTGGTTAACAATCATAAATAAAGAGATATATTTGATATAAACACATAATTCAAACAGTGATATGACGTAAAGAATATTACATACAACATTAAATATTATCATGTCCAATGACTTCACCTTTTTAAAACAAAATCAAATAAGACATTTGAAATATTTACAACATTGCAAAATAGACTTTAAATATATTTACACAAAACTTAATGTTGTTTCTTGAATCGTTAGTTGGGTTTAATTTCTGCGGGTCAGCGTCGTGCTTATGTAAAAGCGGTGATGACATGCCATTATATATGAAGATGATATGTAAGGGCTTACATGATTAATTGTCATGACACAGACGAGACGTTGAAATGTGTTGACTATTAGATAGATAAAATCCATATTATATATTTTTTTAAAACTGTTTTAATAACGCTTGTGGAACAAACATAGGCAGAAGACCTATTTGACAAACATATAAAAAATTGGAAACAATTTCAAAAATGGAATTTAAAAAACAATTGAGTTTCTTTCGCCTGTTCAACTCGGGTCAGGGAATTTTATTTTTCGAATACATGGTGAATTTTACTTTGACTATCTATAATAAGTTAGTATTTATTTATGAAATTTAGAAACAATTTTCTACATCTAATAAATATTTTTTATTAAAATGTAAACGCAGTCAAATTTATGCTGTATATGTAACAGCATAAATTATAATATACTATTTGTATAATAATAAAAAAAAAAAAAACAAAAACTAGGGATTAAAATACTGTAAGAGTAAGTTTTACAAGAATCATCGCTCTTCGAAAATTATATTTTTAATACTACAAGATTTATTTTTCTACAAATACCTAAATGGATACGTAATAAACGTCAAACTGATTATTCAAAATTTATATACTTATCTTATAAATACAAATAATTACCGCATTATGCGAGGTATGTTTAAACTATTTACTTTACCTCATTTCCCATAACACTTGGACATAAAATTATTCAAGTACGGAGTAATAAATGTCGTACTTACAACAACCATCTAACTAAGGCCATAAAACTCATGCGATTAATCTATAAACTAATCTATAAGACCTTAAATAGTGGCAAAGCTTGCTTTCTTGATATATAACGTTAGGTTTTTTAGTAAATTATTAATGTATTTGATATCTATTTCCGTTCTTTACATCATGATTTGAAAAGTTGCCCTTTAAATAAATTAAAAAACACTATTTAAGCAGAGAGGACACTGTGTCATAGTGAAGTGCAGTTTTCATTCTACAATAGCACGGCAAAATGTTTCGTCACACATGCATATAACACCAACATAATACATGTAAAAACGCACATGAACGAACACATACATAAAAAACAAACACATATTACTTTAAAATAAAAAATACTTATAATAATACGAAGGAAAGTTTTTTACAACAACAACAAGACAAATGTAAAAACACACATTGACACCCACTCATATATTATATATCGTTTTTTTTATTTTGTTTTTTGTCTTTACTAGCCAGTTTGTGCGACTTTACTCACAAAACGGCGGGATTTATCTCCGTTCTAATGGCAGTTGTTATTGTAATGCTCTTAATAAGTAACAAACCGTAAATGTCCCTCTGTGGGGCAAAGGTCTCCTCTCCTATTAAGGTAGAGGGATTCGGTGTTTAATCTACGCTCCACTAACGGGTTCCATTAAATGAATACATCTTAAATCCTTCCTATAAATAATTCCTCACGATTCCGACTATTGAATTAGTATCAATTTGTACAAATTATTTGCGCGATCTTTAATTAATCCTATGCATTAAGTCATCTCTGTTTAAAAAATTATATAAACAACTTTGACCTTGATGGTGAACGTCATCATTGATTGAAAATAAAAATTTGTTTATTGTTACTCATCTTGCCTTTGTAATAAACATTATTTTTATGATATAGGTAGGCGGACCAGCTAATGGGCCACCCGATGGTCAATGATCACCACCGCCCATAGACAATGGCGCTGTAAGAAATATTAACCATTCTTCACATCACCAATGCACCACCAACCTTGGGAACTAAGATGTTATGGCCCTTGAGCCTGTAGTTATACTGGCTCACTCACCCTTCAAACCGGAGCACGACAAAAAATACAAAACTATTAACGAAAAATTCAAAATTAATTTATCTATGACCGATCACAAATCTCCTTCAATTACTGAAGCATTAAACCTAAGGTATATTCAATTAAAATTCACGCATTTACGTATCTTGTACGTTACCAGTACGCTATCTCCCTATCGCCATGTAAGCGATTAGAGATAGGAGGCGTTGAGCCATGAGATAATGTCAATAGAGTGGAAGCAGGCTGTATGTTGGTCGCCTAACATATTAGACGTGGGGATTTCTGCTAATTTGTGGACATAGATTTCAATTTGCTGGATTAAATAATGTTCGTTACGACTTTTTATACTTTGAAATCATTTTATGAAAATAATATAATCTCTATGGAGTTCGATGTAATTATGATTCCGTGTTATTGCTATAGCGTATGAATTTGTAACACAGATAAGAGTTTAAAATTCGAATTTAGATTTTAACTGAAATTTGTTGTTTGCTCTCATTTTATTTTTTATTTTCAATGAATTTCAAAGGTCTCATGTAACCTATATTTACTAACCAATTTTTATATATAAAGTAAGGTAAACGATATTTTCATTTGCTAATTAGCGAACTGCACTAGTATTTAGTTGCAAGAGATTTGTATATATGCACCTTAGTAATCGTAGAACAATTGCCGACGGCGGGAAGCTAATTATTTATATCTATGATCTAGCTTCCAACTATAAGATTTATTTACTTATCTGCTATCTTAAACGGGGTATTCTAATATTTACATAACAGGTCTGATCTATATAACTGTTTGACATATATTAGTACGATTCGAGAATAATATCTTCGAGATAATTACATGTAATTTGTACATTCCTTCCTATTGGTTAATAGTTAATAAGAATATTTTCTAAAGCTAATTACTGAGTGTATGACAATATTTTGCACTATGGGTAATATACAGGAGGGTATAAGAGGCCACTTTGGTACCTGACACTAAAATGTAAAAAATGGTTACTTGAAAAACTCGCTGGGATCATCCGTCGAAGGGATAGGCCTACCGCCCTCGGTAAATTATTATTATTATAAGTAATCATCAACCTTTCTATATTCTATTTTTTACATCACTTTTTAAGGATTTATTATATCGCGATTTAATAGATACGTCCGTCTAATTGCTACTTTACATAGAAATGTACAAAAACTTTGTATGATGGATGGTTTTCAACTGGAATTATAAATGAAACTGTTTCTCTCAATAGTAAATAGATAATTCATTTCCATGCCACAAAAATAAATACCCTGTTAAACTTAAATGTATTTTATATTTTCATATATAAGTAGGACGTTCAAATGGGCCACTTGATGGTGAGTGGTCACCACCGCTCGTAGAAATTGGCGCTACAAGAAATATTAACCATTCCTTACATCACCAATGTGCCACGAACTTTGGGAACTAAGATGTTATGTTTACCTATTCTTCTTTCAAGGCTAAACCATTGAAACGATTTTTAATTAGGCTAAAGGATTATACACTAGTTCTTGTTGAATTTTCGTTACCAACTGAATTCCAAGTGGGCGAAGCCGCCTTTTCTGCAATTTATCTATAATTTATGCTCATAGCAGCTAACGAGCTCTAAGGGAAATGGCATGCCATAATAAAATTACACTCAACGCTCGTTTATGTTTTTTTATACCCCTCATTAGTAAAAAGAGGTCGTATGTAAAATGAATTAATATCCATTTTTAGGTTTTAAATTTACATTTTCAGCTTTAAAGCATCGTATGTCGCTGTGTTTTTTTGAATTAATGAATTTCGTATCATCGTCGCGGTCCAAAAACTCCTATTAATACGCCGTTCGGTACGGTCCGGTGTTATGGCGTCTCGATAAGGATACAGGTACGCTACGATCCATCACGAGTCGGGTTTTCGGACCGTTCAAAGGCGTACGTACGTACATACAGGACGCGATCACGCTAAATTTTCATAGACTTCCGAAGTCGACGACATGACGATACTTTACAATCGGATTAACACGCGATGATCGCAGCGACGTTACGGATATTTACTTAAATTTTTAGATCATATCTAGACGAAGCTTTAGTGCGCATCCTGAGAGACGATGCACGGCGCACACGAAATCCGACGCGTACGTAACTAATAAGATAATACTCGAAAAGTGTGAGCCTGTCCGGTCTATGAGCGAACACGCATACGAACAATTGCGTTATGCTGGCGGATTCACGTGCCCGGTGCGTCCTCACTCAGGACGCTCACTTACTGTCGTCATTGATTTGACATTTACAAGAAATAATAAGAGCAATGTTTAACAAATCTCTCTCCAACATTTGTAGATGAATCCCTAACAAATAAAATTATTTATTGTATAGGAAAGAACATAGAGAAAAAATTTAATACTTTGTGAATTTTAATAATCCTTGATGGTAAGGCTTTTTGCAAGCCCGTATGGGTCAAACTCTCCATAACATATTGTATCGCTAAACAGCAATACTGTTAGTTAATACTTAATATTTCTGTGTTTCGATTTAAAAGATGAGAGAATCCATATAAAAAAAGTCACAAGATATGTACATAACATAACTCTATGGACGTTGGTGATCACATACCGTCAGGTGATCCATTTCCCAATCTGCTTATCTATTTTCAAAGAAAAGATCAATTACTTAGCTGTGATTTAAAGTAAACATAATTTTACTTACAACCTTTTGCACTTACTGTAACGATATACAAACATAGTAAAGCAATGAAGGTATGTCGATGTTTGTAGATTACTCAAGTACTCAACGATGTAACCACCGACTAGATCAAAATCATTGACTCAACCACAAATCTTTGTCAAATGTGCATCACATCTCATATCTCTTCTGCATTTTAGTGACAAGCTTGTCAAGTTGGTCTACTAGACTTCCTTACAGAGCCATTAACTTAAATGTCAATAAGAAATCAAGTGTGCCGTCCCGTTATACGCACAAAAAGTTGTTTTGGGTCAATGGCACAGCGAGACGCTCGCATCTCCAGTAACCGCGCACAGCGCGTTAACTTTTTTTTTAATTGAATTCGAAACGGTCTGAATCAACCTTTAATCATCAATGATTGTATCCGAATGGAGTTTTCTTACACTTTATGTTAATCGAACACAACATTAACCCATTCAACACGTGCCATTCTGTAGTGCAGATATTTTAACTCAAACAAATTCGTAATCCCTTATATTGCCTTACATTAAATACATTAGAATATTTAATATTTTTATATGGAATTTTGGATTACCAAAAAGAACAAAATAATTAAAATAACTAAATTTAAACTTTTTTGAAATCTCTATCGATTTTATATTGTCTTCATTATTTTGTTACTTAAGCGATTAGATCAGTTTTAATATTACGAAATGCATTACACTGATTAAATTAGATGAAAAAAGATACTGAGATTTATTAAGGTCATTAACTCTGCGCTTCAATTCAAGATCATTTTTTTATATACTATAACCTTACCTTTACCGTACCGTACCTTTATTTAAAGAAAAACTCTAATTTCGTAATTTTATCTTGTTCATTTGTTTGTTTAGCTTATAAGTCAGATGCCTGAGTTGTGGGGTTTAATTCCAGATAAAAGTCTTAGAGTTTTGTGACAAAAAAATCTCAGTTGCAGACAGGAGTTAAGGATGTATGTATTTCCGATTCATGGGATTATGAGATACATGGACGACAGTCCACCTGTGATTGCTCACAGTTTTATGCATTATAATATCTCCACTGCAGTTTGCTTTGCCGTTCAGTTAAGCCGTAGTCAATAAAAACATTAACAGGGATATCATCATCGCAACGTACATCATATTATTTGTTGTTTCTTGCTCTTTCACGGTCAAGCCACTGCACTGAATTTAATGAATTTTGGTAGGAAGCAATCTTGAACCTCAAGGGATTTTTTATGCCGTACACCGGTCATACAACCCCAAACGCTAGTTCATCAATATTTAATAAAAAGTATAAAATAATATGAGATTAAATTGACGCGTGAAACATTTGCAATTCAAGAACGTTTCCAAATGTAATGCTACACGGTAGTTGGGACTGGATGTGAATACCTAAAACAGATGATCCAACTGTTTGCCTATTCCAATACAAATACTATTTAAATTAGAGGCGAATGAACTTTGTACAATAACGAAGATTACCATAAGGATTTTGTTGCACTTGTGACAGAATAAATGAATTAAATAATGATTTATGTAATGTATATATTACTATTTTAATGTCATATTTTGTTTTACATAATGCTGGTAACTTGTTTAGATGTTCGAATAATTACAATTTCAGTGTCCGATAAATAATGCAAATCTAAATAAAATTAGTAAATGATGGTTAACTGTAACCCAAAAACAAAAGCTGTTAGAGAAAAAATGTTGCCATTTTTAAAAAAAAACGCGACAATTTGAGATGAAAACAAAAAAAGTAACAGAATCCAAAAAAAAATTGTTTTGTTGACCAGTTTTATATCATCATATTAAACATTTGTTTTCAAAAAATTAACTTTGAAAGGTTTGTAATTATACAACTTTCCTCTAAAAAGGAAGATGTAGTCCTTGACCAGCGGTGGGACATTAACCAAATATTGGTTTACTTTTTTCTATTTATATATTTTTTTTTAATATAGAATTAAAAAACCACTCAGTAAAGCTAAAGCGGCCAATCAAATTCTGATAAAAGTCTTTCTATTTTTAATTCAAAAATGGAATAAGAAATTCCATTTACAAATAAAACACACTTCTTAAATATTAAAACCATATCAAATCAACACACTCAATAACATCTTATATTGATAAAGCATTTATTTGCAACAAATCCGTCATACACTCTGTTACTCACGCCTTCCGAGAAAGGGGCCGCTACAAACCGGTCTCAGGTTTAACACGGAACCAACGGAGAGTAGTGAAGTGGATAATTCTTAAGGCATCTGACTTAAAACTTACATTGCAACAGATGGTGTGCCTTTGAACATGTTGCTAGGTACAGAACTAGATACCTCAGATCCGTCTTTAAGTTATTAGTTCAAATGTTAAAAAAAGAGGAACGAGAAATAATAATATAATTACATTTACCCAATTGAAACGAATAAGCTACCTAGCTGAACCTGCGGCTTTACCAGCGCGAAATTTATAAAACACAAACTTCCAAACCCCGTTTTTAAGGGTGGAGTTTCGTAAAATCCGTCCTTAGTGGATGTCTACACTCTATAAGGAACCTACAGTGAGTGGTTTGCGTAGTACGCTTTTATATATATAGATTATCGGTACACGAACGTTTTCAAGATTTATTGATTGTGTATTCATTTTAATATTGTTTATAATTCCATTTCAGCTGAAAATGAGCTCATCAATGAAACATCAAGAGGTATTCCGCAAAAATCCGACAGATATGTTAACACCAAGTCAAAGGAGAAGCCAGGTCGAATATGTTCTTAATCCTCTTACTAACAGCGGGACTTTACCTATCTGCGTCATAAGCAAAACCGTAACTTGGCTTATATTAATTGTTACGTCACACACGTGATTATAATAAGTGGAAAACGAGATACGAAAGATGAGAATCTTATTAAGAAAACATTATAGAAACAGAATGTCCTGATAGCATACCTCAATATGCAAATCGTACATCGGATACAAGATGGTTATCTCTGTACAGGTTACGCAACATAGAACCGTTTCGGTTTGCGTAACCCCTTATTTGAATTGAATTTGAATTATAATTTTGCACCTAATGATCACTTTTGATAAAATATGAACCAGAACTTAACTCCTTAATAAGACACGTGGAAATATCTAGAAATATTTAATACACACTCTACCTAAACTATATCTCTTTTAAATGTTTAATGTGACTTTATTTATGCGTTATCAAATAAAAAATCCCTAACATCTTTGTGGTTTTTTTTTATGATATACGTTGGCGGACGGGCAAATGGTAAGTTATGACCTATGCCCATAAACAATGGCGCTGTAAAGAAATTGGCCATTCCTTGCCAATGCGGCACTAACCATGGAAACCAAGACGTTGTGTCCCTTGTGCCTGTAGTTACACTGACTCACTCATCTTTGAAACCGGAAACGCAACATTGCTAAGTATTGCTGTTTGGCGGTAGAATATTTGATGAGCGGGTGGAACCTGTCCAGACTGGCCTGAGCAAAACCCTGCCGCCACGATAAAGCTAATTTTTAATGGCCTGTTTCTAAATCGCTCAGATGAGATTTTTGGTAAATATACGTATAGTCCAGAACAATATTTGTGAGGTGGTCAAATGAAGTTATACGAACGGTGACGAGCCCATGTTTTTTCCTAGTTACCTGAGCAAAACTACTGAGCAAATCATTTACATTCCTAACTAATGGTAACTAACGGTAAATAACAAACTCATCTAAAATTTATATTCAAATTGCTTTTATAAAGTATAATTTGATTTTGATATCTCTATTAAATTCTCGCTTACAAATATACTTCCTTATCTTCCCTGATATATTTCTGGGCTTTGTTTTCACAATGGCGTTCCGTACCTTACTTCCGTCTTTAAAATATTACTACAAAAGTTCTAGTAGAAGTATGTGCTTCGTTAAAAGATCGCGTGTCGGCCACTCGCGGAACAGGTTTCATTCATTCTCTACCTCGTTACATTTAAGGATCATTAATTGGCACTCGTATACTAACGGCATAAAACTGTTGAAGGGATGGAATTCAATAATACTGTTAAGCCTGTTGGGTGGGCTACACACGACATTTAGCGAGCGAGTCACGAAGATGAACGAGTTCCAAACGAACCAAACCGACGAGCGTTTCCGTCAAAACGAAAGTTTTTATAAGGGACTTTAATTGCTGTGAATTTTAATTGTGGTTATTTGCACTTAATTATTTCCTTCTATTATCTTAAACGTAGACATGCTGGCAATTGAAACATCTTTTATTCTTAGAGAATATACATTCTCTATGGTGTCATACGACTTATGCTTGATCAGTGTTGATAATTCTTTTATTACTCGGCGATGTTGTTCACATCGGCAAATAATATCGTAGAATAAACTCTTCACTTCTCAGGGAGAAGGTGAGGGTCTTCTTTTTAATCCAAAAAGGTAAGGTATTCAGTATTCAGAAACCTAATTTAAATCCATTCGAATTTTTAACAAAACTATATATATATAGTAGCAGTTGGTAATACAAAAGAATAAAACACCAATAACATACATAAATACTTCATGAATACTTCAAGTATTGACAACCAAGAATTCAATAAACAGTTATAATATAAATTTCTCTCGTTAAATGTGATGATAGGATGTTAAATCACAATTAAAGTCTATCATATCAGAGCTGTAGCAAAAACGCTAACAGTTATTATTACTCTATTATTTTCATGTTGCTATCAATAAATTAAATTCCTAACAGTCATAGCCAGTAAAAAGTAACCGCGCCCATCGTATAGCCTTCACAATAGAGAAAAAAAACACACACACAACAACTTCCTTGTAGCGAGTCTTTGAAGCTGCTACATATATAGTGAAAACTTTTAACACATAACGGATATACACTTTGTTTTTATGATATAGGTAGGCGGACGGACATATTGGCTATCTGATGGTAAGTGGTTAGCACCGCTCATAAACATGGGCGCTCTAAGAAATTAAGCCAAACCTAAGACTGTCAACGCGCCACTTACCTGGGACGCGACAAAACTATGTATTGCTGTTTGGCGGTAAAACTTCTAATCAGTAAACGGACAAGTAAAAAAACTAACATGTGTTTTTGTCAAAATCGTTTTGAACCATTGAACTTTTGTTTTTTTTTTCTTTAATTTCAGATTATCGAAGTCGATTAACGATACATCGATTAATATATTTTATTTGTGTGTGGGCACACGAATAGATTAAATTAATACAACAGATATACCACCTATTTTGATAATGTATAACCGTTATCAACAAATATCAAGAATTTCATATATATATTTATGAATTTCACAAAGCTGGTAGTAGAATAAAACAAATGAAAATCAATTAAATCGATAACAAACATTAGTGTTACACTGTATTGCGGTTATTAACCCGTCTTTCGGAGCGAGACTCAATTAACTTTAATATTCATCTATTAACAAATAATACAAGTGAGCGAAGCCGTGGTTAAAATATATTATTTAATAAAAGTTTCATGAATATCAATAACAAAGAGCTGTTAAACCGGAATTTACGATAGTGACATCACAAAAACACAACGGTGCTATTTGTAACACAATATCAAATCGACATTACAAAACTGTACGTAACTTGTAAACTTACAACATCGATCAATAACAGTTATAGTGTAGGTGTAATCAATTCCGCCAGTCATTAAAAATATAGTTTCGATACTATTCTTACGAGTGCCTAGATGACCCAGTAGTTACGCGTGACTCTTAAACGAAGATTGTGGATTCGAAACGGTGTAAGTACCACTGCTTAATTTGTACTTTTAATTTATCTCATGCTCGGTAGTGAAGCAAACATGATGTATACCTGAGGAAAGCGTATTGGAGCAGCGTGGTGGCTTTTTTGTGTCGGTAGGTGGACGGGCGTATGGGCCCAGGTGGTTAATGATCACCACAGCCACACTTTTGCGGTATAAGAAATATTAACTACTCTTTACATCGCCAGTAGGCACCAACCGGGGAACTAAGGTATGGTCCTATACTAATAAACTCTACCAATAATAAATACCAAACATTTACTTCACGATTTATATATCATTGAGTTATTCGTATTTTCTCTTCTAGTAGTATATCACCTGGATGTCACCTGGACTATAACTGTTCAGTTTCTATCAATACAACAAATAAATATATCCTATAATGATGTAAACGGCTTTTGAGCCATAGTACTTTTATACCCATGTGAAATAAGACTTCGCCGATATAAAGAATGAATAATGCTCCTTCAATTCAATCCTCCGCTTTACCGTTGTTAGATGGTACTTGTGCCTTTTACAATGCGAATGTTTATGACCAAAGGAGACTGCTACTCGTTCATAATTGTTTTGACTTCGTACCATAAAAATGGTAGTTTTAAATTTAATTAGTCGTCTAGAAATAGAACTCTCCTATAAACATATTTCACACCAGACCTACCAGAATTCAAAAGATTTTGAAAATAACCAAATACATACCGTAATATTCACCTCAGTCTGCTTAGTTTAATTAATTTGGATACTGAGCCTTTATGTAAAATAATTTAGTAGAGCCGAGATGGCCCAGTGGTTAGAACGCGTGCATCTTAACCGATGATTTCGGGTTCAAACCCAGGCAGGCACCACTGAATTTTCATGTGCTTAATTTGTGTTTATAATTCATCTCGTGCTCGGCGGTGAAGGTAAACATCGTGAGGAAACCTGCATGTGTCTAATTTCAATGAAATTCTGTCACATGTGTATTCCGCCAACCCGCATTGTTGCAGCGTGGAGGAATATGCTCCAAAACCTTCTCCTCAAAGGGAGAGGAGGCCTTTAGCCCAGCAGTGAGAAAATTTACAGGCTGCTAATGCTAATGCTAAAAAATGTAAAATATACAGTTGCAATCACATGACAAAGTACAATTGTGAGATGTATCTGCTAACATCAGACAGTAGCGATCTAATCTCAGCATTACGAAAGAGTTCTTTGTGTAGTTTGCTTCTTAAATACAGACCAATCAACAATGTAATTTGCACTCCTGCAGTCACGAACAGTCATCAGTCATCTTAAGCAAGACGTTATAGAATGTTTTTGATCGTTATACATAAATATATTAAAATATTTTGTTATATGGAATAACTTTATTATAATAATAATAAAAATTGAATCGATTATTATGCAGTTATAAGGACTTATCATTTATATATAAAGCATTTCTAATTACACGCACATTTTAAAGATTCCGAAACCAAACACGTATCCAACAAAACCCACACAATTAAATTTGTTAATATTTGACTTTTCATAAATGGAACCAATTATGTCCAAGAACAAAAAGATACAACCAATTGAACTTCAATCGGAAGTTAATAAGAAACTCTGAATTTCTTGATATAATTTTTATCCTAAAAATAAACAGCGCTTAAGCAGTTTCCATTAGAAAAGCAAGTATCCCATGTAATGATAATAAAATTCGTCTCTTCAAATCAATACACAATTAACAGCTAAATGAAAATTCCGACACATAAAAGATTAATTCAACGTAGCCTCACATAAATAAAATTAGCATAAGTAAAATAAAACAGTCATAAAACGAAGTTTTTATATATGTGTAATATGAAACAAACAAGTTCTAGTATTAGAATGTAAGTGTGAATTCTCTGAATGTTCCGATGTTCGCATTTAAACGTCGAGACATCTTATTTCAATACGGTAAACGCTTAACCCTGGAGTCGGGTATTCGAACATGCATCTCGAATCGATTACCCTTAAAGTTTCGCGTCCACCTACGGTCCCGTTCTCATAGTAAAGCACACATGTGTCTGAACGAAGATGTAAAATAATTCATAGTTGTGAAACACCACCCACTTGTAACTGACCATTCTTTCTGTGATGTTAGCGACAACCTACGCATTTGATACAAGTTTGACGCGTATAACCAAATGAAAACGTGTCAAACGAGAAACAAATTAATTTTAAATGTATACGTAATAAACAGAACAATGAACATGATAATGTTATTTAATCGTACTTTTAAAATTTCAGCATGAAATTTATCATTAAATTGATAATCAATGTTTTATAATGCCTCCTGACCGTATTTCGGTCGAGGCAATTTCAAAGATTAATCAACTGTGAAGGAGATATTATGGTTTACAAGTGTGTGTGTGTGTATGCAATCTCAGATGTACCTTCTCCCTATTTCCGTATTCTCATGTTCGATGAAACAGCGATTCGAGACGATCGGAGTTCAAATCCGAAATATTTTCCGAATTCACGGTATGTAACACCAACTTTTTAAATGTAGACTATTAGTGAGAATTTATAGACGGAATAACCCAATAATCGTGACTCAAATTCGTATACTTATTTTATTATAACAATTAAACTTTTAAAAAATTTAAAAAGTGTAGTAAAATAATTTAATTATAAAGAGTATCCAGTGTAAGTAAATCTCTGTTTCGTTACAGAGTTAGCCGGGTTCAGCTATTAGCATAACTAGAGAAGCGCGGGCGCAGGTGAGCGTCTAACGGGACCTCATGCGCATATCGATGACGCATCTCTATTGCCAATCCATTTCAATTTCGCCTCTATCGATAAACATTTAAAAAGCATTTTTGGTTAAATCCAAGCTATTTACATTTTAATAATATATATATATCCGAAAGGTTACTTCGTAAACATAGAGACAGCGCGGCTCCGTGTGAGATTGACCTGTCACAATAAATTATTCATTTTATCCAATCATAATATATAAAAATATGCGTAACTAGTTATCATAGCTCGTTTAATCCAATAAAAAATCGTTTGAATATTTTTAAATTACGTAATATTGATTGAAAAATATACTACATTTCTTTGGGACGTGATTATATGTTATATATTTGATATTATTATTGATATTTAACTGCGTTAACGTAGTCGAAGATAGCATTGTCCATTGAAGTTAGGACATGACGAAATTATAATGGATGTATTGTAGGTACCAAAAAAAAAAGGTTTTTTTTTTAAACTACATATACATATTAGGATAAATAAAACCTGATATAACCTGGTATATTGATTGTGTCTAATAAACATTGAGCCGGACAAGTATTACCTACATAAATTAAGTAGCTGTATAATAAAAAAAATACACTTTTTAATATCTTTATAAGTTTCAAGCAACCGTAATAGTACAATAAAAGCAAGATTCGTGATCTTGAAAGTGAGTTTAATAACAAGCATTGTATAACTTAGCGTGAGTAATACGTTACATATTTCTTACATCAGTTTATAGCAGTTTTTTTTTTAACAAAAAGTATGAAGTTACATATAAAAATAATAAGGAATATTAGATACATTGATTTGGAATCTGTTTAAGACTCTTACATTATTTTATCAGTAATAAGAGAAGCTAACGATTCTCTGTTTCATGCGTAACTTTTGTGATTCGATAAAAAAAATGTATAGACCATTTGTAGGTCGCTCATTCGTCGATATACATAATACATAACAGCAGTTTTATGTAATAGAAAATAATGAATATAAAATAGCGATATATGACAGTCAGCGGGTTGACAGTCGTCATTTATTCATTGGTTTATTAACATAAATAAATATAAAAATTAGTTAAAATGGAAACAAAAACAGCGAGATAAAATAACCACATTCTAGATCTATTGAGTTTTGTTCCTGAAATTTAATTCATACATAAAAAAGAAAACCATTTTCAAAAGCACATATTTTTCCAAATAAGTAAAGAAATCATCCTTGAAATTACTACAAAATTTTCAGATTTGATTACTATGTCATGTGTTGAAGTCATTATATGGTTAGGCTGCGCAACCGCTCATGTCACGATTTGGCGGTTTTCAAAACTCGGTTAATATAGCTGAGGGAAACAAACTTGTACCGATTGACGATACAGTTTTACGACAGTGTAAAATACCCATTATCTTATGTTGAAATATTCGTACCTACTTGGTATGTATACAATGACTAGCTGAACCTGCGGCTTTACCCGAGCGAAATTTCAAACTTCCAACCACCGTTTTAAGGGTGGAGTTCGTAAAATACGTTCTTATCTCGATGTCTACACCCTATAAGGAACCCACCAGACAAACTTCAACCTTCTGAGATTTCGTGATTAATCAGTGAGGGGTATTTCGCTTTTATATGTTTATATTTACTTGTTAAAAATAATATATTTTCACTCCACCGATATCTTACGATTTTGTTTATGATTTATAAAACTACACTGAAAAACATTACCGAAAATAGTTTTTCTTTATCCCGCCTTTAATAGCAAATAATTCGAAAAAACATTTAAGACTCGAGGCGTTGAAACAGCCCACACTCACACAAATATATATATATATGAGTTAAGACGAGAAAAAAGCAATACCGTGTAATCACTCAACACAACGAAAGCACATAACAAAAGAGTAAGGATCTTCAGTCTACGTAACTGTGAAAAGGCAGAGAAAAACACAAGCTATACAATAGTAATAACTAATCCTACAATGTTTCTCACACCTCTGTCTTTTGAGCCTTTCTCATTACTACCTAGCTTCACATAAAAGCTTTTTTTCTTTTGGGAAGGATGTCTTATACGAATAATTTACACTGCGGTGGATTGCCATTGAGGACAAAAGGGTGCTATGTAGCGAGTACGAAGGCATGCGACTGCAAGTGATGCTCTCAGAGTCGTAAAATAAGTGTATTAGTCGTGAATTAGTTAAATTAGTTCCATCACAGGACTCTAATTACTATTGTAAAAAAACATCATTATAAATCTGTTTATTTGAAAAGAGCAAATATGCGAGTTTCTTGCCGTTTCTTCTCGCTGGAGGCTGCTTTCCGAAACGGTGGTAGTATTTTTATATCGACGATTCAAAAACGCTTCGTTGTGAAGTTAACTTGAATAAAATTGATTTGATTTGATATTGTATTAGTTATAAGTGATTTAGTGTAATGGAATAATAATATACATGTTAAGTCTTAAATACGTTTTCCAATTTTTTTTTTATTGTATTGACGTAAATTTCTAATCATATTCCAAGTGTATAATATTCATGTCGATGGTGAAATCTGTCTTGATAAAAAACATCAGATAAGTATTAATCGCTTATTAATGGAAACAAATTATTCATAATTACCGGTATCAGCTGTGTTTTTTATGAAACTGTATATTGGACATATAATAAATAAGTATTTTTTTTCGACACTTACGAGAGCGCTGTATAACCTGAGTACAAAAATCACATTTTCATAAATACTTTTCATACATACATACATACATACATAATTCAGAAATACTTTTGAGCTGAAAATAGAAAATGCTAAAAAATTTATTAAAACAATTTTTTTTTGTCCATTTTCAAAATAAAATAGCAAACAATAGACATAATTAAATGGTTTACTTTTATTAAATGTAACTCTCTTTTTACTCGGATACTACACTCACTTCTCACTAAACACAATTAAAAAGAAAAAATATAACCAAAAGATTTTTTTTTAATATTATTTAATACGGTGAAGTAGACCGCACAGTAAACAAAACAAGTATGAAACATTCAAACTACTGCAATTATATTAATACATAACAATTATTAGCATCGCAAAAATATACAAACTTAGTACAACTTAATTTTCTTAAAATTTCCTTCGACAATCTCCACATACAAGGAACTTAACGGGAGACGAAATCAATTCCCGTAATGGGTGTTTGACGTTTGTTTTCTCGGTCGGAATGTCATGATAATTGGAATATAATCGTGTATCACGATCACAGTACAAGAAATCGAATCACGATCAAAACCTTGGAAAATCGAGTGTGACAAACTGTTCAAATATACAACAATGCATTGACGTATTCATAACAGCATAACTTAGCATATTCCACGTCTCAACAATTACAATAAACTTGAATACAATAAACTACATCCTTTTGAGGCTATTTCGGTTAACTGCTTTTATTATGAATAAAATGTCTTTCAAAATCGATTAATTCTATGGCAGTTATATCCAAACAAAGATAGAACATAAAAACATACCTTGTATGTTTTTATATGCCGTTTGGTTTGATCCTTTTTTTATTGTAACAGTATTTTGTTGTATTTATCAAAGAGATTTCTATATTTTATTATAATAATACAAGCTTCACCCCACTTTAGGCCGCGCAGTGTGCATTGTATGTCAATTAGTTAGTCAGTCAGTGTCACTTTTATTAAGTAGAAAACTATTCTATTAATAAATGTACTCCTATTAATAATTGATTTGATATTATTTTCTTAACCAATGATACGTCCCCTAAATTTTAAAGATTAACCACAATAAACTCAAGTGTTACAATATTTAACAATTACTATGATTACTACAAGTATTTAATACGGGATATTAACCATGTTTTTATTTTTATTTGGTGGACCTCGATATTTCGACATTATCTACGAATGTATTGTTCACGAGACTGATGAAAAAAAAAGTTACTATGATGTTACAAATGTGCAATAAATATAATTAGGAATTTTCAATAACAATCATGTTTATTTAGTTTAAAAAAAAAACTCAATCTATATTCGTCTCATTATAAAAAATCATAGTAACTTTATCATTAGAACGATATATTCCAAATATTTCCAAGTAATATTTTCGTACATCACACACCACAAGTCGATGTGTAGTAGATGTGTAAAAAATTGCATCGTCATCAAATATCACAAAGGTAATGTGGCTTTCGTGGGCCGCCAATGTTACGCCTGTTCGATGTCAATCTGTCTCCTATATCATCATGTCCAATTTAACTATGTGCTTGCAAAAACCGACGAATGGAATACGTCTTCCAAGACAAAAACCCGTTATAAACATGCATTTGATACATAATATATCGCCTAGTGGACTTTAACACGTAGAATTCTTTGATTTACATTATTTAAAAATGACTATTCGTTGGTACAGATTATTATTTACTATTAATATTAAAATATGTATTATATACATAAAGTTTATGTACTATTTTTTTATATATCACGTGTGTTAATTGTATATTTTTTTTAGGAATCGTTTAAATCGGATTTTTAATAACAAGTACCACAATTGCCATATTAAATAAATTCCTTAACTAATCTGCCAGTTAGATAATGTTAAAGAACAATATATGGTTTATTCCAAGAGGCTTTGATAAATGGTTATGAATCGACTTCTGGGATTCAATTTAATGGAAAAGAAACCGCTGGTCAGGAAAATATATTCTTCCGAAAATAATCAAGGATTAATGAGTTTCTTAAATAAGAATAACAGTTAATGTTACTCTTATTCGTAAGTATAAGACATAATCAACTCTATACAATTAAATCAATAGTCAACTAAGTATATATATACAATTCTGTCTTGCAGAGAAATCAACAAATACTAACGCAACGCTAATTTATGCTCTATATATATTAACATATTATGGAATAATACTTATGTATTACCGTTTTTATCATAAGATTTAAATGTATGAATAGGTTAAGTTATATAGTAAAGATGTTCGGTTATCGACAAAATCTTGAGATTTGTTTATTTACAGTTCGAAATAGATAACAAACAAAGCGCTACAAAAGTCAAACATTATCGCTCATTAGGCGAGACGTTTGATTTTTTTTTAATTATTTGTAACATGAATAATATATATCGATCGTACATTAATATGCTAATTGTAATCAGAATCTCATTATAACAGCCTCATTATGATAATCAGCTTCGTTAAAATTCAAATTCTTTAAACTAAGCTTAATAAGGCGATCGGTTTAAAATCTACCATTCATTATATTTCTTTAATTCGTTATAATGTGATTAATTTTATAACGAAATTCTTTACAATGACGTTGACATATTAGATCTTAGTTTTACTCGGTGGTAAGGCTTTGTGGAAGCCGCCAAGCAGCAAATACTTTGTATAAACAAAAATGTTTCATTATTGTCAATTTGCTTAAGTTTTATTTTAGTGAAATACTGAAATATCTAGGCCATTGTACAGACTTAACTGGACATATATCTACTCTCACTAACTAGTTATTCTACTGCCAAATGTAAATCTTTTAATTAACTTCACCTGTCAGTGTGTGTGGGTCAAATTTTGCAACTGAATTTTAAACCAGTTCCACCGAGCGAATTGAACTCAAACTTTGCACACATGTCTGGTAGAGTACTACATAATAGTCTATTAATTACTGCTTATTATTATTTTAATATTATGGGAAGTAATTATCTTATCTGTACGTCTATCACTACATATACATACATATTTGTTTTTTTGTATTCTGTATTCTCATTTGACACGCACACATATTCATTAAAACAATATATTATTTATGTCATGAGAAAAAAAATATATTTTTTAATAGTTACCTAACATCAGAATAAGATCAAAAGCCACCTGTTCTATTTGAATATTAACAAACGCCAAACGAAATCTCGTTTAACGCCAATAAACAATGGTTTCAAAGTTCCCATGTTATACTTATTAGGTAAGTAACTACGATTAGGCAAAGTAAATGGCTTTTAATGCAAGAGTTGGCCTAATCTCGGAGATCTTCAGAGAAACTGTCGCTTAGGGCGGAGTGTCGTTTAGTAAATCACGCGACACTAGTCTTGCAAATAGCGTTAGAACTTTCACATTATATATGTATTTAGATTAAATTATTATAATATTATGCCAATATAAGAAACTACCAGTGTCTAATTTAAATAATTATCAGTACGTTATATTCCGATAGAGAACGTATAGACTATAACGTGCTACGATCTGAAAGAACCTAAGCAGTAACCATAAAAGTCAGCCAATATAGCTAAGTAAAGGCGATGGTACTAAATACGCAAAGCGAGAATAACGATAGGCGGCGAGGCGTGTTCCTGTGTCTGATACAAGCATGTATCCTTTACATAAAACAAATGAAAGTGAACAAAACAGCTGTAGGTACTCAGTACTAGTATCTTGTAAGATTTTATTATTCTACAGATTATTACGTCATAAAGCATGAGAAAAAATCATTCAGTACGTCATTCCTTAAAACACGGAATTTATTCAATTCAAAATTTACACGTCCCGGCTTCCCACAGATAAAAAATCTTTCCAAATTAAAGTGTTTTTATCGCAATAAAGTACAGCATGATTTTTTTCGATATATTCAAACAATCTTTGGCATATTTTAGCCTATTTACACATATACCATTACAGAGGGACTCTTCATATAGGTACCATTACAGAGAGAAATGTAGATAGCACAGAAAAATGTTTTTTTTTTATTTATTTATGTATTATAAATCGTATTAAAAAGAAAGAGACAAAATATGTTTTATCAGTGTAATTAATATAAGGTACTGTTTACAACATTTCTCTGATCCACTTTTTACTTTCGATAGTGTTTGCTTTTGCAAAAGCAATATTAAATTTATTACAAAGATATTTCACTTAAGTAGCAATTTGTTTATATTGACAATTTACAAGGAATACTAATCATTTCAACAAATGTTTTCCGCAATTCGTAATTTAACCCAGAGCACTACTTTAAATTATTTACGAAAATTTAAATTTATATCATCTAAGTGACTATAGTAAGTAAAAGGAAATACTTCATAGACTCGAAGATCTTAAACTCTAGTATGTCGGGAACTTCACCAAAATCAATTAGCTCCCAATATTGCGTTCTCTGTCCTACATAAGATTTTTAAAGTTATGTGTTAATTTATGTTAATAACAAAACTCAAAAGAATTCACCTCTTAAAAAAAAGTCATAGGTACCTACTTAAAGTTTTCACGGTATATAAATCATATTTGAAAGTTTAACAAATAATTAACAGCTAGCAACATTAAATAAAAATATTAAATTTAATTTAAAAAAAAAACATATAAGAACTAAATTTAAACCTAAACTAGATCGTTATTTGTCATTATAGTGTTAATTCAACATTCAACTTGTCTTTTGTAATTCAAGATCAATAGTTTCCATGATCTCAGCCATTGTGTTTCAGTTAACTATGAAATAAGGCAAACGCAATGAAGGTCTTGGGAAAACATTTGTTTTATTGAAACGTTCCTGTTATATTGAACAATTTAAGAAAATGAATTGCATTGGATAAATAAAGCACGATCATATAATATGATGCTCATCATGTCATATTAAAATAATATGATACGATTAAATTTTAAATATGCTTTTTTAGAATAAAATACCTAAACGTTAAATTATTGATGACGTATGTACATATAAAATATGTTTATATATTAAATTATGTCTAAAATAACATAACAAAAAATACGTAGTTCCGATACACTGTATCAACACTTAATAGACTGAACGTCCATACGGATACCATTAAAGGTTTTATCGCACGATAAAAACCTTTATACTCACACGGGTATGTAGCCGAGCTCGATAATAATATCTCAAAATATTAACAAGTACGTACAATAAGACCATCTACCAACTAACTAGCTTAAACGCCTAATAGGCGGAAAATATCTCTCTTAGCTGTCAATTATTATAAGACATTCGTGTTGACTTTGCGAAACGGCTTCCCGTTTCTTTACAATTTAGGAATAACGAAATGTCAGCTCATTATATATTCCATAACAACACTGAAATGTACGTCTAAGTATCTCGTGTTTGCGTGCAAAACCCACTCATCTGCTAGTGCTTCTTGTGAAACCACGTGACCCTTGACATAAACAAAGATGGCCGACACGATGTCAAATCTCAGCAGATAATATACTAGAAATGGCATCATCATACATCATGATCGTCATTGTTGATATATAATCAATGATTATCAATTGACGCCATGTATTGGCGTATATGGACGTATTAATTTGATATTTTTTTGCCATCAATACCAACACGCCAGTGAAGTTGTTTATTATAATAAAAATTATATATTTACCTACTAAATATGAGTGCAACTATGAATTTACTAAACTGCAACTGTATTATATATTTAATCGAATATATACGTACTTATAGCTGACGTAAGCCAAGCGCTATTTGCAAACAGTTACAACCAAGGTGCAATGGATACACAAATTTAATTATTCGTGTATTTTAATAATTTTAAGAAGTTAATATTAAGTTTTATAATTTATTATAATTAGCGGCATATAGTCTATCATTCGTTTATCCCACCCACCGTTAAATATCACATATCGGTCTAAGAAAGATGCTTTTATGCAGGGAGATGTACCAGGGTATCATAACACGGTAACAACATATTCGATGTCTACAGCAGAGAAAACGATCACAGCAGATTGTTTTCAATATATCCGACCCACGGGCTACGACTGCCTACTTTCAAGTCGTACACTCTTACTTTCCTTATCTATTAAATTGTACATGCAATTTCATTTGGATGAATTGTATTGTACATTGTACTCAGATACAATCGGCATCTTTAAAGATTAGTTCTTTTGTTGCCATTTAAGTACTTACTGTGTTGTTTGACCTTTATTTGAATACCTTACAACAAAGACGACTCGTAGTCGATTGACTTAGTTTTGTTTCTGAAGAAATAATTCGAAATAATTTATACATAATATTTTCCATCAAACTTTTCTTATACATATTTATAGTAATAATAATTATGCATTAAATTAATGATTGTATACATTAAAGTCAATATTTGAGGTTCCTTATTAATATTTATCGATCGATACGTTTTATAGATTTAAAATCACGAGCAAAAGCAATTCCAATTTCGAAAACATTAAAATGATTGCAAACAAAGTCATTTATATACAATTTAGACCACAAAGTGTTTTACAATTCAGCCAAATTGTTACATTAGTAAATATACGCAACGAAAATTTAACAGTATTACAAGCAATTTCGATATACGCAGATAAACCGTGTTATTTTAGATCATAAACATTAAGTAGCGGAACAAATCAACAGTCACTTTCGATGATTGTCGACGGACGTGTGTGGAAATTACAGTAATATTGTTGCGTAAACAAAACATCATGCGGATATAACAATTCTGTACACAATACACAGCTAATAGTGACCGTACGCATGAATAATTAAGATCTTTTGAAAAACATTAAATGCCAAGTTGTCGAAATAATATTTATTGAAAAACAAATCAGGGTGAACATCCGAATAGCACGGACAAACTAAGACTAGTCCCAAATATCGGCCGAGAAAATGACTTTCAAAATTCGATATATCGTTAAATATTGCGCTTCGCCAAAAGTACATCTAAGTGGATCTAATTTTAAGTCCTATGGAATACCTGTGCCACATTTCATGACAAAATTCCTTTTTCGTTATTCGGAAGGTTGTCCAAAATTAATCATCAATTAGATTATTTTTACAATCTCTCAATCAATGAAAGATTGCATATCTATGATATATTCGCGTTTGGACTCCACTTCCACTTACCATCAGGTGGAGTGGAGTCATATGTCTACCCGGACAATATAAAAAAAAAAGACGAACGAAGTAGAAGTGGCATGTTCAGTCCCGACTGTCTCTTGGACTATTGTTGTTCTATATTCAGATTTATACATAGCTATATAAATACACTTTTAATACTATACACTTTCTATTATTTAATTATCCTCAGTGATATCTACGTGTTCTATCTCTCGGCTAAATTAAAACCATTAAGACATTTAAAAATAAATAATAAAATAAAAGTGTAACAAAAGAGTTTGCTTGTTTGTCTATGATCGTTAGCCGGATACATGAGCCTTTAAAGATGCGTATCCACTACGTACGCGTAGCGAATGTACCCGTCTACAACTATAATCAAAACAATACCCACAAATACAGCGTACTCCACACAAAACCTACACCACATTACGCGAAGCATTAGTAAACATAGTAAAAACGCACCTTAAATAAATAAAAGTAAATCCATTCTAAAATTAAATAGTTACTCAATAACCATTCGTACGATGTTTATCATTTAATATATTAAAATAGTGATATACATCACAGCTTCATAACAAAACAACACTATCTCATTGCGTATTTTATAAGCTATAAGGCATTTTATTTATGAGAGAGCTGGCCGAGATTAACTCTTATTTGTATTATATTCTAAGCGTTTTAGAATTAGAACCGACTTTCTATTCGGCTGATAGCATAATATAAGTGATAAATAATAAAAGTAAAGACTATTTTTTATTGATATGTTGTATTAAATCTCTGTATTGCATAATTAGCGACGTATTAAATTGTCGGCCAGACAACTTTTCATTGACCAGACATAATCACGTAATTCGTATATTTACACAGATAAAACAATCATTATAATTGATGTTCATTTGATATAATTCAAATTAAAAACCGGATGCTGTCATCGAAGAGCGTTGAAAGAGAAAGGGATTATTTATTTGAGAGTTAGTAAAGATTTAAAACATTGTACATCTATTAATCATTTAGCCGGGATATATACAAAATGCTTAAGTTAATTTTATAATGTTTAGTCTGGAACATTCTCATGTATCTATCTATCTCTCGGTAGGCTCGCGACTGTAAAAGTCTACAATATACTTTTTCATATTGTTTAAGTACACACTACGATTAATTTAAATGGTAAAATAATGTAATAATGTTATATAAGCGTATACGGTCACGTGCTACTTGAGTTACAGGTTTATGTGTCTTTAATCTGCCTTGTTGGTCTCGTGGCTAGCTGATGGGCTACCGATTCTGAGTTCCTGAGTTCAAATTTTCGATTAAGCCAAATTTCTATCAAAAAATGTTTAGTGACAGCTCAAATTTTGAGGTATTTGAAGTATATTGTTCTGTTCACCAGAATATTTAACAGGTAAGTTACAAAAGAGAGCTTATCTCTATAAGAGACTTATAACAACCACCCAAGAGTGTCAGTAAGTATTGATATGAGTTCCATCGGTGTTGATACTCGCTCTCAGAGCCTCGCGAAGCACATTAATCCGGTGATCCACTTCAATCGTGTTGGCTTACCATCCCACCAAATTACTAGCGAGAAAACAATGAATACACCTGTATGGACTTAAACACCGTTATGTCTGCTGGTAGAAGGTATTTTAATTACTTTCAGTTTGGCTTTGTCATCATTATTATGCATTTTACTTATATTGCACTAGTTTCCATTCGTCGCTTCGCCCGCGTGTGGTTGGTGGCTGTTAGTTGCATTTTTCCAGGTTAAAGAGTAACCTAAGTGCTATGCCAGACTATAAACAAAATATGTGCCCAATTTCATTAAAAATCGTTAATCAAACATCCAAACTCTCGCATCAGAGATTTCATGATGTTGCTATTTACAGGCATTGTGGTGTTGCCTGGATATAAAATCATGCCGATACATCGTAATACCAAATAATAGAAAGATACACTAAAGGCACGAACGTCACGTCTGTAGAGATTAAAAAGATCTAATGAACTAAATACATATATTGTAAAGAATTCGTTGAAATTATAATAAAACACATATTGTCACGCCCTAAATAAACCGACATACCATACCAGTAATCCGCTAAACAGGGGAAATGGAGTTCACGGGCGGTGACCCGGCAAAAACTTCATATACCGTAACGCTTCGATATCGTATTGTATGGGTGACCCTGCTTATTTTTGTTAACCTATTAAAACAGTGCACAGATTTAACGTAAACATTTGAATGCTAGAGTAAACGTAACTTTAAAAAATGTACTGAGGAAATTATAGGAAAACTATTATTATACAAAAGTGATGAGTAAATACGTAAAAAAAATGAAAATACCTATTAAATATAAGCACTACACTCACCTATTGATGGTCAAAAATGTTTAAAATGGTGTTTTATTCTATTTATTAACAACTACCTAACCCTGTATGTCGGCTTTAATCGTACGATTTTTTTACCTATAGCACATAAACCATCGCCCCGAAATTTACCCCCTCGGGGCTTGAATTAAAAAGCGTTATTTATGTTCTCAGACGGGACAACGTTGATGCGTGAAGAGGAAACAAACAGAATTACTTTCGCATTTATAATATTAGTATAGATATTATCCGAGATGGCCCAGTGGTTAGAATGCGTGCATTTTAACCGATGATTTCGGCTTCAAACCCAGGCAGGCAACACTGAATTTTCATGTGCTTAATTTGTGTTTATAATTCATTTCGTGTTCGCCGGTGAAGTAAAACATCGTGAGGAAACCTGCATGTGTCTAATTTCAACGAAATTCTGCCACATGTGTATTCCACCAAACCACATTGGAGCAGCATGGTGGAATATGCTCCAAACCTTCTCCTCGAAGGGAGAGGAGACCTTTGCCCAGCAGTGGGAAATTTACAGGCTGCTAATGTAAAAAATAGACATTATTGAATTAAATCGGTTATTAAATAATAGAAGCGTTAAAGTAAAAGTAATAAATTAAAAACCAACCATCAATGCATTTTCTATTGTAATTCGTTACAAAAAAAAAACGAAGCTAATTGCGAATTATTGCATAAAGCAACTTACGAAACGGGTTTGCTACGTTTTAGCAAGTAGTGACTTAACAGCTACACGCGACAAATATACGACAAAGATTTATAGCAAGTCGTATATTTTATATGATACGCACTAGCCTGATCAATACTCATCCTTTATGCCTCAGGGCGCTAGACTGACGGGCTATAAAGGAAGTGAAGTTATGCCGGCCCGCAGTAATGAGACCGATTACTCGTGCACCCATAACATATTAATGGGAACTAAGAACCTTTTGCCTCTCCATAGAATATATTTGATTATTTATATAAGTTGTTCTTGTTAAAGATCTTTTATGGTTGTGTATAGGAGGTGCCATAATACTTTAGGGTATCAATGCAAGTTATAATAATTATTGTTTAACCAATTATCGAATAAAATAATTTTTAAATGGTGTCTAATATGTTTTATCTGCTTCCATAATAATTTAACATTCGAAAGAAGACAAAGCGACTAATTTTACCTTTTAAAAACATGTATAGTTAAAGAACATCATTTAAAAAAAAAAAAGATAGTATACTTTAAAAATCATGAAGAATTAAATAAATTTAAAGTTGGTGCTACTAAGATTCAAGTTAAAAACGTTAGACAAAAATAAATTTAACTAATAAAAGTGTATTAGCCTCAAGCCGTTGACCTTAAAATGGCAGACGATGTAGCTCCTTGTATTACAAATTTCAAGAAATATACATACGAGTAAATAAAAAAGCGAGTGTCGACGAAAAACGTCTGCAAATGCAGAAAAAAAGAGCAAAAATAATCTTATAAAAATGTCAATAAAGACAAGAGAGCAACAAGTGTCATAGATGTTATCCGGGGCGGTCGTGGTGTGACTACTAATGAGACACACACACGAATTGACTGTTAAACGATAGATTATGTACCGAAGACAAGTGTTGAATTCTGATCGTGTGAATACGTTTCTGATTATTTATATTTTATATATTAAAAACTATTCGTCGTCCGTTAGTCGGAAAGTGTTAGGCATAAAAATTATCCTATATCCTATCTTGGAGTTCAATTTTGTTTTATACGAATTTTCATTGAATTCAGTTCAGTAGTTTTGCCGTGAAAGACCAATAGACAGACAGAGTCACTTTTGCATTTATAATATTAATATAGATAAAATATTTAACCTCAATAGCTTAACGGTGTGACTAGGAATATGATCGTGCTTGGTTCTATTCTTTGGGCTATGTCGTCCTCATTCCTAATACTAATTTAATAGTTTTACGCTTAATTAAAGTAGAAAATAGGAATTAGTAGTACTATTCGCTATTTTTTAATTCGATTTTTAAATTAAAATCTCTACACTATTTAAAACTTATAATTGGATTTTGAATGATTATGACGTCGTCTATTACCTAAAAACCCCTTTCATAGATACAACTTTCAAATTATAAAAAAAATCTAAATTAAAACAAACACATTAAAAAATATTAAGATTTCTAAGCATACAATTCGTTTCCATCCACACTCTCGTGTATATTTTTCACTACATCCAATTATTTAATGTTATATTAAACAGCAATTAATTTTAGCATTAATAAACTAAGTGTAGGTATTATAATCACCTGTCATTGCGGTAATCGTTTTTACAGTATCACGGTAAATAGATAATCGTGATACAGTTACCATAATTTATAATAATGATCGTTATCTTTACGATACCAATATTAACTCTAAATATTTTGAAACGCGTAATTTAGCAAACTATTCGCATTGTTCATTAAATAATTTGATAAGTTATCTCAATCTAGTCGCAGTTCAGCTAAATTAAGTCTTGGATATCGTAAATATTTTGTATGAAGAAACAATGTGAAATTACGATATCGCAATCGATTAACATCGAAACGTATATCTATATCTCCTATCTCCCTCTTTATATTGCCTAAATCTTTAGGCAATATAAAGAGGGAGATGGGCAGCTATACGCCAAGATAAAGGATATTGTGGATGGATTTACTTCATTCAACGATAACCTATAAATAATACAAAACTATAGTCTATCGAAGAAAGCATAAAGATAAACAAATATAAAATATAAATCACATCATATACATTACTCTGAACCCAATGTAAGCGACTGTACCACAAACACCCAGACCCAAGATAACATAGAAAATTAATGAACTTTTTCTACATTGACTCGGTCGGGAATCGAACCCGGGACCTCGAAGTGGCGTTCCCATGAAAACCGGTGTAAACACTACATATGTCGACATAAGAGTTTCACGTATTCAATGTGATTTGATAATGACTCACCTTCTGGACTGCAAATAGTTCATGATTATTTATATATTATATATAGTATGTTTTGTTTTAATATCAAACCAAACAAATATTGTCTTTTAGTTAAGTAAAATTGAAGTTGCTTGACGGTAATATGAATTTTGATATCTCGATAAAAAACAAGTATATATCAAAAATATATTAATTAACAATGTAATTATATGATGTGATTCATTCTTAAACTTTTAAAACCACTTACCAACATACCGCGCTCATAAAATATTTTTGTTCTTACCTGAAATCAGAAAATATAATCAAAAACAAATAAAATAGAGTTGAGCTAAAATAGATTCAGTGTACGCTTTATCGAGGATCTTGGGAATAGCATATTTAAGCTAAATCATTCGACATAACCGTTACATCCCATAAAATTTCACGCAGACGTCTAGATAAGGTGTATGAGACCTGGATACTGTGTATAATAAAGTGCTAAGAACAAACAGCGGCATTTTATTTTAGATTATGATAAAAGCGTTATATGAATAATAATGTTTATAAAAATTATAAACCGCTGAAGAATTTTAAATGGCAATTTCCGTATCGTAAGTGATTGTGGGAGCTTTACATTTAAATCAATACAGCAACATGAGTCAAGAAGTGAGGTTTATTTCGTGGGTTTAATTTCATTGACTTATGTGTACTAATTCAAATAATTTAAATAATTTCAAAAAATTCGGAGCATAAATGTGGTCTCGACGCTTTTGGGGCCAATGTTTACATAATACTTACCAACAGATTTATTCATAGTGTGTAACAAACTTGTAGATGTAAAAATGTAAACAATTTGCTTAATAAATTTACAATATTAACAATATCAATAAATTTTATTAAAGTAAATGATTCGATAGAATTAAAATTTAACGAAGAGATCTAATTATAAACAGATTTTTGAAAGAAAGCATAAGAAAACTGCGAATCTCCAACTCGAACTAGCACATTCATGCGTAACGCGAAATCTGAAACGCTGATCAAAGATTAACAAATTTGATTTTATTAACGAATGGCCATTGGTAGATAATAGCAACCAATCAGCGTTCAGTATTTATCAGCGTTTCAGACACTAGAGGTTAGTGCAGCACTGATTGTATTATGTTAATTGTATTTTATGTGCAAAGTCGAGACGGTTCGCTGACGTCAATAATTAAATATTTCATTGTTGTTGAAGACTGAAGTCGTTACGTTTGATTAGGTACAGAAGAAGCATTGTTACAACAAGCAATTGAATTGATCTTTATGCAGCAAAAAAATAAAATTATGCTATTTACAATACATTGGTATCCAAGTTTAAAAAGTAAAGAAAATAATAAATGTAATTTAACAACACAGGAGATAAGAAGTTATATTGTATATACAACAGGCATTTTAATGTAGATCTATATCTCGCATCTATGAAAACAAACACAAAATAGTTTTGTGTCTTTTTCTCCTCTGCCGACCGATTCTCTTTAGAAGTTATACTTCTTTTGGTGCGTTAAGAAGGTAGGAGTCATTTTAAAATGTTTATTTACAAATTTAAATTGTGAATATTGAAATTTTTGTGTGGCTTTTATAGTAGTTTTTAAAAAGGAGAAATTACTTTTATCATATTAATAATAATTATAGTTTTATTATTAATTGTAGATTATAATGAATACTTTAGTGTTATTAAGTAATTATTTGTATGCTATTAAACCTTATTTTTAAATTCGCCGAAGAAGTTAATTACTCATAATAAAGACGAGTGTAATTTTTTCTTGTAATAGTTTTCTTAATTCCTTTTCAATAATTACTATAGTCGAATTTCGACCACTTATTGAACCCTAGTAAAAATATTTGTACCCAGTGTGTCCGCTAAAGAACGTCTATTTAAAGTTACTTAGAATAGATATAGGTATACATCGAAGGCGCTGTGAACGCGGAAGCAAGTGAGCAGCCTGAAGGAAATCTGATTATTGCCGTCAACCTCAATCGTACTAAACGAGGAGAGAATGGGGGTAAAGTGGCAATACTGCGTTATTTTAAATCAAGATCACCGATGGAGGCTCACATTGATTCGTGTAAAATTGCTTCATAATATTAACCGCATATTATAGAAATTGTTTGAATCGACCAAGTCGTAAAGTAATAACGATACACTTTTTAGGATAGACTGGACTTGTTCCCGCAAAGAAGGCACCCGATGTTAAGTGATCACCACCCCCCTCTATGGACTATCAGGAATATTCACCTTACATCACCCATGCGCCCTTGTGCCTGTAGTTACACTGATTTACTCACCATATATACCGGAACGCAACACTACTAAATATGTCTATTTTACAGTGGAGTATCTGATGATTGATATGATGAGATGATACAACACCAAGTAATTGCTTATTACCGGTTAAATTTCTGCGATTGCATACAGATAGCTAGAACGTATTGGGCAGGGATTTTACTTCTCTTCAGTCGACGAACTACTGAAGCTCATCAGCTTCAGTCAAAGTCACTCAATGGTTAGTCAGTCATTCATAATATTGTAAGCCACTTCTTCTTCCAACATTTTCCTAGAGTTGTCAAAAATACTCAGTGTAATGATTAATTTCTATTTTACAGTAATAACTAAACAGATTTTCAAGATAGCACTAGGAAGTAGAAGATAACACAGAACATGACATTTTAATACATAACTAAATTGTATTAAATAATGTTGGTCTCAATCGCATACCTTCGCGTAGATTATAATGCCTATCAACGGAACTTTGGCGTGAAAGTCACGACCCGAAGATGTGAATCATCTACGTGACGTATTTTAAATAATTAACCGCAAAACATCAAGGTCAAAAGGTACGACAACCGACGTTTTGGACTATGACTAAATAGCAGAAAAGTGAATGTAAGAAGAAATAAATATTTCAAAAATCGAACGAAATATAATCAATCAAAGTTTTTTTTTGACAATATATGTAAGTATGTGTGCGTAGCCAAATATTAAATTTAACCATTAATCTTAACTTTCACAACAAGCACTTGCCGTACACCAAATATCTATAAAATACGTATACGATATAAATAGCAAGTTTCTAATAGGAAGTGTTATCATCTTATCTTTCTATTAGATATAAATATGAGAGCTTATCCCTTCAAATGTCAATCGTTCACGCTTTTGTGTTATGATTAATAATTATTTTCCCAATTTTTCATAATTAAATGTAACGATTTTACTAAAACAACTTTAAATAATAATTACTCACAGAAATATATTTTACATAACTATTTAGAAACTTTCATTCGAACACTTAAAATTACATAAATAAATATTATATTTAAATTAAATTTGTTAATTTACTTTCTCACGTGCAAACATTTCCCGTCCACACATTTTCGCACGTCGTAGTCGCTTATTAACTCGACGAGCCGTTACGACGGCGTGGGAGATTTAAACAAAGCAGCTACTATTCAAATGCATTAATAAGTGTACTGTTAGAATTGGAAATGTAGAAATGTCTTTATTGAATTAACCCTAAGATGGTGCTTTCTCGTAGGTTTCAAACGCGGCGAAGTTTACTCCAGATGGAATGTTATATAAAACTTCCGAGTAATAAGTTATTACATTTATTTCATTTCATCCTACCATGGATATAAAATATAGTAGTAACAGCATGTAAAATTTCCCACTGCTGCTGGCCGCCTCTCTCTTAGAGGAGAAGATTAGGAGCATATTCGCCCACGCTGCTCCAATGAAGGTTGGTGGATTCACACGTGGCAGAATTTCGTTGAAATTAAACACATGCACATGAATTATAAACACAAATTAAGCACATGAAAATTCAGTGGTGTTTGCCTGGTTTGGAACACGCAATCATCGATTTAAACGTACGCGGTCTAACCACTGGGCCATCTCGGCTCTACATTTACCATAGATATGATAAATTTTAACCATGATAGTTTTTTGCTGTGTTTATAATTCATATTAAAATTCAAAGCCTAACTGTGATTTGATAAGATTCTGATATACAAATCGTCTTCTAAAGAGAAGACAAGGTAATTTGAAAGAAAATGAAAAGTGCCTAAATAAGGCAAAATAATTTATATGTCATCAAAGAATCCACTGAACAATAATAATTAAGAAAATAATTCTGTCAGTGTTTGCATAACACTTATTTCTATAGATCGTACAGATGGAAACAACGCGAGATAAAAAAACGCATCAAGTAACCCATTGTTCCGGTAGACTCGAGATTGATTGAATGAGGAATGGAGTACCAACTACGTGGGAGAAACTAGAATGTAGAACATGTGAACCATGCTTACAATAAAACATAAAGGGCCAGTTAGCAACGTTTATGGTGAATTAGTTTAAAGATCACTTAAAGATATATAAGAATACTCCATTTCTGTATAGGTAACGACCAAAACTAGAGCAGATGTAAAGTAACTTTTTATGGTTGAATTTTACGAGTTACCCTTTTACAGAATATAGGTATATGCAAGAAAAAAAATTAAGATAAGATTACAATCTTTCCAATAATATTAAACAGAATGGAAAATAAACAATGAATAACCATCGAAGCAGTTCGATGGCTGAAGCCTTTAATACGACGAATAAAAATTTCCTAATGACCATGGATATATTGCAAACAAATGAGACAGAGATAAATCGGGAACAAAAAGTTGATAACCGGTTGGAGAGTCAGTCGTATAATGTTACGGAGATCCAGCCCACATCCGGAGTCAGTGACGCATGCGTATCGGATGACAGCTGCACTTCAGTGCTTTAGTTTTTATCCCTTTATGAAAAAGTATTGTTTAAAAGGAAGAAATATTCGTTGGGGAATAAATGGAATTACAACTCGATTCTCTCAACGAAAGAGCCACGGCAATATAACATTTAATATAAAACGAACTCATCAAAAGAGCCACGGCAATATAACATTTAATATAAAACACAATAAAATTCAGATTAAATTATAGATAACAGTCAATATGACATTTATTCATTCATACTTAATAAATAGATTCTATTTTTAGAAGCTCCTAAGCTGGGAATAAAAAAAAAGTTAAGCTTTAGAAGATACAAACTAATGGCGTTACAGTCGATACATAATTTTAAAACCAAAATAATTTAATATTCTCACGCCCGTAGATAACACGGTAGTATTTTTTTATGTCTGAATTCTAACCGAGAATACAGACAGCCAGCAGCTATGCGAGTAGCTTCACTCCAATAATGATAGGGATCAAAACAATTGTAACGGAATAATTCTACAAGGCTATACCTCAAAGGGGAGTGGCATCTCGCAAAAGCAAAATCATTAACATTTTAGGTGTCGGAATTATTTACAAGCTGTAAGTTTCCTATTGTTCGGAATTTACCTCTAACTACTGGAATGCGTTTGATTAATGCGTAAATATTTTAAATTGTATAGTTCGATAGTTTCTTGTAGGTTTGAGGAAATAGTTTCTTAATTGACTCATGCAAATGAAATCGATAGTCTAATTTAGTTCTTCGTTAGCAAAAGCGAAAGTCTCACAGCGATTGACACAATTCTTCCGGAATAATTTATTGTGTCTACGGACAAAGTACTAAATTTAATTATATATTCTAATCAGGCATCATAATAAATTATGTGTATTAAATTCTCGATTATTGTATTAACTTCAACAGATGTAGTCTTTCATGACATTGAGTCTTAAATTTGCTCCAAAAGATAAAAGTAATGTAATTTAAAAAAAGGTTTAATAAAATGAGCTTCAAATGGAATTAAGCTGTTTTATCGGACAGATCAATTACTCGCTCTGACACCTCCATCGACGTGTCTCGGCTTTAAGGCTTAGCGGTATTGTAAGACAAAAGGCATCAATGTTAAAAATGGATCTGATAAATTTGGCGCCGAGAATAGCCCATTATCGGTAAATATTCAAACAATAATAGATTTTGATTTATCTCACATTTGCTGTAATTAAAATAGTATTAATGTATAACGATATGTTTTTTCGTATCTAAAAATTGTGATTTATACTATTGATATGAAAATTTGTGTCTTCGGAGGTTTGGTGCATATTCTATGACTGCAAAAGTCTGATAACAAAAATAAAGTTCGTCCGGAAATAAATAAATATTGGACAACAACATTACTCTGATCCCAATGTAAGTAGCTCTAAAGCACTTGTGTTATGGAAAATCAGAAGTAACGATGGTACCACAAACACCCAAGACAACATACAAAACTAATAAACTTTTCTACATCGACTCGGCCGGGAATCGAACCCGGGATCTCAGAGTGACCCATGAAAACCGGCGTACACGCTACTCGACCACGGAGGTCGTCAAATCATTCTTGTTGTTATTTAAAATTTAATACCCACTTTGAATGTGCGTAGAGAAACAAATTACCAAGGTAATATATTTACTGAAATAGGAACTGTGGCAACACTTCATGTCCACACACATGTTAACACAGCGGGTACTACATTCCCTGAGATACCGAGAAGTAAGATTGATAAAAAAGGCAAATTCATGACCAATTCCCTTATACGTGTTTGTTTTGTAGAGCGTTTTACAAACAAAAAACGATTGGTCGAGGCTCCAAGATCTAAGAGTAGGGAGAACGACGACACGGTGCGTGCGTGCATTCAAAGAAGCCGCAAGATAGACCTTTTGAGGACAGGAAGCGGCAACGGATACTCATTTTTGATAACACTTTCCATTGAGATGCACCGAAGCGACATTAACGTTAAATTTTATTTGAATTAGGTAACTCATTTTCATATTTTAATTGATAAAATCGTATTATGATAATAATACGCCTTTATCAGTAATCGTCTAAGTATTGAAAATTTTTAAGAATATAACATTCCATTTCCAAGGATGATTGGCGCCAGACAGGCCTTAAATGTTTACCAAATACTTTTGTCTCGCAGGCTGTGCCGTTATTTTTTGTAATGTAATTAATTCAGAATTTATACTATGCATTGAAATATTTACATACGTTAAGTTTTTTTTAATTGACTTTCAAGTAATGGAGTCAAGCTTCTATCATTCTGGCGATTTTCTTGCAAATATTTAGAATATCTTGTTAATCCTACACATGGCAATGTCTTGGTAATAGGTAAAAGAAATAACGTCTAATGAATATATGTGCGTAAGATCATTTTTTTTATAAATGTAGATACTATTCTCAGCGGATTTAGTTTACATATGCAGATTTTCAAAACATTGTCGTATTTATTTACTTTAATTTTTCCTTGCTTTTCTATCTGTAAATATGTGTGATTTAAATAAACCTGATAAAGTCACGTGCCAGGATCCAAGTCTAATTCAAGTAATAATTTTTGTTTACACTCAACCACACTCAGACCGAGTCTCATGCAAATAACTGGGAAACTTCGAGAAATAATGATTCTTGTATAACAATAAAGATAGTAGGACGTCGATCACGAAATAATTTCCGCATTACGTGTTGGGGATAAGGAAATTGCAACAAAATTCACTCCTACTTAGAATTACTTGCGGCGTTAATGTCACTGTTATTACGTTTGTTTGTTTATGTAGATGTAGCTGCTACAAAAGAAATACTGGATTGTTGATGATACTTCTTGTAGCGATGAAAGCGATAAATTACAATTGTATTGTCTCTTAAATGTCATCATCATTTAACAGCTATTATTTTATGTATTAAATTCTAAATAGACCCCCAAGCGTTAAATATGAATTATACTTTTAATCCGCATATAAATACTAATGTTTTCGTGTTATACAACTTAATAAAGGAAAATCATCAAAACACACTCGTTGATGTCTAATACATGTGAATGTCATGAGCCACCCACTGAATACGTGCCAACCACGAGCTGATTGGCCGTGTGACCTCTAAAACCAGAATACGTTTCAAAGGACTGCCAAAACATCTGCTTCACAATCATATCATCACTTGAATTTACTTTTTGTGGTGCTGTTCTTAGTAATTTATCTTCGAATTTAAATATTAGCGATCCAATCGATCACAGTTTTAATTTATTTTTAATTTGCCTTTGTCCGTAGTCATGTCTTTGGCGAATACATGCTGTGAAAGATTTCAGAATGGATACGATTTAAAATGATAAATCATCATTTAAAAACACATTCATAATCTACACATTTAGTACTAGTAAGTATGTAAACTTGAATAATATAGCTTGCAAGAGATTTTAACGTAAAAGCAAACTGCTTATCCAAAGTTATCGATAAATTCTACATAAGAAAAACCGAACATGCAATGTACCCAACAATTTTTATCGATAAGTACCTAATTCGAATGAAAATAACGTTTCTTATATTCATTTGCTTATACGTTAACTTGCCTCGGTGGATTTATAACAAGCTATGACGGATTTCTCTTCGCACATATAAGGTTCAAATATGAAAGGAATGTCTGTCGTAACATATTAAATAAATATTACGTATTAGATGTACCGGACCGGGTTTTTTCTACCTATGTGAGTAACATGGTGTGCCTTAAGTTAGGGTTATATGAAATCAGTTCAAGATTTTACTAAATATAATAAGATACTAACATATTTTTGGTAACAAATATATATTTGAATCCCGCATTGGAACGTACCAGTTTTTTTAAGATATATTTATAGTTTCAAATAATAAATAAAAGATCGTCTTTAGATAAAGTTGAATTGAAAGATGTTCCCTCACAAATTAACAGCGAAGTATTGGTTTCAAAGAACCGTTTGAAAGATGACTAAGGCCAAGTAATACACGACTTCGGAGTTTAAATTGGCATTCCGTTGAATCGTGCCTCGATTGGAAAAGACAGGTTGACGTACCAATCAAAGGGACGTGATGCACTTTGAAACCGCGAAGGTAAGAGTCGAGAAATAACGACAGAATGTTGAAAAGTGGAAAAGAGATGGAATAACAGACATCAATATCGCGGTTTTTGTTCAATTTAATTGATCTAAGATTAAGTCATTAAATGAATGTCGAGATGTTTGTGACTATGCTAGCTATAAATGTATATATAAATGCTTTTTACTATAGATAAGTAATAATCATTCGAAGGCTAACTTCTCTCAGTACACCAAGAGGGACATAGTTTTTTTTATGTTTTTATCGCTTGTCAATACATAAGTAGCAAAGATTTGTACGTATATCATTGAAACATACGCCGATCATGATGACACAAGACCTATCACGATACGATAGAAACATTTTAAAATATGAACATGCTGTATTATGCAAGTTTAGTTGATCGATCAACCTTTTCCTATATGTACAAATAAACAATGATTAAATAAGATATTTTGTTCTGCGGAAACTTTGCCAAGCTATAATATTATTTAATAAGAAATAGACATCATGTCTCCAAGACATAAAAATTAAAAAATTAAGTCTATAGTTCTCTTTGGTTAATAAAATTAATTACTTTGAAAAATAACCGACCTTACTGGGGCTAAGTTAAAAAATGCGACTAGCATTTTTTTTAATTTTATAATCTTCGTAAACCATACGTAATTTACCCTATTAATTATACTATACCCTAAAATTTGTGACATTATGTACATATGTAAAAATTTCTTCTCAAGCTTTGTGATGCCAAGTTTAGTGAAAACTACTGTAATTTGAATTTAGTTGTTGTAGTATTTTCTTCGCGAACGATACCAAAAATCGACCACTCCTACAGTTTGAGACATCGACAACGACATCGACGATTCAAAAACCCTTCATAGTGAAGTTTACTTGAATAAAATTGATTTGATTTGAGTTTAATTCACACATTTAATTATTCGAACCATGTTCTCAATACATTCTCTACAATGCTAATACATGACAATAAATTCATTTGTCAAAACGTCAATAAGTCATTCTAAGTGTAAAGTGACGAAGCAAGGACATAGCAATCACGACAATACGATTTTAAACTAAGGTTATAACTGATAGGAACAAAAATTTATAAGAAATAAAGAATTACATTATTTAATATTTGATTATTTATATATATTTTCCTTTATTCAATTTTACGGCAATAATAAAATAAATTATAGAAATTAGATGTACTTATTACTTACACTCGTAAGAGTATCATCAATTGTTAATGTGTGTTTAAAATGAATAAATCCGTGTACGAATATTCTAGAAGCAAATCTCGTTTTAAGCTTCAATTCTCAATCATATCCTGATTCATTAGTTGAATCATAACGTGTGTCGAAATAGGTCTGACGGTTATTTCCTTGTACTGTATGCTTCATTTGTATCATTTATATCTTTAGTATATAATATAAATTTATCTCAAGCTCTTCTTATGCAGCTTAGCAGAATAGAGTAACCACCTTTTTCTCAAAATGAACGGAGTCATTTTGTCCAGTTTTAAAATATCTACATACTTTTAAATATTTTATTTACTGATCTGTAAATGCAATCTTTCAACGTGTAGGAATATTAAAATTTTCTTTATTCTTATAAAACAAATAACTGTAAAAGTGCGTCCTCACTCCACCTGCCCTTACTTGATGTTAAGGCCGACAACTATCACGTTTTCGCATTCCTTGTCAGCTACAGTATCAATTAAGACTGACCCTTAAGTTAATGGAATTAGAACACAGATTTGCGTAAGAAAAAATAGCAAAAAAAGTCTATTTGTAGTGAAAGTATTTTTTGTAATGTTAAGGACTCTTAATGCTGGATATAATTTCGAATTCAGTTCTGCACATTATCCATAAGCCGGTAACAATCTAAATATTAAAATAATATCTATTACAATTATTATCATATTCGACCATAAAAGCTAAAGGCCTGACAACCGTTTAAGCTTACCGTACCACCCAAATACTTAAAGCGTACATTTCATATCATTATAATATTAAATACGCCCACGTGAAATACCAAAACAGTACAAGTCGAATTATCGATCAGTAGGATAACTATAGGATAAACGATATAATTTAAATCTTACGTCAGTCTTACTTGATATTAAAGTTCCAGTCACGAGAGCGTACACATGCAATTGCATTTCATTACGCTACTTCATTGAAAGGTTGTACGCTTAACAAAACAGTATTTCCAGTATGTTATTCTATACCTTAATATTGAGACAATAAGGACTCGATTACATTATTGCAAATCGTCTAATGGATTCTCTGTACTGTATGATTATATATTTGATACAAATAGCTTATTGAACGTTATTGGAACCGTTTAAGAAATCTTGATAATGCAATTGTTAATGTTTAATCTTTTTATAGCTCCATAGGCTAGAAATGTATCGTTAGAATTTCGTCATATTTTTTTAATGTCTTGTTGGCAGAAGGTTTGGTAAAAAGGCCACTTGATGGTAGGTAGGCACTACTGCCCATAGCCATTGTTACTGTTAGTAATATTAATCATGGAAATTAAGATGGTATGTGCACAAGCCTTAGTATTGCTGTTTAGCGGCACAAATCCCACGAAATAAGCCAGCCTACCAAAGTTGTTGGCGAAGCAGTGCACGAAAACCAAAAAAATAATTAATTTACTGTTAATCAGTGCACATGTCTTATTATCATTCAATAATATTATATTAACACAATTTGAATAATTGCACAAATTTTCCATTGTAATATAACACAAAATACATAGTATCAAATTTAGCTTGGCTTCATAAAATTCTACACATTTATATAAGGAGCTCGTGTATTATGGGCGAAAAAAAAAAATCTACATTCCGTATTAAAACAGTTGTAAGTCATATAGGGTTTTTTAAGTATATTTCATTGTAAATTGTAGAAATATGGCTCTATATAGATCTTTGTCTCAAGGTTATATACCAATGGAACTTTCAAAACCAAAAGAGTTAAATACATAAGAATATTACTGATCTCGTTAATTCAAAATAAAGGCTACTAAAGAACACATTGCAACATCAATGTTAGTCAGCATTGTCAATATTTATATTATTTGTTAAAAGTGTCGTAAGTGACGAAAAGGTATTTATATAAAAATTGACATTAATGCAGATTGTGTCGTGGTTTAATAGTATATGTATAAAAATCCCTTGATTAGTTTTGCTTACGTAATAAACATACGTATGTCATTTTCATGCTGAAGACAGACTTACTTCAAAAAGTAACCTTTTTTTTCTCATTTTAAGAGCTGAGTCACTTGGGTGACTATGTCGCTCTGATAGGTTACACAAATATTCTTATATTTACATTATTTACTTTATCAAAAAGTAACCTTCATAACCAAAATTAAAATGATTATATAACATAATATGTAGCCCTTGATACTTAATAATCTATTGAATGAACACAAAAAATCAAGAGATCCGATTCCCTAAAAGTGTCAGCAGACTAATCGTCGACTTTATACGGCTTGTGCAACAGGTGACAACTGTCGGCTCACTCGAATATTTTAGATATACTTGTCAGGCAGGTGTTGTTTTCTACCTTTATTGATAGAGATCTCAGACGGTAACTTACTATATAAGTAGTATAAAAATATGTACCGGACTAAGTTTGAACCACATTTTTAAGAGACGTCAATATAAACGCGCCTAAAAAAATATGTCATCGTCTCGGTACGCCCGGAAGATGTGGAGCAGCAAAATTAATGCTTATTAAAGGAATTAATAATTAAATAAAACCAATAAATAATTATAGTCACATAAATTAGCCAAAGTCCATTCATATAAAAGTTATGTAGATTATATAAATATATATATTCTATTATATTTATTAAATATATTGTTGTACCTAGCGATAGAATGTCATTAGATCCATGACTTTTCCATGACAAAAATATACAATTACCTAGGCAAATATATTCAAGTCCCTACTATTTAGGACTCGTATCTATTGTTTCATATCAACACTTAGAACGAGTAAAAATTCGAAACATCGATAACTATTAAATACAGCATATCAATATGACTTTCTACGTCTACCATCACACTAAGACGCTTTCAAATCAGCTCATTAGAAATGATAATATAAATCAATTATATCAAAGGAAAACTATTTCATAAGGATGTGTTTGTTACTGTAGCGGAAAAAACGAGGAATGAATATTTATGCATCATTAGTTCCTTTATACAAGATAAAATCGAAAGATACAATCACGAAAAACCGCTTCGATAGGTTTTAAATTTCTTGTTTCTGGGTTACCAATCTGTATTAAGTCATCAGCCACTCGAGGTCCATTAAGCAACATTCTTTACAAACATAGAAATATTTTAAGAAAGAAAAACAAAATAGTCCAAATAACAACGGCTTTCAACAAAAGAATTTTAGAGGCCCAAGATTGTAGCCTTAAGCGACCCGAAATGACCTTTAAGGTTTCGTAATAAGAACTAAAAGTGGCTAGCGTGAACAAAATGTCGTGATTTTAAACTAATTATCTAATTTGTCATCCCGAACGTTCGTGCACCACAAACAAAACAGTTGCATTCAACTCAAACTTACATGTTTCAAGACCCCTCGAGTTCTCAGAGCTGTCAGTTTGTATAGATTAGGCAGTTGTACTCCTTCGTACATAGGCTTTGGGCACGGCCTTTGCATTCCATTGACGCATATATATAATTCAAGGATTCCAATGGTAATTATATGATTTCATTTTTTTGTTCGCTTAGTAGTTAATGCAATGCTTAGTTAACCAAGTATTTATAATATGAGTATACCATTTTATTATTTTTATTGACTGTAGGTTTATACTTGACCACAATTATATTTCTGATGGAAAAGTGAGCTAAGACAAAAAACGTATTCGTCTAGAAGTTGGTTACCCTTGCCTTCAAGACACCGGATTGTATTGCTCAGATTATTTTTAATACAAAACATTTTTTTAAAAGCAATACTATCAGCGGAGTGTAATATATAGAATGAAATAATGTTCGGCGGGATAAGGTTCCTAAGATTCTTTCCATTTAAATTACAACCGTATGATGGAAATTCTTGTCTATTTGCCTGCCTATTTTAATCCGGATTGCTTTTAGTACACCTCAAACGTTAAGCGTTGTGAAAGTGTTCCATTATCACCAGAAAATATAAATCTCTATCGACTTACTTTTAATCTGATGAATTTAATAATTAATTTATTTAATGGTTAATTTCCTTATCTTACTTTTTCCAAAAAGAGTTTAAAAAACTGTACTGTACTGTAAAAAATACAATGTACGATTATTCACCGTGTAAAAAAGTGAGTATCGCTAACTTTTAAGCTCTATAATAAATATACAAGAAAATGTCCAACAGAAAAAGAAAAAGATCAAAAATAATAAAAGTTTAGTAAGAACAAAAAATATGCTAAATCATAGTGACTGCTACTGACTGCTCTCAATACCAGGAACTACTTTGCTACTTTATAATGTAAAAAAATCTCCAAGGTCGTTACGATAAAGCACTAGCAATAAAAATTCTTACAACTTTCCACATAACTAAAACACTTTTATAACATTTTGCTTTTAGTTTGGATGACTTAAATTTTTTTAACAGCGATAAAATTACTATTTATATAGTCACTTGTCCGGGTGTTATGATAATGCGAATACCAGAAATTTTCGAACCCAAGCAACAGTGAAATATTGTATTAATTGTATTGAATTTTGACGTAACGAAACCTATCATGCTATTCCGTAATAAAGAAACAACTCACTTTGTGTCTCACTCTTGAATGAAACAATTTACGGTGTTTAGATGCATTCTATCCTTTATGGGATGTACATATATACCTACATCCCGTGGATGTTATAATTATTGTAATTTGTATTTAATTTCGCATGTAACTACTTTTTGGTATTTCACAATAATGTACTAATTTAATAAAACCAAAAATCACGAGTGGTGACTGAGTCATTTTGTTTGATAGTCATCATTCTAAGTACGAGTATTATGAAGATGTAGCTATGCCCAGAGGGAGTTAGAACACTCGCATTAAATTTGGATTACTCACGGCAGCTTCAAAGAATTTGCGATATTGGTCATTTATGGTTATTGATCTTTAGGTCGTATTGTAATTTAATAAAGCTTATAACTTACCTCAATATCGGACAGTCGCAATGGAAATTTTATCAAAACGAATTAAGCGTTTGTGAGATTAGCACGTTAAACGACAAAGCCACTTCCAATACTGTAGAACCTCGATTATCCGAATTCTAAATTATCCGAACGCTTAAATATCCGAACGTTGGTGCGTTGTAGACGAAATCATAAAAAAATAATGAAAAGTAGTAGTAATTTGACTTTTTTAGGTTGTTTATATTACAAAGTATTATATTTTTTAATAAGTATATCAAATTTTAATAGACTATATTGTTATTATGTGAATACTATTGTTTGATGGTGTCCCCAATTACCCTCATTTCGTATATTCGAATTTCTTGGTATCCGAACTAGTCTCGGTCCCAATTAGTTCGGATAATCGAGGTTCTACTGTATAAGTTTACGTCGAATTAAAATTAAAGTCGAATCTGGACGAAGTCAGGGCGGGAGCTAATAGGTCACATAAAAGGGCCAGCTTGTTTTGTCTCGTCCTGTCGATGTTATCTTCTCTTGTACTGACACAAATGGAGATTTGTGGACTCGCGATTCTTTGATAGCATCTTATGAAATGTTTTTGTTTTTAATTTTAGTTAAATACGTTTTATCAGTTGAATATCTCATGTTGTTTATTTATACAGCGGCCATGTTGTGAAGGACAAAGGCATTCAATAAGCAGGTATTCAATAAATAAAAGTATTACTTAATAACATTCATGACATAGGTATATTATTTTTAACAGACTTTAATGTACGCGTATGTTTTTTTTAATACGTTTGTTCTTTATTGTGAATTATTTCTAATAATACATCGATATTTCATATACTAATTCAAGTTTGTAACGTTAAATTACATTTTTCTATAGCATTTACATATATGAATGTAATAGAAGCTAAAAAAATAACTGCGTTCACAGGAATGTGTGAGAATCTTTATACGAATATATGCATATCATTACCACATTTTAGACCTGACATTCTATATATACAGCATTTCGTTGGTTCAAATCCAGACACAAAAGGGCTCTTCCATATGATAACTTTTCTGTTTTTATTAATTAATTCAGATCATTAGCTGTAAAATAAAACATCGACGTAAGACGTGTAGGACGATATTCTGCCACAAGTATTCAATCAACAAAGCGTAGTTGGGCTGAGTATTAGCATTAGCATTAAGCATTAGCAGCCTGTAAATTTCCCACTGCTGGGCTAAAGGCCTCCTCTCCCTTTGAGGAGAAGGTTTGGAGCATATTCCAGCACGCTGCTCCAATGCGGGTTGGCGGAATACACATGTGGCAGAATTTCGTTGAAATTAGACACATGCAGGTTTCCTCACGATTTTTTCCTTCACCGCCGAGCACGAGGTGAATTATAAACACAAATTAAGCACATGAAAATTCAGTGGTGCTTGCCTGGGTTTGAACCCGAAATCATCGGTTAAGATGCACGCGTTCTAACCACTGTTCCATCTCGGTTCAGTTGGGCTGAATAGTACCTAAATATGATCATGCTTATGCATATTTTGATGATGTAGTTGTGGCTAGGACAAAGTTAATCATTTCTATACTGTGAAGCAAGATTTAAACCTAAAGGCGTTATCGTTTCAACAGATTTAGTGCCGCGCCACGGTTGCAATATAAAATCAGGAAGCCGACTTACGAGACTGCTTCCTGATTTTAATATCCTTTGTTGTATTTTAATATTTCCGGCAATATGATTTTCATGTTTTATATAAGAATAATTAGTGTTTGTCAAATTAGAAATTTACTAGTTAATTTGCAAGTATGTCTACCTATTTTTGATAAAAAGCGGCATGATGAGACAAAGACCCGTTATATGCCCCGTTTTTTGGTCCTTAATAGATAACCAGTTCATTATTTCTGTTACTAATTTATTAATTTTTAATTTATTTAATTTCAGAGGAATTTAAAAAACTCAAAACCCGGAATTAATTGCTTAAAGAGCATGAAATTGTGTTATAATTTTGAAAATTGTCCTTACGTATCAGTTAATAATAAAACTTCACATCTTGAATCAGTTTTTTAATCTGTATATTTTATTTACTTTAGGTCGCAATGAAAAAAAAAAGAAAAGCTTTAGTCTGACACACTAACGGTAAAATAATATTTAAAAATCGAATTAAAATAACAACACTAAATAACGCGTATCGAATTCATAATTGATAGAATCGAATATATAATAACCCACACTGCTATTTATCACGAATTGTATTTGAGTTGCTAATTTATTCAATAAATAGAGCAAGGGCAATAACACAATAGTGATATTAGTATCTTAACTTGATTGTCTTGACATGAAATCTCGACCTACATGGTGTCCATATCGAGCTCCTGAGGTTTCAATATGAGAGTCCAATAGTAGCGGTATTCTTACCAAATAGGGATTAAGTTGACCCACTTACTCTCGATAACAATCAAAGCATAAAACTGAAATTGTAATGATGATCTTTATGATATGAAAACGAATTATCATTTATTCATGGTTAGTTAACGACATCGATATAGTAAATTGACAAGAGTTTTACGCATTGTAAAACCTTAAGCATACTAACTACCCGTCCCGACTTCATCCGGGTTTTACGAAATCTGTCAAACCGTTTCAGAAGAGTTCCGTTACAAACGCACCTACAAAAGATTTATATATATATATATATAAAGATAGGTATGATCCAAGATACATATATTTAGATAAATGTATGTATCTTAGAATACTAAACACATACCTTCATTTATTGTATCGTTATTAGTAGATCTTTTAGATAAAATGTAGCTCATGTCACTCTCTGGACTATAAACTATTTCTAAACACAAAATTGCGTCGATCGCAAATTGCGATATTCGATTACTGCGTAAAAAGACAGACCAATAAACACACTTTCGCACTTATAATATTATTAGTTATTTAGTCGGTTTATATTTTATTAATATTTCAGTATTTATCTTCCATGTTGGGCATTGGCAATAAATTGTTTTTTTAGCCAGAATACCATAAACATATTTGAAATATTGATTGCAATGCAAGAGTTATACGAGTTATTAAATATAAAATTTACTTTAAAAATTAAATAGAAGATATTACTATAAAATATATTTAAGATAATAAAACTAATCTTAAGCATTATATAAAACAATTTAGGTACTTTATTTATCAAAATACGTCACAAATAAATTGGCGGCAATGCACAAAAATACAAATGCTTGGTCCTCATCGGATGAATTGAGTGTGAGAGAATAAATACTAATACATAGTGCACCTGTGTCCGTATTAACGCACACACACACACTTACGCACCGTATATCACGCGCAGTTATTAATCTTATTAGGCATTGCCGCCATCAAATTTGTGATGTGTATTGATAAATATATGTGTGTACTCCTGTAAACACACTGTTTACTTCCAAACTCCAGAATGCTTCTAAGGGCGAGACCCTTAGAAACTGCAACCTTAGCAACTAGCCACTGGACAAAGGAGGCAATATTTACAAATAATATAGATGGTACATAAATTATAATTATGACCTTTATATCTGTCAGAATAGTGTAGTAATATAAGTGCTAAAAATTATGATAGCCATAACATTTCATAGTTTGCATATGACGAAGTTTTTTTTTATATTTTTATTATGGGTTGACGCATATCAATGCAACCAGTTCTTTTGAATGAGTTAATTATTGGTAAGCATTTTTAGCATGATATTAGTTTAAATCGTTGGAAAAGTTTAATGACTTGCAAAAAAAAAACAAACTCCGATTTAGTGTTACAATGTCAAATCTATTAAAACTTCGACGACCATAAATAATAAATTTTATGCATCGATGGTCTTGGATATTTTTAAATTTTCTTTCGACTATATTAATTTTAATGTCAACGGAAATTGTATCTTATGCCATTGGTTTATGAGTGGAAACACAAGCCATAAATTAGTATAATTTAATTTTATATTAAAAGTCGGTTTTAATAACATAATATGCAAGTATCTATCAATAAAATAAAACCTAAAATATCGATAATATATTATTACATGTTCCAGTTACATCCAAATGACGGGATATCCTTCAAATTTACTGGTTTTTGTTTTTGTCGTAGTCACAAGTACCAATGTAAATAATTATTATTTATTAATATGAATACTAATAATAATTTACAGTTGAAATAACCACATTCACATGAAATAAACACTTAATTTCCGCTGATTATGTATTTAATCACCAATTGATAACATTTTTTAGTATCAATTCACACACTGGAAGTATGTCAGCATTATTAATTTAAATGTATGTTATTTGACAAACTTTTAGAAAAACTTAATCGTATAATTGTCAACTTACGTCACTGATAAATTCGTTTACACGTTTTATTCTACGTTAAATAAAGTTTTTGGTGGCTCAACGTTACATAGCTAATAATTTAATAAATCAATATTATTTTCCTGCTCGCCTTATATGTATATAGAAGAACACTACTAACGAAGACTGAGATAATTATTTATATACCAAGTACGTCAACTTAATCGTAAGTCGTAAGAAAAATAATAATACGATATTATTTATTATTCTAACAAAGTAGGTACTTTATGATGTATACTGTATGTGTGTATATCTTCTAATTGATTTTTTATAACTGTGCACTAATATTATTTAATATTATTTTACAGCCATTTAAGTACATTGTATAAACCTGTACATATTTAGTTAGTGATATAAGTCCTTAAGGAATTAATTTCTACTAAACGGTAAGCCGTTCAATTCAAGATTTTTTTTTCTTTTTTTTAAATATATTTTTGATATTTATGTGGCTGTGGTTGCAGTAATTTTTAAGAATAATTTATTGCAATTACCGACCTTTAAGAAACTCGAACGACTAGTTTTAAGTTTTTTTTTCTTATTGCATACAACCAATATTTGTCTGAAATCGATAATACAACAACGTACTTATTCGCTTAATAAATAAAAAAAAACCTACAAATCTAAAGTTCAAATAAATAGCTAACAGGCTGTAGTTGTATCATTGTAGGTATTTGCTTGTCATATATATTCCCTAATACCTAATCACCATATTACCACCTCGCCTTATTGCCTCCACGGGTCACAAAAGGGCTGGTAATTTTTTTGCCCAAATGACCGGAACTACGATTGAACGGTGAATTGCTGCTAGCATTCTTGCCAGCGTTCCACGCGGTCATAATTTGTACAGTAACGATTTTAAATTTTTATCTGTATATAATTAAGATCTTCATGATAATAATTCTTATGTATTCCCAAGCACTTGCAAAAGGGTAGCAGTACCTATTACGGCGAACCAAGTTTCTTTTTAGCCGCGGACACTGACTTATATGTCAATGAATACAGTCACGTACCTACATTTGTACTGGATCTTATATGATTCTAATAAACATTCACATAAATTTCATATTCCTTATTTTATTATACAAATAAATATATTTAGTTTAGACATATCTATGACATAGTGATATAGTTTAGCATAGGCGGCACAGATGTTAATACGCGTTTAAACTTCTGAAGTCTATATTTCTTGTCATTACACAAGAACAAAAACATACAAATGCACTGAAACAAAAACCTTCAACTGCAGCGTGCGGGCTGTGCCTACGGAATCGTTGCCTGACATTTAAATAATGCATTTAATACAAGTATCGTGTCGATTTTAATGCAGCCAATATTCAAATGCAATTTATATCCATTGATTATATTTTTCACATAAATTCACGTATTATAAATACCTAAGTGTCTTATTACGCGTTAGACTAACAATAACAACCAGGTGTGCTAACAAATACATAAATTAAAATGATGTAAACTTAGGTAAGAATCATAGTATATAAACTTAGTGGTTATTTATGCATTATTTGTTTGATACACAAATCAAATCAAAATATGCCAACTTTATATACGGAGGCTCTCGCAAGCACCTTTGAATCATCATTTTACAATATAAAATTAAAGTTACCACCTATTCCGAATGTATATTATACCAAGAAAACCAGCCAAGGAGCTCAGTAGTTACTCTTTTCTGACAATAAAGTTACAAATTTGTCCTGCTTGGAAATCAGCGAATACAAATATAAACTATACTATACTTTATGAAAAGTATAGTATAGTTTATTATATATATATAAAGTTTTATATGTAATAAACATTACTTTTAAAAGTATTCTTAATATGTGATTAAAATGTATTAAATGAATGATTTCCAAATAACAATATAAATATATGTATAATAAAAAATAGTAACGAAATTTTGTGTCACGACTGACCTTTTAATTTTTAATCAGGTAAGTAGTTCATTTCAAATATACTTACATTTTTAAAAAGGAGCTTATTACGATATCCACCTGCCTAGTTCCAATTGTAGTATAGGATACGGAGGCTGCGTCGGCGTCTACACTGGAATGCGACACCTGTGACCACAAAACACTAAGCCAACACAACTCACACTTGTTTTTAAAACAATAAAACTGTTCTCACACACAAAACTTGAAGAAAATCCAGTATAAAGTTTCTGTATTAGACACGAGTTTGATCGGCAAAAGTTCGCGAGACAAGAGACGTAAGTTTAAAAGCATAAATCCAGAAACCGGTAACGAAGAGAACGGCGACTGAACTCGGACTGACGTCACAAAAATACGCGTGTAGCTCAGAGTGGGAGAAAGGGTGCAAGCGAGATAGTATTATGCGATGACAGCGCCACTGCCGCCACACCTGTCGAGTGTCGACTGTGAAGTTGTGGACCGGCTTTGCAAAGTCGTAACTGCAGTTATTGAAGCGAGCAAGCAATATTCGTTTCTTAGATTACGTAACTTAAAATAAAGTTGAACCGGGCGAGTTCAAGCAGGAAGAAATGTCAGCAAGAAATTATGGACTAGAGTGCGACTAATTGAAATTCTTTATTGTGGCACGCCATTGCGTTGCAACTTCTGAGGCATTTTATGATTTCTATGTTAATTAAGTAAACTGTGTTAATTTATGCAAATACTTATCATTTAGTCAATTGAAAAAAAAAAGGTTTTTTATCGAGTTTAAGACAAAGAAGAAGACAAGTGGAATGCGCCTATTTATATCAAAGATTTAATTTAAATCTTTGATTTATATTGAATATTAGAAGCATTTTAATTTAAATTTAAGAAATACCCTTATTTAACGATTTTATTTTCAACAACTAAAATATATCCTCTAAAATGATAATCTTTGCTACGTATTTTAGTCTAATTATAAGGTAATGTTAGAAATACTAATTAATTAAGTTAAATTAATATTAATTATTTAATAAATACACAAATATATATTTAGTTATTGCTGAAATCGATTTCAGAACGATTATATTGCTTTCGAATAAAGATACAAGACAAGATTTCCCGCGGAAATTATAAATTGATGGCTGTCACTAATGTAAATGTAATTTTTTTTCGACGTCACAATTGTGAATTGTTTAAAATTAAACTAGTAATTTTTTTAATCCATTTTCATTTTGATCACTTAAGTAATAACATTAATTCCGTAATATTCCAGAGTGTTGTTTTGTTTGTGTTTGCTGACCACGTTCTGTGTTGAATTGATAAAAAAAATGCTAGAAAAATCTTAATATTTGTGATGATTACGACATAACACAAGCAGATTCATCAAATTTTATAAAAAAGTTGTTGTTATTTAAAACGACTTTATATTTTCGATTTTATAGAAAAATCTAAACTCTATCTATAAGCTTTTATAAATAGCCTGTATGTAAATAATGTATTGTGAATTATGATACTGTTTACTTGGTGATAGGGCTCTGTGCAAGCCGGTCTAGGTAGGTACTCATCATAATAAGTATATTCTACCGTAAGCAGTAATACTGAGTATTGTTGTGTTCCGTTTGAGTAAGGCAGTGTTACTACAAACACAAGGGAGATAATATCTTAGATCCTAAGGGTGACGGTGCATTGGCGATGTTAGGATTGGTTAATATTTCTTAACCAATCCTAACATCGTCAATGCACTTGAGTCGAGATGGCCCAGTGGTTAGAACGCGTGCATCTTAACCGATGATTTCGGGTTCAAACCCAGGCAGGCACCACTGAATTTTCATGTGCGTAATTTGTGTTTATAATTCATCTCGTGCTCGGCGGTGAGGGAAAACATCGTGAGGAAACCTGCATGTGTCTAATTTCAACGAATTTGTGCCACATGTGTATTCCGCCAACCCGCATTGGAGCAGCGTGGTGGAATATGCTCCAAACTTTCTCCTCAAAGGAGAGGAGGCCTTTATCCCAGCAGTGGGACATTTACGGGCTGCTAATGTTAAAAAAAAAAAATATTTCTTACAGCGGTAATGTCTATGGTATTGGTGACCACTTACCATTAGATAGCCCATTTGACCACCTCTACATATTTTATGTAAAAATAATCAGTTTTGTAATCAATGACTGCCGTTTGTTTATAAATTATCCCGTATTTCGACAAAACCTGTCATATTGGACGACTATAGTGCAATCTAATATATAGCAAAAACTTCTACTTTTTGTCTATTTTTGTTAAGCTTTTCTTAACATCTTTAAAGCAAGCAGTTTGCGAAATTATTTTAGAATTTGTATCAACATTGTATTATACTATACTTGATACGTCCAATACCTTCAATCAAATGATTACACGAATACGAACTTTTATCTATGTAGAATTATACGATAACTGAAATTAGTAATTCAACGTCCTTTTCTAAGAACATTATGATAATCCTCTAAATGTTTAACGCACAACATACAACTCAATTGTTGAGTTTTTAGAAAATACAATCGGTAGGAGCTCTTTGTGGACATCTTCAGATAATTCATGCCAAGTACATTTGCCAATCAAAGGTAAATATATAGGAGATAAGGAGATATTAATGATTAACATTCGACGCGTTTGGGAATTACTTCGAACCAATTTATGATATAATATAAAAAAGGTATCATATACCTAATAAACATATAATAATTGCATAATGTATTTCAATAACAATACCTTCGTATATTAATAGCACTAGTTTTTGTACTAGGCATCGCTCAGATATTGGACATTTAAAGTAGCCTATGCCCTTCCTTGAGGTTCTTGTTTGCTTCATACCATATTTCTTCAAAATCAACAGACAGACAGAGGTATTTTCGCATAAATACAATACCAGAAGGGATTAAAGTATTTATTTTGATATAAGGATCAATTTGTTAATACCAAATGTGCATTAGAATAAACTATCAATTTTTATTATATTGATTCACTATTTTGGCGATAATGGCTTACACATAAAAGATAGATACACCTATGCTGTCGCAGCCTTTTTTGTAGGGCTATATAAGATAACGTGTAACTCAAACGGTTTTTGCAGCCACGTCAGGATAACTCGTAGATAGCAGTTTTTTTTTCATACTTATTCGACATAGCGTTATATTTTTTACAATTCACACAATATATTTATAAATTGTATATAATATGTCCATATGTTATTCTGATTTATATGCTATATTTTTGTAAGGTTTCATTACAATACCTTCAGTAGTTTTTCGTGAAAGAGTAACAAACATCCATACATACAACCTTCGTCTTTACTATCTTTGGAACAATAATAAACTTTTAATTTGAGTATTTATAAGTTTATGTTTATTTTCATAATTTATATCGTGATAGCTTAATAACAAAAATGTTAAACTACAAAAACAGGATTTATATGCTCTAAATTCATAAAAATAAACAAGATTCAGAAATGACGAAATAAAACAATATGAGATTTAAATATTTTATTTTAATAATTACGTGCCTGCGTGAATAAAACTTTATTGTGTTAGGTATATTGCTTTAGTTGGTAATAGTAGACGAAACTTAATAGATACTTTTATAGAAAATATTGCATTTCTACATTTAAATTACAGTGTTTGGCGCAGACTATAGTACAAAATGTACAGGATTATTATTAGACTAATAGTATTTATATTAATTCTAATATCACTTGATCAATGATATAGTCGGCGATGCCAATGAGTTGCGATGACAGACAAGAGAACCAGCTCAGCAACCAAACCTTCAAACAGACACAAAAAAATAGATTATTACACGTAATTTTTACCACACTATAGATACAGCGTTTTCATTGAAAACAACGAGAACTATTTTAAACACAAACTAAGAAGATAGGTGGTCAATCTCACCTTACAATGAACACTCAATTAAACAGAGATAAGGTATAGGGACAAATAAGTAGACGTTCGAGTTCTTTATTACAAAAATTAAATCAACTATATCGTGTTGGCAGAGAAAATCATGTGATGTCAGTGTGTTTATTCCAAATTAAAAATATTTATTTGATGAATTAATCCTTCTTCTTGTCACTGATAAAAAACAAGATTTGTAATTAATGGAGTACTATACATCTACACTCTCTAAACTTACGCAAAGATTTCGGAGCCTTATCAAAGATTGGAGCTTGATATTCATCTGTAGCCTCTAAAAATTGGTATATCGCTTTAAATCCAGTCCCGTCTAATCGATCGTTCGACCGGAATGTTACTTTGAAGAAGTTCCTCTCAGATTCCACGTGAAATTCCTTCATCTGCCCACAATATCTACCGTACCTATTATCTTCAGTCATGTAGTTTGAAAATTCGACGTAATCGCTTGCGGATACCGCCTCGCATCTTGAACAATCAAAATCAAATCCAATTAAAGACTATAAATCATAATATTTTCACAATGTTCTATATCATATTTGATTTTACGTTTCTAACAGTAAAGCGAAATTCTAGAAATCTTAATATAGTAAGGAAAAAGCGTTATGCCCTCTCCAGGTGACCTATTCCTCCCTTTCTCTTTTTATCTATTTCGTTCTTCTATATTTTTAAATGATATTTATTTACATGTTTTTTTTTTTATTATGATTTCACTTCACACGGCAATTTTTTAACAATTTATTTTCATTGAATTATTATATAATATATTGCGAAAGCCACTTTGTTACAACCGGTAGTCCCATGACACAAACTGTTTTAAAAATTATCATTAAACATTCGAGCATTACAAACGGGAGAACTAATAATACTATGGGGCCATTCATTTATTACGTAAGACTATTTTAAGGAAAAATAAGAATAAGCCGACCCCCTCCCCACTGATTAATACTTACTACGTAAGAATCTAAAGGCAAAAATAAATACACGTTTGGTTTATTTTAAATATTTCAAAAAGAAAATTTTTTGAAATATTTATTTGTAAGTTCAGAGGTACTAATAATCTTTATTGTGAAAAAAGTGTTTTATGTTGCCACGCAAACAATGGACTCAGATAAGTTTTAAAAATATCCTTAATAACCTATGACTTTTAACGGACACAACAATTAAAACAACTAAATTGTTTATTAAATTTGTTCTAGGCTTTAAATTATACGTTAGATATTGTACATCGAAAATTATACCATCAAGTATATATTCAAAAGATTTTTTACAATAAGTATGCATTTAAGTTAAATAGCCTTAGATATTTATTATTTGTCATCTTTCGACAATATGCAATTTTGGGATCACTCGTCATCTTAATTCTGTCTGCTTTTGATTAACGTCGAAAACCACATATTCTTTTCATATTTTCGACCATACCTACTTGACATGGGCACATATGTATTTATAACAATATTTTTCTTTAACTTTCTTAAACTTTCATACAATCACTTTGTATACAAAAAGGGTGTGTCTTCATATTTATTAAATTCCATACGTATGTGTATACACCCCTATATAAATCATGCGACAAACAAGAGAATAGCTTATTTATATTATAATTTACTATAAAAAACCTTAAAATTTAATTTAAAGTTAACAAGGTGGCAAATTTATATTGTTTTGTATTTTTTATTCGACGGCAAAATCGATCATCCGTATATTATTCGATCAATCGATTTTTGCCAATTACCAATTAAAGTATGAATAATCGAATCGACGATCTATTATCGAAATGTTACGTGTTATGCAGTGCAGAGATTAATTATTAGTTTCGATGGTAATATTAGTAGTTAGGTACGACATATGGACGTTCTATATTAAATGACTACTTACGGTAATACACCTTCCACATCAAAGTGAGTAAAGTGTAAGTGAACCTTCTCTGTTTGTCCACCGTGGAAAAAGTAAGAGCACTCAGTGTCTCTTGGATACGGTCCAGGCGAGTTTGGCGATGCGAATGTTCCATTGTGCGCTTCGCTACTATTATATACAAATGCACAAGGAAATTCTTTCAGCTGACGTCCTGTTGTTATTCCAAAATCTGAAATAATTTTAACATAATATATATTTATTAACTTATACATATAATAAATTATTTTGTAAACTCGGATCCCCTCTACAACATAGGTAGTAGCAGATCTGATTTAAATACGTAAAACAAAATAAATATCCTTCAACGATTGACCGAATATGTCTAAGTGGCTAGTAAATTTAGAGTATACGCATGTTTTATACGCATGTTGTTTGGTATGTTCATCGATTACTCTAAAACGGCCAGACCGATTTGGAAGGTGTAAGCTTTGTCAGAAAAAATCATGTAGCGTGTGATAAAATCAACTATAGCTTTTTATTATCTACATACTTATTTAAAACGTAATAGCTATTAAAACATTTTCAATTTCAATATGTTTACAATATTTTCGATTTAAAATACTCATGATTTAAAAACAAAGCAATGCCTGGAGGTCTTAAAAATGCAGTTCTGATTAATTTCTCACATTATAATAAAATGATGAAATCTTTCCACAAAAAGCATCCCTTGCCACATCCATATATGGTTTCTACTTTATCTATTCGGGTATTTTTTGCCTGTATCGTTAGGAGAAGGAAACTTGGACAGGGTTATCAGATGGTAAATTTTGGATACAAAAGATGTACAATTTTGTCATATTGTGTGATCTGAGTTAAAGATTGTCTTTGACTGTAAAATTAAAACTGCATAGTCTCTTTTATAAATATATATAATTAGGTCATCCGTAATGTACTGTTTAGCGATTGTACATTTTATGCAACGGCAACACAAGCTGTGTTTTTGTAATATTTTACAAGCAGTTTTTTAGTATTTTATATTTACAGGTGAACCGAAAATAATACCCCAAAATTTGCCCAAAATTTGCTTTTTTGGGTAAAACGGTTTTTTTTATCAGAGGAGGTCAGGTAGGTTTTTTCGCCACGCTGCACTTGGTGACACAATAAAAAGATTAAAAATAAAAACAACGCCATCTTAAGTACAACAAGATCCCGGGTGCAAGCAGTGTTCAGGCAAAAAAAAGAAGTTTAAAAGACCTTGTATGGTGCCTGGCCAATTATCCAAGACTTAGCCATCATTGACGAGGCAGCACAGAAAATCTCTTAAAAATCTTTTTTTTGATCCACATGCACTTTGCCCTTGTTTATTTACAATCTCTGCAACCTGGACTGAAAAAACTTTAATTGCAAAATGTCAATACTGTATGTATTTATAAATCTATTTTCTTTTCAACTATACGCGGTTATTAAGTAATAATAGAATATTCTGTTAATTTCAAGTTCATTAGTGAGGTCTATTAACATATTCAACACTTGATATGTAGTAGAATATTTATTATTCACAGCTAATCTAGGAATAATTAGATCTGGTTAGATATCTACAACAAATTCTATATAAGGAAGTATCCGAATAATATTGTATTTATATTTTTGATGTTAAGCACTATTTAAATACGACATATGTATGATATAAATCGCATCTATTTAAAAAAAAACATTGTTAAATAACATATATAATTAAATAATTGCATACGATAAATGATGCAAACTTGTACATACTTTCTACGAACGAATAAGATATTTTAAATCCTCTTGAATGCCTCGACGAGTGGGTTCCCCGGAATTCGAGCATTAACTTTGGACCGTTCGACATAATTGGCTTAGGAAGGTCGACTCCACAAAATGTAGCGACGTTTTCTAACCGCCCGTCTACATTAACGAAGGCTTGAAGAGAATCCACATTTGTACAGCTGGAAATATAAAAATGTAAAATGAAAAATATGCAGAACATAAAATATACTTTAATGGTATAGAATACTACCCGGCTTTGTGTAAGTGTGTCTACTTGGGTACCCACATTCCAATTATTCTACCAAAGAATAATTTTGTATTTCTGTGTCCCGGTTTTGAATGATGAGTGCCATTGTAATTATATATACATCATACGTAACGTCATAATTACAATCATTTTTGGTGTTAAAAGTGATTAAATTGTCTATGAGCAAAGATGATCTCTTATCATATGGTGGCCCATTAGTTCTTCAGTTTTATAAGAAATTCTATTGATCTTAAAATACTGAGAAAATAAGTCATCCACTCAGCATGAATATTTCCTACAATTAAAAATATATTCGACAAATGTTTTCAAAAATTTACTTACCTTAAAGATCCATCGGAAGATTTATACAACAAGAAATCTTGAAACAATAATCTTATTCTCTCTTTTCCTCTCCCGAAAAATTCGTAGTGGCAGTGCGTGTTTGGTGGGTAGGCAAGAGGATAGTGAGGTGATGTCAGGGTACCATGTTTCGTCCCATCACTATTGAACTCCTGGTGACAGGATGAAGCTGGAATTAGACAATAGATATATTTTTTAAATTTAATGAGTATTTTAAAATAGAATAATCCATTTTTAACATATCACTATTCTTTTGTTTATAAATCTCGAAATGATCTAAAGCTTTACTGAAGGCTGACTTCAATATAAAAGGTAGACGAATACTCAATAAGTAAAATTATTTTATAAATAAACGTTATTTATAATTAATAATAGCCCAATAACCTTAAAAATATATCATGTTTTCTGTGAAATTTAAAGCAGCTCCTTTATATACATCTAATATACATATTGTGTTGATATATTCTTAATAAACTTTAAAATAAAGTGGAACGAACGGTAAGATTTATTAATCCAGTACGATTCCAGATACTGATTGTATTACAATTTATATAAATATATCATATATTTAAAACTTATTACTTCAGCCAATAAAGATGCGAAGTTGGAATTTCTTATTATTTATGTAATCGAGTTTATAGAATAGAATCGAATAGGTTCCAGTCAATCCGATTAGGTAAGCGCGCATGCGTTAATAAAATCAATACTCTGTTACATTTTCAGTCACATTTCACAAGCACTGTATTTTGCAGTAGTTGTTTGTAAAACGAATGTAAAATTTTACTTAATTATTCGCAATAGAATAATAAGTCTATCAAAAAGTTACGATTGGTACATCACTAATATTAAATATTCGCACACAAATGACATTGACGGATTTGACGGTTCTTATGTCAATAAAATGTGAATTTATACGTAGAGGTACGAGTTTTGTTTATTTGTTTATGTTAGATTTATATAAATTATTCGTACAAGTGTTTAATTGAATTACTGCGCTATAAAAATTGTGAATTTATTTTGTTCAACTATACAAAATGGAAACTTAAACTATTTCATGATGTCCGATACAACACCTTTTTATGTGGATCGAGCCAAAGCTGGTCGGGCTTCGTGTAAGGGATGTAAAGGGAACTGTCCCAGTGGAGAATTACGCTTAGCAAAATTAGTTTTTAGCCCATACGGAGAAAATCAACAAATGAAATCATGGCACCATATAGACTGCTTAATGAATGTTCTATTAAAACAACGTCCGACGACAAAACGTATAGAATCGATAGATGACATTGGAAACTGGGAAAACATAACTAAAGAAGACCAGGAATTTATATTGAAAAAAATTAATGATATGGAAAAAATTTATGCTGAAAAAAATAGTGGTAAGTATACAGCAAAAGTGTTAAAAAATGAGCCATCACAAAAAGCAACCACTTCCAGTACTAGTGACATTAATACAGATAAGAAAGTCGATATTGATATAGAAGACAATAAATTCTCAACCTTTTTTTCATTGTGCAAAAAAATCTCTAAAGTTGATGCATACACAGATAAAACGGCAGAAGTAAATAATTTTTTTACTAAAGGATGTGATGGACAGAAGTTTAAAGGTGATGTTATCCTATGGTGTAAATTGCTATTGCCTCAAGTATCTAAGCGTGTTTACAATTTAAAAAGTAAGCAATTAGTCAAGCTTTTCTCTAAAATATTTAATACAGATCATGACGATATGTTGACACATTTGGAGCAAGGAGATGTTGCAGAAACTATTCAACATTTCTTTACAAAGTCTAATACTTTGAAACCTGCTTCAGAAAGTTTATTAACAGTGCACAATGTTGAAGATTTTCTTGAAGAGCTTTCAAAATTTACAAAAGAAGAAGAGCAAATATATCACTTTAAGAAAATTGTAAAAAGGTGTACAACAAATGATCTTAAAATGTTAATAAGGTTAATTAAAGGAGATTTGCGGATCAATGCAGGGCCAAAGCACATTCTAGAAGGTGTGCACCCCGATGCTTATAATGTTTTTCAAACATCTCGTGATCTGAACATGGTATTGAATAGAGTATTGCAAAGTAGTGATGTAAAGCATAAGGATTCATTTCAGAAAAATGTCCAAGCAAAATTGAGCCTTATGACTCCAGTCTTACCAATGCTAGCTGAAGCATGCAAGTCTGTTGAGATGGCTATGAAGAAATGTCCTAATGGTATGTTTTCTGAGATAAAATATGATGGAGAACGAGTCCAAGTACACAAAAAGGGCAAAGAGTTTAAGTACTTTTCTCGTGCTCTAAAACCTGTTATGGCTCACAAAGTTAGCCATTTTAAAGACTTCCTGCCACAAGCATTTCCTAAAGGTGATGATTTGATATTAGATGCGGAAGTTCTAATGGTTGATGTCAATACAGGAAAGCCTTTACCATTTGGTACATTAGGTGTACATAAACAATCCGAGTTTAAAGATGCACAAGTTTGTTTGTATGTCTTTGATTGTTTGTACTATAATGGTGAAATTTTAATTGATAAGCCTATCAGAAAGAGACGTCAAATATTGGATGAGATTATGGTTGAAGTTAAGAATCATGTGATGTTTTCGGAGCAGCAGCTTATTTACAAACCTGCTGATTTAGCTAATATGATTGCAAAGGTACATATTATTTTGATTTATGTAATAAAATATTCATGAGATTTTTGTTTTTGAAAATTTAACTATTATTTAAACTAAGTAGTTGCTATATCTAATTTATTAAACCAACAAATAATCAGTATTTTTTTAAATGACAACACTAAAAATTAAAATGGCTAGAAATTTGATTATATTATTTTTTTTTAATTAGTTGCAAAATAGTTAATATATATGTATATATTTTTACCCTTTTTAATTATAGGTTCTACAATTAGGTCTTGAAGGGCTTGTGTTAAAGGATCTAGAATCAACATATGAACCAGGCAAGAGGCATTGGTTGAAAGTTAAAAAAGATTACTTGTTTGATGGTGCAATGGCAGACACTGCAGATCTTGTTGTTCTTGGTGCTTGGTTTGGTATGTATTTTCAAAATTTTGATTGTAAAAATCTTTTTTTACATTACATTAGCAGCCGGTAAATTTTTCACTGCTGGGCTAACGCCCCCTCTCCCTTTGTGGAGAAGGTTTGAAGCATATTCCACCACTCTGCTTCAATGCAGGTTGGTGGAATACACATGTGGCAGAATTTCATTGAAATTAGACACATGCAGATTTCCTTACGATGTTTTCCTTCACCACCGAGCACGAGATGAATTATAAACACAAATTAAGCACATGAAAATTCAGTGGTGCTTGCCTGGGTTTGAACCCGAAATCATCGGTTAAGAAGCACGCAAAATTATTTTACCAATATGAAAATATATGAAAATATAGGTAAAATAATTTTGCAACAATTATTTTACAAATACTTATCAAAAATAAAGTTTTATTCTAATAATCAATTTTAAATAATCCTTCTAATTATTAATTTATAAAATATTGCTCTATCTTTTTGTATCAAATTTTTGTGAGATTGAGATCTTTTGGAAACCTATAATATTAGTTAAGTTTAAATATTATTTACAATGAATCATAGTAATATTTTCATTCTCAATAAAGCAATATTTTTGTAAAAGCATTTTCGTTATATTTCCAGGTACGGGTAAGAAAGGAGGTATGATGTCTGTTTTCTTAATGGGTTGCTTAGATACACGTCGAAATCGTTGGGTCACAGTTACAAAGGTTCACACAGGTCATGACGACAATACTTTGGAAAGGTTACAGAAAGAACTAAGTCCACTGATGGTAAAAATATCTCAGGAATATATTAAGGTGCCATCTTGGCTTGACTGTAATAAAGGCATGGTACCAGATTTTGTGGCAATGGATCCTAAAAAGCAACCTGTTTGGGAAATCACTGGTTAGTTCATAATTTGAATATAATTGTGCTGAATAATCAAAATAATCCATTATTTATTTTCCAAATCTTTTTCACTTCAAAATTGCATTGATTGTATTGATTGAAAAAAAAAAAGTAGAATAGCCGGCGAATATTTGGCGATAAGCAACGGAATGCAATTTTCAATTAGTTAACTAATTACAAACATAACTTACATTGAAATAAATAAATTGTTCGGCTGGTGCAGTCGCGAACATTCTCAAATATTTGCACGTTCGAGCAAGTAATTTTATAGGATGTACTATTCGTTGAGTGTGGTATGCTCTTTGTTAAATGTATGTTGGCCTTAATTTATAAAAAAAATGCCGTATATACAAAAATAATAAACAAATCTTTCAAATGTTACAGGTACTGAGTTGACAAAAGCCAATTTACACACAGCAGATGGTATATCAGTTCGATTTCCCAGAGTGACGAGAATTCGTGACGACAAAAATTGGGAATCTGCAACCAATTTGGAAGAATTAAAACATTTGTATAAAACTTCCAAGGAAAAAACGGACGTTTCACTCTTGAACAAATTAGCAGCGACTGCGGGTGACAGTTACGAGCCACCGACGAAGAAAATCAAGCAAAGTCCAATTAAACAAGAGATTAAAACTAAAAAAGTTAAACAAAGTCCTATTAAAAATACAAAAATGGACAAATTTATTGTTAAAGATTCTAAAGTATCTAAAGATAGAGTAATAAAAGAGGAACCGAAATCAGAAGAAAAAAAAAGAAAAAAATGCAATGATACAATCAACTCCTTGGAACCTATCAATGGGACCAGTGAGAGTTTTGATGAAGTTGAAGATAAGAAGTTTAAAAAGCAACTTTTACCCGAAGATCCTTTACCAGATGCTTTTAAAGATAAAAAACTAGGATTTTATCCTGATTTTATAAGTATACCAGAAAGTGAAAGAAGTTACTTTGAACGACATTGGATAGCATATGGAGGGACAATAGTCAAAGCAATCAAAGCTATGGACGTCGATTTTGTCGTTCATAATGAAGATACAATATGTTTTAAGAAAATGAAGAAATTGCAAAAGAAAATGTGTACCAATGTTAGACATGTCACTAAGAGTTGGTTAATAAAATGTATAAATAGTGTAAAGCTTTGTGACACAGTACATTATGCTGTTTTTGTTGAACCTTCACATTAAATATATGTTTATTATCACTTGCGCAATTGAGATGAAATAAGAAGACTTTTTTTTATTTTTTTGGCTAGCGTAAGGCAAAAGAGTAAACCTACTTATGGTAAGTGATCAAAAACACTCATGCCATAAAATATTAACTATTTTGTACACTATCGTTGCGCCGTCAATCACTGCAAACTTAAATAGAGTATTACTGTATTGTAATACAAATTATTACTGTTTGGTGGTAGAATAAATGTACTGGTGAAACATACCCAGACATTTTGATATTTGTACCAGTAATTACAGTTGGAGGTCTACTTAATTACAAAATTTAGTTAATATTATGATTATTAAATTGTTTGCTGTTTTTCTTTCCTTTAAACGGCATAATTATAACAGTGAAATGATGAAATTGCGATTTTTTTACTTGACTGTACATCCGCTACAACCTGTGTGTGTCCGATGTTGTACCGTATGTTTTATCGCTGACTTCTAATATTCTACAGAATCATTTGCTATGACGATAATAATAGTTGTCATTCTGATTAGTTTATATTCTTACTAATGTTTGCGTATTATAATGTTGCCATATAAAAAATGTAAGGATATTTTTCAAAAGTCTAAATATTTTATTTCAATTATTGTGGATAAAACGAAATTATCGAATGTCAGTTAAATAGAATAATGAAATAATGTGATAAATAATTCTTACTTTTTTACCAAAATGTCTTATCATTATGATTTTTAAATATATGCCTGTTAAATTGTTATTAATTTTATATTTTATTATTTTTCTGTATTTTGACCTATCCAATCGATCCTTCATAGTTTTACAAATTAAACTTCGTAAGTACTTTGCCGCCAATTTAGTTGTCAAGCGTCTTTGCAGTATTCATCAGCGAGGTCTTTAGTTCATTGTTATATTTTTTAGACTCTAGACTTCGTACTCACTTGATTCAATATATACATACACGGTATATTTAATCGTCAGTAGGGCAACGAACGCCACTGGTAAGATTCGAATTTAGGTTTTTCATTGTTAATGTACGAGTGGGACTAAGAAAGATAGGGTTGGCACTTTGTATATTATGTTAGGGGTGCTACTTATAATATGCAGCGCCTATTATATATATATATATATATATATATATATATATATATTACCTGGATGAATTAAAATATCAATCAATTTTTTGAATCTTTATTTGAGTAATGTCTTCAGAGGACTCTTGAACACGAATTACCATCGGTTCGGAATAATATGTATGACTATTGAGTTACATAGATAATTAAAGACAATTATTTTTTATTTATCCTTCGTGGTAATAAACTAATACTAACTCCATGCTTTAAATAAGTTTTTTAGAAATAGTAGTATGTAGTATGTATGTATGTAGTAGATGTTTAAGTATAGTGGTAACTATTACCCCTAGAATATTCCGTAGCTAAATAGCGCCAGAAACGTTGGAACTACTATTATGTCAAACCGGATCACAACAACACAAGTATCGTTTGGCGGTAAAATATGTTATGAGTTACTACCCAGATGAGCTAAGTAAAGTCATATATAGTAAAATGCTTAATCTTAATAATAAAAAAAATACAACGTAAACCGATATCCCAGTCGATGCGACTAAGTTTACATAAAAGCTTCCGGAATAGGCAAGCAGATGAAAGAGATAGAAAAAAAGTGAATTAATTAAGTAACAGATACATTGAAGTGCTCACGATGAAGCAAAATAAAGGCGCCGATATTAATTGAGTTATCGTTCCGACCCCGTCCCTCTTCACATCCCGTAACAATACATCGCTCGTCTATAACTAAGTATTACCTGCGATGCTTTACAGTGAGCTATGTTTGAACAAAATTAAATATTCTATTTTAATATGTACGTAAAAATCACAAATCAACAATTAAGGCTTATGGTTCGGTTGGCAATGAAGGTATTACTGCAGTGCTAATCTGTGTACTCACGTCATTTATCTTTTCTTTTTTTAAGTACATTGAAAAATGAAAAATTACAAAGAAAAAAAAACAACGGTGACTTGATAGTAAGTGGTCATCGACGCCCATAAAAATTGGCACGAATTAGTAGGTAGGTTATCTTCCCTTATTGCCACTGCGCTACCATCTGACCGTTATTGAGTTACACTGGTCCACTCACTCTTTCAAGCGAAACACAACGATACTATTATTACTAACTAACTAATGGAATGCTAATAATTGAACTACAGGTAATACTACATTTATATTTGTGTCGATAAAATATTGTAATTGATCGACTGAGCGTGTTTTGCAGTGAGTTTCGAGCTTTTTCTTTCAGAATAGTTCCATCAATTATTTCCCTCGTAATATAACGATAAGGTTTTCATGATTTCATGATAAGTAAATTTTTCAAGAAAATGAATATGTATTTGGACGATCGTATTTGTTTTGTTTTAGTCATATACTAGCCCATCTTAATCAAAGGTGCAACGGATGTAAAAAAACTGACCAAGACTTCGACCATGGGTAAAGTGCCCCAGAATCTGAAGAACTACATAGATCTAAAGAACATTGTTTGCTTTGCTTAAGAAAGGACTGGTCATATATAGTAATTTATAAAGAGTTGTACCTTTTTATGTACATTTGGGCATATTCAAAGGAGCTTCAAATTTTATATAGTATACCCCTTAGTTTTAAATATAAATACAGAGTGTTTGCTTACATATTTACAAACCAAAACTCGAGAAACTTTTCTTAAAATGAAACATTTTGTCGTCGAGGGAGGAATAAACAGTGCAAATACAGTATAACCACTGGAAACACCTTTAGGCTGTATCGTGTTTGCCGTTTTAAATTTTCAACGGCTTTCAAACTCTGCAAGGCTATCGCGTTTGTGTGTGTAAAACAAATTAATTATTCACACAGCCATATAGAACAAACGTAGAATATAAAGTTACAAACAACACGGTTTGATGTTAACTTTGTGTAATTTGTAAATGGATACGAGCATTAATAAACTGCTTTTTCGCGATTTCATCTGTGTGGAATTAAATAAAGAAATCATTTAGTATTTAGTACTGAAAGTTAAAATATTATATGTTTTTATAAAAGGTTTGTTAGAAATCACGATGGCGACCAATTACAAAGTCAAGTAGGTATTAGCTAGATATACTTATTATTAATAATTTGCTTGCTGTGCTTTTCAATTTTAGTATCTGTATGCGTAACAATTAGCAACAAAACCAACCACGTAGAAAATTCAAAATTCATCAAAGGTTTCCGCACGGTACGTGCAGTAAGTGTACACCAGTTTTCATGGGTACGCCACTCCGAGGTCCCGGGTTCGATTCCCGGCTGAGTCGATGTAGAAAAAGTTCATTAGTTTTCTATGTTGTCTTGGGTCTGGGTGTTTGTGGTACCGTCGTTACTTCTGATTTCCATAACACAAGTGCTTTAGCTTCTTACATTGGAATCAGAGTAATGTATGTGATGTTTTCCAATGTTTATTTATTTATTTTTATTTATTTAATTAATATGATATGAGGAAAGGGTGTAGGTATTTTGTATTCTATATTATTTTTTGTAAGTGGTTCAATGTGCTTACAAAATATAATGTTCGATTGAGTATTTTAAAAGCAAATTAACAAACTCATTTTTGCATTTAAGAATTATAGATATTTTAATATTTAAAGCTTTATTACAATAATATCTACCCGTCTATAAACAACTATTAGTTTGGAGCATATTCCACCACGCTGCTCCAATGCGGCAAATTCATGTGGCAGAATTTCGCTGACACATGCTGGTTTCCTCACGATGTTTTCCTTCACCGCTGAGCACGAGACGAATTATAAACACAAATTAAGCACATGAAAAATCCGTGGTGCTTGCCTGGGTTTGAACCCGCAATCATCGGTTAAGATGCAAGCGTTCTAACCACCGGGCCATCTAGCCTCAGTTTGATCATAAAAAGAAAATATCTTGTTTATGCCGGCTAGGAAAATCTAAATTTTCGGATTATATCTACTACAGTATACGCATTAAACTTCTTTAATCATTCATTTTATTCATAAAAAACCGCATTAAAATCCGTTATGTAATTTAGAAGATCTAAGCGTTCTGACGGCGGCAAGCGATTTCATGTAGTATGCTATGTAGTGATTCAATATTATTTAACACAGACTAACGTTATCTAGGAGGCCAACGGAAGTTGTGTACCATTGGGAATTTGGTTTAAGATATTCAATTTGTACGATATCAAACCGCCGTCGACAAGTTAATGCAAAATTACCTTAACCTCACTTTTGGATCCTTAAGGAATTAGCCATCTATATTTCTTGCCACTTATTTATGAAAATTATCCATTAAAATAAAAATGTAAGATACACGTTTGTAATTGCAACATTATTGGCCAGAGGACTTTATTTAAGGCGTAAATTAAAAGCCTTCGCGTATTAAAAATTTAGGAATGGGATAACCGAGATATTCAGGTATCGTTCTATTTGTTCGTGAAAATTTTAATTTGAAATATAAATTGAAACCATCGAATAAAGCAATTAATCAATAATTATTACAAGGGAATTGGACGTATTCTACTTTTACGGTTTTTCATATAATTAAATTTAATTAAATAGCGAATGTTTTTCATAGAGGCGTCCGACAAACATGTTAAGTTTATCTCTCGGGAGGCTAATCTTTCATTACGAAGCAAACATAACCCTGTCATGTTACAGAGCAATGTAATTTGTAGTAGGTATAATTATTACAGTAGATTCAGTGATATCAAGTCCGACAGGAGTATTTTTGAATTGTAACTATTCTGGGTGTAATATTAGTATAATTTTAAAATCAAATTTAAGTGCAACGCTTATACATGTAACATTTGGTGCAACGTTACACAGGCAAAAGTTTCATATCCGACTCTTTGCATGCTGTAGTAATAAAAAATAATAATAATAAAAGTTTTAAATACCTATACCTAGATATATTATGCAATTTTAATAATACAACGTGAAAATTAAAATACTTACGAGCCCTATATATCCACCCTCATTGCGAGCTCTTTTTAAGCGCGACGCATTATGACAAATCAGGCGTGAAAATTGCCAACTAAATATTGCTGGGTTACATTTAAACTTTTTCACGAGCAGAATTTAAAAGGCATATATTATTTTTGTCTGAAAATGCTACATGCGAAAATTTAAAAATGTTTTTTAAATGAAGACTTAAATATTATAGTATTATGTATATTGTATTAATGTAGTTCTTGAAAATTACGTTAGTATTAAAAATTTCAGCTCTGCTTTATAAAGTAGGTTATTGAACGCTTATTAAATTTACCGATATCAAAAGTCTCGTTTTGCATATGAAATGTTCGTGGTCTCCGTGATAAGGATAGGTATCTCATAAACGCTAAACACCCAGTAAAGCGTGTTAAAAAACAGCAATATATATGTGTGTGTATGATATACATACGCATAGTTGTACAGACATTTCATAAGCCAAACGATACGGGCTAGCGGTTGTCAACATTTTCAGTTGTTTTACATGGCGACATATGCGTTATTTATTCATGGCGGTTGTCCCCGACCTCTAGTTAATTATGACATGGATGTGGTTCGGCGAGCGCAACTTTCAAATTGGATTATTCGCGCCATCGCTCTCTGACTAGTTAACAATGAACTAGAAACCTTTTTTTGAAAACATAATTACCTTCCCCCCCTCCCTCCGTTTTTGGCGCTTCAAAGAGGGTTTATTACGTACGTTTACTGCTCGACCTGTTTTAAAAATTACACAGTGCCATATCTGTGTTATATTTACGTTTTTTGTAAAAGAAGAAATGACTAACTATGGAGTATATAGATATTAGTTAAAATGTATTAGTGGAGTATATAGATATATACCTAGTCTATTCCAACCACAAGAGGAAGAAAACCAAATAAACAACATTGGACATTGGATTGATTGAATTGCGATATCATTGGTCAACAGCTTGAGTAATCTATGATATTTATTATGGATTTTAGAAAAAAAATGTGTTTTGAACATCGACGAAACTGTTATTAGAACTTTGGAAGTAAAATTAGTGTTATAGCTGAGCTTTAAGCAAATCGCATGAAGTACGTAAATCTGAGATTTGTTTAGCTCCGTTTCTTCTTCTATTTAAATAGAATATAGAGAGGTAGACTTATTCAAATAGCTAGTTGATGTTGAATCAGACAAAGTTAACTCCGATCATACATCAATTATACTTCATATAAATTAAACTTACTTGGCGAATAATACTATGCTAATCACGAAAATGGTTTCCCTATGCAAATTGTAGTAGCTCAGAAAGATATGCTTGTTTTAAAAAGAGACCTAGAATGTTTTGTCTTCGCTTATGAATAGGATGTCGTCGCTATCTTGCGGAAATAAAATTGACCCATTAAATTCATCAAAAAACGCTTTACATTCGATAATTAATTTGAAAATATACATTATTAAAGCGAGAAATACAGGTCGTGCATATTTTATAAAATAAAACTAAGAGAGTTTGCAAATTTTCTAAATTGTGGCTTTGGCTACAGTTTATTACAAAGAGAAAGAAACCCACCGTTTGCCCAACTTCCGTGTTGGAAACAGAACACTGCAGCTCTACGGCAAAAGTTACGGCCAAGTTGACATTTCGCTTGATTTTGTCGCATTTCAGCCGTTTGTTTAGAACTTTAAAAATACTGTACTATTGTAAATAAAAGTTACGTCATTATTTAAAGAAAACTCAAAAATAAAATGATAACACCGGATTTATTAAAAATCATAACAATCTGTGGCAGAATTTATACTTCGATGTTTTTTTGCAAATTATTTATCGACGCCATTTTATTAAACATTTTTTGACAGGCACATTTACACGTTGAAATTCAAATTCGATTCACGTTCTACGCGGAGTGCTGAATTTATAAAAATTGAATTTTTATTTCGTTGTTATAAAGAGACGATAATTCCTTTGAGAGGATCGTTTCAGCTTATACATAATTTGAAATGCTTTTATAACGTCACATATACCATTTGCATCTACTTATCTCGTGTTTTAATGATCACTACGATGGCACTCAATAGATTGTTATTTACATAATAATACCTCGCTGGATTAATGTCTAGATCATCGGGCTATATATCCCCCTTTTCTCGTTGGAAAAACGCTCTTACATATTTTCTTCACATAAAGTGGAGTAGTATGTGGGACTCGAATGAGGCTAAAGCGGCTGATGCGCCAGAACATACCAGAATACCTACTTAAAAAACCTGCGGTACCCACTCCGTCTCTTAGGGTATCATAACTGGATTGCTTGCGCATGCTACCTTGACGATGTCCTACTACCCCTTGTTCAAATCAGATTAATAAAAGATAAAGATGTTCTGACAAGGAATTCATAGTAGCAGACAAGTTTACAAATATTTTGGTTTCTTACAATTATTTCTACATACTTTGGTATAAAATTAGAAAACTTTTATCAATTGTTAATATCCGATAAGTTAAAGGAATTACGCTTAATATTTTTTTTGGATCTTGAACGAAATAGACGATATAGACACCTTTTATTGTGTGACCATTGCGGAAAAATAATAATAACCAAAAGGGAGGACACTACATATTTTAAAAATACAAGCCTAAAGAGATCTTTTTATGACTCAGTTATAAAGAAACACAGATTGATAGACAAGTTCATTCGTTTCTTCATCATAATATCGCTCAATCGGTAAGTACAAATCTTTATTTCTCACTGAACAGCACAGAATAGTTAAAGTGTAAATTATTAGATCTACATGTATGGGTAAAGCTTGGTCAGGATTTTTGTTTCGAGCTTGAAACATAGAGCCCGGAACTTGGCTTAAATTGAACCAATACGATTACGTCAAAGAGCGCTCTTCGGATAAATTGGCTAATTTTATTGGTCTAATCGAATGTTCTGCAGTGTTCCACAACGCGAAATAGCTAGAATTTGCTGAAATATTTATTTTTTAAAAGGATTTTTTGGGTTTTAATCTTAAATAGTGCTCGTAATATACTTATGCATTAACCCGTTACCGAATGCAAGTGCATGTTAAATTATTTGTGTTCAGACTCATGTACAAATTTATTAACTTTAAAAATAATTTAATTTTTTGGTAATGCGGTCTTATTTAGTAAACAGTAGTTGTTGCCCGCGTCTTCGCTCTCGTTTATTGGTCAGGTGTTAGGCGTAAAAAGTAGCTTATGTTCTTCCCTATCTCTAATAATAAGAATAAATCAATTAGTTTGGCCGTGAAAGAGCAACAGATAGATAGACAGTGTTACTTTTCCATCTTAAATATTAGCATAGATTATTTTAACAAAATATTGAACTAAAGAAATTAGGAATTTTGACACAAACCACAGGATGATCATATAAAAACGTAAAGTTCATTAGAAAAAGTGCAAATGAATCTTCACAGCGAAGATTTATGTTAACGAGTTACGAATGTGAGCGTGGTAAAAAATTCCGGTCTCTTATATCAGTCCAATGATTTATGCTTCATCTCCAAGCATTTGTGTTTCGCTGTACGAATGTACGATTATCTTTTAGAAAATATTACGTTGGAGATACAACCAGGTCACGAGATTATTTTACATAATAAATTAGCTTGTTACGTTTGAGATGATAACCGTAATGTCATAAAAATATATAATTGTTTTACAAAATTACATATAATTCAACAGTTGAGGCATTCTCATTATGAGCTGTTATTGTTACCTATAGTGTATTCCAATGACAAGAGGACTAAAAAAACAAAACTTTGATATTGAGTCACATGACACCATTGATCATATCTAAAATATTCTATGGTATTCATTATGGAATCAATATTCTATAAAATAAAATTAATATGAGTATTTAAGCGGAATAGTGTTCGATTAAAAATAAAGATTTATTAATAATTGTCTGTACTGCAAAATATGTCAGAGTTATTAGCAAATCTCATAGAATGTTTAAATCTATTTATCTCCATCTTCTGCTCCTCTGAATACTTTGACGAAGTCATCACAGAACTTAAAATTTTCACTAAATATTTACACTTCATTTTAAAATGTTTTTTTTTTTTTTAAGTTTTAGTTTAGAACGCATTCCTATTTATGATAAAAACAAAAGAGAACAACCCTCAGAGATGAAATTTAAGTTTACATTGTACTATAAACGTGAAAAGAAACAATTCAAAATTGCAGGCAATGATGTTCTATTATTAGAATATCATTGATTACAGGTCTCACATTTCATCTTCATTTAATAGTTAATTATCATGTAAATGTTTTTATCAATCATTATTTTAATTTAATTTTATAACCTATAAATTTTATTACAATCCATGTTAAATAATTATATATGAAATGATATCACAATATTATTCAACTTTATTCTAAATATTTCTAGAAAATAATACGAAAATGTAACGAATGAACGTAAAGTTATGCAAGAATATTAAAATTTCAATTTACACTTAACCCATCCACTTTCAAAAGCGAAGTACGACACATATCCACGAGAGCTCGTTCTGTTTGTATACCTACGTCACACTCCTGCTCGCTGAATGGCTCATTTTTATTTACACGTGCTTGTCACCGTCGCGCGACTTTTATACTTTATTGGCTACCAAAAACTATTTGAATTTGGAACGGTTTCAATTCTTAAATTAAATAAATAGGCGAACTAAACAATATTTATAAACATTTTTGTTGTAAACGTGTTTACAAAAAAAAAATTGGTTGGTTAGATCTAAATTTGTCGAACGAATCTAAAAAAATTAACAAGTACATAAACACACATTCAAATTTAGAATATTTTTCCTATAAAAACTTAAAATCAGCAATATGGACTCTCAAAGATCGGAGTAGATAATTTAAACAAAATCGTATATATCTTCGAAAAGCATTAGTTGAAAATAATTCTTTCTATTTTATATTATCAAAATATATACACATTTTAGGTATACAATTACGTTCAAGATCAACATAATAAAATCTGTGCGTTATTGCTCATGGCATATCTTTGTTATGTTCAGAATAAACTAACATTGAGTTATAAAAAGTAATTTATGCAAATGCTATGGATTTCTTGGTCCACTATTGGCCGAAATTTTCTCAAGCGTTCATAAAAATATATATTTTATAGTAACTATTTTCGGAATCCTTTCCTAGAATTTCACTGCATACAGAGTAGACAGCCGTTTCTGCAGGTGGATGAATAATCCAAGGACCGATGCTCGATGTAACAGTAAAATGTTTAGCGTCAAGTTTAACTGCACATAAAACTTAAGATATATTTTAAACAATTGCCATGATTCAATTGAAATTTTAATGGCAAGAAATCAAGTAGCCATTTTCTATTTTATTATATCTAGTCTCGCCTCCGACAAAGTTGTTGAACTATTTATATTCTTACAACGAGTCTCGGTAGATAAAATAATTTTATATATTTTATGCATTAAAATACAAATTCAAAGCAACTTATTGATGTATATTTCTTGAATTAATAAATTTACAATTACTGAAAGCTACTAACAACTAAACAAAGAAAATATTGAAATAACTAATTGACAGTACGAATATTGAATAAGACTTTAGTATCTCAAAGTAATAATGTTTGCATAATTTATTTTGAAAATTCATATATGTATATCATAGGTTAGTTTACCTTATATGTCGAACTACAGATTTGTATTATGGATATATATTTACGTTGACAACAATATTTTTGGAATAATGCCCTCTCTCGTATTCGCGATAGAGTCGTATATTGTATAATACATGTAAGATATCCGTCTTCCCATCTCATCTTCAGCAACACGAAGTTAGATTAATTGGACTTTCCTTTGCTCAATTGTGTGCTATCATAGTATTGTAGTGGATGGTAAACCTTATGTATAAGTTTTACCGTAGTTTGAAAAGCGGTTTTAGAGTTTCAACGCTGCAATGGCGAGAAACTGGGAAATTTATTATTACAGCAAGACCATTTAACAACTCTTTTTATTATACCTTATAATTTTAACAAAAAAATGATAAGAATATATATTTGGAAATTTATTTTAAATAGTTATATATAGTATAGAATCATATGTTTGTGAGTATTAAATAAGTGTGTTAAGATAATCAAAAAGAAAACGATAACGACTTTTGAACACGATTGTAAATGTAAGTACCAAAACATTTTATAAAGTAAAGTAACAGCTTGTTTAAGTCCAAATGTTGGGCTATGGACTTAATATCATCTTTTAAAAGAACGTTCTTTGAATACACATGTAAGTAGCATATATAAATACTTGTAATTTTCTTCACGATATTTTCTTTCACCAGCGAGAACGAGAAGAATAAGAAAAAAGTACATAATAGCACGTAAAAATTAGTGGCGATCTGTATTTAAACCCGTAATATTTGGTTACGATTAACGTGTTCTAACCACTGAGCTATCTCTGTTAAAACTTTCCATAGGAGACTCGTATATCATAAAAATGTCTTCACAATGCAGACCGTGTCGGAGCGTATTATATTTATAGTTGTGTAAGCTTATGTGTAAAAATGTTAAAGCACATGCAATACAGACTGGCAATTGGGTTATTTGTCTTAGAAATCAGCAATATTAGAAATAAGAACCAACATTGGGATCTAAGATGTTACTAAGTATTGTTAGGCTTTAGAATAAATTATAAGTGGCACGCAAACGGGGTTCCACAAAGCTCTACTACCAAGTAAACATGGTGACACCAATTAAGCATTTTGCGTCAGATACGTTTCACTGAAACGTTACAATTTCAAAGTGAAAATGTAGCTCTTATCATGCCGAAAGATTTATAATAAAATAAATAAAATTATACGATAGCTTGATATTATCAGATAAAATAAATATGCAAAGAAGAACGTTGGGCGTCTCATTATTCGCAACGAAAAGCGTTAAAAATATGGGCGCAGACGGAGAAAATGCTTGGCGATATAAATATAGCATTATAAGGTTTTATATGATATTGTTTGCTCGTCCCGGCTTCGTCCGGTTAAAATAAGAATTTTATTTACTTCCAAATCGCAGATCTACCCACCTCATCTATCTCTCTCATCAATCTAATACATTTCAATGCAAACAAAAAAAAATTCAAAGAAATCGTTGAGAATTATTTATATACATATGTATAAATATATTTCGCTTTTTTATTATTATTTATTATTAAATTAACGTTACATGATAAAACCGATCCAATTCCAAGCAGGAGTCAAATGAAACTATTTTTTTTATACAGAGTTGATATGCAAAATAACAAACACATCCAAATATCAACTCAAAGTTATCAAGAATTTATTGATAGAAAACTCTAATAATTATTTTGACAAGATAGAGACATCGGGGTCTAAGGTCTTAAAATAAGGGAAACAGATGCATAAAATCGATTTGTAGATTTCGACAAATATCGATAACAGTATATATCTGGTATGAGAACGTAATATGAATTAAAAGCAAAGTGTAAACTATCACTATAGAGGGTTCCTTTAATACGCTAGTAAACTTAATAGAAAGAGTCCACTCGAACATTTCAGACCTCGATCAAAAGGAAAGTAGATTAAATCGAACCAATAGAATTACGTTGAACACCGATGGACTGATGAATCAGGTAATTTGATTGGTTAAATTGAAACTTCGCGAGATTTTGCTCAATGGTTAGCGATTATTTTACTCAAAGAAACGCAGAAATGCAGAAAGTGTATTATAATGAGGTATGCAAAAAGTATAAAATAACGAGACTAATTTATAAATGTTCAAGATTATTAAATCAAATAGTTATAATTATAGATTTATTGATAGCATGTTCATTTGAACATAGTCTAATAAAATTTGACAGAAGTCGAAATAAATCATAACTAAAATTGATTGACGCTGAGCAATTAGACCTAACGGACCTAATATTACTTCAAGGATCGAATACACAGTATTTTGATCAAACTTTAATAGCATTAACATACATATTGTATATGTGCACCACTCCATAATATTCTCAAGCTAATTGGAACTGTTATAAAATTTATAAAGTCTATACTCTATGGATCTTGTCTACATTTAATTAAAACTTCATCTTTAGTTCGTCCCTTTCTCTCAAACAGGCTAAATCAAGAGGCTCGGTTTGACTAAATAAATAATCATAACACTTCAGTTCTAAAGTGGAAACTATGAGAGATCGATAATACTGCAGGCTGTTAATCGGCTGTTTGAAAGTTAATATAATCAAATCGATTATTATTTTAATAAAATATTTATTTACATAGAAATTATAAACATTAAGTATACATAAGTATAAGATAAGAATTATTAACATATAAGTATTAAATTAGCGTAGAATGATGGCAAGAATTATTTTAATTATAAATATTTTTATTCTGAAATAAATTTTCAAATATTTTCGATTTTTAAATAGGATTGGATAAAAGAGTCATTTTGCTTCGATTAATATTGTTTAGAATATTTATTATTACATGTCATAATATAAATTTAACGCAGGTAAAACCGCGTCACAGCTGGTGAGAAATAAAAAACATTAGTTGGAAAATAATGATATAAAAAACTCTTTATTATTTCGTTTTAAGCGACATTTTTTCCTAATGACTTTCCATTTATATAATATCAACTTTCGTTAGTAACTTCCAACTCACTTATTAATGTAACTTTACGAACGCCTTGCCTTATAAATTTTAAATACAGCACTCAACAGGCATTTAATAAAAAACGCATAATGAATGAAGAGAATTCGTGCGATATATACAATAATACGATGTACTTATAGATGTATTCTACCGTTTTATTTACAGTGGTAATAAATCACTTCTTATTTTGACCGCATTATATTACCCACAGGCTCGTAACGGTACCTCATATTAAAAACTACCCATTTTATCGGAAAGAAAATATCTTATCAGTTTCATTCCGTGCCTTATATGTACATCATCAAGAAATATTATATATTTTCTAGGTGAATATAATACAGAAGTAGGTCACGAGATTAAAATTTTTCAACTTGCGATGGATTACCTACTGTTGGCAAATAAGCTTGTTAGTTGAAAAATAAAATAGAGCGTTTATTTTTCGACAACCATTAATAGTTATTGTTTTAAAAATGGAATATGTTTTATATAGAACTTTATAAAAGTGTTTTGAAACAAAGCGAATTTAAAAGAGTCTTGTATGATAGTTTAAAAGTACGCTTTATACGGACGCTCAAAACAATAAAATAAGAAAATCTAAACAAACAGATACTCTCACATATAAACTCATAAAACGATAAAGAAAAATAAAAAACACTAAAACTGCGGCATTATATTACCAAGGCTGTGTTTTTTCAACTGAAACTATTAAATAATGCGTAATTCAACTAGAAGTATATTTTTCAAATAATCAGCACCTAAGTGAAACGTAAATACTTAATAGGAAAATATGCTCATAGAACCGTTTCTCCTTGTTACATTAAGCTGGGATAATATTGTTAGTGCATAATTAAAAAACAATCTTTTTCATAAGTTTGTATGCCTATTTTCATACAAGATGGAGGGACAAATTGGCGAAAAAGGAGTTTTTATACATAAAGAGATTATTAGATTACCTTATAATCTTTTCTTGAGTGTACTTAAAAATATCATGTTTCAGTTATGTGTTTATCAGTACCTACCAACCTACTAGGTATGTACATATTTTTATTTTACAAATTGTGTGAAATAATTGTTATAATTTATAAATAAATTAAAAACACGTCTTTCTAAGAGAATTATTGCAAATGAGATAGTGTCATTAGTTTTCCACGCTCATTACTGCCTCTTACTTGTGTATCGAATTCAATTTATCATCATATCGGTTCACAATCCAGAAAGCTATGGCGTAATACACAAAACAGATTTGACAGATTTATTTTTGAAGTCGACTAAATAAGCTGACCTACTGACTGGCTGTTTTTGAATACAGCCTACACTAAATTAAATTTCAAGGACTTGTGACGCACGCTAAGTAAGGTTTTTCAGAGGGGGGCGTTGAAAATTCGTATGAGACTATTTAGTATGCTGAGGCAACTAAGCACACCTATTCAGTTTGCCTTGGGATATAACAAACATATAAGACTAAAAACTCACCATAATACAACTCAAACGCAAAGCGGATAGATAGTGCTGTATTTTGTCCACAAAACAAGAAATCGTGATGCCTTTTTCTATATTTTGAAAAGTGCATTCGTTTTGTAGATTGAAAGAATGGTAAAGCTCTTGAATCGAGATTATTTATGATACGGAAAGGTGTAGCTGAATGTTTTCACTAATGAGACTGTTTATTTTAAATGTTAATTTAGATGTTCTTTTAAAATACACGAACAGATTTTCTAAAAGCGGGTCAAGTGTGTCCGTCTCAGGCTACGGTTTCTTTTAAACATACCGTATAACTTACCTGGATTTTGTGGAGAAGGAATGAATTGCATCTTTGAAACAAGATACAGCTAAAATATATGCTTATCTAAGTATAATAAATATCAGGCATTCCTGCTTAATAAATCATATATTCCTAAAACATTTTGGGAAATCATAAATCAACGCTACAATAAATATATTTCCTTGATTCATAGATTTAAGCAAAGGGTAAGCGACGTAAAAAAAATATGGCAGGCATTTCGTTTATAATTGAATCTTAAATTAAAACACTGTTCTATGCGTTTTATAACTAAGCCATGAACATAATGGAGGACTCATTTAGAGGTCGATAACATCATAACGTTTATATCCTTTTATGAGACCCCAGGCGCTATTATCAGGAAATATGAAAAACGACCTGGTCATGCAATGTATGCGTTGTTTTAAAGAAAATGAACTTGAAACTTGGATATCGTCCAACACTTCTGCCAATAGCATTCTTAATCAAGACTGACGTGCTAGCTTATTATAATTTATCTTGATAAATTTGAGACTATTCGTCAAGATAAAATATAAAAAACGATCAAATTTAAGTTTCACAATTCTTTTTCCATTTACCTAGTCATAAACTGTGCTAATTGAAGTTCTGAAAATGTTTACCGTATTTAAAAAATAAATATGTAAATAAAATCGATTTTCGGGCTTCACGTCTGTTCAGGTTCAATTCATGTCAATGCAGATACAACAAGGTCAAACTTCAAAAATTTGCAATGTCGCTATAAAAAAGGTTATGTTTTAGGCTTCGGTTAAAGTGAAATAGATTCGATATAAAATTAGTACATCTAAGCGTGAGAGTTCGTATATTTGTCAAACCAACAATATAAGGAATTATTTTTACTTCTTACAATGTCAATGGGTATATGTGACCTGTGGTGGTTGGAAGTGTCCAATTATCAACACTATCACCACCACTCATTTTCCTAGACGGTAGTGCCTGGAATAATCCCCTATTACTTATTCTACCGCCAAACGCCAAAACTTTGTTACAGCTTAAAGGATGAGTAAGCCAGTGTAATGATGACAGATCGATATAAAGAATGGCTAAAAGATCTTACAGTGGAAGTGTCTATAGACGATGGTGATTACTGATTACTGATTACTGATTACTGACAAGGTAAATATTCGTCAGTATAACGATAAATAAATAAAAAATATATTTTTTGTATCATAAATATGATACTAAAACTTAAAAATAATATAAATCATGCAATGAATTTATTTTTCACTGCCTTTATGAATTAAACTAAAGCGTATATAATTTAAAGTTCTCATATATGAAAATCATATAAGTAAGTCGTGCTATTTGGCATCGTTTCTCACATAAGCGGTATTTACTTACATAATGAGACGCAATTAGTGAAATCGGGTCATTATCATTTCAGTCTTTATTTAAACATTTATCTGGTTCCTTGTTGATTGGACCGCAAAACCTGACGTACAAAATAATCTGACCTACATTTTTGTCAGAATTTTGCATTCTCGCAACACACATAAAATATTTTCATGACCGAATTTCAGCCACAGCTCCGGGAACCGATCTAAATTGTCAACTGAGAAGGAGATATTGTAGTGCACAAGAGTGTGCACAAATAAAGGTACTCACTCTTTCCCTTCACTCTTATAATCCGACGTGACGGTAATCCGACACGACCGGCGAGATATTAGGCACAGGAGTAAAGGCTTTACGTGTTTTCCTCGGAGTATTATGCCAATCTTCTAACTCTCCTGTTGGAGTGCCTGAGATATATCTTGACGGATAAAATTGGATAACTTTTATTGGTTCGACCCGTGCTATGCAGCCATACAACGAAACAATTATATATACTAGCACAGTGAAACTACAATAAAGCTACACTGCAGATGAAATATATTTTACAAAAGTATTTTCCTTATCAATATTGATACTGGTTTTAAGCATTAAACTAACAAGAAGTCTAAGCACGTATCGGTAAATAACCATTAGATAGATTTCAATGAAACGTATTTTTAATGACTCTTATATTCTTTATAATCTCAAAAGAATTTCCCAAGAGTAAGCAAATAGTTACTAGCAACACTTATTTTTCTGTACATTCGAAGAGTTAATCATCGAAGTTATAAACTTTCTTTGGAATTCACTTCTTATGATTACAATTTCAGTAGTAGTACAACGAGAAATGAAAAGAATTAGTATTTCTTGTTCCTCCAAAGCGATAGTAAAACTTCGGCAACAGACAAACAACTATTTTTAAAATGTCAGTGAATTTTCTTATGTTTAAAATATCTCGGATTTGCCTTTTATCTCAGTAATATATATGTGAATTATTTATGTTTGTGATTCTATGTCGTCAAAGTTAATTGGCAACCACATATCAATCTTTACTTTGTAAATTGGGATAAAGTATGAGATAAGTATGTTATTGGTCAAAAATACATGTATCCACCTCCATACTCATGCAGTAACTAGTTGTATCCCACGCCAACTCTCCTCCCCCCGTGATTTTTTCCGGGATAAAAAGTGGATTATATCACACTCCGGCCCATAAACTATCAACATCAATCACATCGATCTGTCGCTGCGTGAAAAAAAGGGACGAACCGATAAATTACCAAACACAATCTGACTTATTTTTCCTTTACTGTATTCAATTAGTACTGAGTTTGCATTCGTTGATACCAGCGAATACAATGTATTATATTCGTTGGTACAGTATATATAAATTTAATTGTATGTGATTATTAAATGTATACGATAGATGAAAAAGGGGAACCACGGAGTTTTTTGACACTTGCGAGGAGTCTATTAGGAGTCAGTGATTTCTTATTTTTTTCTTTTTAATTTAATACTATGCAAACTGATGGTAGACATTGGCTCCGTATGAAATTTTAAGCATTCCTTACATCGTCAATGCGCCATCAAACTTTGGAACTGAGATGTTATGTTCCTTGTGCCTATAATTACACTGGGTCACTCAACCTCCAAACTGTACCAACATTTGCTGTTTAGCGGTAGCATATATAACAAGTGGCTACTCAGATGAACTTGCACAAAGCCCTACGTTGTAGGGCCTAACACACCTACCACTACCAAATTATCAAAGATTGAAAAGTTCTTGTATGAACTTATTTGAATAGAGTATATTTTGAGTTTTATCTATATTCTATTAAATTGCCTTACAATATACCGAGCACGTGGCTCGGTATCTTATTCCATAACTTTAGTGTGGCACAGTTTTGCAATTCTCGAAGAAATTAGATTCATGAGATAGATTGTCTGTCAAGTTCCTAGCGTAGCGATGAAGCTATACGTCTTCTGTTGCAATTTGCTGCTGCATGAGAATAATCGATTACCGTAATTTATCTGATATAAAATAAATTTTAATTAGTTTTAAGTGCATACGTGTTTAATTAATTCTTTGGATGTTTTATTCCACCTATCAGTATTAGCTCATTTTAATTTAAATTATACCAATAAGTATTTTTGTAATAAAATAGATAAACGAGCATTGTTTTATCTGGTTGTAAGTGGTGGTGAAATTGGTGTCGTAAGAGATATAAACAATTCCTTATAACACCACTCACTCATCCTTCAAACCGAATCGCAACATTGCTGAGCCTTGTTATTTGTTGGAAAAATACGCTTGCACAAAACCCTACCCTACCCTACCTACCACCAAGTACCACCAAGTTTTTGAATATAGATAATATTAATATCAGTTAATGTAATACAACTGCTATAGATTCCCTTTAAGATTATTCAAAATTCTTATCAACTCTTTTAAATGATATAATATTATTATATTAATAATATATTAATTTAATTTAAAAATTAATCGAATCAATAGTACTCATTGCATTAGTCCCCAAAAGAAGTACTTTGATGATGATGATGATGAATCTAATTTAAAAAATAATCGAATCAATAGTACTCATAGCTTTAGTCCCCAAAAGAAGCACTCTGATGATGGTGATGACGAATCTAATTTAAAAAATAATCGAATCAATAGTACTCATTGCATTAGTCCCCAAAAGAAGAACTCTGGTGATGATGATGACGAATCTAATTTAAAAATTAATCGAATCAATAGTACTCATAGCATTAGTCCCCAAAAGAAGCACTCTGTTGATGGTGATGACGAATCTAATTTAAAAATTAATCGAATCAATAGTACTCATTGCATTAGTCCCCAAAAGAAGAACTCTGGTGATGATGATGACGAATCTAATTTAAAAATTAATCGAATCAATAGTACTCATTGCATTAGTCCCCAAAAGAAGCACTCTGATGATGATGATGATGAATCTAATTTAAAAATTAATCGAATCAATAGTACTCATTGCATTAGTCCCCAAAAGAAGTAACAAACATAAATATATAGCACGACAAAAAAGTCATTGTTATTTATATTCAATAAATTAGTAAGTAATGCTTCTGTATTGAATAAAGGAATTTGATTTCATTTGATAGGAATGCTGGTTTCTTTAATATTTCCTAGGTTATTTTAATTATTAACAGCAAAGTTTGTCCGTGACAAAGGGATCGTTGGCTAGTGATCGTCTCACGTCCATATAGTCTCACGTACACTAACAATCTAAGATGTATTACGGGCACTTAACTTTGGCGATATGCTTCAAACCTTAGGACCTAAATTGTTAAGTCCTTTGTAACAGTAATTGCTATGTGGTCTAGTTAATTATCTTCTCCATAACTTATTTGATTATGTTAAAATAAATTGAAATAGAAACGTCTGTTTATCGAGAAGTCAATATTTTCTGTCATGAAATAAAATCATCAGTTATTTTGTTAAGGAGAATATTCTAAGTATTAAAACACTACAAACTTGTTAAAAATTTATATTTGATCATTTGTCATCTCATTTAAATCATATGCTAGAAGAAATATATCCAAATATTTGGAAATACATTAAGCGTAAAGCGCTGCTTCTTAATTTTATACTCGGATAACTTAAAATTTATAGGCAGCTTTATTATCAATCCGTTCAAAATGTAAACTTCATATAAATATAATTCAGACACTCGAATGAATATATGGAAGATTTTTACGTCTATATAAGGCCTCATATTTTAGATTAAATTTGAGAAACGAGTGTTTTGTTACTTTAAAATTCAGTTCTAAGCATCAAATTTTCAAAAGGAATACAGGCGACGTCATAATTAACAAGGCTGGGCCCGGCCTTGCATAACTAAAGGCGACCTCAAGCGTACCCTTCGTGAACCATGGACTTCTCGAGGCGAAATATCTCCGTTCTGGTTAGAATTGTCATGTACCTGTATATTGTTATTCGTGATTGGGTCGACAAATAGGATTTAACTAACAAATAGCTTTCTACAAACTTGCAGTATCGATTTCCTGTTGCTACTTTAATATTATCATTTTATCAATATTATTATATAAAGCGGAATACTTTGTTTGTTTCAATACGCTAATCTTTAAATCTTCCAGTCGGATTGGAATAAATCTTTCCGCGTTAATAACCTCTCATTTTAATGACTACGGAGTCGAGTTACGAAGGTATTAAGAACAACGTAGGTTAACTTTAAATCAAGATAATATATTGAAATGGATTTAAGATTAACACTCACCTGTAATTTTTCCGGTTAGTATCCACTTACAAAATCAGCGTGAGCTTCATGTAAAATGAGTATATACGACTTAGTAAAGACACCAGTCTTTATCGTTATCAATGTTTTAAAGTATCCAAAAAAGAACGACTTTTAATGTTGTAATTTCAATCCATATTATTTACCCAACTATCTAACTAATATTATAAATGCGAAAGTAACTCTGTCTGTTTGTCTGTTGATCTGTATGTTTATATGTATGTCTGTATGTTTGTCTGTCTATATTTTTTGATCTTTCACGGCTAATATTTGATGAAATTTGGTAAAAACTATAATAATAAAAAATAAATAAATATAATATTTTTATATTTTGAATAATTATATTAATATATTATGTTCGCACATAAACATTGTTTTCAAATATGTAGCGGCGCGTTGATAATATCAGTGGATTAAGTAGTAATCACAGTTTGCTTATTTTTAATGGCGTTCGTGTTGTTTGTGATCAATTGTTTGTGTCGGTCTGATAATTATTGTGATTTTCGTTATGTGCGAATTGTTTATGGTTACATACCCTATGACAATTACTGAAAATTTATAACAGTTAGTTAATTGTAATTGAATGTTAAGAGCGGGAAACCTCGAATAGAGTAGAGTATCATACGTGCTGACAGCTGATCATTTAAATTGTCATCGTCGCCACGTGGCAGACGCTTTTTAACCTATTCGCTCTTAATCCAAGTTAATCAACCTAATCGTTTTATATTTTGTGTAATTGTCCTGGGAAATTAAATAATAGTGTACTGAACAATTAAAACGTTTCCTTATTTCGGAAATTCCGCCATTATCACGTCCATCATGGAGGTATATATGTATATACGACATATATATTGAGCTAATATTTTTTAACTCGAATGCAAGGCAATGTTCTTTTTTTAAGCTGAAGTACACTGAAATTGTTATAATAAGAGTCGAGATGGCCCAGTGGTTAGAACGCGTGCATCTTAACCGATGATTTCGGGTTCAAATCAAGGCAGGCACCACTGAAATTTCATGTGCTTAATTTGTGTTTATAATTCGTCTCGTGCTCGGCGGTGAAGGAAAACATCGTGAGGAAACCTGCATGTGTCTAATTTCAACGAAAATTTGCCACATGTGTATTCCGCCAACCCGCATTGGAGCAGCGTGGTGGAATATGCTCCAAAACCCTTCTCCTCAAAGGAGTGGAGGCCTTTATCCCAGCAGTGGGACATTTACGGGCTGCTAATGCTAAAATGCTAATGCTAAAAAGTATAATTTGCATATATTTAAAACATTTACAACAAAATAATTTGATGACTAGTTGCTCGTTGCAACTGTATGTTGCGGTAACGATCAAACACATACATATTTATATATTTTCATTACACAAGGGACATACTCGTAACATCTTAGTTCCCAAGGTTGGTAAAGCATTAGTGATATGAGGAATGGTTAATATTTCTTACAGTACAAATGTCTATGGGCAGTGGTCACCACTGACCATCAGGTGACCATTTACTCTTCCGCTTACGTATTTGACATAAAAAAAATTGTCGAGCATATAATTATCGAAATACAAATAGTCATATTCAAGATAGACGTTATCTTACCCCCGAGACATTGTCTAGAGAAGATCGTTGTGTTTTATTAATTAAAAAAAAATTGTTATTTTTAATGCTTATTTAATTTCATTTTTTTTTTTGATAAATTATTTATTTCATATTTATTAATTATTATATACATGGATATATGTATAATATATATGTATAATATAAATATACATTCATAATATAATTAAACGTAAGTTTCGTTACTTTCGTATATCGTTTTTTATTATGGTTTAATAACATTACGTTACATTTATTACTTTAAAAAGTTGCCATTTCGTCGTCATTGTCATTTAAATATTCATTACAATTGTTGATGCAGATTACGACCATTTCAAAGTTCAATCATAAATGTTTATTACATCGTTTTATATTAAAACGTAATTTTACGTTACAACAAAGAGTGACTATAGTATTTTTTTTAATTCAATAACGTGCGTGATTTAATTTTCATTAAGCGTTTATTTATCACAAAGTATTTCATTTATTAATAAAAAATACAAAAATACAAGGTGTTATTTGTTCAATCACTATAAATGTTCCCTTCGCTATGCTAGATTTATTAAAAAAAAATTAAACGAATTATACGTAATATTAAAATTAAATACTTAATCCGTATAATAATAATAAAAAAAGGACATGACCTTATTATCTCATCTATCAAGCTTATATTATATCTAAATATAAAAATCGATTTATGAAGATCACACAAAAAAAATAATTAAAAATGTGTGCCATTCTAATAACTTCCAAATGAGAAATACAAAATCTATAAATAAGAAATTATTTTAAAGTTAATAAACTAATAAATATGAAATTTAAGAGATTATTATACAAAATATCAAATAGCGATGAAGTAAAACAAATACATATACATATAATAAAACTTTTAAAGTTACTTAAAACGTTAACGTTAAAGTTACTGATACTCCTATATAAAATATTTGACATGGGAAGTTACCGAACAGGCGTAAATTATCAAGTTTACTTTAATTAAATTTCCTGCAAAAAATACATAAAAAAACAAAAACCCCAGTAAAACTATTTGTCTTAAAAAACTTAGAAAAGAAAACATTAAATGAATAAGAAGGTACGCTAGTATTTTATGAAAGACACAATACTGAATCTGAAGACAAAAAGATCCAATATAGTGTCGCAGTGAAAGACGAATTTATATTCAAGTAGGTTATAAAGTGATTTTATGTCGTTTCTAGAGAACGGCTTCTGCACGAGACAGGAGCGGGATTTGTGACCCTTGTGCGGTCGACAGCAAAACTTCCTAACAGTTTCATTTACCTTCTGCTTGGGTAGGTATTAGGCAACAGATAAGGTCAAGTCGAGGAACGAGGTGTGTTTCTGACACTGATCTGTTTCGAATACTTATTTGAAATATGTATTTTAAATTTTCAATATATTTGTATTGCCTTACGTTGTTGGTGTTTAGCTTATAAAGCTGCAGATCTCGAGTTCTTGGGTTCAAACAGGTATATGCCAGGTATGTATATAGGCCAATAAAATGCCATTAGGTTTTTTTGTCAAGAGATTTTTAGTTGGAGGCAGGACTTTTTGCAAGCCCGTCTGGGTAGATACCTCCCACTCATCAGATATTCTACCGCCAAACAGCAATACTTAGTATTGTTGTGTTCCGGTTTGAAGAGAGAGTGAGCTAGTGTAACTACAGGCATAATTAACATAGCATCTTAGCTCCCAAGTTTGGTGGCACATTGGTGTAATATAAGGAATGGTTATTAATTCTTACAGTGTTAATGTCTATGGGCGGTGGTGACCACGTACCATCAGGTGGCCCATTTACCTTCTCGCCTAACTATTACATTAAAAAAAATAGCAGCAGCTTGGAAGATGAAAATGTGAAACACTTTACTCAGAGGCCATGTCCGATTGCGGTCCCTTCGTATAGTGAGTGGGAATATATAATGGCCGCTATACTGAAATCCGCCATCTGGACTTTATCAAATACCTATGTATGTACTTACACACAATGCTTAAGGATTAAGATTTACACGTTAAAATGTGGCAATATCAGAACAATAATAATTAATTTAATAAAAAGATTCAATTTATTTTATCATGATAATGTCGCATAAGTCGAATATATAAATTGTATTAAGAGTTTTACGGACGACCTTAATTGACGGATCACCTCGGGTGCGAAACCTAAGAAGTGCAGATTCAAGTCTATCTTCTTGCCACAACTTTGATACAAGTATAAAATATTAACTTAATATAAACATTTTACTTGACTGTTGGGCTTCGTGTTGGTTCGTCTGCCTACTTATTACAAATTCTATCACCAAACAGCAATACCTAGAGTTTTTTTTAGAGTGTTTCGCTTTGAGGGGTATGTGAGCCAATGTAATTACAGATAGATTACAAGGGCCGTTAGAGCTAGCTTATATTTCTTACAATGCCAATATATTTGGGTAGCGGGTGACCTTTTATCAATAAGTTGGACCATTTGCCAGTCCGACATTTAAGGACATAAAATAAAAAAAAATCATTTGCTTAATCCTATATTTCAAACTTTAGAGATGATGGCATCTGTATTCAGATTTTTCTACTTATAATTTGTTAACAAGTAGCACGTAGGCGCCCAGCTATTATGGCATATAGTAACTATTCTCAATTATATTTATCTTAGTGATTTATTTACCTTAATTCTATAATTCATTATTAATAATTTCGTTAATCATTATAGTAATAAATTAAGCTGTGAACAATAATTTAACCATACTAGTTCGTAAACTGACTTCCAATTATTTTTGTATGAAGAAGGTAGGATGCGCCAAAGGAGCACATTCGGTTGTTTTAATAATTCCTGGCACAACGTTACGCTATCCGAATATTATAAATTGAAGTGTACCAATTATTGGACTGTCTTTTATTTTTAGTAAACCCATAAAACCCACAAGTGTTAACAAATTATAATATAAGCTTAATTAATAAGAAATCCTAGATTTTATTCATAAGAAATTCGATTTGATTTCGTCCTAAACAATGAATGAAAACATCGTGAGTAATCTTTTATATGTATGATAAAATTCTGAAATGTTTATCCATCAACCCCATTTTAAGCGACGTGTCGGAATAAAGCAGAGCTTGTCCTTGAGATAAGCCTTTACAACATGGAATAAATTTAATTGATTTAAATAGTTTTGTTTATTTTTGTAAATGCTTTTGCAGACTAACGTAAATAAAAACAACAGGTATTTTTTAATCGATATTCAATCATCGAAATCAGTTGTCTTATTTCTCATGTTAGGTGTGATATTCTAATAAACATGATTTTTTAATTCTCTATCAAACGGTATAATATAATTCTAAAGAAATATGAGAAACTTGCAGACTTACTAATGAAAAATGAAGTTTAAATCATCCTCTTTGGTCAAGCCTTTTTAAAGTTGACCGTGAGCTTATACCATAAAACCATCTGTCTTTGAGTTAAAACAGCAGCTGTTGTACTAAAACAGTTGGAATAACAAAGGAAATTAATGAATGTTATCGTAGTAAGTAATTGCGATTTATAATAATATATTGTAATGAAGTCGTATTTCAAAGAAGATAAAATAATTCAAACGTCTAATTGAGATGGAAGACCTTGGTGCTTTACAACCAATGCAAAAATAATGTCCAAATTTGTAAAAAAATATATATCTCAACATATATAAATAATGTATGCAGATAAATTGAGATCCTCTTCCTTTTTGAAGTCAGTTAATAAATTATTTATAATAAGCTACGTATTTCTTATCTCTACGCATTGATATACAAAAAACGTTTTTATACATATATATCAATGTCTCTACATAGTATAAAACAACGTCGCTTCCTACCAACTGTACGCTTAGATCTTTTAAGCTACGTAACGGATTTTAATGTGGTTTTCATCACTAAGCAGAGTGATTTAAAAGGAAGCTTTATATGTTTGAAACATGTTTATTATGGAACAGTCGAGACTTTCAACTTTACTAAAAATAAATCATTTTTTTAATATTTGTTTTTCAGTTTAAAAGTTGGATATATACCCTTATTATATCTCCCCAAGTAGTTAATATATATATATGAAGACTTATTTCGGTGATACACGAAAATACAGTACAGGCTTTGTTAAAAGTCCACTCATTACATATTTTGTTATGAAACAGCAATAATTGGTATTTTTGCGTTCCAGTTCGAAGAATAAGTGAGCCAGTGTAACTACAGACATAGAGAACATAACTTGACAAAATTTACTAAAGGGTGGTTAATATTTCTTACAACGCCAATATCTACAAAAATATTAAATTCTGCAAATTCAACATCAATTAGATTCTGCGTATATAATTATTGAAATTACTTTCATATTATATTTATATATAAATGTTGATTAATTTATTGCAAACTCGTAACCACACTCATAGTATATACCTACTTCATGTCATTTATTTGGATTAGAAATGGATAAAATGCTTGAATTATTATACAGTGTTTTAAGCGGTTTCATTAAGCGGTCAATTCTGTGCCGCAATTATGTGGTTAGCAGAATATATCGTACATATTTATCTATTATAGCATGTATAGTCCCATATATATATATATATAATTACTAAAGGTCAGTGTAGATTTAAGTCAACGGGCGATTTAAGTCAGTCGGAATATTTAAAATGGACTTATTGTCAGCTAAGACGACCAAGCGGTTAAAACACGAATGAACCTTAACTGAGAACTGCGTGCTAAAACTCTGAAAAAACATCAGTCAATTTTCATAAATTTGTATTTATAATAGTTTACCTCGTGCTCGCACGGAAAACTGCATTATTCGGACGAAAGTACTTCATTAGTGTATCCACAACCAGCATTCGAGCAGCGTGGTGGAATGTCCCCCAAACCTTATCCTCAAAATGAGACCTGTTACTTTTGTTACAAATCGATTTGAATTGTCTGAAAATATATTTTTTGTGTATTCACCTGTTAGGATCTATACGTCAACTTTTCTACCTGAATAACGAGATTCTCCTACCGATTCAGGCGAAAAATGAGCAAAAGAGAACTTAAATGCTTGCAAAACGATCTTGTTTAACTATTATACTTCAATTTCATTTATTTTAGTACATTTATTACAGGAAAGCTTCCTTTTAAATAAAATCAAATTAAAGTTTTCATTTGTGCCAACATAAATCCGGCAAGATTTCCCTATTTCTATTATAACCACATGAGATAGTTGAAGTTTGATGTCCTAAAATGACGTCACCATTTTGGCTTGTCCAATAACGCGGTATCATATAAACTCTTTTCCAAACAAAAACTACTTCCTCAATTTTGTAACCTTGACTTATACAAACATCTAATTTTGATAATCGAATCTCAATAGATGTTGATTTATATCACTGAAGCTTAGCCCCATTCAGTAAGAATAAATAAGCCCGAGTAGAGTTGGTTATAATTTTTCTTGTGCCAAGTTTTATTGACTCTCGCCGATGCGGCAAAACAGAATAGCGAATAATCATATAAGCAGGGCTTAGAATTGATTGTGTATTTTAATTGGAATATTGAAATAAAAGTTAAGTACTTTCCTCTTTTGATATGGTAGTCTTAGAAAACTTCATGTATTTCAATTGACAATTAATTAACATAAGTATGTATGTATGTGGTTCAGAGAGGTTCTCCTCGATATAATCTACATTCAGAAATGTGGTAACTACAAATTTGAAAATTATTTATAGGAGACTATATGTAGGCAGATATAAATAATAAATATTTTATTGGTTGGCAGATTGGCAATTGGGCCACCTGATGGTATGTGGACATCATCGCTCATAGACACTCTAAAAAATATTATCCACCTAAAGCCAATGCGCCACCAACACAAATAAGATCTTGGGAACTAAGATTGTTTTGCCTAGGTGACATTGGCGAAATAGTCTGTGCCCTGTCGGCAAAATTAAAAGCTATTAAACTAAGAATTGAATTGAAGATGCGTCCTTTGCTTATAGTTATTCTGGTTCACCCACTCTAACGGAAACACAACAGTACAGTACTGTTGTGAACAGTAGTGTTGCTAATTGGCGGTATAATAAACGGTTTTAGATAGGTACCCAGACGGTCTTTACCACCAAGTACTCCTACCACTAACTCAAATGTATGCTATCCAATAGGATTGCGTAAGTCACATATTCGGTCATTACAATGTGAACCAACTTCTATTATAAGTTTACAAATTATTTGGAGGCAGAAAATTACTTAACCATATAGATTTAACTTTACTTCAAGGACTTTGTGTTAGCCCGCATGGGTAGGCTCTAACCACGCATAAGTTATTCTACATTGCTTAACATTTGTCTAAACAAATTTTTTTTTTTATGTCCCGCATTTTACAGATTGAGTGAGCCTATAACGAACATAAAGACATAAATACGAGAAGTAAAGAATTAATTCTAAGATCTCGCTTCCGTCCCCACAAAGTAAATTCATCCTTCCTTTGGCAAGGCGTTCGTTTGTATAATAAAATTCCTCAAATACTATTAGCTTTGCCAATTCATAATTTTATATCCCACGTTAAAAAAATCTGTGATTATAATATTCTCTGGGTAATAAAAAATCATGGAGGAGAAATAATAATTCGATTGAATTTATTAATCTTATCAATATTTAAATTGTCGCAAAAGAGGAACTACCGAGATTTTTGCCGACTTTTACTGGTAGAATCTGCATCCCGAACAGGTAGTAACTTTGATTTTAATTCAACTTGTAGCTTCGATTCTAAAATGCTCGCAATAGCATACTTGAATAAAATTTTTCTTTATCGTTATTTTTCATGACATCATATGATAGGTTTAGCGTATATCCCTACAGTGGCGAAATGTATGACAATTTGTGAATTTCTTATGAGTGAAAATAATATTCGCTTAAATAATGAAGAGAAGAATGTTTCATAAAATCACAAAAAGGATGTACCATTTCTTTATTTTTGCATTCAAAATCCTTCATTTTTCTAATTAACTAACGTTTTTTTTGTATATATGTAATTATAAAAGCAGTAACTGTAAAGTACTAAACGTGCTACGGAAGACTTGAAAGGCATAGCCTTTAGTGTACTTCAAAACGTTTCTTGTATTAACGGGGTAGCGTGAACTCTGAAGTGTTCTTAGTAGCCCTGCGGTTATATTCAGTTACATTTAAGGTAGTTCGAAATGTGTTTTCACTATAAACACATCATCATAACAACATCATTACGATAAACAATATCGTATCCAATTAATGATAAATCATTTTTTTTTTAATTTATTATCTTAAAAAAGTTTTTAAGATGATTTGTAAAATTTTTCAATTAGGATATTTTATTGTCAACAATTAGTGTTCCGTTTTTATTGAAATCAGACTACGAGATCTGTTTTGACGAGAATAATATTGTTTTCTCCCCTTTTCTCTATTAAGCTAATGGTTCCCAATCAAAGTAATGTTTTTTGACTAAACTGTGAAAATAATATGGCATTGTGACTGTAATTGCGAAAACGGTTACATTACTTTTAATTTATCACTAAGCTTCTTAAATGTTTCTTGTAATAGCAATGTTTGCTTTATTTTCTACATTTCTATGGCATCATTGTTCAGCGATGTTTGACACGATGTTTTTCCGCAACACTTGATAAATTGCTAAGGGCACTCTCGAATTAGAACCCATAATACTCCTGTTCCATATAATATATTTTTTGAAATATATTCAAACAAAAAAATATAATTTCGACGAAGAATTTTTTTATTTAAATTATAATATTAAATAATTAATGTTAAAAGTTTCATCACTTAAATTCCCTAAAATTTTATTTAGTTCATTCGTACCATTCGAAAAGCTTATTTGAATTGGAAAACTTTTGTAATTAGTTACTGCCAAATATCGATTTTAATGATTAATTGGTATGTTTTTGAATTCGAAGTAAACTAAAAGTTTATTGACTTCTCGAGTGAGAACAAGTCTTCGTACTTTATCGAATGGACGTCAGATATAATGTTTGTATTGAATACAATAGAACATAACTCACCTATATATCTGCTGGCGCTCTTTGCCATAGTTTCAGTGAGTTGACAGCAAAAGGAAAGGGAAACGAAACTCAGGAACAATCCTTGGTAAGTTTCTTTAATCATCGCTTCACTTTTGTTTGAACTATCCGAGCAATTGACTAAACTTCATAACTGCGTGTTAAGTTTGTAATATAATTTAAGGCACGTCACATGTTATGAATTAATTCGTTATCAGTTCCGGTACTTTCACTCGGTGTAACGTCGAATGGTTTGCAAGGTCGAGTGGTTTCGGCGCCCAAGCACCGACTGAGCGTTTCTGCCCTTACCGCGGGTGAGTCGTACCGCTGCGCAGTGCAGACTAGGTCTGACTCCAAGTTACTGTTTCATATTAACAGCGTTTTTAGGACCGTATTTGCTGCTAGTTAGCCTTCGTTTGCATGGATGACTTTTAGCTAATGTTGTCGTAGATATTAATGAACTCGCTGTTTAATTGAATGCATATCATTAACGCGCAAGAGAAAAGACTTACGGAAAATTGTTTAGTGTTTTTTTTTATTTATTTAAATTGGATGCAATTATGCAAACGCCTGAAAGGTTTGTTCACTCCAAAGCTTGCTTTTTTGTTCATTCATTATTATTCTAAAAACTATAGTAGATTCCATATTCAAAATTTTTAGGATCTTAATTTTGGTAGATGTTTTAAATAATAGCTAGATAGATCACTTTGGCTGAAAATATATACACACAATATTTATATCATTCTTATTTTGTAATAAATCAAGTAATATCAAGTCAATAAAACCTTATTTAAACATAAACCTTTATTTAATTCATGACCTAAAACGAATAAATCGTAGTATTGGATTTGGATTGTATTTAAACTCAATCGGTTGGGTAGAACTGGTATAAAATTGAATTACGATGTTTCAACTAAGTTGAATAAAAGGTTGTAAAATTAATAAGAACTGTTAAAAGTATTTTAACAGTTCTTATTAATTTTACATTATTTGGTGGTAGGGCTTTGTGCAAGCCCGTCTGGGTAGGTACCACCCACTCATCAGATATTCTACCGCCAAATAACAGTACTCTGTAGTGTTGTGTTCCGGCTAGAAGGGTGAGTGAGCCAGTGTAATCACAGGTAGAAGGGACATAACATCTTAGTTCCCGAGGTTGGTGGCGCATAGGTGATGTAAGGAATGGTTAATATTTCTTACAGCGCCTTTGTCTATGGACGGTGGTGACCACATACCATCAGGTGGCCCATATGCTCGTCCGCCAACCAATACCATAAAAAAAAAAAATTATCTGCCTATATTATAATGATCAATTTGTTTATAAAATCTTCTTAACTGATACATATAATAATTAGTATATAATACAATATTTATTTATGTAAGAATTATTATCATTAATTTGTCTATTTAACATTATGAAATCTAAACAAGTTTAGATAAAAAATATATTTGAATTTAAATTTTCAAAATGCGAATTATTCAAATATCATACAAAATTGACGCCCGTAGGTGTATTGTTGAAGGAATACACGTGCATTTGTAAAATAACATTTTTCGGAGCTGTTACACACAAGCCTCGCAAATTCTCTTTCAAGTTTAAACCCGTTCTATTGCTGCTACTTGTATCAGTCAAGCTCGCTTCGCCCGCTGAATTTATGTATGACCTGTCTCGAAATATACGAGGTTAGTAGGAAAAAAATACTAAGTCTCGTTCGTACACTGAACTTTTCTCGATAAATATAGCAAGCGCTTCGAATTTTTTAGACTACAGTTTGTATACACAGAAGAGGAAATGTTTTTTAATAAATTACATAATTTGAGCCGAAGTCGCCTAGGGGTTAGAATTCCGGCATACATATATGCTGAAGAATAATTGGGGATCAAATGGCGAATGAAACTAAGGATATGCATATGTATTCCACTATTCAGAAGTACAAATTATTTGATCGTTTTTTTTAGACGGTATGTTGCTGTTGAGCCTAAGAGCGCCTACAGCGTCACAGAGCGGGGAGGCTAGTTAAAATACTTAAGCCAAATGTTGGGAGTCCACTCAAAGACTAAGAGTACGCGCTTCTTAAGGGTGCCGGATATAAAAGTCTCGTAAGATAATTTTATTTACTACACCTTGAATCCATTCGATCAGTAGTTTATTGAGGAAACAATTTTGTTTTTTTTTGTCTTACACATTGTATTTTAAACAAAAGTCGGAATGCTTATAGGAATATACATGTATAGTGTAGGTATTACATATATATAAATAGGAATTATTTTGATTTCAAAAGTTACATAATTTGCGTGTTCTATTAAAGCTGGAATATATCGGCCTAAGCAAAGGAATAAAATATTACTATATGAATATAATATACTTTTTAATAGATTAAATTAAAGCGCCTTATCAAATTGGACATATAATTAAAGGATCTCCTTTGTGATTTGTTGTTGCAAAAATAATATCGTCCCATTTAATTTTTTATGAATTTCGTTATTTGAATATCATTGTTTATTAAATAATAAAATTCTTCATACTCGTATCTGTTATTTTGTAGTTCATTTAAATCCGTTCTATCGTCCCTACTTGTATCCGTTCAGCTCGCTTATTATCGAACCAGAACTTTTTGTAGGTCTTAATGCTATCAGGGATAGTTTAAATTAAAGAACAATCATGCAAAGATTTAATTTCTTCTTTATTGGGCGAGTACTTTACCTGACTTACGCAAAACACCCCATCAGTTATAACACTAGCATATAGAGGATAAACATAAAAATATTAATTTTGATTTGAGAGGATAAGATAATTTTAAGAGGTGAATACATAAATAATTCCATTGCCAAATTTGGATAACAATAACAGAAAACCAATATCTAAGCTTTCAATGAATCCAATCAACCGGCGTTATTATAAAAATGCCATTAAATTTTGGGTTATTTGTCCATTATTCCTGATAACAGTCCAATAAATAAAATAGCGCATCAGTGCAGAAAGTTATTAATGTTTTCAGCCATGATATCGATCATGATATTTTAAAGAGTCAGCAATTCAGCGTTCACGTTACACATTTTGATAAAATAAGCAATAATTATAATAAGTAGCTTTATTTCACACACAAAATATGATAAGGAATTATTTATGGCTAAGTATATAAAAAAGCATGGAAATCATTTGGAATAATGGCAATTCGAGACTATTTCGTGGATATGTTTACCCGAGTATATGGAATACCCGAACTAGAAATTTAAGAAGAAAAATAATGTAGGCTTACTTATTCAACGTAAGATAATATTTATCGATACTTTTTTACGGTAAGAAGTGAATCTCTTTTTTAACTTGTTCACTCTTTACATTAGTTTGTAACAAAGTTGTAGCTTCATTATAATATTTGTATTTGTTAAAAGGTTTTATATTGACATTTAATAATCGTGCCGTATTTTTATGTAAAATTCTATGGATAAAATGTTTATGCCCAAAGTCGTGTGATTCATCATTCACTCTTTGGAGCTTATTCTACAAGAATTGGAGGTGGTGAACGTTATACATACAAGTTAAATAACGTGTCGATTTCACCTTTCACGTAAAACGCAATGAAAAAAATAATTAAAATCTTCATTATAAAATACACAAATGCACTTTTCTACATAAAATCAGACTGTTCTTTATGGAATATTCTTCAAAGCGCTACGCTTTATTTAGCTAATTGGAACACTGCACGAAGCATTGAGATATTAATGCATGTTTACATATAAAATAAATTGCTACGTATTCGGCTGTTAGTAATTAGTTATACCATCAGTTATTTAAACTAATCTCTCTGTTGATACCGCTTTGTAATTAACTCCGAATCGAAAATGCTTGTTTAAAATATTTAAACTGTGATTAGAGGATTCAATTTGTATTTAGTTGATTATAAGCACTGTCTATGCTATCTTGAATATCTACAATAAAGACTATAAAGTGTTTTTATATAAAATTTAGTCATAAAAAACCAATTATATTTTTTAATTAAATAGATTCTGTGACATCACACATAGTCGATAGTCGTATACAATATCGATCAAATGATAAACATTAATGAATAAAATACATTTAAAGTTATTATTATTATAAAATTTTGAAATTATTATTATTTACTGTTTTTTTTATTTAAATTTGTTAATGTGATAAATTTTATTTGGGCACACATTTCATAATATCTACATGTGTAAAATATACGTAGCAATTTATTTCAGTAAAAACGAGGTAAAATGTTTGTGGAGTTGCACAGTTTATATTAAGCCTAAATATTATTATTACACGAGTAAGTGTAGCGACTGTTCATTGTCCTTAATAAATAAGTAAAAAGAAAAACAAAAATGACGTTGAAGCAGCGTGTGCTCCAAACCTTCTTCTTAAAGTAAAAACAACCTCTAATCTAGCAGTGGGATATAAACAGGCTGTTACTTTTACTGTTTTGGTTTTTACTCTTGCAAATCCTTTGAATATTAAAAACAACCACAGATTTAGAAATAAAAAAATATACAAGTTTGTAAGAATTACAATCAACTATAAATATAGTTAATTTCTTCACGGGATTCAATATCATTGCTTCCATGCTTTCGTTACATATATTCTGATGACTCTACATTTACAAGATCATTTTAATAACGAGTTTATGTTTAATTAGTGAATAATAATTGAATAATTCAAATTTCATTCGTAGATTTATTTAGATTTTGTATAATTATATTTTCTTACAAAATATATAATAAAATATATATTCTCTTGAACTGTCTCGTTGGTCTTGTGCAAACTTTCAGCTCGTAAAATCCAGCCACAATATAAATATAGATTTCCTGAATCTCAATGACCTATAAACATTTGTTTTTCACGTTTATTTTTAATTCAAATAAAGCGTACAATTTAAATTGTAATTTATAATTAATGTTACGAATTATCTCATTAATTCTCTTTTATTGCAGAAAATACCTGCTGTTATGTAATTCATTAATACCTGTGCTTTTCTCTTATAAGAGTTCTGTCTATGTGTGCAGTTATATAAATTACAGACAAAATTCGATATTACTACTAATATTTAAATGATTGGATATTCAATCCGAATAGTATTACTTTTAAAGAATAAAATCAGTGTACGAAGTTTATACTATTTCAAATGGATGCAACTAGAAACTAGAACCATTAACAAATGATTTACTGGTGAAATTGATGTTATATCCCGCGTGTTAGAGGAGGGTTGTCGAAGGCTATGGGTAAACAATATAACATATAATTCTTCAAGCTTACTTCATACCAAAGTTCCGTCAAATTTGTTTTAGTAGTTTAGCCGTGAAAGCGTAACAGACAGACAGACAGAGAGAGTTATTTTCGCATAATACTAGCGGAGCCTACGGCTTTACCCGCGTGGAATTCATAAAACATTACATATAGCAGAAAAACCTTCACCAATAACTACCCCTTCACCAAGACTCAAACTACATCTCTATATCAAATTTCATCTAAATCAATTCAGCGATTTAAGCGTGAGAAGTTAACAAACTGAGTCACTTTAATGATATTAGTAGAGATTGAGCATGTTTCAACTCATATATCTGATTACTTGAAATTATTAACAACTACGTTAATTTGTACAAACTACGAGATCAAAATTGTGTTTTCATATTTAGTTAGAGCGAGATAATATTCACTTTGTTCTCTTGATACGTAACACAGAAAAGCGAACTTAGCATATTTACTTTAACAACAATGCTTAGTTGGGTCGGATTGAAAACAGATGCCGTAACTTAACTTTCATATGCCAATTATAACTTTCAAGCAGTCACTTCACATGTGTATTGTAGACATTGTGAAAATTTATAAAAGGCTCGGAAAAACTCAAATAAAAGTCACAGAGACTGCCAATTTCAAAGCCTGTGCTTCGTTTTCGTACGGAAAAGTTAAAGGAACTGTATAGAATAATGATTCCTAACTACTGGCATGAGAGAGCGATTTAAAATGAATTTATAGAAGAAAATATTAATAGTTAAAACGTATCGTAAAAGTTGTATAAATTAAAAGAATATATTTTTTTGTTATGTATATTAAATAGTTATCCGCTCCGGCTTCACATGGGTCTATAGACAACTTTGAGAATTAAAGAACAAATATAAGATTTTTTTTTTTTCGGCAGGTAATTTAAAATTCTCGACTTTAGTCTTCTATAATTTTCATGTATTGTAAGTCATGCCATGATATAAAGGAAGGGGACGACCAAAGAAACGATGGATGGATTGTGTGACAGACGATATGACAATAAATAATGTTACTTGTGAGATGACGTCAGACAGAGACCCCAAATAAAATTTGGATAAGGGCAGGAGGATAATGGTGATATACAAGTAGTGTCACCTATACGGGATGTAATACGGGAACATAATTTTAAATGTTAAATAAACAATAGAAGTTCATCGATGAAGGATCAGAGATGTTATTTCAACACCCTGGACTTTAAAGAACAAAATAAAAAGACTAAACAAAAAGACAATGAAGTAGTTAAGAAACAAGGAACATTAACAGGCTTTGCACTGCCCCCACCAATACCTACCCCTGCCTATAAAACAACAAACATTTGGCAATCCAGAAAGGCTACTTCAAAGCTGAGATAACTTCAGGACTGAATCTAGTACTCGCCCCTACGCCCGGTGACGCTATAAAGGCTAGCAACTGTAAAACGACACACAGACACAGGCCGACAGTAGAGTAGTTTTAGGGTAGACTTAATTTTGTAAAATATTTAATTATAATATTTTTAAGTGTTTCTTTTTTTAATTTTGACTTATACATAGGTGATTTTGCTCTTGAATCATTTTACTTATTGATAAAAATTGCATTAAAATCCGCTGCGTAACTTAAAAGATCTAAGCATTTACGTCAATGTCAACATCAGGGATGGCGTTAACCATCTCGGTGCCCCGGGCTAGTCATGCATTCAGTGCCCTTTCATATTCGACCAGGGTTAAACTGGGCCGCAAGGGCTCGGCTTGTTCCAGGGCCTTCTTTGACAGTAGAAAATATCTCACCCTCTGAAATTTCAAACCCTGGGCTGTCACTCCATCGCGCGCCCCCCGAAAGCGGGCCTTAGTCAACTTATATGCCAAAATTATACTGTAATTACGCGATTTTTAGCATCTCCGTTGGTTCTTTATTGTAACTATAGTATTTTTTTTAGGTTTTGTTGTCTCTTCTGTTTTTTTTCAAAACAATATAATGCGGTCTATAAACAAGTCTCATTTGTGCTAACAATGGAATGATTTCGACCAATGGGTGGCTAAAATAGATCAATAAATTACATATATTAAAATATAGAACTAAGCGTCTAACGAGTTTAGCGCGTTTATAAAATCGAACTTTTCAGATTCATATATTAGTATAGATAAAAATATTCACTAACATTTTATGTCTAGTGAGACATAAAATGTTAGTGAATAGCAATACCAGCCGTCCATTTCCATTTGAATTATTTTTCTTTAATTGCAGCCTTCATTTTCAACGTGTTTATTTTTTATCTGTGCAATAAATTTATTTTTATACAACTTTATTTCCTTAGTAGCCTGGACAATAAAAATTAAAAAATAAAACAAACACTTGGAATTAATGAACAAGAAGATTTTTCCGCTCTTTGGGCAATAACAGTTGGTTGAACACAAACGTAGCTTCAGTAGGCGTAAATGCGTCCATTATTTCACAACACGCATACACGCACGACGGTTTGAGGCAGATGAGAGGGTTAAACTATATTCATAAGAATATGTTTGTTTTTAACTTTAAATTTGGAAAATAGAGTAATATATCCGATTTTAGACGACACTCTGTTTTTTGTCATCGTCGAAGGTCACATATCTGTAAATGTTACATTCTCATGGAATATTCTTAAAAATTTTATACCATCTTGTATTTTTTTCTGCATTAATAGCATAATAAAAGAAAGTTAACAATTTCATTATACTTGTGTTCATATACGTCAGTTTCTTTGAAATTATATGTATTTATTTTCTCCTTATTGTGTACTGAGATCCCACAGACAAACGGTCAACCCTCACTTTTCAGCCTTTTAAGAAATTGCAACAACGCTCAAAGCATCTTTGGGAAAAGGTGCAATTCGTATTGATATTTCCTATGATTATGAGTATATGAGTGTCCAGAAATTAGACGCAGCTGTTTTCCCGAAGATAATATTGTTTTTTATGAACTATCTTTGATTGAGTTATCGTTGAATACGTTTCATTTTCAGGTCTGATTGGAAATATCCAATCAGACCTAAATAGGATAGGATATATATATCCTTAGGATAAATATATCCACTGTTGTTTTTATCTGCCAATTTTCATTTCATTGCAATGGGGTAGCAAATGCAATCATTACTGTACTTCATCACTTAAAACTGTTTTTTAGAATTCAAAAAAAAGAAGCATCATTCACGATTAATGTGCAAATGGTTTGTTTATAATATCATATATAAAACAGAAATTCTATGGCATATCTATAGACAGTGGTAGGGGTGACTATTCCTAACATGGCTTTATTAGAACCTCAGGTTTTTTTTCATATAATAATAAAAATATATATTAATGTGTATGTAACATTTAACAGTAACTTCTTATGCTTATATAAAATGAAAGAAGTTTTAAAAAAAGTGTCAGCCTCAAGGACTTCATTGAACCTTTATATTTTACCTAAATAAAACTGCGGTTCAAATAATATAGTATGCCTTTCGCTGGAGAACAATCTTAGACTACCGACGTCACTTCATTATTCAGCGAGAATCGAATATTCAGTTCTGTGACATACTTTAAATTTGCAAAGCCTTTGAATAACATACCGTTTTTAAATAAAACAGAGTATTTTTTTAAATGTTTGTAATGACTATCGTTTGTATGTAAACGACATATAATATTTTTATTTATCTCGTTTGACTACGAATATGTTGAGATATTAGTCGAAATTTTAAGGTATACATATATTGCTAAAACGAACTTGAAATAGATTTTGTTTTAGAATTGTGTTTTTTAGTTGCAAGTGGCTAGTTTGTATTCTAAACAGTATGTATTTAAGTATTTTAATAAATTATTAATATAACCTGGTGACCTTGAAACTTTACTTCAGATACATTGCTTTCGATATTATTTCGAGCTCTTAGTTCTTGAAAAAATCTGATAAATCTGCCTCGTATTAAGCCTCAGACGAGGATCTAGAACCTATAGGAGTCCTACATGCTTAGAAAGCATAAGGTTGAAAATACGAAATCATAATAGGATCACAGTGATACTACCATTTGCAGTATGAGGCATCTGCGACTATATGACTATTGACGAAGCTATATGGTTTTCTGGGCCTGCGGTGACGTTCTGAATAACCTAAAGTGCTGTTTCTGGTAAAGAGAACGTTCGTTATTTTGCGTTGTCACCAGTTTTTCGTGATGGAGGCGACGTTACTTGCAAGTTTAGTCGGCTTTGATATTGATGTTGAGGGTTCCTGTTACGTTGGCAGAATTTTATTTAAAAACTAGATGAATACAATTGCTCAAATTTCATGTACTATCTAGGTAGTATTAACAATAAATATATTTATTTGTATTATATCGTTCTAGCCAGAGATAATTAGTCAGAGATGGTCGTAGATGGTTAGGATCACTTTAAAGTTTTCTCCAATGGTTCGATAGTTCTGTGGAGTCCAAAGGCGTATTCGAATTGAAAATGTTGAATAACATTGAACCGTTGGGATCATTTATCGGGTGATAAAAGTAGGTCACAAGATGTGGTGTAGTAGTCACAGAGTAGCTCTATTACATCCATTAGAAAATGCGGTACGACAATCCGATTTTGCTTATAAATAAATAAATATTGGACAACAACACATACATTACTCTGATCCCAATGTAAATAGCTAAAGCACTTGTGATATTGAAAATCAGAAGTAACAACGCTCCTACAAACACACAGACCCAAGACAACATAGAAAACTAATGAACTTACGGGCAAGTGGGCCACCTGATGGTAAGATTTACATCGGCGCTGTAACAAATATTAACCACTCCTAACATCGCCAAAACACCACAAATCTTGGGAACTACGATATCATGTCCCTTGTATCTGTGGTTACACTGAATCAATCTCCCTTATTTCAATTATATAAGGCACTGACGAAAATTTTGTAATAAGTAGGTCCCGGCCAACACTTTACTTCACCGACGAGCACGAGATGAATTATAAACACAAATTAAGCACATGAAAATTCAGTGGTGCTTGCCTGGGTTTGAACCCGAAATTATCGGTTAAGATGCACTCGTTCTAACCACTGTACGCGTTCTAACCACTATTTGTTATATAATAATAGCATTAAATAATCGTTACGTGAAAACAGCCGGTCTTTGCGCATTGATTGAGTTAACTAAATATCTAGTAGCGTGAACTGATGCTGAATGTATGTACATACCTACTACTACGAATAATAAAATTGAACGATCAGTTATGTTAATTTGTTACGTGTAATATAGTGTTGAAATAAATGATGTATTTAATATAACATTGAAGCTGAAATTCTGTGGTCTTTCCTCTGGGAAACCGGATTTAGTACCGACGGTGAAAATATTATGTACGTCATGTAACGGCTTAGAAAACAGATAAATAGGTTTCGGTAAGTTGATTTAAAAAGACAGATCTACGTTCGTTTGTTTGTGAATTAAAAACTGAAATTTATTTAAGCAAAGCACATTTGAAATATTATATTACAAACATTAACTTATGTTTATCTAAGTTTGAAATTCTATTCTTGACTTAATACATAATGACTTCATTTAATAAATTTATACTTAGAACAAGCATTTCTTGCGACTTCGTGCGCGTTTGAATTTAACAAAAAAAAATTTTTGTAGCGTAAGTTACTCCTTATTACATTTGCCACAAAATCGGTCCAGCCGTTCCAGAGATTAGCCAGGACTAAACAGACAGACAGACTGACAAAAATTAAATGTTATTTTGGTACATGTACCGTGTATACATACATATGCATTTAGTATATAGCGATTGTTTTAATATTACAAACAGACACTCCAATTTTATCTGTATAGATTGGTTTCAGAGTGAAATGAGTCTCCTATTATAGTGATAAAATTTTAATAGACAATTTTCATTGCTTGTACGTTTGATCTCTACTTGACTCAATACAAAAGTTAGTCCAAGCAAAACAATGCTACGTGTGCTTCCTATTTTAGTAGTCAAACAGGAACACTGAAACAAACTCGTGCCAGCAAATGCGACGATAAAATATAACCATATGCATATGTATGGACAATAACACTATACGGAACTAGAGCTACCATCTTTAGTATAATTAAATGAGGAATCCGGCTAATCTTAGATTATGGTAAGACTAGGAATGGAAAACTATTATATTAACGTACATTACCAGTAATGTAAACATATTCTATATTTAATAAAAATATTAGTTTTGTGATAGACATCCTTAAAGTTAAGTTTCAATATTCGATATTCAAATCGTGACTTACAAATATATTTTTTTATTTTTAATTCTAATATTAATTCTCTTCTATATGACGTGACAATGACAATGACGTGACAATCCAAAACTACGGTCATGTCGTCAGCAAGTTTCGTGTATGAATTGTCATACTATGTATTTTACAAACAGCAACCAAACTAATTACTTGGTAACATCAAATAACTGTTTATTAAAATGTCGTATTTCATTAAATCAGATTTTGATCGATAGGTTTAAATTTAATTCAACACTGCAACATGGCAATACTTTTATTTGATTTGATATAAAAGTTATCTGTATTCTGTTCGTATGATACGTGGAATTATACTCAAAGGAACAGTGCTAATCATAATCGTTATTCATAATTATAACTATAATAATTCCATTTTCAAATATGTTACGATATACATATTATATTTTATCAGTGAATTATAAAAATAGAGATTCATAGAATATTGATATAATTAAAAAAAATCGAAATATTTAAATTAGTTACCATCGTTATTAAAAAATATTTTTTCTGTGTGTTAAAAAAAAATATTTTAAATAAAACAGTTGGCAAAACTTGAGTGGTATATTTCTTTTAAAGAGTAATTAATTGAATATAGATATTATTAAACCAGCACAATTTAAAAAATGTGCCTAAAAATATATTAGTTACAGAAAAAATACTGCATAAATCTTACTAAATAATTTCCAAACTATGCCATGTCCGAAAAGGTTTAATTTTATGGCAACCTTACACTTAACGAACTTACTGGAAATTTCAGTAAATATTCGAATCTACTTAATTTTATACGTATTCATCCAAGGTCGAAACAGAATGCTTTGCTCAGAAAATTTGTATTTGAACTGAACTAACTTTGTATATTTTCAAGCTCAAGTGAAAATAATATATTTTATAAAAATATATTATATAAAAAATATAAAATTTATAAAACTTTACACCCCTCGAGGAGTGATTTAAAAAGTATCCTTCCCCGGGACTCAAACTATTTTAATATAAAAATTTATCTAAATCCGTTCAGTGGTCTAAGGGAGAAAACCAGACAGAGTTACTTTCGCGTTTATATTATTAGTATAATATATCAATAATTATTTAATAAGTGTTATTTATTTTCTCTCATTGTCGCAAGCAAACTCAAAAATGACTCTTGTCTATTTTAAATAAATAAATTTAAATGGGATAAACGTAAATATATTTTATATTTCCAAATCGATTTATAACGGATTTCTGAGGTTACAAACGTATAAAATACACCTAATTCAGAATTTTGTTATTTTTTATTAAAATGTATATCTGAACTTATTCAAAACCCAGGCAAGGTCTGAGCTTTCTCGGACTTAATTTTTGTTAATTATTTATTTCCTCCTAGGCGTGAATGGTACTACATAAGACTACTAATAACCCCTAATGGAGCAAGAGGTCCTCGAAGAGGAACCTGCAAACATTTCAGGAGAAAGCCTTCCTGAAATGTTTGCCCTATGTGATTTTCAATAGCCCCTATTACTAAATTTGCTATGTTTGTATTCAAAATAACCCTTAATAATAAGCCTTTTTGCCTTCGTGAATTAAATTAATAGCATTGTTTTAATCCGAATCAGTGTCGGTAAATGTAATTTTAATGTGAAAATGCAATACAGTGTATTTGGTATTGTGTAAGCAAAAATATTCAGCCATAAAATTCATGGTCAATAAAACACTACGAGTACATATACATCCAACGATGGTAGATCACACCGTTTTGTTCATTCCCACTGAATAAACCAGACCTGTGATTGAAATGTGGTTTTCGAAACAGTTGGATAGAATTGTAACATTTAATACCTTATAATATATTTGTGTAGTCGTAATAATCCTGGTTGGATTATTATTGTTATTAAATATTAACAGACTATATAAAGGTCATAAAAGTCTAAATAAATTTAAAAAAAAAAACATATTATTTCATCTGTGACGTAATATCGACGCATCCACTTAACGATCAAGAATTAAAGCCTTGTTGATTTTTTATTTCAATTTGTATAAAATTATATTTTATTAAATTCCAATTACAATAGTTATGAGCTTCTAAAATTTCTGTGATCACCCTAAATTGCTTAGAAGCGTCAAGCGTGATTGACCTTGATTTTGAATTGATTATTAATCATTAAGGGTTTTAATACTATGTTTATATACCTTTGCATTACTTTGGTGATACATTAAAAAGGGCGAATAATGTTGAACATGGGAATGGTTACACACATAAACTTATGTTTTCTGTTATCAGTCATCTGGCATTCGAAAAAAAAAATCGGATGATTTTGTTAATATGAAACCATCGTACAACTTATATCCAACTAGTAAAAATATTAATTTTTAGTCAATTTCAAAGGAGAGTAGGCCCGGGAAATATTAAAGTGCATAAGTGCACAACACAAGCTCACTCTCTGTGGACTACCTCATAATTCGATGTAAGGGAAAATCCTCGCAGTGAGGCACGGGATTGCCAACTTTTAGACTCCGGGGTGAGAATTTCTCGACGGATAAACCTCATAATTTATTTTTATTGGCTTTGACCCCACGACCCAATAAACTTGCCACACGACCAAAGAGGCAGTTCCCTTTTATTAAATAAATAAAAAAGTTTTTATGCATATGCGTTGATATTTCAAATTTCGAATCATCACTAAAATTAGAAGCGTGCAAGTGTTGATAATATGGTCATTTTGAATTTGCCAGCCAGCCTTTAAGCACTAAACACATATGCACCCTGATTTTGTATCGAATTTATATTAGAGAACATTCAATTTGAAATTTAATTAAAACCCACAAACTTCTCAGTCAGCGCAAATATCTGCGACACCATTCCATTTGTAAGGTAAACCTTTTATTAGCAATCGCGTTGCCTCGTTAGGGCTCTTCTATTGAGAGTTCGTTTAATTGCATCGTTCTGCTCATCGGTGGGTTGCTGAGATTCGTTATTTACTTCGAATATTCTAGTTAACTGCAAGATTTTAACATTACTTTCAACAGTTGTATTTTTTCTATCCTATACATTAATGTATATGTACCAAAGGTATCAAAGGTACCGGGGGTATGGACTAAACGTAAGCACATTCAAACTTTACTGTATTTATTTCAAGCATTCGTAGAAAAAATACACGTTATAATACAAGTTATACCAAAGATCTAGAATACGAAGGAACTAAAGCCTGTCACATATAATTCGGCTTAGAAGCTAATCTCACGCGAAATGGAAGTACTAGGAGATATGTCTATTACAATCGAGACTCGAAATACGAAAACATATCTGTAACTAATATTATAAATGATATAGTGAGTTTGTTTATTTGTTCGTTACGTTTTTACGTCGAAACTATTTAGCTGATCATCTTGAAATTTTGCATAAACGTTGTCAGGGATATAGAATTGGGTATCTAGCCCTTGATCTCCACCTCAAACGCGATTTGGAACCAGTATTTTAATAATTTAGATATACAATGATTATTTATTTAAAGCAATTAGTAATAAAAAACAAACATTTCATTCGTTTCAAACGAACGATGCATTGTAATAGATTAAAAAGTACGAATTAGAGAACGTTCCGAATGGAAAAATCAGCTTTTTGTTCCTTTTAGAATTAACTTTACAAATATTGACTTTAAATCGGACAAACATTCCCGGACTTATTCGTCGGACAAACAGTGACTGCGGCGTAATCATTCGTGAAATTGCAAGTCGTTTTAAAGGTTTTACAGCTAGAGCTTGGTCGCTAACGGCTCACTGGGCAAACTAGAGATAAACCAATAACAATACTGAACGCGAGATAGAAAGATAAATACGAAATTGTGGAAAATACAATATAGAAAACGTCACACTTAGATATCTTGTTAGTATAGGATAAGGGAGATAATGGAATTGTACATATCATGGATACAGGAGAAAACGAAAATAAACGAATTATAAAAATGTTGTCTTGAAAATGTATATTATAATTTCAAATTGATTTTATACTTTTGTTCCACGTTTATACCTACCATTATGTGTTATGACATTTGGCACGCGTATATCGCCTGTGGCAGGGAGAAAAGGGTAAAAAACTTACGCGGGATTCCTTTCATTCCGATCGCTAAAGCAGTTCCATGGAGAAAATGTTTTGATATTTTGAAAAAAAAAATGCAAATTTAATACTTGCCTGTATTTTGGAGCGACAAAAAATTTCTTTTTTTTCTCATAGTTTTAAATATTTGTATCGATGGTTATTGATTATGTGCATGTATCTTTAATTATAAAAACTGAAATAAATATAGAAACCATAAATAATAAAATTCGCAGTTCTAGTGAGTATGACGTTGAAGTATGAATCGGGATCAAACTTAGAGTAGGCTAAATAGTTACTGTTGAAAATTCCAGCCTCAGATTCACTGCCAAGTTTTGAAAGTCACCGTTTATCAATTGGCAATAGTTTATGAAAGTTTTCAAGATAACGCCCACGGTTGGTTCCATCAGAGTTTGCTGCAATAACTAAAGGCAATATTAACCAATAGTGTGAAGATGTCATGTTTCTATGTAGGCTAAATTATCCAATAGTAAGAAGAAGCGATGTTTCGATTTCTGTAGTACTCGACTAGCCTTCAGGCATGTCTAGAAACTTGTACATCGAAACTTTAATTAAGGCTAAAGGAAGGAGGTTTACTCAGCGGAAGATCTGCAGTGGTTAGATTTATTTAATCTCAATTTTTAGGAGGTTATAAAAAGTAAAGTCAAAATTTATTTAGATGTAATTCTGCCTTTACTGTGTTTATTTAAAATATAATTTTAGTATAGTTTTGATAAAATGTACCTCACACTGATCAGATTCCAAGCCGTTCGTATTCCGGTTTGAGGGGTTAGTAAGTCAGCGTTGCTAAAGACAAAAGGGACATAACATCTTAAGTCCTATGATATATGGAACATTGGCGATGTGAAGAATTAAATATCTTCCGGTGCCAAATGTCTATGGGCAGTGGTGACCACTAGCTATTAGGTTTCCCATTTGCCCGACCGCTTACTTATAACATAAAAAAGGTTAATTCGCGTTTTCTCACACCTAAGATAGAATTCCTTCGTAACCTATTTCGCGGGATTGTCCAGGCATGTTTAATGCAAGGCTCGCTGCAACTTGTTTGATTATTTATATAGCAGCGAGTCTGATGTTTTATTCTATGCCACTATTTTGCTCGGATGCATTTCGAGAGAGAAATTATTAAACATTAGAGTATACTTTAAACATTTTTGATATACGTTGTATTAATAAATTTAACTGGTTAAGCAAAGCTTGGTACGAGTACTGCTAGAGTGTTTGAGTAGCAAGAATTTTTGTTCAAATCGACATTTGACTTCGTTCTATGTCAATTAATAAATTAAAAATAAAAACTTCACGTATCTATTCATTTTTACCCAATACATACTTATTTTACAAACACACACACGCAAATGTTAAGATATTTATTAGTCCCAAAACTTCTGCAATATTGAAGGAAATTATTGGATATTCCATATTCCATATTCGAGAAACCAACATTTACGAAACTTACGTTGTTACACTACGATATTCTGTAAATATGTATCATGAGAGTAGTATATATGCAATAATCACTTCAAAATTCATATGTTTCAGGAAGAGGTTCTATATAATTTTAAAATAAACATGAAATGAATTATGACGTTCCTGTATGTTGATTTCGCTGTACTCTCTTATCTTACTCTCTCTCATGCTTTATGTGAAAAGGCACAAATTATATTTATAACTATATATGTATAACTATCAAATGAAGAACTCCGACGTTGCATTTCTATTGAATTATATTTTATATATCAAATTTTCTATGCAGCAATTATGTAACCATTTTACAAAGTTTTTTTTAATTATAAAATTGTAAGAACGTCATTCATTCCATATTCCCACATTGAAGTAGAATCACCGTTCGTAGAATTATTTTTCATTCATTTTCATCAATTGTTCGTAGACGTTTGAATATAATTAAAGTTAATTTTAAAATCATTTCGGTTTTTATAAAGCCTCTGTCTGTCGCAAACGTAATTTTTGTACTGTGACAAGTGTATTGTGACACTTTTTAAGTAAACACGAGTTGAATTAGTTTGTTACTATAAGGTAACCGTGTCATTGTCAATGTTTCTTACTATTCTCTTTCTTTCTCTCTCTTTATGTTTCAGGAAAAGGCGCGATACAATTTTCAATTAAACAGAAGTTAATTATGACGTAACTGTGTAGTAACTATGTTGCTTTCGCTGTTCTCTCTTCTCTCTCTTTTTCTCTTTTCTCTTTATACACAAAATATTATGCATGAGCAGTTAATGTGACTACACCAGAAAATTAAAGTGCCCAAGGCGGGATTCCAATTAGGATTTCTTTCAGCCAACAGCCAATAATCGATATCTAATGTTTTGTAAAAATATATTTTACAGAAAAATAAAATAATCATTTATGTATAATAATTAAAATGATATTTATACTGTAACATTTACATTTAAATGAAACAAATAAATCTAAAATATGTACCTCAATATAATCTGAAAGTGAGTTTCCTAATTCCAAATTATAGTAACTAGTTGTCACTCGCGGTTTCGCTCGTATTTTAGAGGTTAGTCGTCAGGTTTTGAGTATGAAACGTATATGATACCTCCCTTAGGATTCAAGCTTACTTCATACTAAATTTTATCAAGTTCGGTTCAGATGTTTGGCTGTAAAACAGCATCAGACAGACATACAGAGTTACTTTCGCATTTATAATATGAGAATAGATGAAAAAAAACGTCACATCAAACCGACGCGACCACCGAAACGGGCGAAAATTGGCTTTCCCTATCTCTATCCTATCTACCGATATGGTTTTTATAAAAAAAAAAAATATATATTTTTAGTATAGTTAGTGGTATTATCTGCGAAACGTAAAGCTAAATTTACCAATGACGTACTGATACGGAGATATAGTAGGGTAAGTATATGAAGATGTAACGTATTGGTGCGTTGCATGCGAATATGCTAAATAAGCCGAAATTGTCCGGTGATTTGAACACGTTAATCTTAATATCGATGATTGTGAGTTAAAACGCAGGCAATTGATCGCTGAATTTTCATGTGCTTAATTAGTGTTCTTAATTAATCTCTGAGGAATCCTGTTTATCCATCAACTCGCATTGGAGCAGTATCTATATACCAGATTCAAACGTTCTCAAGAGAAGAGGATGCCTTAGCAGCAGGTATATTTTCATAGACTGTTACTTTGATAACCGTTAAGTATTTTTTTGGAATACAATTTTATACCGGGCTATAAAGCAATATTTGCTGTCAATTTCTTCTGACAGAGATGCTAAAGAGCAGACAAAAATATTGTGCGGGGTTTCTGGGTTACACGCCTAGCTGGGAGGCTTCGAGAATTTTTGGACGAGTGTCTTTTCAGTGGGCAATTCCCGTAGACATGGAAGGAGAGCAGGTTGGTCCTGTTGCAGAAAGTGAGCCATCCACTGAACTCTTCTTTGGCATACAGACCAAGGCCTTCGAAGTGGCACGGTAGTATGAAAAGGAAAAGACGGAGTGGGTACCACTGGTTTAGTGGGTAACTTGAAGCAGTCCTTGCCGGCGCTGCATCTGGTCCCACCAAACCCCCCAAATAAGACGCGTAATATCGTATTTTCAGAGAGATAAAAAAGGTTAATTAATATAATATAATAAATATTGTATCAAATGTTTAATATAATTATTGTGATTATAAAATAGACTCCAAACTATGGCTGTCGATTAATGTTCAACTCTTTTATATATTTTTAATTAGTCGACGCTAGCCACAAGTCCCATATAGAACTTCACATTTATATATCTGGATGTGAAAAAAAAGAACGAACAACAAATGGGTTTATTCTTGCGTGAGAGCTCGTTTTGAACTACAGTTCGTATACGTCAAATAAATAAATATTCCACAGTATAGAGTTAGAAAATGCAGAAACAATTGTATTTGTTCATGGGCTTCAAAGTGAAGTGAATTTTCTAACATTAAGATCGTTAGGGACGTATTGTGTACTAACGCGCCTTTGACTGCTTAAAATTTCGTCTTTTGTGTTTTTGTTGCTGTGAAATTGCACTAATTGAATCTTGACTTTTAACCAAATATTCGCTTTTAATATTTGTGCATAATATTACATTGTTTGGTTTAAAAAAATAGGTTATTCCCTTCTCTACATGTCAAGCTACATATTATATTTTTCAAGACCTTTACCTTTACCTGACTACTATCACTTACACATAACTTTGTCCCGTTTTTATCAAGAATTAAAAAAGTAAAACCTGTAAATATCTCACTGCTGTGCAAATGCTCATATGGAGAAGTTTTTAAGCTTAAAAACTATGCAAATTCACCACGCTGCTCCGGTGGGTTGGCAGAGTTAAATTTCAAAAAAAAAACCTCATGATATCAAATTTCCTTCAAAGCTGAGCATGACATGAATTGAGGACGCAAAAGTAAAGTTGATCTTTGAAATTGAAGTTAATTCATGTATTCAATCCAATGGGGCATCATAGCTAGATAATAAAAATACGCCAAGACCGTAACTGGCATAAGATACTCATCATCATCAGATTTATTAAATATCAGTACATTTATCTCATCCAATTAACCAAATGTACTTAACTGTGAATTAAAAAAAACTTGACTTTCAACTTCAACATCCTAATGCAAGCATAATCTACCTAAAAGTTGGTCAATATCTATTATCTGATATCTAAATTCTCTAGCTCCCCTCATGTATCTGTTGGTAAATGTTTGATTTATTTTCTATTAATCTTTTGAGTAGTGTCTGTGTATACTAGCTTCAAGTATTACCAATGTTAGTCATGTCTATACGATATACATGAACTATATACATAATATCCGTCGTATTTAAGTGTATTTATGCCTCGTTAGTCTAGTGGGTAGCTAACAAAGCTGTAGAACGAGTTCGGAACGAGTCAATAAAATGTTGGATTTTTCTGTTAAAAAAAATCGCAGTAGCTGGTCGAATTTTAGAATTTTATGTTTATAGGTATTCCCGTATTTCGGATATCTTGTTAGACCTGTTGGTCATGTGCCTTTATCTTCAGAAGACATGTCGGTACCCCGTCCCATAAGCTTATGAGCGCGAGGGATATAAGAGTGCACCTATGAGCATAAAATTGTGCAAAATTATATTAATTCCTGTGAAATTTTCTATACAAAAAATGACGTATTTTGAACATTTTGCAAGTATCCTGCAGGAGGATGCAAATCCCTGCCCTTTAATCATTAGCAGTCCTTGCTTTTTTTTCAAATTTGAAGCACTGTAACCCAAAAAGCCAGCGACATAGGACCTTAATTAATTGGATCAAATTGACTTGTATCGATTTGAACTTTTAACCCCAATATGAAACACGAGTGAATTATATAGCGAATGATCGAAAGCAGTTCGAAAGTGTCGTAAATATATTATTGTATTATATTTTATTATCGTTTTAATACTTTTTGGAACGGATCATTGGATAATTTTCAAATATTTTTTTTCCGAAATATTTGTGCCATGGACGACAAAAGGTATACTCGTAAATAAATTTGTATGTTCTACAGGAAAAATATCGTCCATATTAATATTAAGGATAAAAAGCAAGTATATTAACCGATTAACAAAATGTTTGTTCATAAAGGATAAATGTTAGACAAATTGATAGATTGCTTCACGTCCTTTATTCTTAACACAATACCCAAATACATACTAATTCTACATACAACATCTATAGAAGATTTAAGCTGATATTAAATTAATTAAGAAAAGAAAATGAAATGAAAGACTATAAAATTCATATTATTTTCTAAAAAAATTAATGTTCTTTAGACGAGACGTGCGGTGAATTTCAATAAACGTTAAAATAACTATTCATTGAGCACGACGCTATATATTTTTAATTGACGTTTTTTATCATGTAGTTTCAATACTGAATTCAGCTGATTGAAAATTGTAAGCGTTTTAATATAGTTTATAGAATTCGTTTATTAAAATAACAGACTGTTAAAGCCCTATTGCATAACTTTTTTAAAGCCTTCTCTCATTTTGAGGTTAAAGTCTACCACGCTGTTCTAATTCAGATTACTAGATACACAATTTTTGTGGTTGATTTTTATAGTGTATATACGTCACAAAATATTTGATGGAAGATTATCGGGTAATGCGTTTATTTTGTTTACATTACTACATAGCTGAAAAATAACTGCACGGATTTCAATAAAAATACAGGTGATTTTGTTCGAATCCATATAAATAAATGTTTGTATTTATCATTAATTTAAATGAATATTTTCGAAAATATTACAGATTTAAAACGCATGGACATATAGCGGTTTGTCTAATGACTGAAAAACGGTGAACGGTGTAAGACATTCTGTAGTATATTTAGTATCAGCATTGCGCCCGTGCGAAGCCGGGGCGGTTCGCTAGTGTCTTTATATAACGTATATTCTAATCGAAGAAGAATAGATTTAAATAATCTACGCGTCATCGACATTCAAAACGACAATTTTACGACTCCATAAGAAATAAGTAAGAAATAATAAAGAAATCTTGTTAAAAGTTTAATTACAACAATATAATATATCAAGTACACCTTAATATTTATCACGCAAGAACTCAGTTTTTGGGGGGGCCTTGAGCCCCATTAGACCACTCCGCTAAATCCGTCACTGTCAAAAGACTATAACAGATACTTCACTTAAATGTTAAGTGATCATAATGGTGTACAAAAGTACTAAGTGACACATTTTTTAATTGAACTGTTTTTCAGTAAATTCTATAATTAGTCTTCTCTGTTTAAGTAAGGATGTTATCATAGCAAAATCCCAATATCTACTAAATGTTGAGTTTCGTGTTTGTCTTCTATATTATCGATATGTACAATAATATATTTACAGAGAGTTATTTGAAATTATTACTATTTATGCTCTATAGAGTTTTACTTTGTATGTTAAGTGCAGTTTTAATAAAATGTAACTACTTACTTGTGGCGCTAACTTCAGGCCCCAGTGATTCGAATGCTTTTCCGAAGCTCAGCTTCAAAAGGCGATCTGAATCTAAAAGAAAAAATAGTGTATAACGCCATCTATCGGAAAACATACGAAACAGTTTAACAGAAGAGAAAATAGGTACAAAGAGAATTAGCTCGCGGCGAAAGAGTATGCAATATCAATCATAGATGGCGCTGTTTTCAAATTTATATACATAATTTCAAAATCAATTAACGTTTAAAAAATACCTTGGTTGTTATGTAAATAATACATTTTTTTCAATAATCTTTATCTTTATTATTTACCAATCGTATTACTCTATTACTCAAGTCATTATCGTTGAATTAAGTATGCTAGTACTTACTTTACTAGTGGTAAATGTATGCAGGCTTATCTCGGGAGGTATCCAGTAACGAGTTACTCTATTGACAAACATGACTATTCCGAATTAATGTTATTGAACTGTGAGTGAGCGATGCGAATTACAAGCACATTTTCGCGGTCAAGACGTAGTTTCTACTTCTAACAGCACCAATGTTTTTTTCATATATAATAATTGTTTCTTTAACTTTTTGATTTATTAATTTCATAATCTTAACAATGTACTGATAAAGGTGTACCCAACTAGAGAACTCGCCTATGTTCACCAATGATTACCAGTTGCCTGATGAGGATGATGATCTAAATTAAATCACTTTAAATTGTTATTTTTACGTTGAATTATAGCTTCCCAATTCAATACAAACTAGTTTAAATTCGTACATAATACATCGGCTACCCCTAATTGAATGCTTTGACAATACTACCGACAAGTTTGTTTTGATTAATATTCAAGGCTAATTAAAATATTCAGCTGTTTAGTACTCAGAAATTAATATCAGCCAGTCGTTTATCGGGGTGATAATTTATTAGAGACTTAAGACTTATTGGTACAGTTCAAATATGCATGGACAAGTTATAAGCTGTTGAGGAAACTATAAACCGTCTGGAAGTAAGCCAGCTCCATTCAGACCTTATTTGCTAAACTTGCAAATATATATATATGAATATATATATATAGTCTGGTTTTGAATACCATGTACATTAGACTTAAATATTTAATGTACAAACTTCCGTTTTAATCTTACTGGATTACAATTTTTATTTCACTTTATCAGGGCCGGGTCTACCGTATGGCTTTTTGGGCTTTTTGGGATTTAAGGGACCCCTAGCTGAGTCAAGTCAAAGTCAAAATTAGACGATAATGCGAAAGAATCCATCGTTTTATTAAATTAAACAGATCGTATGGTTCGCAGCCCTGCGAATCTTGCAATTAATCATACCAATTCAATTAATTTAATTCAAGTCTACGTTCAGGTGTGTCTTAAGTGGGGCACCTAAGTAGTATTAGCCCAGCCCTTTAAACTCACGGTCCGGCCCTGCATTTTATTAAGAAACTTTATACATTTTTTTTATAATACAAAGTATTATATCAATAAATAATCATTAAAAATTTTCCGCGAGTCATGCGTGGCAAGCTGGCAATATAAGTAGGTATTGTTCACCGTATAGACGTCTGTGTGTTTATTTTCTATGATATAGGTTAACGTACAGCAAATTGGCCACCCTGATGATAAGTGGTCACAATCGCCCATAGACAATAGTATTGCAAGTAATATTAGCCATTACTTACATCACCAATGCGTCACAAAGCATAGAAACTAAGACGTTATGTCCCTTGCGCGATGTACCTATAGTTACATTAGCTCACTCACCCTTCAAATCGGAACAGCAATGCTAAGGTATTGCTGTTTGGCGGTAGAATATGTAATGATTGGGCGATACCTTACCTAGACTGGCCTGCAGAAACTATCAATAAATTTTGTATCCAAAACTTATATTTTCTTACAAATATGCAAACAATTCGTATATTTGATATTTACTTGTCTGGATAAAATAGGATTCAAAAATTACCAGCTGCAGTTGAGTCGGGGGGCGGTTGGAAATGGTAGGTGGCTGCAAACCCCTGGCCCGGGGACGCAGAATTGGCAGTGAACTGTAGCAGCAGTGAGGGACCCGTTGACAGTACCTCGTAACCTGTGACATACATAATCTTTAATTGTACAACAAAACAAATCCCTTCTACTGTAATACAATCTAATAATAAGCCGATGTTCTGGGTTTAAAACCAATAAAAATTGTCATTAGCAGCTTGGAGCCTGAAGACTTGTCTTTCGACGTCCAATTGGATTTTGAGTGTGAGTAGCTACTTATACTTAAATATTTATAGTATATAAAAAATACCACTAACATTGAAAAGAAAACTGACTTGAAAAGATCCAGCGAATATAAACTCAGCGATCTCTTCATCCAATTTTATGATCGTTCAATATTCTGAGAATATAAAATAGCCTAGAGGCGATCGCTCCGTTCTATGTGTCCTTTTTATATTTTTATTTAAAAACAAACTCAGGCGGCTTAAACTATTTTAAAATCGTATTCATTGCCTCATAAAAAAGTTACTGATGCTGTGTTCTCGAGGAAATGTCGTTATAACTTATATAGGTACTATTTGTTCCTTGTTTTAATATTATAAGCATTATAATTTCTCAACATTGTTTAATATTTCGAATATATATTTTCTTTACTTTGATCAGTTCATTTCCAAATTAATCCTTATATCAATTTCAAGTATAATCTAACTGCGGAAGGGCAGCAGTGCGATTATCTTTTATTAATCATTATACGTAGTATATGCTTTAATCAATTGTGATTCGATTTTGTTATTGATAGGCTGAGGGGGATTTGTTATTGATATTTATTACAGAGCTAATGTCTATGGGCGGTGGATATCACTTTTCAAATTAGCCCGCAAGCCTATTTCAAATGAAAACAGGTACATAAGTTGGTAGATCATTTTATATAATAATAGCGTAATCCGTTTGTCGTCACAGTGATTGTGGGACGATAACGTGGATGGAAGATCGGTTGTGGTCTTTGAAGAGTTCCAGCTGTAGATGTGTAGAAAATTAAAGGGGATTCTTGATTGCAATTTACTAATTACGATTACGATTTAACAAATAATTAATTTTATAAGTATAATGTTTTTTTTTTACAGTACACAAGAGAACACATTTCTGTATAATATAGGGACGAATCAAAATTTACTTTGAATTATTACTGCACATGTCATGACGGCGTGGAATTGAACCATTTCCCATTTCAATCGGAATTCTTTCAAAGAAAAATAACCCGTTCCCTTGTCACTAGTAGCAGCGATGTGATTTCACATATTTCCATCTTAGTAATGAAACTTTAAAAGGAGATAGGAAACTTGGAACATGTTTATTGTTATTCAAAGTAACTCGTAAATGTTCCAATGCTTGGCTTAGAATATCTGTCCTATTGAAGATAAGATTATTATTGGAGTTTATTTTTGGTATACGAACATACTGTTCTAATGTGGGTCGACAGATATCACGGTTTACGGATATCACGGTTTAGATTTTAAAACTGGTTTTCCCTCACGACTTCGCACGTCTTTGAGGTGTGTCAGACTATACACAATATTTTTTTTCTCGAAGATAGAAGTCAATAAAATATAATCTTTAAATAACACGAAATATACTTGTCTTGTGTTGAATCCACAATCTTCTGTCAGGATTCATGCGTTGTTGGGTCTAAGATCAATTTCGCGTTTAAATTATAAGTACCTAACACTTATTAGTTTTTACATAACCAATTCAATTTCATGTCTGAAGTCCTATTCTGTAAGAACTCGCTTTGTATATCACTCTTGAGACGTGTCCAACTTACGGTGATAAGTTTTTGATTTGATATCATTTAAAGGTATGTTATTATTATCACGGAAAATGTCGCATATCACATTTGCATACCCTATTATAATTACACATTGGTCTTAGGAATAACTATTCCGTATCTAAAATTATTAGTCTGTTATTTTCAACAATTGATTAAGACATTACCTATAGTTCAAAAACAAATCAAATAAAAGAGGACTTCATTTTTAAATTAGTTAAAATATAAGCGTTGCTTTAAATGTTCAGCCAACGCTCAAGATTAATACATCTGACTAGAACGTTACTCTCCAAATGATACAAATATTATGTATACTTTTTTCAAATAGGTAATTATGAAAACTTTTGAACCATAATTTTGCAAGGTTAATTTAATGATTCATTTTCTCCATATAATACAAATTGGACCAATTTAGAGTGTGAATATAAACCTTGTTACGTTATACGTCAAGCACCATTTTCTACAGTAGTCGTGACAGTATAAAAGTTGAATTCACTTCGACGTGGCATTATTCATTCAGAAGCGGACTGCGACTGAGGTGACGTGCTGATAGAATGCTCGGCTGGATCGATCGATCGCGTACAATGAAATCGCGGCTTCAAAGTATATTGCGAGGAATAACTCATTTTATATGTATTGGAGGAAATACCACTATTAAATTGCTTGCGATGAAATGGCGAAAGAGTTATAACTCAATACCTTAGAAAAGTTATGCGGATACGAATGGAGTTGCTATTTTCAACGGTAGTTTTGTATTTATAAAACATTTCAAACGATGTCGGATGGTTGTTGTTTTTAAATTGGTTGTCAAACAATGTTCTACCGCTATTCAAGCACGCAGTAAGTGAGGAAAAATGACGATTAAAAAAATTATAGACTATACTTCACTAAAGTTTATTAATTTAGCCAATTTTTTTCTTGATTGCGAGTACTCAACCATGTCTTGAATTTTTTCCTACTCGGGTTCCGATTCACGTACATCTTAAGGATGTCTCCTCTGACGCGCCTCGGATCAGATCATAGTTGGTGAGTTGGGAAGTCTGTTCGTAATACTAAGATGACATATAAAGCATAAATATGTTCTAATTAATTACAAAAATACAAGCCAACGTTAAAAACAGTTTCTTTTTTTTATTAAAGCTATAATATATTGACATCTATAAGAAACACACAAGCATCCTCAAATATTGCATACTGTTTAAAATTATATATCTATATGATGAAATAGAAAAATATAGTTTAAGTGATATAATATACAACTAACCCTTAACATTTAGCCGTAACATTCGAAAGAATACTTGGTGCATTACTTGACATCATGATTGATTATGAAAACGCTGAACGCGAGTTGCATTGTTGATACAGCAGTTTATATTAAAACTTGCTTACGTTCCCTCGAGTGCCGTACAAAATGTTGTTTTCGCTATGGTAGATAGGTAGCCACTCAATAAATGTCACAATGAAAAATTGTCTAACCGCCACGCTGCTCCGTTCCTTTAGAGAAGCTTTAGTGACGGTAACTCTTCATGGTACATTTATTCCGGTTCTTAGTTCCTTCCTAGAGTGACGATAATGATGTTGTCATTTATTACAGCTGTTCAGTCGCGTAAATAAAATTATGTTAAGCCAAAAAGCCAAATGTAACTCTAAATACTCGTAATCCAACATCAAATATGTTCAGACTAAAGTTAATTTAATTATAATAGGATTTATAAGTCATGTTTTGTGTGTCAGTTTTAAAATGACTGTTTCGGACAGGCACATAGTAAAAGTCTACTTGGATTTGGTTTTATTTTGATTTCGAATTGACTTTAATTCTCCACCGACTTAATGTTGGCTTGAATACATGATATATTTGTGTAGTTAATTCATAAATTAAAATTGACGAATCTATATTTATACTAATATTATAGATGCGAAAGTAAATCTGTCTGTTACGTTTTCATAGCCGAACAACTGAAGCGAATTTGATGAAATATGTTATGAAGTAAACTTGAACCTCGAGAAAGGACATATGCTACTTTTTAAACATAAAAACTGTCGATCAACCCCCCCAAACCAATCCCGATCCCTAAAATGCGATTGACAATTTTTTATTGCAATAGAATAATAAATAATTATATATAGTTAATTACCTTGACTTGTGTCTGTTTCAGACATACTTAGTACATTTTTGTTTATAGATAACATTAAAGGATACACGTAACATTACGGTTAGAAGATGTGACTATTAACCGTCGGTTCTGTTCAAACCCGGGTATCACAGTATCACTGTATTTTATGAGTTTAATTTGTATTTATAATTCATGTCTAGCTCGGTGGTGAAGGAAAACATCTTGAGGAAAATTGCACGTGAAGGATGAGAATTTGTAACGTGTATCCAACCCGCAGTGGACCAACGTGGTCGAGTGAGCTTGAATATCTTCTCCTTAAAAGGAAAGACTGTGACGCAGAAGTAAGACATTTATACGAGTTGGCTACTTACAATCATCGTAACAATATTAGGAACTCGGATATATATATTTATTTATTTGTTGTGTCGGGAGGCGGACTATTATTAAAGAGTTATCAAAGAGGGTACCATTGAAAACCAGCTTTAGGTGTCCACGCCTATTAATTGCTGAATGGTACACCTATTTGGGACACGTCATATATGTTTATTGTAATATAGTTTTTTTTTGTTTGTTTCTTTTAACCCTTTTTTTGTATCAATTCATTTTTTATTGTTAATTTTTTTTTTTTGTGTTCTTTTGTGTAAATGTTTTGTACGGTCCCAAATAAAAGTGTTCTTTCTTTCTTTCTTTCTTTCTTTCTTTCAAATATTAACCCTTACATTACCAATGCGCCACCAACCCTGAAAACTAAGATGTTATGTCCCCTTTGCCTGTAGATACACTAGCAAACCGAAACACAGAAACACTGAGTACTGCTGTTTTTAAGTAGAATATATGATGAGTGGGTTGTACCTACCCAGACGGGCTCGCACAAAGCTCTACCAACAAGATATATAGGAGTAAATTTATTATCGTGACGTATACAATAGCAGAAAACTTTATCCTTTTTAACGTAATCGCTATAAAATTACACACTGTAAACTAAAAGAAAATTTCTAGTGATCGTAGAAGATGAATACATCAGTAAAAGATATGAAATAAATGAACGCATCGACATATGTTGACGATAATCTTCTTGGTCAACTTCAGCGCTGATGTTCATTTATTTATCTGTTTATCTATTTACTTATTTATATTTCAATGATCATGATATATTATTAATTAACTACCGCTGCGATTCTATAAGAATATATTAAGGACTTACGGTGATACGACATTTTGAAATGTATATTATCATGATCAATGTCATGTCAATTTCTGACATATCACTGTCGTGTTCTGCGGTGAATTTCGAATTGCTCCGTACTTATAGCCGCTTTAAACTAATCGCGAGACTATTCGTCATCAATTTTATATATAAAATTGTAACAAAATGTTGAATGGGTTGATGATAAATCAAAATTGACTTCAAATTCAATTTCTCCTTATCAGCTTAAGATACAACATAACGTTATTCCTGAGAACATGATTTCAAATATAAGTTAGGTAATTTCTCTTTTAATTGATATGTTCCTGATCGGACTCTGTCAACGGAGACCAGAGAACTGCATCGAAGAAGTTATGGAGTACAAAGACAGGGCTCTCAGACTGGCAATCCCATGCGAAAGGTGAAAGACTTATCTCTTAACTCTACAAGATAAAGGAGCAACGGATTTACGAGGCTGTCCAGCTGCCAAACTTCAGTCTGCTACTGAGAGTTTCGTGATAGAAAAACTTAGTATGTTTTTATTGACCTATTCCCAGACTTGAATCCAAAGTTTTAGAATATGCAAGCTTATAAACTAGTAACTATCATAATGAGACAGTTTCATACATTTATAAATATTTACGTATGAAAAATATAAATGGAAAAACGAAACAGAACGGTTAAACAAATATAAAAACACGTTTGTTACCTGTAATCTCGTTACATAACATGGCGATAGTTGGCGCGTTCGTGTCCCTCCCATCGAATACTTTGATGATATCCGCACGTCGCAGGCAACTGCAAATAAACTAAAGATTAACTTCGTTAAACTCGGACGCTTCTGTACGATTGGTGATAGTTTTGAAACTCGTTGGTTTATCATTAAAATGTTCAAATAAGTTTGTTCGTGCAATTCGCTTTTATTGACCGTAGAAATTAAAATTAAATCAGTTTAATTTGGTATACAGATTGTGAATAATTTCGCGGAATAGGTATAGCTTTATAAATGATTGTAGTTAATGGTAAAAGGTCTGAAAAAGCTATGTACGAATTATGAAGACGTACAAAATTCAAAGATTTAATCATTAGTATTCTCTACTCTACCCAGTCAAATTTCCATATTTTAAAAAGCAACATTTTACAACATGGAAATTTATCTCAGAAACAGACTATACGTATATAATTATTATTTGTGTTCATAATGTTGAATGTATTTGTTTAAAATTTGCTCCTATAATTTACTAAGAAACTACGTTATTAAGGCTACAGTCGCAAATATAAAAATAGTAAAATTAATCAATATGTCACCACTAAAAGAATATTTTATGCTGTGATTCTGATTAATTTTGGTCCATAGGTACAAAATTTTGTTATAGCTTTACGGCCAGGCCACCTGTCGGTACTTTAAATGTGACTTCATTTGGGTAAGTCGATTAGAAATCACAAGATCATTGTCAGTATTTTTTATCCACAATAATATAATAAATGAGAAATTCTGCTTGTATGCCTGAACTCCAAGGACCTCCCTTGGAGTTATCTTACTTATAGGTCTTTCTTATAGGTCTTATCCATAAAACTAAACTTCACACTAATAAGATAGAAAAATAACTCTTTAAAAACCTGTATTCCTGGTAACCGCTATATTTAAAAAGGTTACTCTAGTGTTGAAAAAAAATAATGGTTTCCAATATTTCGAATTCATATATCCTCTATTCAACAAAGAAACATTACACGTTATTATTGACTGACAAAATTTTACCATAGATTCGGAAAGAAACACACCATTCTTTAGAAGAACCGGTGAAAGAAACGCAGCGGGATTTTTTACTAACGTTTCATCATCATGCAAGTATTATTCGATGATAGTCCCAAAAACAATATATCAATATTATATTCTAACCGTAGAAGGATTAACGATAAACCTTAGATATACATATTCCATGCGATTTGCTAATAGCTCTGCTAATATGTACTACAAACATTTCTTGATTAATATATCTCTATTTATAATACAACACTGTTACACTTAAGTACAATTATCCACTTTCATGAATCTATAATGAAACCGCAGATTAATCAAGATAACCAATGTTATCATGTCAATTCAATGTCGATGTCGTTCATTTGTTTTAACTCCTCCCCCTTTAACAGGTATAGTGTACCATGTGTAGTGTAACGAGTTGTTCTATTAATTATGCTTATTAGTTTATATAGCAAATATATCGAGATGCGTTATTGCTATTAATTTCTGTTAATAATATCCAATAAAACTGTCATTTTTTTTTATAATGCAATATAATTTTCAAAAAGAGAACGGACTGGTATTTATCAGTGGAAAATAGAAAGAGCTACATTACATCGCCAATGGGCCATCAATTTTTGGAGCTAAATTGTAATGTCCCTTGTGCCGGTAATTACACTTGCTGACTTGTCCTTTGAACCGGAACACAACAATACTGCATGGCTGTTTGACGGTAGAATGGACGAGTGGGTGTTACCTATCCACACGCACAAAGCCCTACCACCAAGAAAGCGTATAGACATATATATATAAAAGCGTGTGGATCGCGGTATTTGACAACATATGGTTTACCATACTCTTGGACGAACGTGTATACTCTTGGAGTAACGTAATAAAATATATTAAATTTCAACCAAACATTATCTAAGACTCGCTTGATTCGTTAATTTCTATAGAAAATTCTCGCAGATTCATATAAAAATATTCAACAGTCAACGTGTATTCATTATCATGTTCTATTAATAAACTCCCGAGTATATCCTCGGTTAATTAACTGCGTAATATACAGTTGCGCTCCTATCGCATTCAAATAGAATTTGCGTTCACACATCACAGAGGTATTCTCGCTTGAATCGACTCGAATCTAATTGGGAATGTGTTAATTTGCCTCAATCGTTATTGCTTCACGAGACTTAGATCACTATCATTGTATATAAAGTTGACGTTCACTTGGCATATTAAAACGTATAAATATACGTAAACGTAAACGTAACGTCACAGCAATGTAATATATAATGTAATGTAAAGTAACTGTAAATGCCACATTCCTGGACAAGAGTCTGCTCTCCAGTTGAGGAGGGAAGTTTTTCGCTCCATTTCGACTCGGTGGATAAACACGTGGCAGTATTCCAGCCTACATATTCAGTTTTGTTGCGAAGTATTTCTACACCACCGAGCACGAGGTAAACCATAATTATTTACGTAAAAGCCCAGAGACGCTTTCCCGGCTTTGAACCCGCAATCTTCGGTCTAGGTTAATTTGATATAGTCACTGAACCGTCACAGATCTTCTTTACTTTTGTTCAGTTTAATTTAAGATGTCTCGAATTAGTTTTAAAGTAATTTATATTTTGATTTAGGTATGTCATTAGGGGTGTCATTTACTCATGCGTTAAGCCAACATTTAAACTAACTTTGACGAGTTACAAAAGTATATTAAAATATAGCAATTTCCTCGTGTCGCCTTTGGAAATACATTAATTAAAGCCTTTGGTCATTCATAAAAGAAATTTTAACCACATTATAAAATACCTGTGTACAGCCTGTTATAGTTTTAATATTGTTTATAGAATACTTTTTAAACTAACCTAATTATTATTATTTTTTTATGATATATTTACGAGCAAATGGGCCTTCTGATGGCAAGTGGCCACCACCGCCGATAGACAATGATGCTGTAAGAAATATTTACCATTCCTTACATCGTCAATACACTACCAACCTTGGGAACTAAGTTGTTATGTCCCTTGTTCCTGTATTTACTTTACTTCACTCACCCTTCAAACCGGAACATCTAGACTGAGTACTGTTGTTTATCGGTAAAATATCTGATGAGTGATCAGTACCTACCCAAGCTTGTTTTCACAAAGTCCTACCTAATTCTGAGTACAAAGTCTAAACAAGTCTGTATGGCGCTTTAAATGTGATACTAAAATAGGTTAAGAGGAAAATGTTGCCAGTACCTTAAATTCAGTTTCAAACTGAGAAATAACTTCGTCCCGTTGTTACTAATTGTATAGAGACAGTGACCGAAGTAGTATATTTCTATTTGGAAACTTCCCTACTAGCAAAACAAGTAACTTAATAACGCCATTAAGTGGCTGTTCAGCACAAACATAATATTATTGATAACATGATGAAATTAATTAAGAAAAACAACCTAAGTTGGAAGATGTGGGTAGTTACGTAACGAGGAATAATAAAAGCATAGCGCTATTGCAAATTGCAAAAGGTCTAAGATAATAAGAATGAATTATTTTTATTAGTATATAGTTTCACATATTATCTTATGTATGTTATTATTTAAAAAAAATAATGCAACGATTATTGCACTTTTCAATTGGCACCTAATTTGTGCTTACTTAAATTAAACAATTCTAATTTGACAATTTGATAATTCTAACTTGACAATCAATAAGAAAGTGTAATACTTCTATATTGAATAAAGGAATTTGAGTTTGAGTTTGAGTTTAATACTGATTAATTTACTGTACCGATAAATGAAAAGTCTAAACCCATAGGTCTAGAATCATGCATTCTTGCAGTTCCTAGCTTTTAGATGTTAGTAGGATTCTTATTATTATATAAGTATTAGTAGTAGGATACGCCTAAATATATAACTTTATGTAAAGTTGGAGACCACTAATGAGTAATTACTATCGAAGTTAGATAAATGCAAATTGATGTTAAGACGTATTTTAATAAATACAATTCAGTTGTGCAAGTATGTTTGGAAATTATTTTACTTAGTAGGTAAAATAAAGGGGGAAAGGTTGAATAGGGCGTCATTACAATAAGTCTAAGTATGTTTACGTTACTAATTGCTCATTCCGGCCAAAGGTTAAAGTAGAGGGCAATGGGCCGAGTAGGTTACCCAAAAAGCTTAACATTTGCGAAATATTGGATGATTAATGAGATGTTATCGATGGGTAATATCTGGTAATATCCATCAGTTACAAAGCAATTATATTGCTACAAAGACATGTTTGTAGATTAAATAGCAGGTGATATTTTATTTCGCCTAAATATATTTAATACTTATTGTCACTCGCTTCTCTGCCTTATAGCGATTGGTCGTTAGTGTTAAGTGTAAAAAGTAGCCTATGTCCTTTCTATAAGCTCAAGTTTGCTTCATACACAATTCCATCAAGTAAAATTCAGTGGTTTGGTCGCGAAAGAACAACAGAGAGAGACAGAGTTTTTTTTTTTCTTTTTTCTGGCTTTTATTTGTGCCAAAAAGACACAGATTATTTCGCCAATGTCACGTGCGATGGAGAAGACACGGTAGAGATTGATCGGTAGAGACAGAGTTACTTTCGCATTCATAATGTTAGTACAGATAGGTTATTTTTTACAATTTTATGTAGGTAATTTAAAAATATTTTTATAGTTTTAGACATAGTAAGTATTAACAAGAAATTTTATAGAATAATTTAACTTTACGTGACAGAAGCTACACGTTTCTTTTAAGGAAGTTTACTGATACAAGCATTGCATTTAAATTCAACTTTAAAAGTTATTTTTGTGCTTCAATAAGATTAACTTAAAAAATATTTTCATGTTGAATTAAAATTCGAATATGAAATTGTCCGTCACCATTTAAAAATAGTATTTATTACAACACATTCAGATCGTGTTATGTAAAATCGCAAATGTTTAATTAAACATTATAAACGCATAGCGCTGACCACAACCACAACAGTACCGCGTTCGCCGCACTTCCCCTGCTGCTATGTAACGAGTTAGGTTAATATTAAATTAATGGACCGAAACGCGGTTCCAAACTAATATCGTAATAATTGAATTTTACATTCAATTTCCTACTTTAAGGATGTGCTAATTTTATTTAATCTGTGACCTAATTGATCACTATTTTGAACGAATGAACATTTTTAAATGTGTACTGGTCGTAATTGTTATGCCATATACGTTTGTATATGAAAGTATATTTTGATTGATTTCGAAGGTCTATTAGTTTAGTTAATGTCATTATAATGAAAATTATATCACTCTAAGTGATTGTAATAATTTGGAATGAGTTATAATAATATTTGTTTATATATATTTTTAATTAGATAAAGGCAAATGAGTTAAATGATCACTGTTTCGATTTTTATGAAAGATAATTTGACAATATTAAAAACAAAACATTGTAATATGATATCATATTTGAAATTCATTTTTTATATTCAAGAGAAAATTGGAGTCATTTTCGTCGCGTTACGTTCCCTCGAGTCCAGTAAAGATTTGCGCTGAGAATTTGTCATAATAACGCATTTTATCATCCCAAGTAACATATTTCACGAGTGAACTTTGTCGTGTTACCTTGAAAGTAATATTATTTATTTTTTATATTACGATATTTTGTACGTATAGTGGAGTTACTGTTTATTCGAATACATTTATATCAATATTATATTTCTTGTAAATGTATAGAGCCGTTAATTATTATATTTTTGGTAAGGGGATATCTGTAATATAGTTATAGTGCTATAGTGTTAGCTTGAAGTATAAACTTCAATCTTTACTAATATTTTAAATGAAAACGTAACTCTGTCTGTCTATTGCTCTTTCACGGTCATACCACTTAACCGAGTTTGATGACATTTGGTAAGCGAGCTTGAACCCCAAGGAAAGACTAAGAATAACTCAAGCGAGTGAAATCGCAGTTGACCACTAGTAGCTTATATTTCTAAAATAAATATTCGGTAACATTTATATAACCTTCTCAGAGAATATTTAATTTAAACGCTTTATTTGTTTTCTGTATGTAGACGCAGATATGGTCTTGTCACTTAAACCGCAAAATTAATTTCGATTTGTTTGAAATTACACGACGTCCACAAATCTGCGACGTGTGACGTAACGCCATAAGCTGGGCATACATTTATTTATGATTCTGAGTGGATTATAACAAGGTTATGAGATTTATACGATACGCTCTTCTTTCAGACTATTGCCTGTTTTATGACATCGAAGTCGTAAAGATTCTACCTAACTTTTAGTAGGAAATAACTCTGAGGTTATCTGGGCGTTCGAAGTGGGTTTTTATGTTTGAGTTACAGCTTAAGTTTCAGCTTAAGTGACAACGTTGCAGGTCCTTTATATGCTACGAATTTATTACTAAAGTATTTTCGAGGCTATTATTTGAGGAGAAATGCCGATGAGAAATGTTAAAACAAAACAATCTAAACCAGGTGTATTTTTTTGGTTGTGTTTGTACACAACTTTGTTTTATGCAGGAAATAAATTCTTAGGCATCAAAATTTCATTCAATATAACACTGTATAAAATTCAGAGGAATAAAATAAAATAACAGTGTTGAAACACTTTCTGTATTTTACTGTTAAATTTCCTGAATAATTTCAATAAATATCTTATATTCACGTTTTATTTAGAGATATGAAATATTATTTGCGTATTTTAATTTCTGCAGAAACATAATGTGAGAAATAACTCGTTAAATATTAAAAGGCGACATACTGTGATTGACATGACATGCTTAAATACGTGTATGTGTATAAATTTTAACATTTACGCATCGCCTTCTGAAATGCCACAAGTCTGATCTAAGATGATGTCAGACTTACTGAGCAGAAATATTATATATTTTTTAAATTCATTTGAATAATTAATTTAGCACCTGGATAGCATTCATTATTACAACACAGAAAATATTTACTAAATCCGTTAGTTCTTGTGGGATCAAGACATATTTATTATCTTAGACATATACGCTTTGAATACTAGTGTACCGATATCAATTTCGATATTAAAATAGTACGCTAAATGAAGCGTTGTTCAAACGTTGAATAAATTTCTACGCACCTTATATCCCCTTTTTGTAAGGAGATTTCTTCAAATACTATCTTCACGCGATCCTTTGGCCTGAAAATGACAAGGACAGTATTATAATATACATTATATGAGTTTCCGCTTCACTGGGATCATATATTCCACGAATATTTGATTGAACATACTTTATTGAAAGCAATATTATAGAGACTTGCTATATTACTTCTTTCACGTGCGTGAATATTTATTGTTAGCAATATTATTTAGTTTTTGTTTGTGGATGCAAAAATAAACATTTATTCATCCGAGTGTTCATGATGTCATGTAAGCTGCATTATTTATCTGTTTCACTGGAATTTTATCCTAATTTTATTTTATGAAAAATTATAAAAATTTTAAATTTTATGAAAATTTTAAAATACTTTTTTTATAGTATATTCAGATTTGAAAATGCTCGACTACGATTAATGAATTCCAAATCTAAGATCAAATCAAAATTTTTAGCTATAAATTAACATATACCTATGTCAGCTTCGAATTTGTTTTTAAGTTTCCAAAATATCTATCCAATGGTAGCTCTTTGTGTCTTTGTTTATAGTAAGAACCAGCTTTCTAAAAAAAAGAAATTACCTTGCGTGAAAATGGTAGGAGCAGCGAACATTGTTGGGGTAAATGGACGGGTAACGTGGGCTGTACAGCCGACCGTGAGTCGGACGGTTGCCGGACCGGCTGAACTGGTAGTCGCATTCAGTTCCCGGTATTTGGACGCCTTCGGTTTCAAAAAGACCTGGAAATAATATCAATATTAATTAAAAGGGAAGGCAAAGTTACAGAGAGACGACGGTCAGTTGGAATCGAACCAGTATTTTTATATTGATAATCAAGCCGTTATAGTATTGAGATTTGGATAAAAGTATGTTAACCTCTGATCGTTGCATTCCAATTTAGAAACAGTAATATAAGTATAACTTGCTACACCATTGAATAGAAGTGATAACATGTAGTCTATGTTAATATTACTGCGATTACGGATCATGGAGTGATATTTTGTAGTCGATAAGATTTCATAACAAATGAACTATCTAACATTAAGAAATATCAAAACTGACTGATAGAATTTGATAGCAGTGCGCTTAATCAAAATTTTCTACTTTATATTATTGGTGTTATACATATTACTAGCTACACCAGCGGTTTTACCAGCATGACATTTATAAAGCCATGTCTATAGCACACAAACCATCACCCCCATTTTACCCCCTCGAGGGATAAATTACAAAAATGAAGCCCATGTCCTTCCCTGAGACTCAAACTGTCCGTACCAAATTTCATCGGAATCTACGTTTTTTAGTAGCTTTAAATATACTTGCTCATTATGCATTCGATTTAAAAAAAAAAAACATTGATTAAAAATATCTCATAGTTCTGAAGGTTATCATAGTTCATAGAAAATGATTAGCCAGTTCAATCATAAATAAAAGCCGTTTAATGTTATACATTCAACTGATAACAACACCGCACCTTTTTTATCTCCTGTACTTAGTTATATATAACAACGTTAACGTAACATTACGTAGAGGAAAGCTTGTTTCATTTTGTTGTTGCCTTCACCCTGTCAGGTTATAAAATGCCCTTTAGTGTATTAAATTATGAGGATCCGACGGTTTCTAGGTTAATTGGCTCGCAGGTAACGTAGATAAAGCCAGATAAACAGAGGTAAGGCTGAGTAATGTTTGGTTCCAAAATATTGTATATCATAGCCCAGATGTATTGGGTTACATCAATTTATTGCTTTAATTTTAGAAATAACCCGTTTCATATTTCAAATATCATATTCAAACAATTTCGTATATATATTTGTTCAATATCAACCGTATTATTATCCGGGTATATTCACATATTATGTGAGCTTGTTTTTTTGTCGTTACGATTAAGTATGGTTTATTTTATTGATGGGAAATTCAAACTTTTTGTTCAATAATCCAAAGACGAAACAGCCAAGCGCGGCTAATAACCTATGTATACTAAAAACATACATCTACTGGTGTAAATTTAATGTATATTTCCTAAGAATTTTTTTCGCATAGGCATTACCATCGTCTCCATAGATATTAGTATAGTTGACTTAATAAAAGCAATATTTTTTATAGAAATTTAAAACATTTTTATTAAAAAAGTTACGATAAATTAATTAAGCAAAATATTTTCGCTCGAATTCTTTCATACTTCAAGAATTCGGAAAGTAAATAAAAACAAAAAATGTATTATTTGAATGCGAAGTTAATTTGAAAAGTGTGTAAGCGAATGAAAGAAAAAAGTCCATTAATAATAGGAGTTAGGTAGAACTTTGTTCCCCTTAATTTCGAAACCTTTATGAGCAAGTAACAATTCATATTGTAAATAATAAGATCGCGTCGTTTCGGATTCATTTAACAATTTTACTTTGATTTCGAGTTGTATCCGAATTCTTTTCGCTTAATTTCGTTTCAAAGGATGTAGGTGAACGTGTGTAATAATGAATAAATGAAATCACTGGTCCGTAAAATGTGATGAGTTTTGTTTTTGAAATGGTAAATGAACATTTATTTTTAAAAAAATATTTTATAAATTTATTAATTTTTATTTTAAAATCCTTCATATAAATTATTATAAAATAAATTTAAAATGATATATGTGTTATACCTTATCAACAATATATGAAGAGGCGCATAACAGGGCTATTAATATTTATATCAGTTCTACAATAAATACTAATATCCATAATCCAGACTGGAAACAAAATTCACGTAAATTGAAAATACTTCAATAACCTTAGATTCGCTGATAATATAATATCTTCTGAAAATCAGCTTAGACGCCAGACCTATTCGATAATACACAGAGTTTCGAGTATGTAAGGAGCTATTTATATATATTTAAGGAAATGCACTTCATTCAGTAAATCCAGAAATAAAGATGAAATTCATAGAAGGATAAAAGTAACATGGACTAAATTCTGGAGCTTAAAATAAATGATGAAATCAAAACTAACCTTCTATCTGATAAAGAATTTCATCCGGGAGCATTCTGCATATCATACGGATCACAGACTTGGTTACACAACGACCGTAACGGAAAGGATACAGAAGATCTGTGAGTGACTAGAGGTGTGACTAGCTAGGGAAAAGAGTATCCTGAATGTTTGGTAGGAAAAGACTAAAGTGGAAGTGGTTTGGTCACGTGGCAACAGGATAGAAGATGAACAACATCGGTTATTAATTGGTCAGGTCTAAGTGGCAAGAGAGAACAAATGACGCCAGAACGATGGATAGATTAAATAAATAAAAATGCTAGAAAAGACTGACATCGAACGCAAAGTTAAGGAAACCTGGAAACTCTTGGAATAAACTTAAATTAATTGAATAAATGGTAAGGAAATTGAAAGGATTTATTCCCATAACGCACAAAGAAAATCTGAATATATTTATGAACAGTTCATTATTATACGCCTTATGTCCTCCACAAAAACGTTTCTTATTTCTCATCAGCATCTAGTTGAGTACATTTAAAGTGCATTCGAGTAACAAGCGTTTTAACACAAATGTTTCCACTTATAAGTAGGATATTTGCCTCATACTGTAAACTTTTTTCTCCGTTATAGTTACATTTAACTTATCTTCGGAACTAAGTTAAACTTTTCTTGTACGGAACAGTTCGTAATTCCGTATAGTTGCTGCCACAAAACTCGCTATATTGAAAAAGTAATGAAAACCAGACTGCTCGTTCAGCTCTCATGGTACTAAGAAACTATTTTATTGAAGAGGTCGATTTTTTTTAATTATATTAGGGATATAAAAGTTACTTTCAATAACATTAATTTACTTTATTTCTTTTTTAAGTGTCATCAATAAATACTTTTACTTAACAAATTTGCAAATAATTTGGATTAGTTCGTACTTCGTAGAGCATCGTTTTCGAACGACGACCTTAAGAAGGTTTCGGGACATTACTCGGTTCTGTAGAAAAAAAACTCTTAAATTTGCTTAAATCATAGATTGCGTATAATCGTGACGATATTTCTTAAATCAGTCTTTTATAAGACTATCTTATGTTTAACGTGAGATACCAATTATTAAGATACAGCTATTTAAAACATATACATATATATTTACACCGTATTTTCTGCTTGCACAACCACTTTGGAATCAGTTTTCTGAAGCGGTTTTTCCGAACCGATACGATTTGGGAACCTTCAGGAAAAGTGCTAAACACACTTTTTAAAGGCCGGCAACGCACTGCAGGCCAATCGGTGTTGCAGATGTCCTTGGACGCTGGTAGTCACTTTCCATCAGGCGAGCCTCTTTTATTTATTTATTTATTTATTTAACTGTTTGTGTGTCTGTTTGTGTTTTACTAAAAACAACGAAAATGGTACGGTGTGGAAAGTTTGTTTGTATCGAAATTTTTTAAATAGTCACATGTATATTTGTTGAACAATACGTGCATTTGCACGTATTATATTGTTTTGCACAAACCTAACCTAACCGAACACAATATCGAATTGAAAAATTACACGAAAACCAATGGTCCATTGTATTGAACACCTGGATATTCACGGATATTCGCGTGTTCAAATTATAGCGAACATATTTTCATGACTGGTCATTTGAAAACACGCAAAAGATAGAATCAAAATTTTTATTTGAATTTTACTCTGACATTGTTTTGTTACACGTGAAGTTTTGAAGATGGGAATGTTTATACTTCCGTAGTTTACAGAGCACTGACAGCCATTGGTCCTGCAACTGAACTCTATCAGTTCGGTCATATTTAGATCCCATTGGATTATTAGAGCAAGGGAATTGAGAGATCACCTGTGTTTGTGCACTCAGTAGGGTGCTATTATATCCTGCGCAGCTAGAAACTTGGCTAGTTTTTCTTGAGAATTGCAGTGGTTCAAAATCGTTAGTAATATTACGACAAACATATTCCAAATATTAGTTTCACGCAGCATTTTTATTTTTTTCGTAAATAATAACTTTATTCACATCAGAACCAGCTAAGAGGAAAAATTAGGTCACGAGTGCACTTTAATATCAGCCAACAATAAACTGCGCAGTGATGTACAATTTATCTTCGAAGGTAGCCGGTAATGAAACGCAAACACACCTGTGTCGTCTACTTACCAAGACCAGAAAATTGAATCTTATTCATTCAAAAATAAGATACATATACGTTTGTGTAAGCTTTTGTAACAAGCGTTAGCCGTGTTAACCACAATACGCTTTGCAGATTACGGGGAATGCGTTTTGTCACATTTTTTACAATGTTTACAGCTGCTTACCACTTAAGTCGTTTCCTTTCCGTGCACCAGTTGCGTATAGTAATATAATAAAAATATAAATAACATATATTTAAAGGTAATTTAGCTCAGTTATCTATGATATGTTGATTTAAGAAAAATGTTTTCTAGATACGAATTGTGATTATTCACATTGACGTCTTTAGCAAATGGAAATGGGGCACCTGATGGTAAGCAGGCAACGTGCGCCACTAACCTTGGGATACATACTAAGATGTTACGTTTCTTGTGCTTGTGCTAACATTGGTTCCCTCACATATCAAACCGGAACAAAACAATACCCAGTACTGCTGTTTGGCGGCGGAATATATGATGTGGGTGGTGATACCTCGGCAGGTATCTATCGACATAGGCTTGCACAAAACCGAAAAAATCTAAATTTTCTACTTTTATTTAATGATAGCTCAAAATGAGTTTGTTATGTAAGCTTTAAAGCCAAAATACATAAGTGAGCAGAGAATAAAACGGGATTTAAAAAGGGAAAAACATCATTGAGATTGATTTTACAAAATAAGCAAAGTTATTTTGGACCATCGCTTAAAATATAAATTCCACCGAGAATAACGAAACAAAAAGTTAAATACCAATTAGGCAACATAATATAATGTTCTAATTCTAATTCATGCGACTTCTGTTTAAGTTTTCCAGAAAATAAAAATCCAAAAAGAGATGTTTATTTTTTTTTTATAAAGGTACGAACGTGCAAATGGGCCACCTGATGGTAAGCGGTCACCACCTGTATTATATAAATTAGCGCTGTGAAGAATGTTAACCATTAATTATAACGCCTTACCTTGCAGAGATAAGATGTTATATCACTTGTGCCTGTTGTTACACTGGTTCGGTCTTCTACCCGGAACACAATAATACTAAGTATTGCTGCTTGGCGGTAGTGAGTGATATAGGTATCACCGCCAGGTAGGCCTAGCTTACATAAAACTTTACCACTAACCTAAATAATTTCATGTACTTTAATCTGAAATCGTAACTTTCCCTCTCGCTGCATCGAATAACAAATTCGTAAAGTTTATTTAAAATATATATATAATAGATAAATATCACATTTTTAAACGTAAGATTTAAATATTTTAAAAGAATACAAATTATTGGCGCTACGTAAAATATTGTTCATTGCAGCTGATATATGATTAAGCAGAAACGATTTATATATTCAACGGAAAAATCTACTCTTGTGTAAAAATAATAATACTCAGAAAATATAAGGCTGCTATCACAACCTACGTGTTTAAAACAACGTAATTGCAAATGGCTGTTCTTCGATTGTGATAAAATCAACTAAATACAAGGGCTTTGGTACAATTTAGAATTCCATTGTTTTAATAAACCACTTTCGAAATTGGTGTTCATTATTATTCATTGCGTGACTTATTCACATATTTTATCGGAATAATATAATCTGTAATTATAATATATTTTATTACATAACATTCGGAATGTCAAAGATTTTTAATTATCTTGTTCCGAAATGTTGTCGTCTAAAATCAAAAGATTCCTTTAATTTGACATTTCCATAGTTCTTTACAAATTTAGTTACTTGGTGGTAGGGCTTTGTGCAAGCTCGCCTGAGTAGGTACCACCCACTCATCAGATATTCTATCGCCAAACAACAATACTCAGCATTGTTGTATTCCGGTTTGAAGGGTGAGTGAGCTAGTGTACCTACAGGCACAAGGGACATAACATCTTTGTTCCCAAGGTTGGTGACGCATTGGTGATGTAAGGAATGGTTAATATTTCGGTTAATATTTGAGTTTGAGTTTGAGCACTTTTTTTTTCAGTAAATCTTAAGTGTGAATTTGTCTGATATCAAAAGTTTAATTTCAAATATGTTTTTAAGTGTATGAATGAATTGTTTACGGGATGTACAGATACTCAATCGGCTGACATTAGATTTTTATTTTAGATACGTTAATTGATAGTTTTTCAAACTCATCACTCACTCACAATTACAAGTCATGACGGACCACATAACTTTTATGTAATGACCTAAATTGCTTCTTTTAACGAATGTGTATTAAGTGTGGATGTTTGATTTGTAAAACAAAAAGTATTAGAAATATCTTCTTATACTGTAGCCGCTAAAATTATAATAAAAGTCTATATATTTTATTTTTATTTGAAAATTGTGTTCTTTTAAAAAAAAAGTTAGTAAGATATATTTGTGTATTAATTTATAAAAATATGTACCGACTTATGTAAGTATTTACTCTGTTATAAATTTGCCAATGAATCCTTTAATGTCTTATTATTAATAAAGACGATATGGTTAGAAAGAATGCTACTTGTGAGATGACGTCTGACAGAAAAGTATGGAAGAAGAAGACATGCTGTGCCGACCCCAAGTAAAATTGGGATGAGGGCAGGAGGATGATGATCCTTTAATGTCTTATATTTTGTTTTATATATATATCATTTTATTCTTCATTGTATAAGCTTTCCTTTTCCTATTTTTGATTGTATCATGTTACCTATTTGACATTATATATGTTGAGTCTTTGTTTATTATTGTGCTATATGGTGTCATCTCAACGTTTGATTCTGTAAAAAAAAATAAAATAAAAAATAAATATAAGCATATGTTGGTAGTTGGTCAAACTTAAATTTATTAATAAATTTAGAGTTATATTATTAGTTTCAAACTAAAGATATTGCTTCGGTCTCATGTATCCTCAGACACGTGCGAAGTCCTAAGAAAATCTTATTAAAGCCACAACTTGCCGCTAACAATGTACATAAAACTTTCTTTACAAAAATATAAGGGGTCATTTGTTGATGCCAGTTCGTCTGAAACTTGTTATAAATTGAACACAATTTATATTTACATTTAGATTACTTTTCGCGGTAAAATTACATTTTTTTTTGCACAGCAGCTCCGATTGTTTATGTAACCGATATTGACCAGACATTAAATTTGATGTATAACTTATTATAATATTTTTCAATAAAATTGCGGGGAAAAAATAAATAAAAGAAAGATTACTTGTTCAGAAAGCAGTCCTAGAGCCTCTTCACTCAAACGTTTGCCGTTAAAGTCATCCAAGCTATCCCATGACATGGAGGCATCATCCCATGACGGGTGATGTTTTAATCATTATGAAAATATAACGAAAAATAATAATTTATATCAACGACGTCGTAGTCGACTTCGCAATATACGCGAGAGAAAATCTTATTCCTGTTTTTACAAGATTTGTTTTTTGGTTAGTCGCGCCTTTATTACTGAATGCGGCAGTGTCAGTTATGTCGAGTATTTCTACAACGTCCACACCCTTGTAATGTTAGCGGTCAAATGGAACATGCATGTTAAAACGCGCGTGTTACGCCCGTATCATATTTCCAAGTCGCTTGTGACGAAATCGTGCTGGTAATGGACGCAAGGGCGCACAAGTTAGCTCAACGGTCGTCGTGCAAGATGTCATAATAAATTAATTATGCATTACTATTTAACACGGCACGGTGTCCGTGCAGCCAGCGCGTGCGTGTGCAACTGCACTGTAATCGAATTTATTTTGTATTATTTATATTAATTGTATTTTAAGGTGTACTTCCAGTAAAAATATTTTTACCTGTAATTAAATAAATATGAGACTATTTAAAAATAATATCACGTGCATATAATTATTCCCTTGACACGATTATAAGTTTAAATATCATTTGCTTGTATTTTTGACCTACTGTAATAAAAATATAGTTTAAAATAATTATATATTGTGAATCAATTTAAGTGGCTATTTTTATATTCAATATGTAGCTCGATAGTAATGTAGACGTATTCATGTAAAAAGTAAAAAAAAGAACCGGCCGAGTGCGAGTCGGACTCGCGCACGAAGGGCTCCGTACCTATTATCTATAAAAACGGTAAAAAAATTACGCTTGTTATAGAACAAATAATTACGGAGCTCCTGTATTTATTTGTATCTGTGAAAATTTCAACTGTCTAACTATCACAGTTCATTAGATACAGCCTGGTGACAAACGGACGGACTGGGAGTCATAGGCTCCCGTTTCACCCTTTAGGTAAGAAGATCCTTAATTGTCTCTCTCGTCATTGGTTCCTCTAAATACAGACTGGCATGCACGGCTATCCTATAACGATTTATCCTCGAAGACTTTTGGCCTTGATAATACCTCGCTCAAAAATGCTCTGAAGGACATTATCACCGTGTCCTATTTTCACGATTTTAATTTGAAGCGTTGCTATTAAGAGTTTATTTCCACCAAGAGATTTACTTCTGAAACCTTTTTCATGGACATTCGTGAATTTATTGCTCACAGAAAATTGCTTCAGTGTTAAATTTGAAAAGTTTTAACATCTAATTGACGCCTTGATCCGTTTGATACTCTCGTTTTGTAGATAATCTTTGCTTTTATTGGAAACGCAGAGAAAGGTCGTATGGAACGGACAGCGTAAGTTACATCCTCTGTGAGAAAAGTTTGCACATATTGTAAGTATTTACTAAGTGATGGGCTGTAAACATTTATATTACTGGCTGTTCGTTCACCAAGTTATTATATATATCTTTAACTCTGATAACCGATTTAACTCATATTTTTTAGAAGTGGAAACTTTTCAGTCCTTTTTGACAGAATACAAAAATCTCTCTACCATCTGTTGGAAGCAGTTTATGCTTAGCTGGAACTTCTAATGGCATCCAAAAAATGTGCTGTTGGTACAATTTTCGATCGATGGATATAATATAAAAAATATAGGGCTAAAAAGTGAAAAAAATATTATTCAAGATAGACGACCAAAAGGGTTCCCGAGACGTACGTAAGTGGCTAAGGGGCTTTACATAACGTCGTCTTACCCTAAATGTAATGGTAATTCAAAATAGGCTTTTGGGCATCCCGTGGTGTGATTTGGCTTACATTTATATATAATATTTTTTTGGAAACTACATATAATCTTTTTTATAGTAAATAGATAAAGTAAGTAACTGATTATATGTGTCCCACTGCTAGGTTAAGGCCCTTTGAGGAGAAGAATTGGAGCTTATTCCACCATGCTGTTCCAATGCGGATTGGTGGATACAAATGTGGCAGAATTTAATTGAATTGTTTTTCTTCGCCGCTGAGCACGAAATGAATTATAAGCACAAATTAAGCACGTGAATATTTAGTGTTGCTTGAACCCGTAATCATCGGTTAACATCGTGTTCTAACAACTGGGTCATTTTGCCTTTTTTACTGTCGTTAAGTTTTATTAAATTAATTGGTATAGTCTTTAGAAAAATTCGAACGAATAAAAATACTTTAAGAAAATGAGCTATATTTGTTAAAATTAACTTAAAGTCCAAAGTATTTACATTCTAATGTATGAGATAATGTCAATGATCTTCGTGAAATCAGAGAGAAGAATATTGTTTACCAATTAAATTTACAATGCATGATAATTCATAGAATAGTCTGTTTAATTGTCTATATTTGTTTTGCTCTACCTGAGTTAACTTTGATATTCTTATTTGCGGTTTAATAACTGACGTTTGGTCCGTCTTTGAGCGGGTATAATTAAAATATAATTACTAAATATATTTTTCTATACGTATTCTTTATAACTGTATTTTTAAAAATAATTTCAGAATACTATCAATATTTGAAATGTTAAATTGAAAAAGGATATTACAAAGATTAGTAACATATACATTAAAAACTCCTTGGGGATTAAATGATGGCGATCATATCTCAGGCCATATCTTAAACTTAATAGCAATAATTTAATTGCTATTGATTTTATTGTAAATAAGAGCTGTGAGCAGGAAGAAAAAGATTCCAACGAGTTTTTTTACGAAAGTTCTTCAAGACTGATATCATTTGCCGAAGCGGTGGTACTTTTTTTAAGCCGATATTGCCTAGTGGTTAGAACGCGTGTATCTTAATCGATGATTTCGGATTCAAACCCAGGCAGGCAGCACTGAATTTTCATGTGCTTAATTTGTGTTTTTAATTCATCTCGCGCCCGGCGGTGAAGGAAAACATCGTGAGGAAACCTGCATGTGTCTAATTTCAACGAAATTCTGCCACATGTGTATTCCACCGACCCGCGTTGGAGCAGCGTGGTGGAATATGCTCTAAACGTTCTCCTCAAAGGGAAAGGAGGCCTTTAACCCATCAGTAGGAAAAATTTACAGGCTGCTAATGCTAAAAAAATGCAAATGCTAAATGTCAAAAAAGTACCATTGGTACTTTTTTGACATTCACTAAGCAATATTGTTTCTATATGCAATAAAGAATTTAAATTGCTACCCTTATATACGTATAAAATTTATGGACGACTATTAGAATGAAAACGTGATATTTTTAGTACGAAACGATTTAACATAGTACGAAGTAAGCACATTCACATTCGATAGTCCCTGGAAACTAGCAGTTATCGAGGTAGAAACGTTAAATGAATTTTTGCGATCATTGTATCAACGTCAGATCGCTCCCGTCTACATCATGAATATTCAATTTTCCTGAAGGAAAACTTGTTGGAATTTTATGTCTCATCCCATCTCAACTTTAACCGAGTTCGCTTAACATCCTTTGTTCGGAAATAGTATCAAAGGCACTAAGAATACGTGACGATCATACTTGCTATCCAATATTTTCGTTAAGAAACTATATTGATATGGATTTTATTATACGAAAACTATTGTAATAAATCTTTAAAAAAGTGCAAAACAAAGTCGTTTTCTGTGTTCGTTTGCATCTCCTCTAACTTCTTTTTTCTTTTTATGTACTATTAAGAACATCAAAAGGCTGATAATATATTATTTAATAAAATTACTAGTAGGGCTATTAATATATTTTTTCTTCGGTCCGGGCCTGTTCTAGTAAATTAATAACATACAAATAACAATAATAAAAGGTTCTCGCAATAACCTGTTTAAAAACGCAGTCTACAAATGTTATTTCAACATACTTTATATAAGACTATTTGAAAACAACGATAGCGCGATTCAGATCCAATAGGTTTTGATAAATATGTCTCCTATAGAAAATGTTTGTGAAACATTTATACACCCGTAATATCATTTATCTTAAGAAAAGGTTTAAAATGGTACGGCACCACTCACATTAGGGCTGTGCTTGATACGCCCCAGTTTCCGGGTCGGAAGTCACTGTGTATGCTCTTCGTTTTACACAAACACCTCTAAAGGGTTAAAAATTATGGAGTCGGGTGAGCAGGGCATATGAAGGTCACTGTTTTTTAAAACAGATTCACCAAACTCATCTATTTGCTTTTGCTTTTACAAAATAAAAATAATAAAGATTTTTTAAAAATTAAAGGAATTCTTTATATTATAAGATGACATTTAAGATGACGAGAAGCTGTAGTGCTTCATCGTTTGTATCAATAATATTTTGATATTTGCAGAGAGCAAAGATAGTCTTTATTAAATTATCCTAGTAGTGCTTGGTAGAGAAAGTATCTCTGGCTACTATTATCACAGCGAGATAAAATATATACGAGTATTAATATATATATATATTAATTTAAGTTTATATATAAGTTTCATCGAAATCGCTAGTATTTGCGTTATATTTAAACAAACAAACTGACAATTGCGTGACTATGACATTGTTGTATTATAAGGTGCTCAAGCCGGAAAGTTTCGGTAATACATCATACTCCAGATTGTGTATGCATTACACGAAAAATATTTAAATGAGTTTCTTAACTCGTTATGGAACTCTACTTTCTAAATATATTATATAAAATGCTGTATTTTAGTCAAACAATATACGGGATGGGTACATGGGTCACTAGGTAAGAGATCACCACCGCCCCTTAGACATCGAGGCTGTAAGAAAAAGTTGAAGCCGTTCAACCTTTTATCGAAAATGCGCCACCAACCTGTGTGCAAATAGTTGGATTGTCTCACTCACCCCATACAGAGTATTGCTGTTTGGTGATAGAATATGAGGTGACAGCTTTACCCAGACGCTGACTCCTCTCCTACCAATAATATATGTAAAATAGAAAACAAATCTAAATTTTATATCAACATGAACAAAATGAGCGCTCGAACATATTTGTAAGATAATATTATTTATTTGTTTTAATATTAATTCTTACTATCAAATATTTTATTTGCAATTGAATTTTATAATGCTTGAGTATTCGAAGAATATTATGCCTTTTGTTTGCTTACTGGGTTACTGACTTTGCTCGTATTTGTATACTCATAAATAGTTATTCGCCGAATTCGTATGGAAGCAAGGGAACTCTCAATTCGATAGATATTTTTAGTTTTGGAACGAAGTTCTTTACTCTGCTTAAAATAGGACTGGAAAAAAGATTGTCGTTCCAGCCGACATATCTCTCTCTATCTCTTTCTATTATATAATATTATTATTATTATATATATTGCGTCTGTTATTTAATACGTAACACGTAGCAGAAGCAACTTCGTTCCAACCGGATGGCCCGTAACACCTATCGTTTTTTTTATATACACTACGAATACTTTCAAATGTTTCTCGTTCTAATGTATATTAATAAAGACAATATCTTAATCTATAACATAACTAACATAATTTTGTATTTTAAAAGTTGAAAAAGAGTAACTACTGTGTTTCTTGCCGGTTCTTCTCGGTAGGATCTACCTTCTGAAACCGTGGTAGCTTCACTTAATATAGTTTGTAAAATGGCAATTCAAAAGTGCTTGTGCCTTGAATTAAGTATACTTTGATTCTGATCTTTTTAAAATCAAATGTGATATATCTATATATGTATATATAAGCCAAGGCAATCGTAAGTAATATATTATGGTTTATAACAGTTTTACGAAATAGTTTTTTGAACCAATGAACATAAATATTTTCTACTATTACTAAAGTAACAAGAAAAATCTTAATAGTAATATCGTGAGGAAAATTTTCTGAATAAAAAAATAAAAAAAAAACAATCGTTCAGTTTTGTTTTGACCATTTGTAAGAAAAACTAGCGTTATCAGTGTATTTGACGTCGTAATAGCTTACTGGAAATAGGACATTTGCGTCCGGAATTGATAATTTTGTAGGACGTGACTTTTTAATATTTCTAAAATCATTAAAAAAAAAATGTATTTATATTTAAACAGGTACAATATACAGTAACGTTTAGTGTTTTATATTTCGTGCAAGTGTTTTCATTAATCATATCCGAAATGTCTAATATATACTTTTTGGTTTTAGCTTCGGTGCTTTGTTATGTAAGTTTTAATGCTACCATTTTGAATTGCAGTACTTTTCATTTTATTTGTTCCATCCACTCATATATTCTATCGCCAAGCAATAATACATTTTTATTGTTGTGTTCCGGTTTGAAAATTTTGAGCCAGTGTAACTACAGGCACAAGGGACGTAATATCTAAGTTCCCAAGGTTGGTGTATTGGTAATATTGGAAATGGTTAAAATTTCATACGGTGCTAATGTATGTGGGCATTGAACACATACCATCAAGTGGCCCATTTGTTCGTGCGCCTGATGCCATAATAGAAAATGCCTTAGAAATCTTAAAAACATTTTGTTTTCTTTGTATAGTTTATAAATATTATAATGCTATCTATATCAGCAGCTAGCTCGATCAAATTATTATAGTTGGAAAATTTCAAATCAAAACGACAATGGCAAGTCGAATAAAATCGACCTCATACATTTATGTATATTGATGTATATTTGTTGCATATAAGTAAAGCTTACTCAAAGCGTCTAAAATTTCAGTTGATTATTATTTATAACTGAAAACAATAAACACATAAGTAGATTTATAGTGTAGCCTTTGTAACTCTCAACATCGTATAAAAAATAGTAAGTATCATTAAACAGTTCGATAATACCAAATCGATATAGTTTATTCAACAAGAATTTCTGAATCATCATTTTACAGAATTAAATTAAAGTAAAAGTTACCACCGGTTCGGAATGTAGATTCTACCGAATAACCGGCAAGAAACTCAGTAGTTTATATATTATTGCATTGTCGCCTAAGTCGTATACCTATACTAAAATCGATTTCCACTATATGTGTACATTTTCAAATTGTTTTTAACATACAAGAGACTCTACTCTATAACCGGTTGCAATAAATAATATGAATGTTCATTTATAAGTCAATAACACTACATAAAAACATTTTTATAAATTCGCTACGGTTAATCGGTTGTTTTGATTATTTTTGTACTACAAAAAATTGAAATAGTGGAAGTTATAATTGTTAAAATAATATATCAATATATTATACGTAACTATTAAGGCGGACTACACTTACTTCTCATGTATGAATACACTTTAATATTCTGAAATAAATTTAATTCTAATTTTAATTAGAGTTTTTTTTTTAAACAAAGATAAATTGATGATAATAGCTTAATGTGTAATATTAATAGGACTTAATCGCTGTACTGTATTACCTTTTTTACATAGTTAATGTGGGTGGACGAAATTGTTCTACTTGAGAGAAAGTGGTCATTATTGCTCATAGACATTGGTGCCGTAGGGCTTTGTGCAAGCCTGTTTGCATATATTTTACCCACGCATCATATATCATACAGCTAAGCAGCAATACTTAGTATTTTTGTATTTCGGTTTGAACCGTCGGTGAGCCAACGTAACTGTACGAACAAGGTTGCAAGGTTGGTCGTACATTGGTGTCAACATTAACAGTCTGTAAATTTCACAGTACTGGGCTAAGGCCTCCTCTCCCTTTGAGGAGAAGTCTTGGAGCATATTCCACCACGCTCCAATGCGGGTTGGTGGAACACACATGTGGCAGAATTTTGTAGAAATTAGACACATGCAGGGTTCCTCCTTAGGCTCATTTGAAAATTCAGTGCTTGCCTGGGTTTGAACCCGTAATTATCGGCTAAGATGCACGCTTTCTAACCACTGGGCCACCTCGACTCATGCCTGAGTCATTTTTGCCAGGTCATGAATCATTGGTGTTAGAAACGGTTAAATTTCTCAGTTTGCCAATGTTTATGGGCTGCGGTGATATCTTAACATAAGGTGGCTCATTTGTCAGTTCGCCAATACGAAATAAAATAATAATAGTGGTCTTTTAATAGGTACAATGTCTGCCTCTGGAATCGAGCAGCAAGTCAGTTTCAAAAGATTCTCTTCATCTGTTCGTGAACAACTCAACGAAATCAACGAATTACCACCTCACGTCAATAATGGAGGAGCTCGAAGACGTAGACGAGGAAATCGCTAGAGAGTTGGATTCTATACTACCGTATATTAATTTCCTGGTAAGATTACTTTCTTATCCGTAATTATTTGCTTTGTTATATTTCTATTGCGATACATTATTTTAAAACAGGTCTTGATTTTGATAAAATGTATGTTTTAACTTTTAACCTTGATTGAATGTTTATGTTGATTTGTTTCCGGACAGAACCTGTTAGTAGTTACATACATATATATGTATATAAAAAAACATATTTTATAGGCTATAAATAATAACCAAGAAATATTACGCAAGATATATTTTGCGGTTATAACAATAATTAAACAAACGTAAGAAAAAAATGACCTTGAAATCAAAAAATTAAATAGCACTATTAAGTTCTTTATGTGATAAGCATTAGGCATATCATTTTTTATTTTATCTGTGAAAAGATAGTATAGTTTAAATGTCAATGACTTACGCAAATCGTATTCTATTCATCATGTAAAAAAAAACCCGCTCGAAGAACGCTTGATGGAATCCATTAATTATTATTTTATAATATCCGTTTAATATTGTTCTGATTAGATATTTTAATCGTATATTTTATACGAAGTAAGCAGGGCACTACTTTTATTATATATTTATTAATGTATTATTATCTTATTATACATTTATTTAAACAATTAATTCTTATTCCGTGATAAATTTTTTTCGTTTTAAATACATATAGTTTTACATTTTGACAAAAAAAGTAATTTTCATTTTTATATTTTGTTTAAATTTCTTAATCAACCTCTTTATAAATATGTCTGGCAAAATGGCGACCACGTTCGATTTTTAAATACATGATAAAATTTTTAATCACTTTTATATCTATACTCCTATAAATTATTTTTATGCAATTTTATTAGTAATACTTTTATATAATAACTTAAATAATATGACTTCAAAACTCAATGTTTGTTTCCAAGTACATACAAACATACATAGGTACTTGTTTTCTTATTCGTATGTAGATATCAACAAACAATCCGAGACAAGTAAAGTCCACATAAATATTATTCTCTAGCGAGTATATGTATTGTAATGATAATGTATTACAGAATCTGACTATACGAATATGGACAGACAGATGACTCAAAGTAAACATACTCTAAGTAGATTATTATGAGTGAGTTTTAACCGTCTTGACTATTTGAATTGAAACTAACATCTGTTTATTGTTCGTATGCGGATTACCAATTTCTAAAAGTTAGTTATCAGTATTGAGCACCACATAATACAACGTAAACCCTTGCTCCTCCTACGAAACAATATAATATTTAGTAGGTATATTTTTATTCTTATATTATTATTCTATATTATTCTCGCTTAAGAATGACCAACATTGTCCGTAGTTACCGACAATGTTGGTTATTCTACTAGACTAGTCAACGGTGTAAGACATGTTATTATTGTATACAAGTATAGGTTTATTCCCTCTTCATGCTCCGACAGCACGGTAAATCTGAGACGACTTAAACTTAAGTTTGACTCAGTTGGCAGTGTTAAAACATTCGTACCTTAGAAAGCACGTGAAATCTACGAACTTTCACTCGAGTATTATAATACCTTCTATAGCCTATTCCAGTCAAAGTAGGAGTAAAGATAAATATCCTTAGATTGACATATTACCATACCTCTGATGTATTATACTCTACAAACATTTCTTGATTAATATATATTTACCTATAATATAACAATTGGTATTGGTCCCCTTAATTACTTTTTCCGAAGTTCCGGAAAAAACTTATTTAAAATGCCATTTTTAGTGAGACCACCTTGAATATCATAGATTATTCAAGACTTCGACCAATGACATCACGTCAACTCAATGTTAAAGATGATTATTTGTATTGTGGTTGGATAAGGCTATACGAAGTTGGCTATTATTCGTTGAGAATAGTCGCAATGACCGTAATTTGTTTGGGGGACATAATAATTAATTATTAAGTGTTTGGTATCAACTTACCACAGCACCTTTATTTTTTTGTTTCTTTTTTTTTCAGTTCGACACACTTCTGGGACGTTCTAGTGATGAGGACGATGATGGTTGTGTGAATGACGTTATTATTCAACTTGTACCAGATAAGGATTCCATAACGGAGCATCAAGATAAAGCTACCGAACCTGCTGTTTCAACCGCATAATAATTATAATATTATGCCTTAAAGAATGTAATGACGATAAGTGCAAAACCTTCACAATCAGAAATTGATATTTTTATAAATAATAACTTATCAATCAATATTTTATTTTCTTAACAAAGTGAAAACTATGGTATAAAATTTTTAAATTGAATAAAAAATGACGATAACGTGTTTCTTATTATTGAAGTCAAGATATTGTAAACCTTTTATAATAAACATAGGACGCAGTGCTTATTAAGTTAAGTCATTCATAAAATGCATTATGCTAAATTTTCCTTTGATGAAAAAATTCCTTTTATAAATAATTTAGACATTCAGACATCAATGTTAAATTCCAGAACTTTTTTTTTTACACAATTTTCCAGTTATTTTATAATTTAAGAGTACCTAAGTTCAATGCTTTAGACATGAATAGCATGTTCAAAGTGCTCTAATAAATTCAGATAAAAAGTAATATAACGATTTTTGCCAGTCAATATACCGCGGAAAAATATTGAGGGTGATGTCGTCCTTACCGATATTGGCCACGACAGTCATTTCAAGGGTCAATTTCGCAGGACATATTATATATATAGTATAACACATACAACATTGCAGGCTGCAGAAAGGTATGCACATATACAGTTGCACTCTCTATTCCATAATTCTCATAATCTGATGGAACGGAAAACCCAACACGAAAGCGTTCAGTTTCCGAGGTACGGGACTTACATCTCCCATAGTCCGGGCTGTTACTGGGGATTATTCGGCAGTAAACCCTAATAACTTTTTATTGGCCTCACTTGGGGTTTGAACACAGGTCTTAAAAAAATCTAGTCGGCCGGGCAGGAGCAACAGTACAGAACTAGCTGCAAAGTCGTAGCCTTATATTCTATAACTTTTCTTAATAAATGGGCTATACCCATCCCGACAAAGGCGTGTTCTTCCGCTGTTAAATAATGTTCGTATATATAGATAAAACTACTAAAACTAAACTAAACTACTACAAAGATAAATTAAATAATGAGTGGATCTGGTTAATGGTTTATCACCGTCTGTTAAATGCTAAAATGTTGTTCCAATGATAATCATCGGCATTACTTGTAAATAATATTCAAATAGAATATAAATTATTTCAAATAAAATATATATAATTCAAAAGAGGGAGACACAAAGTTGTTTAACCAGCCTCTAAACCACAAATAGTTGAAATAACCATTTCCTATAAAGGTACTTTACTGAACAATTATAAAAATATCTTGCCGGATTTTTAAAAGTTTGTGGTTTCTTATTTACATTATATTTCAATTTATTTACGACCTACCTTTACGAATATTATATAAGAAGCGGATTGTGCGATATATCGATAGTGTAAGGTTATCTTTAGATTAACAAACATCCTATAAAAATTGAAATATGTTTACGAAAACCATGTTTTTATTTGTGATCCTGGTGTTGCAGTGCGTAAGTAATAAAATTTATATTATCAAGAAGAACTAATACCTAGTTATACTAAATTTTATAGATTATTATGATAAATAGCACTTAATGAATCAACCAAAATAATATTGATATTTTTTTGAAATAATACTATTTTATTAAGTTTTGTGTTATTTGATAATTAAAGTATTAAGTAAACTAATTAAATATTACTTCTATTTCTCTACTAAATAGACTCAGTAACTCTTTTGTGGGAAAATGTATACGCTTTCACAACAGAATCCAAGACAGTGTTTAAAAATAATTTACTGTTAAATTTAAAAATAAAGTCTAGAGCCCGTTCATTAAAAAATATGATATATTAAATGAGTTAATAGATGATAGCAAAACTAAGGGGTTTATAATAGGTATATTAGTATATAAAACACAAGTAAGTTTATATATTCTTCCTAAAAATAAAAGGGTGTTTCCAACAATAGATATATTTATTTATTGGCTAAGATTTATTAATTCGCGTGCGTTTAGTTTGCAAACATTATTAATATTATTCAACTACGATTCATTTATTTATTAATTTTGAAACAGTCTTTGTAAATTTCTTGTCACCCTACATACCAAACGTATTTCTATATAAATATTTAATCAACCCAGAGAATGAGTTGTTTTATGTTACCATGCCTTTCAATTATTTGGGCAATTCCTATAATCCCTGTTTTAGTTATCGTACACGTACAAATATCGTTTGTACAAATAGTATCATTGTAGCAGTAAATGTGAAGTAGCATCCGTTGTTCCTGTAGTTACACTCACTCAACCTTCATACTAGAATTCAGCAATAAGTATTACCCAGACGAGCTTGCACCAAGTTTTTTACCATACAAACATTTCTAAAAAAAAAAATTAATATATTATTTTGAATATCATAGATTAATCAAGCTCCCGACCAATGATATCGCGTCAATTTGCTGTCAAGTGTTTTTAATGTGTCTTTATTCCCCTTATGATTGGAATAGAGTTTAAGTACATAGTCAATTGTCATTACTAACGGTAATTGAGACGTTTTTATTTAATAGTTTTTAGTTTACTACGGTTTGTATATACATATTACGCTTATACATATGTTACGCATTTACATTTATAGACAAGACATTTACTTTGATTTTAAAATAAGTAAAAATGTTTTTCGATATTCTTTTGAAAAATGTGAACGAAATGTCAGTATTTTTGCTGCACGCTATTGCTCGTCTGAGTTCTCCTAGTCTGACCTCATGGCCACCCGCTATATAATCAGTGCGGTTTCAGTTAGAGGATCAGAGAAGTGAATTAAAAAAATACATATTGGGCGAGTGTATCAGACGAACCACCTTCAGACCAGCCAAAGTACATAAGTCTAAGTTGCGGCCAATTTAGTATTAGCATGATTGTATTTACTTCAAACTTAAACAAAACTTAGACGTTTATTGATAAAAGAATTTCATTTTTTTCACACTTTACAAATTGAGTGGTTTGCATAACTCTTCATTGACACATTCTTCTTTTTCTTCCTTAAAACGCCCTTGGATAAATATCTTAATTCTTTTTTTAAACTCACGTATCTATATGATAATATATATAAATGTTTACAAGAATGACAATGATGAAGAATAAAATGATGTTTGTTTTTTTTTTATAGCAATAGTATTTACGATTTATAATATAATGTGAGGAGTATACTTGACGAGTCTTTTTCTCAAATTAGATGACTTAAATTAATCTCCTTGTATTGTAACGTTTTATTATTTTAATATATTTATATATATAATAAGTATAAGTATTAGTGTGTAAATATTTTTATGTAAGTTTAGGACAGCACCGCATACCCAAATATATTCTTAAAAATCTCACAATAAAATATATCATTATTGTAAGTTTTCTGGGATACTATTGTTAAACTCTATATAGTCGGGTAAGCGATCTAACTAACCTACTTTACCCAGCGTCTTTCAATATATGTGAAATAAATTCAAGTGTATATGTCTATAGAAATATATTAATGTATAAGGAAACGGGGGGAGCAATACGTGCTATACAAAGTATGATTAACTTTTTTCAATCATGTATAACATTCGTATTCTTTTTCAGACACTAGGATTCCCACAGAATGCAGGATTTAATCCATCTGGTATCGCAGGGTCCTTTTTGAAACCTATAAAGGACGTTAAGGAAAAACAGATTATGCCGGTCGTAGGTTTATTTCAAGAGCCATTAGGTGCTTTTTCTAAAGCGGTAAGTTTCGTAACATTTAGGGTGGTTCCTCACCGGGAGCATTAAATTCGAGTTCTTGTCAGTAAGGCAGTAAGATTAATGTTCATAATCAAATCTCAGATTGTTACATTACAGACGAGTGATGCTGGTTTCTGATTGATTAGTTTCTGGTAAAAAGAATAATTATCTAGCAGCTTATAAGCGTCACACTGCTGCGCAATGGCATTCCCTTTTCTTAGAGACATAGCTTAGATAATTACATATATAAATTTGGTCCAAAACCGGTAGCACAATTTTTATCGAGCGAAAGTTTAAACAATTAATTTACATATTTTTTTAAATATTATTTAGTTTTCTTATAAGAGCATTATTATCTTTTGAATTATAACTAAAAATCTGTTGCTTTTCAATGTTGTTTTAATGTTACGTACATTTATTTTTATTGTTTTTATTAATAAAAGTATGGAATCAATTGAGTTGCATCTATTATATAAGCCGTGTTTATAACAAATTGTGTGTCAAAATCTGGTTTTAACACTAAGCTCGGAAACCGCTGATTCAAAGAAATACAAACTCAGCTTATCTTCATATCTACTGTTAAATTACAATAAACTTATTGACATGATACTATTAGTAGCAAATTATATGCGTAAGTCAATATTTTATTTGTATGTATTCTGATGCAATTATATCCATATTGTATCTTGGTTAGTTAGTTAATAAGCAATGTTAGGTAATTTTATAATTGGTATAATCGATATTTTTTTTAAATAGTGGTTTAATTTTTAGTCGCATGGAATCCTAAAGAGGGCTACAGATGAAGATAAGTCTAGCGGTATGGGCTCATTTTTGGCACCTATAAAGGAAGTTAAAGATAAACAAATACAGCCTATCTTTGGATTATTTGGAGAACAAATTGATAAAGTTTCTAAAGTGGTGAGTTTTAGAAAGATCTCCTGACGAATTATGATCATAATTATCTTGTTTTCAATTCATTAAAATGTGACAGAACTGTGACTTCATGTAAAATTTTAGTTAGAAAAAAAAAAAGAATTAAAATCGTAATTTTTTTTCATGTATATTATGCGAAAACCACTAAATCAGTTTTGAGAACATTTCGCGTATATTCTTTTTGATATGTTAAATTATTAAATATGTTTTTTTTTACAGTTCGATGTTTTTGGTTCTCCATCTTCAAAAAAGGAGTAAACTACGTTTAAAATCAATGAAACGTTTGCTATTAGCAGCAATAATGACGCAATGAATATTATTAAAACACACGTTATTACCTTCCGTACGTGCTCATGAAATGGGCCATATGAAACTACGAGTAATTTGTTAAAGTAATAATAAAACATTTTTTTTTTACAGTAATAAAATATTTTACCAAATTTATTTTTAAAATGTTTTATTGAAATATTCCCCTAATTTATTTGTCCAAACACAACGTTTTATCAAAACAATTTATGGTGGAATTGTTAACCTGAAACAGTTCTAAGAAAAACCTTATGACACTATTGGACTTACTTTTTTTTATGAATTCTTTAACTTGTCAACCTGTATTAGCACTATGTGCCATTCAGATGAGGTATCTCTATCTACATCTTGTAACCAGAGGAAATTCCTATCAATACATTTTACCCGGTGTCACTGAATATCACGGTTTGTGTAGTGCTGTGCCGTTTCAATCGGGAATTCTTAATACTACTTGCGCCCTTTAGTTTGGACGTCAGTTCATTGATCTGATGGTATTCACTATATCTAGGGATCTCTTGTTAGATGGTGAAAATCGACTATAAATGGAGGATCATTACAATACACAAAGTAAGCTGTAAGGCAGTAAGACATGGATGTTTCCATAGAGCGCACTATTGAATTGTCATTTGTGTATATCGAGTATACCATAGCAACCTCCCCTATTGTAACTCGTTTGAATGTGTGTTAGTTGATGCCCTTAAAAGAATTTGCTGTTGAATGTGGTTATTTGTGAGTATTTTGTTATAAATCTTTTATTCACATAAGAATTATTAACATAATTATTATTGAATATTTAATTTTTAAATATTAGTACAATCTTCGTAAGTGCTAGGTTTTTAAGTTTATTTCAGTCTTATATTTTAAATAAAATGTTTTGTGAACCTACAAGAATATCATCAACATCCGAAACCTGAATAAATGGCGTGTTTTGTAATTGTAAGGTCTTAAGTAACAAAATACTGTCAAGCCTAACATCGGATAACTTTGGCCAAATGATATATATAAGTATTAAAAAAAAAAAAAAGAAACGTAAAATTATTACTACTTACTAATAGTGATTGAATACTAGGATCTTTGTAAATCTGTTTATTTGAAAAGAGCAACTTTGCGAGTTTTGCTGTCGTTTCTTCTCGCTAAGGGCTATTTACCGAAACGATGTTAGAGTTAAAATATTGAATTAAATAATATTCAAATAAAATTTTATTATTTTTTAAAAAGTCTATTTGAAGATACTTGTGTAACATTAACAGCCAGTAAAATTTCCACTGTTGGGCCTTCTCACCCTTTGTGGAGAAGGTTTGGACCATATTCCATTACACTGCTCCAGTGCGGCTTGGCAGAATTTCGTTGATGCATGCAGGTTTCCTCACGATGTTTTCCTTCACCGCCGAGCACGAGATGAATTATAAACACAAATTAGGCACATGAAAATTCAGTCGTGTTTGCCTGGGCTTGAACCCGCAATCATCGGTTAAGATGCACGCGTTCTAATACTGGCCCATCTCGGCTCACACTGGGCCATCTCGGCTCGAAAACTTAACTACATTTTTCCAATGATAACCATCACATTACTTGTAAAAATTGTTACGTTGATGTTTAGACAAATACAATCATCTCTCTGTCATTATGGAGATGATATTGGAAAGAGGAAGACACAACATTTAACCAGTTACCCTCTAAACAAAATATAGATGAAGTAACAGTTTTATATACAGGTATTTTAACATTTAAAACAAACATGCCCGTATTTTACAAGTCTGTGGTTTCTTATTTACATCGTAAATGTAAATTGTATTTACTTATGATGTATAGGATTATTATATAAGAAGCGATTATTGCCATTTATCGATAGTGTAAGATTATCTTAAGATTAACACACATCTTTCAAAACTTTAAATATGTTTACGAAAACGATTTTTTTATTTGTGCTCCTGGTGTTGCATTGCGTAAGTAAACAATTTTTTTATTATAAAGTTGAAGAATAAGCTAGAAAAAAAGATCTTTTCTTGTAAAGGTACTGTTTTATTGTTCAAATTGCAATATCTAGTAAAGTAATTAAATATTGTATTGTATGTTTTATGAGCAGTATAAACAAAAAAATCTCAATATTTTTTAATATAAAGGAAATTACAACACTAGACCTTTTAGTTGACTGCACTGCCTTGGGAATGAGATGATCGCCTCCAGGCTGCTTCAAATCAAAAATATGTTTATTATTGTAACATAATATATATATATATATATCCCGCTGAGTTTCTTTCGCCGGTTCTTCTCAGGTCTGAGGTGGTAAATTCCAAACCGGTGGTAGATTTTTGACTATCAATAAGCAAGTGTAAACACTTCTATATTGAATAAAGATTTTTGACTTTGACTTTGAATTTGAATAATCTCACAATAAAATATATCTTTACTGGACGTTTTCTGAGATCCTATTGTAAAGCCCTGTGTAGTCAAATAAGCGACCTTTTGTCACCTAACGTCTCTCAAATGTGTATGTTGTGTATGAGATTTTATAAAGTATAAGGAAACGTAGGGGCAATATATACTATTGTATTATCAACTCTTTTTAACATATAATCATACTATTTTTCAGACACTTGGGTTTCCACAGAATGCAGGTTTCGATCCAACTGGTATTGCAGGGTCCTTTTTAAAACCCATAAAGGACCTTAAGGAAAAACAAATTATGCCCATCGTAGGTTTATTTCAGGAGCCATTAGGTGTTTTCTCTAAAGCGGTAAGTTTCGTAACTTTTTGGGCGGTCCATCACCGTGAAAATGACATCCGGGTGCTTATCAGTACGTAAGTCGTGTGTAACAAGTACGGCTGCTGGTTAGAAAACGGTTATAAAAACATGAGATAAAACTATAGTTTCTGTTAAAAAAAAAGTAGTAGTTTAACCTCCACTACGAGACGATAGCTAAAAAAATTTGCTTTTCTCGTATATTGTTTTAATTCATAAAGTCTAGGGAATCAATTTTAATATATTTACATGTAACAAAACTTTCATTAGGTTGCTATATTGTTAACAAATTATGAGCCAAAATCTACTTTTAATAATTATAATAGGAAACCGCTGAATTCATTGAAAGAGAAACTCAGCTTATCTCTTCCATTGCTGTAGAGAACTCTTTTCCCATAATATAAATTACATTACACGTATTGACCATAATACCATTAGTAGCAAATTATATACGTAAGTCGATATTTTGTATGTATGTATTCTGATGCAGCAATTTCCACATAAAACCATTTCTATCCTAGTTAGTTGGTAAACAATGTTCGGTAACGGTATATATGTATTTTTTTAATATAGTGTTTAAATTTTTCAGTCGCGAGGAATTTTAAAGAGGGCTACAGATGAAGATAAATCTACCGACATGGACTCTCCTTTGGGATCTATTAAGAAAGCTAACGATAAACACATACAGGATATCTTTGGATTATTTGGAGATCAACTTGATAAAATTTCTAAAGTGGTAAGTTATACAAAGTTATTCATTAAAATGCGATAGAAATTGAAAAATGGCTAAAAAACCTATAATATATAAAGATATCTGTATTATGCGAAAACCACAAAATTAGTTTTGAAAACCTTCTCGTAGTAATATTCTTATTGATATTTTACTTTACTGATATATAAATTTTTTTGCAGTTCAATGTTTTAGGGTCTCCATCATCAGACAAGGAGTAAACTACAATTGAAAATAATTAAACGTTTGTTTTTATCAGCAATAACGATAAAATGAATGTTGTTCAAATAACTGATACACAATGAAAACATACGTAATTACGTTCCGTACGTGCTCATGACATGGTTTTGTGCGATATGAAAATAACTTGTTAAAGTAATTTCGAACATCATGTAAAAATTTTTTATACGAATAAAATATTTTACAATTTTTATTTTAAATTTTTTATAGCTTTTATTTTACTTGCAATGTACGGGTGAAATCTTGCAACTCAATTTAGAAGCAGATATCTTTAACCGATTGAGCTGAAATTTTGTATTCATGTTCTGTTTGGATGACATTGGATAGTTAAATGTGTGACGTCATTCTAAATCCAACATGGCGGACTAATTATTTTTAATGTCACTCTATTTTGGTTATCAAATGAAAGGACTTACCAAGAATACGAATACGAGTTTAATTACTAAAAAGCAAAAAAAATAAGTAATTACCTTTTTAAAAACAAGCTATTATACAAATGCGCTAAAAAGGAAAAATAAGCTGTTATAACTTTTACTGTTAATTTATGACGTCATTTCACATTTGACACAATTTATATAAATTGGTACGAATAGTGTGTACACCGGTTTCCGTGGGTACGCCACTCCGAGGTCCCGGGATCGATTCCCGGCCGAGTCGATGTAGAACAGTTCATTCGTTTTCTATATTGTCTTGGGTCTGGGCGTTTGTGGTACCGTCGTTACTTCTGATTTCCATAACACAAGTTCTTTAGCTACTTATATTAGGATTTGAGTAATGTATGTAATCTTGTCCAATATTTATTTATTATTTATTTATATGACATAAAAGCTTGCCGCGAGATTTGATGATGTTGATAATCAAGTAAATTAAATAATTTGAAGTGAATATTTTATTTTTATATTTTTAGCGCATTTAAATAAAAGCTTGTATTAAAAAGGTTTTTCACTATTAACTTATTTTACTGTAATATTCATCTATTGTATTCGTTCACATAAAGGTTATGTCAAAATAATTTATGTAGGAATTATTTCTGAAAAAGTTCTAAGGAAAATCTTACGATACGGTCTTACTTATAAACGATAATTTGACTTTAAAAATGACGAACAGCATTGTCTGACTAATCACACCGTAAAGTAAATTTATAAGTACGGCCGTTAGGGCTTATAGCGAAGATTATCTCCTATTGAAGAATTACTTGGAAGTTTTGAAAAGGTCTATTTTAGAAATTTGCCACAGTCAATTGAGATGAAGTAAAATTCATCTCAAGTGACCATCATATTGTAAAAAAAACATCTTTTGTAATAAATTACTGTTTTAAAATAACAAAGAAAAAAAATTGTTGGTCTGATATTCTTTCATCATTCTTCATTCATCATCATCTTCAATCATCTTTTTATGCTAAGAGATTATATTTTATGCTTTAGGGTACTAATTTCATAATAACTATTTTTTTTTTATTTTAATTACTAATACTGATAGGGCTTTGTGCAAGCCCTTCTGGCTAGGTACCACCCAACAGTAATCAGTATTGTTGTGTTCCGGTTTGAAGGGTCATTACATCTTCTATGGGCATCGTCTATGTTGATTGACGGTAGAATATATAATGAGGGTGGTATCCAGACGAGCTTGTACAATGCCTTAAGAATTTATATATAGAAATCCAATATCTTAAACTATGGTATTTGTCATACGCTGTGCTCAATAAATCATCATTCATTCCTTTATTTTCATTTACTATTGACCAATGAGAACAAGTTATTATGGTCAAGGACGAATCACTAGTGCATATCTTGACCAGGGGTTGAAACCACAAACCCGAATTCTTATTAATGTCCCAACAATTTGTCTTTAAAACAGGTTCACATACCGAATATACCATACGCTTGAATCATGTTAAACGGATTTCGTAGAAACACTCTAACAAGTAACCCTCGAATTAAACTAATGGGTTTATTTTCGTTACAGAGACCTAAAACGATCTTTAACTAATATAAGTGAAAGCAATTTATTGTATCCCAGGTAATCTCTTCTAAGTTTGTGTTGTTTTGTGCTTAGAGTGTGTTTATAATTCAACGCGTGCGGTGAATTTACTAATTCACTCCTCACTCACACACTCCTTTCCTCAGCACTCATTAACTTATCTCATAACTCATTAAAACTTAGATTACATGATTTTTTTTTCTCACTGAATTGACGCGTTGTGGAATCGAGTGTGTGGGAAACACTATCATCCTTCATCATCCACTTAAAGGCCGGCAACGCACTTGTAACCCCCCTGGTGTTTCAGATGTCCATGGGCGGTGGTAATCACTTTTCATCAGGTGAGCCTCCTGCTAGTTTGCCCCCTATAGCACAAAAAAAAAATCCAAATGCCGAAATACCCATGAAAAGACCAGCGGTACCCTCGTCATCCCTTCTATGAGTGCCACGAGATCACTTGATCACTACCATAATCACCTCAAAATAACTGCATTGACGCAATGTTTCCAAAACTCGAAACAGATTTTTATTTCAAGATTTCGTTGAAATTTAAAATCAATTGTTAAGTGTAGCCTTAAAGGAGTATGAAAGTTATTTTATGATAACCCAGAATTTTGGAAATCATTGAATCTCATACTCAAATAATAATAGGGAAATGAATCTTAGAAAATGTCGTCGGCAAAAAGTTCCACAAAAAAAAAAATTCTTAACAAAAAATTTTATCAAAGCTTGGATGATATTCATTACAATAAAATAGTCCATATTTTCGTTAATATTTAAAGTAAATAAATAAACTGTCCTAAGCAAATACTAGAAGTTGGAGTTAAGCAAACGAGTATATGCCTTATCACTAAATCATAATGTCTTGACGTATTAATGAGTTTGTACACAAATATTGTACTACGGAGAAGCTATTGTAACAATTATGATTATTTACCAGACATCTAAAACTAAATGTCTATGTATAATTTTTTTATGTTGATACTTTTTTTTTATTATTTACTTTATAACATCCACGGGCTCACAGTTGCCCGTGCCTTTTTTTACATTTCATTTTTATAAATTGTGGCATTATTTTATATTTTTACTGAAAATCAGAAGATCTTCGCTGGACTTCGAGCTTGTTGTCAGTTGTGAAGACATGGCCCACACTGACATTTTTTCTTTTTATATTGCTCGATTAGTATATAAGCCATATAACTAAACTCGTGTTCGCCCATTAGCGAAAATTCGACCTAAATCAGTATTGATGAGAATAACATATTCGCATTTTTGCATATTTCGAATGCTTCGAATGATTTTACTTCACATTTGCATATTTCGAATGCAAAAATGTTTTTTTAGGTACTAGTGTCCGCTTAATAGCGCTACTTATGCAAATTACAGATTTTTTTTACAATTCTTTAACACCATGCACTACTTTCATATACGTGCGAAGAAGAAGTTTTACTACTTTTCACTAGTATTTAAAAGTGAGATAGGAAAAAAAAGTAATGGCCGACAGAACATATTTCACCGACATCTCTGCCAGTGAACGCTAAAATGGTCGAAGGAGATTTACGTGTTTATTTTGAAAACGATCCGCATCCATTTCACTCCATCCTATGTGGATAGAGAAATTTATCTTCCAATTTCCCTTTTCAAACAGATTTGCTTTCGCAATAAAATTATTTTTATATGAAATCGAATATCTTCAAATTTCAAATTTATTGTTATTGTTTTCCTTGTTTGTCGACCTCAAGGAAGTATATTTCCGCCTAAGAGATACTTATTTGCCCCTAAGATGACCCTCGTACCTGTAGTTACACAGACACACTCACTCTTCAAACCGGAACATAATAATACTAAGTAATCTTGTTTGGCGCTAGAATATCTCTTAATCTTATTTTCTTCATGTTGGTAATAGACTTTTAACATTTTCAATACACTAGGAGTAACCCTGGAACAGACTTGCGGTATATCAGTTAACTTAGAGCAAGCTACGATATTTATACTGGTGGACAGGTCAGATCGCACAACTACTCGAGTCTTGTCTGCGCAGGCACCGTGTGTACACTCGTACACGAAGAAGACTGCCTCCATACTATAACTAGTTTGTTTATCAGATTTAAAAAAAATACTGGCATGTTTCCCGATTTGTAGCAGGAGACGATGGTAGGGCAACAGAATCTCTTTCTGCGTACCATCCCGTATGCTCGTTGGACAAGGCTGCCAAACTTTTTAAGTCGCTTCTCGTCTGTGTGAGCCCCGACTTATTTGAGTTCTAGTTCGACGTTCGACAGGGCTGTCAGACTACTGATGTGAACTAGTGCATCTTGTCTCTATTGAAGCAGGCGGTTATTGTATAAATAAACCAGTAGGAATGAAATGGCAATATTAAAAAAAATGGCAAATATGGATTGCAGGGCTAGGCTACTAACATAATAGATTTAAAGCGAATGCATGCTGCCGAAATTATAAACAACTGAGATGAATGTTGAAATGACAACAATGTATAGAATACGAAATGTGTACGTTAGAGGAAGCTTAAACGAAACTCCCGTGACAGAACTGGAAAAAGGGCATAGAGTAGAATATATGCCAATAAACCAGCGGTATGGTTTTGTAATAATTTAACAAGGATTTAATTGTGATAATGTAACAAGTCAGACTTATTTTGTTCATCAAGCTGCAGCAAGAGATGAAAAGAAAACATTTACGCGGCGCTTATTATACTAGCTCTATACAATTTTAACACATTGAGTGATGCGAGAAAACAATTAACTATATAAAAATATAATATTAAAGCACTTGATTTTTTTTTATATGTGAGTTAAAGATTATTATTTATATACAATTACTTCTGCTGGATTATATATGGCTTGATACTGTCTCAGGTTTATGACGCTATTTCCACATGTTTACTTCATGATTATAGGAACCGTAGTGTTCCAATAACATATCGATACATTCTCCATAGTAATTATCAATAATTTATAGTACAATTGCAATATGATTTTTAATAAAAATATTTGCAGTATATGGATATATAAGTAGAGTTCATATTTAAAAGAAGTATTTCTATTTGTCTGCAATTCTATTGCCATTCAAAATTTTAAACTAATTACTTAATCTATGATTGAAACATCGTAAAGTACTTAAGAGTATTTGTATTGTATCTGTATACTAATGTACCTAGATAATTAGAATCCACAGCGCAGTGATGATTGCAAACAAATTTAATAATTATCTTACTGGAACTGGTGACCTCTGGTCATTGATAAGATGAACAAACATGATTATTATTTAATAAAAAGACAACTAAACTAGGCAGCTATATAGCTCAGTGCATGATCAAGAGCTTCGTCGTAAAGTCGTGTCAAAAATCAAGATGAACAAGCTATTAATTGTCCTTCTGGCTGTCTGCCTCGTCAGCGTGAGTACATTTTTTAATTTATTTTATTTATGGAACATAAAACTCGAAATATATCGGCCTAATTAATTTATATTCTAGTGCTCAATGATATTTCAAATCTCACAATGGATCCAAAATAGAGATTCCAATATGATATAAATCTCTTTGAATAATCAGTTTTGAATACCGCCTCAGAGAAACCAAGATACCCGAAGACATAAATATTTAATCTATATGAATCACAATTATTGATACAATACATAAATTAGTTTGAAATTTATATATCCGAAGTGAAATTTAAATAACTAAGGTGTGTGTGATCATTTTTAAATAAATATCCTCAATACAGGTACATGCTTTTGTGAAACGAGATGCAGAAACACCAAAACCTGATGCGTTAAAAGAATTTGGAGACAAAGTACTGAGCACTGTTAAGGAAGCTGTTGACCCCGAAAATATAAAGAAAGGATTTAACGATTTTATTGATAAAATGGACGGTGCAGTAAGTAGATAAATATATATATAAGATTTGACTTTAAAGGCAGGTTTAACTTTCGTAGTTTTAAAAGAATCATGAACATGGTGACCAAAAGTATTTTTGTCAGTCTTTTCACGCAACCATATCTAGAATAGACTCACTAGCCTAGAATTATAATAGAAATTAAAAAATATCTAAAATTAGATAGAAAATGTAATTTTCAACTTTAAACGTTTCCAATGTTTGGTAATCTAATTGGTTTTAAATGCGATCATAATTTGAACAGTTGCGATTTTGTAGAAACTTCAACAAAATCACTACAAACAAAGAGTACGACCGCCTTTAAAATCCGAATATAATATATAAATAACGATTATATTTTATTTCAGATTAAACAATTCAATGCTAAGCCCAAAGAAGCCAAAGAATAATGCAGATGAAACGACGATATTCATTTAACGTGCTCCGCTCCTATGATTAATTGTAGTGATGGAATTTAATATTACCTTACTAAAAAATGTCAATCAGATGAAATAGTATTGAAATATATATAAATAAAATATATTATAGTTTAAATACTTATTTTATTTCAATATTTTAGGGCTTACAGATAACCTTCAATTCAATTTTCAACTTATTTGAAAAATTTACATTCAAATGTACAAAAAAATTATATGGAGTGTAGAGACTTCTTTGTCGAGCTGTTTTCAATATAAGGATACTTTGGGAGATCCAGTTGCTTGTAAATTGTTATCACTAAAATGGTAGGTCCTATTATATTATATGTAGGATATAATATAATAGGACTTAAATTGCCTCTTGTGAGAATATTTACTTCACACCTCTGATTTTGTGCAGCGTCATCATCATACTTTTCTACATAAAGTATTTTTTTGCTTCTATATTGGCTGCGTAAGGAATTACCAACGTTAAAATATAATTTTTGTAATATATTTTACCTAATTAGTTTATATTGCAAAGACTTATTTAAATTAGTATATGCAAAAAGTTTATTGAAATGAGTACTGTACAAATCAAAGAAATATGAAACGTTGACAGGAATACCAGCAGCATTTTCCCGTTCTATCTTGCCCTGTCAGCTATGAACGTAATTAAACGGGATGTTTAAGTTTTATATTGTGTTTCGAACTATGCTTAAAATTATATGATGTATTTTGGAAAATCTTATGGTGTATTAATCGAACTCTGCCTTTTACATTAAAAGCCTGTAAATTTCCCGCTGCTGGGCTTAGACCTCCTCTCATTTTGAGGAAAAAGCTTTCATTTCAAAAAATTGTGTTTTGTTGTTTTTTTTTATTTATCAAGAGGGTATGGTAAAAAATATAAAGATAGCGTCATAATAATTTGAATAAAAGTATAAAAGCTTACCTATTTTTATTAATGGTTTCATACTTATTTGCCGCCAAAAGTTTAAAATTAAAACTATTTTATTAAATCTTTTCTTGCATTATGAAGCAATTTTAAAAACTTCATTTTAGTGTAATTGCAATATTTTTATCAATTATAATTGTGCTATAGTTACTATTAAAACATGTACACGTATTCAACATGACAGAATTTAAATAGTATCATTACCATAGTTTGCAATTTTACTGCCATCACGCACTCACTCATTTGCGTTTCAAATTATTGTTTGAAATAAAAAAGGACGTTGTTAAGCATATTTAGAATTAAGCAAGATTGCCATTTTGAGTACTTGAACTTGAGCTATCAACTATTTTCGCGATATTTTGAGTTTATCTATTTAGTACCTCTATTATATGTCAAATGATAACAGGAACAAAGGTCAAAGTTATATTAATTATTCACATGAAATATATTTATAGTGTTTACACTCGAAGATAAGATACTCTTAATGTATTAGGTACTAGCTCTCACCGACGCTTAAATAAAACCATTAGTGTTGAATTTAAAACAAATTTGCTTAATTTTTTGTCCATGAGTTGTAATAATAATAAAAAAATGTATGTTATTATTGAAAATCAATACGTTTTTAAGACTACAATAACGTAAAAGTTATATTTTACGTACTGACGAACGGTGTCTTAAAATAGAGTTTAAAAGTGCATCGAGTTTACTCACTTTGGTAGACATTTACTGAAATTATTGCCATTTGTTCTTTGTACTTTATTAGGTCTTGCATGCCATTGTTTTTGTATTTCAAGTGGGTAGGCTAACTGGCGAATGGATCACCAATCTTGGTATGTTTGATTTAATGATATGTTTCTTGTCCTAGTACACACTTACTCTGGCTCTACAATATTATTTACGGGCAATACAGTAAATAATATTAAATAATAAAATTAAAATGTATGTATTATACAACACCCTTATTTTGATAAGCTTCGCTTACGTAACGTTTTTTTTAAAGGAACCCTATTATTTTAATAAAATATATCATTTCTTGTATACAGCTAATGGGAGTTGTTGTTTGTAGAGATTTATAGAAGAAACTGATTGGGTTCTTCTTTTAGTTGTAGTTCTTATCAAATTTCAATATAATAAGCTCATGACAGTATTTTTTATATTTTTAGTGGCAAATGAGCAGGAGGCTTACTTGATGGAAATTGACTACCGCCGCTCATCTACAAAACAAGGGGGCTTGGTGTGGCAGGTGTGTTGCTGACCTTTAAGCAATGAGTACGCTCTTTTCTTCAAAGTTCCCAAGTCGTATCGGTGCGGAAAAACCGCAGAAAATGTCCTAAAAATCGCGCTTTTGTGGATTTTCGGACATCTAGTCAGTGTGGGTGAAACTCAGCAGCCGGGATTGATCCAAACAATTCCTCGGAACATTTCCCGTGAAAAATGCGGTAGAAGATGTAGAGTGATCCAACATCTTTATAGTCGATAATTTGAGCCGCTCCGCATTAGATACGGTCAAATGGAAGAAGCTTGTACTGGGGAGCACCAGCCCAGACTTGAGAGCAGTACTCCATGTGATGCCGAATTTCTTCAGCTTTGTATAGTTGTAGATGATGGGCCGCTGTGAAATACTGTTCTGGCTTACTGAGCACATCGAGCTTTTTTACGCCAATTTAGCTTACGCCAATTGACCGCGAAACTGAACGAGGCTCGAAACATTAACGCCAGGTATTCCAATACTAGCTGTGGCGGCCAGGGAAATGTTCTCAAATCGTGGAGATACGACAAATGGTGTTTATTTAGCGGTTAACCCGCAAACTTGTGTCTTTTTGGGTTTGAATTAGATGAGGCTTAATCAGATTTCTTCTTCGCGGTATGGGTCAATGACTCACTGCACCTCTGCAGAGATGGAAAAAATACTGACAGAATTTCCCTAAGACAGCGCTAGCGAAACCCGAAAGCACGTGTTTCTAAGTCTCTTGCCAATTCTGCCAATGTACTCCGTCGTCACTTTAGCGATGACAGCAGAACACGGAGTGACCCGTTCCATACCCTGACAGTGTCAGCAACAACACCCGGATCATACGGCGAGAAACAAATCTGCCCCCATGGGTAAGTTGCAAAGAAGGACCGCATCCCATCATTATTTGATCTGAGGAATCGATAAAGTCCAAGAATTTATCCTTGAGAGATCCCCATATTATTAGACATTTTTACTTCGCTTCTAAATAATATTGTTAAGATAGAAAAATTTTAGGAACAGAACAAGCATACGTTTGTAATTTCTAGTGTTTCATGCATTATCCTCTTCCTTGAGCAACTGAAAATTCTTGTAATAGGGAATAGGGTCTATTTGTAAAAAGAGTATATTTCAATCATTAACATATATTTTGGTGTCACTAGAAAGACAAGATGGAAGGACAGAACTATAAATATGATGATCAATTCACATGAAAATAAAAAATATAATATAATAAATAGATTATTACATCCCAGTTTGAAACATCATTCATAATTAATTAAAGTGCAAGCGATTTAGTGATGATTGCCAACAAATTCGCTAATTATTTTCCTGGAACTGGTGACCTATGATCGATGATAAGATGAACGAGCATGATTATTTCTAATTGAGAGGACAGTTAAAGTAGGAAGCTATTAAGAAAGCATCAGTGGATGATCAAGAGCTGTGTTGCAAGGTCGTGTCCATATTCAAGATGAACAAGCTACTAATAGTCCTTCTGGCTGTCTGTCTCGTCAGTGTGAGTGCTATTAACTATGTTGATTATTTTGTCTTATTTTGATAAATTATACTTTAAATAATGAATGAATTTATTATGTCAGTGTATAAATTAACGAAGAAAATTCTGGTCTCATAAGTCCAAAATGGGGATTTCTTCGTTTTCTGAAAATATCTCAACAACACAAACAAATTCAAGACCTTAAATGTTCCAACGATGAATAGAAGTCTCTTTTCTTCTAAAAAAAATGGGTTGAAGATTATCTCGCTGCTAGTTGGTGGATATGATATGTGGCATAATTTTTAGGAGATGTTTTATAACCAAAATAAAGTACGTGATTATTATTCCTGCTTACCCAGTTTAAATCATACAATTTTCTATTGATCAATAAAGATCTTTAAGCAGCCTACTGGTTACATTCGCGTTTTTAAAATTAATATGTACCATCTTCGCTTCTTAGAAATCAGCCATGATCACAATATATGGTATTGTATTAGCAAATTTAAAACTCCACCAGTTGATAATCCATTTGCCAGATTCGGAATCGCTTTATTTAAATACGACTTTTTTCCTTAAAATAATTTGAACAGTTTCACAAAGTTGCATTACATATATAGCAGTACATAATATATTAAATACTTAGGCAAGAATTAAATGTACCACTAATGATTTTGTTTCTAAGAAAATATCTTCATATACAGGTCCACGCTTTCGTGAAACGCGAGGCACAAGCTCCAAAGCCTGAAACTTTTAACTTAGATGATTTCTCGAATACAATACGTGACAAGTTTAAGATAGAACCTATTGACCCTGAAAAAATGAAGAAAGGATTTAATGAGTTCGTAGAAAAAGTGCAGGGTGCAGTAAGTAATTAAATACTAACTTTAATGACTACAAAATCCATTTAAGTCTTTTAACTCGTTTTAATAACACTAAATACTATGATTCTTTCTTTAAACGATTTATTGATAATTACATTAAATTAAAGATAATTTGAAATTATGTAAAAGTATATTGCTAAAAACATGATATATTATAAAAAAAGAAGAGAATAACTTATACGATATAATTTAATCAAAATATATTCATTTTGTTTCAGTTTGATCAATTAAATCCAAAGGACAAAGGTGGTAAAGAATGAAGCAGATCTAATATAGTCAATTAAAGTGCTCTACCTCTAGAATTGAACGTAGCGATGGAATTTATTATTCTGTCTTAATAAAAAATGTTAATCAGTTGAAATATAGAAAAATAATAAATTATAATAGCTTAAATTGGTCTCATTTCATTTTTTGATTTAAGGATAATCTGATACAAATAACGTATTATCAGTGATAGGAATTGATCGGATGCCAATAAAACAACAATGTAAACTTTTTAACGAACGTAAAAAAGAATTAACGTAGATTGTGTAACAATTATCAATTGCATATACTAAGTATATGAATTATTTTATTAGTTAGATGGCATTGATACTGTTCGTTTTATTATTATATTTATTTCGTTTTATTATTATATTTATTTTTATTATTAGTTTATTACCTATTTGATATTTTCATTGCAATACGACGGCTTACCACTTTGGTATGTACTTTTGTTATGGAGACTGTATTCATACTGAAAAATAGCTGTTTGGACTATTTGCAATGTCAGAGCTTGAGACTCGTAAAGGGACGGGACGCCCTTCAAAGTCGGAGTATGTGTATTTAGTGGAATTGCAGTATACCTAAAAAATTACACGTACATGTTATATATGTATATCCGGAACAAAGGTCGAAATTAGTTCTATCTAGTACATCATATACTTTAATTATATATATAGTGTTTACATTAAAAGATCAAAGGTATCTTATTTATCAGACCATTAGTATTGATAGTTTATATTAATCACGAAATAAATAAATAATGTACTCTGTACAATAGAATGAAGAAAATAATAAGGAAGTACTTACGAAAACAAATTATTATTATGAAACGATGATACGTTTTTGGAAATCTAATAACGTAAAAATAAGTAATTGTATTTCCGGCAGCGGAAAACACATTTGTATTCTTCGGAAGTGTCGCAAAAATATCGAAATATACCGTTCCTACAAAACGTCGCTAGTATATTTGAGTTTTCATAGCGCTATTTCTTTATTACCTTATACAATATTCTCGGCGGTGGCCAAAGTGTGCAGGTGGCTTTAATATGCAAGGAGGGTACCCGATAAGCCAGCCTTACAAAGCCAGGTTTGATCCTATTTGAGCTCCTCGGTCCGTCTCTAGCTTTTCGCAGATTTACACCACGCTTTTGTTCTCGTTGTCTAAAATCGTTACAAGTGACAAGGAGATTATATTTATCACCAGGTTGTATGAAGCGGAACGCAGTTCGATATGCGAGTGTCTGGAACTTTTCGTGTTTCGAAATAGATTTCGTTTTATTTGTTTTCACTTACGGTCTTACTTGTATAACTTTACCATGTTTTGTTGTCTTATAAATAACCAAATTATTTATTGATGAGCGATGTATTTGTTATGAAGAAAATGCTTAGAGGAGTTAAATAATATTTTTGTCTAATAGGACTTTATTTATAATTATATATTAAATCCTTTATAGAAAAGACAAAGGACAAAGGTAGTTTAGTCAAAATGTGGCCATAAGCTTATAGAGGGCAAACACTAAATCAAATATTTTTGAAAAATTTTAAGTAATCTCTCTGGTTTGTTTTTACAGCGAAATCACTTTGAACTATTATAGTAGTTGGCGAAGTATTTTGAGTTAAATTACTCTTTTACTTTAAAGTTTATCGACCAGACCAGACATAAATAGGTGGTTTGTTTTCGAGTGATTATTTAAAAGTAGAATAAAAATAAATTCGGATAAAATTGTACTGTTAAATTTTCATATATAATTTAAAAGTATTTCCTCTTAATTTTAACGATAAAGTTTTATAATTTTATTTATATTAGGTTTTTTCCATGTAGGTTGGTAGGTTGAAGGACGGTCAAATGAGCCACCTGATGGTAAAAGGTTACTAGGACTTTGCCACTATAAGTAATATTAAACAATCCTTACATCAACAATAGGCCACCACCTATGTGAACTAAGATGTTATGTAAAGCCTGTATTTACTGACTTACTCACCAATCATAACGGATCATAACAAGACTAGGTATTGCTTTTTTGTTTTGCATCATAACCCAGACGGATTTGCACAAAGTCATAAGACCAAGAAAATGTGATTACTATTTGAGTTTATTTACCGAAAGCATTAGGGATAGATTTGTTGTGATACAAATTCGAAAAATAGTATAGGTATAATATGCAAGACCAGTAGTGTAAAACGAGAGACGCTTGTCAATGCGAAAATATTGACTTCAATGTGAGCGTTCACAGACAGTAATTATCCTCAGGTCAGGACCTTGGCACTTTATAGTATGGTCATCTATCGAATCTCTTTATATTAAATAAAGTACAATTAGCCTTTGTGAGTACTCTTCTTTACAAACGGTAACAGTTACATACATACATGATTTTGTAAGGTTTTCTTTGATTATAAAATAAGTCGAAGTCATCAAATGGAATCCATGATACCTTCGATCATTGTCACTGTACTGAAGCGAAGTGTAATCAGTTGACGGAGATATATAGCGTGAGCACAGGTGTGGAAAGTCCTCAACAAACATTTGTCTAGGTCGACTAGATTTTACGACTGAAGATAAACTATAATATACTTTATAGCTTGAGAAATAAAGTTATTTTTAGAATACTCTTTGTACTTAGCGGGATTCTTTTAAAGACTTATCAACCAACGAGTTGTGTTAGAGATATCATTGAGAAAAATCTTTTGGCAAATGATTAGACGCAATCAGGACTCGTTTGTTACGAAGTTACGTACTGTGAACATATAACTTGTTTTAATTCAATATTTTTTAATTTATTACTCAATTAAAATGTTGATTTTTATTTACTAGTGACCCGTAACGACTTTGTCACTGACAAAATATGAAGGTGCAATAAATTTGTATTCATTTTGATCGATGTTAAATTAAATTCATGTATTGGAATTTTTATTCGAACTGTAACGGTGACTTAAAAATGAACTTGGTAATAAGTAGAGTAATATTTTAAAAATAATAAAGATGAATATAAATAATTATTGCAATTAAAAAATATATTTTTATTTAATATACTTGAATAAATCGATAAGACGAGTGTCAGTTTTATATTTATCATGACTACAATTTTAAATATCGATTATTTTTTAAGAAGGTAATGGTAGTTTTAAGATTTTTTATGTTAAAAATACATACTCTGAATTTACATGTGCTTAATTTGTGTTTATAATTTCGTGCTCGGCGGTGAAGGAAAACATCGAAAACAACCAACCCGCATTGGAGCAGCGTTGTGGAATATGCTCCTAACCTTCTCCTCAAAAACGAGAGGAGGCCTTAGACCAGCAGTAGGAAATTTACAGGCTGTTAATGTTATTCGTTCACGCTACATTCTTATTGTGTGTGCGTGTGTGTGTGTTTCTTTAAATTTTATAAATTTGATTCTATTAAGTTTGCAATAAATAAAATAAAAAAAAAAACCATTACAAAAATTTGTGTGTCGTGTCACTAAGAAAAATAGTATGGACTGTGTAAACATTCAAATATTATTATTTGATTGAAGTATGATTTTCATTCGACACGTTTTATTTTTATAGGACGAACAGAGCCAAGTTCTCTGCGGAGTAATCTATCTATATGATAATCGAACAATCGCTCGGTGCGATTTGTATGAAAATTTCTGAAGACCGTCACTGAAATGCATTCGAATTGCCCAGGAAATATAGGTTACATTTTGCTTTTATGTATCTTCTTTACTAGATGGGATAAAATTACAACAATTTCTTGGTATATTTACCGATGAAGCAACTTCTGGTGTATGCTGCCAAATTTGTTTTTAGTCTAAATATAACGATACGGTTTGTGTTTAATTGTAGATGGGATGGAAAAACGAGAATGTGTAAATTCTTCATGTATATAGGGTTTTATCTTAACGGTATAATGTGTTTTTAATTTATATTTTGTACTTATCAAATTTGTTTTTTTTTTTTTAATTGTTTGTTCTAAGTGTATAATAATAATTTCGTGAAGGTCTAAGTTAGATTCTATCGAAACCTATCCATAATTATATATTGTTAAAAAATATTGTTTTTTGTCGACAACAAAAACATTCACAAAATTAGATATTAAATCCATGAAATTCAATGACAAGACAGTTCAACGGGCGGCCATGTTTGACATTTACGGGTGCGTTTAGAAAGTGTGTTCCAAATAATAATTTCAGGCAGGGATACGTTAGACTCGATGGAAACTTATCCACAATAGATCGTTAAAAAAAAGTAATCCCAAGTCAGTAACATATATCCGTCCGCCCGAAAAATTGGTGTCTGAAAATAAATTTCTTATTTTTTTGTGTGTAGGTATAAAGAATGATTATTAATGGTTTTCACCATTTAAATTTAAAATATATAAATTTGATAATCACGACGTTTATAAAAAAGTTATGTGGTATATGAAGAGTAAATAATAAACCGTATATATATATATTAGGGATGCATCGATACGCCTTTTTGCCGATACGATACCGATACTCTTCGAAAAATATCGGCGATACCGATATCGATACCGATACACTTATCGAATTTAAATAAAGGTAAAATAAATGTAAGTAGACATGTTGATTGATTGTTTATATTTAAAAAAAAAAAATTAAAATAAACTGTTACATACTTGGAATGTGAATATTGGTAATGAAGCTTGCTTGATGTTCGGTGGTAGAAGAATCAGTCTGGCTGGTGACTGAATTAATCAATATCCTTTTAAATATCATATAGGCACTATTTTTTTTCAAAGAAGTTTGCGAGGCCTTGTTGTAAATTAGGAGATATCGTCACGTAAGAAAAAAGCGTTATGCCCTCTCTATGCGACCTTCCCCTCTCTTTCTTATTTGCTCTGTCTCTTTTCACTATAAACGGTTTTAAATAGTATTATTTAAATTGATTTTATGTCAATATTTTAATTCACATGGGACTTTAATGACACTTCTATTTCTTATCCTTTAATTATTTTCAAACGTTGTTTATTTGTTGCATTGTTTGTTAATTATAGACACATAATGTTTATCGAATAACACTTCGTTTCAATTGTGTGGCCTACAATACATCTTTTTATTATTTTTATATTTCTTTGAAATTAGTATAAATTAAGTTTCTTTATGTCATAGACAGTGAAAAGATGGATGGATTGTGTGAAAGATGATATGACTGGAAAGAATGTTACTTGTGAGATGACGTCAGATAGAGAAGTATGGAAGAAGAAGACATGCTGAGCCGATCCCAAGTAAATTGGGATAAGGGCAGGAGAATTTCTTTCGAATTAGTGTTATAAAATTTTAAATTTAGAATTTTGTCCGAAAATTTTACGAAGAGTAAGTTGATAGTTGATATTTGTTTTCTCTTTCCATATATGATTCGTTTTATTTACCAAATATTATTAATATTAAAAATAATTATAATCCATATATTCTAAGAAAATGTTTATACAGATTTTCTTATGAGCCGTCTGTTCTGTAATGTTCACAGATGATAGCCGTAATAATACTTTTTCTAACGGCATCATAATAATGTTACATTTACATAATACGTCGTTATCGTCAAAGCGTTTTCATATTCGCATCCTGAACATAACCACGCTATATAACGGTGAGATAACAATAATACGTAAGTTCTACTTTGTAAGGGATCGCGAACTGACTTCCTAACTAATTTCCTTTTTGCATTAATATATACGGTATAAAGGCTTCAGAAGGATGAAACTCGTAACTCATTAAATATATTGAAAGTGGTATGGTAAAGTTGGAAGAATCTAGGAGTTGATACAGGCGTCCTATCAAAGATACGATTGGAGCGGTTTAATATCGACGCCGTAATAAAGGACTTTTAACGATACTTGATGTTATTTTGAACTTCCTCCATGAATATTATGTTGAAGACATTCATATGAAATTGAAGAGAACGTTTATAATATGTTCTTTTGTAAATTTGAATATAATGTTTATGATGTGAAAATGCCTTGTTTTATTGAACATTGGACAAGTGTAGTAAATTTATAGCCAATCGTGGTCCCCGCGACTTTGTGCGCGTTTGAATTTAACAATAAAGGTTTTATTGTAACCTAAGTTACTCCTTATGACTTCAGCTATCAGTCAGTGAAAGACCTGTTAAATTCGGTCCAGCTGTTACAGAGATTAGCCAGAAAAGAAAGACAGACAGCCAGACTAAAAAAAAAACAAAAAAATTGGTATAATATGTACCTTATATACATATTTTATTATATCTATATAGATTGGCATTTTGAAGGTGAATCAGATGTTGTGATTTGTGATTACATGTGTAGAGGAAGTGACGACTTGTATGAAATTTAATGATATCTCGTTGCCAACGAGTGCTTTATATAAGAAAAAAAAAATATTTCTCACAATCTAATGACTTTGGGCATTGATGAACATTTAACACGACGTAGGCCATTTTTACTTTTGCTATTTTTAATTACTTATTAATAATATATAAAAAAATACAGGTTAATAAATTAAATACTAAACGCTACGCTAAAAAGTTAAATTCTATAAAATATTATTTAATGTACATTTTGTTTTGATGTATGAAATATCAATAGATGTGAAGTGCTTACGAACGTTGTGATAGCAATTTATAACTACTAAACAAAACAACACGCGAGGGATTAGTGACTGTGAGCGTCTTGTCGCGCTCGCTGACAGGTCCGATAGTAGTACTGTATTTCGTTTACAACAAATGAATAATTACAATTTCATGTAGGCAGATAAGGAAACGTTACTGTTATTATTACATAATAATCAAAGCCTTAACAAATTCTAAATGCATTTTTTTTTAAATTAATAGCGAATGTTTATTGGATCGACCGTTAAAAAAATGTCGTATTGCTATAGTGTTTTTACAAGTCAGAAATTTAAGATACTGAAAGGTTTTATTGTAAATGTTTAACTTGTGGGCTAAGACTTCTGATCCGTTTGAAGACAACGTTTGGAACTCATTCCACCATGCTCCAATGCAATAGGGGATACGAATGTCTCCCTCTCATCCGATATTTGCAGGTTTTCAGTACGAGATGAATAATTATATACATAAATTAAGCACATAAAAATTCAATGGTGTTTGCTTGAATTAATTATACTGAAATTCTTACAATTTTTAACTTCTTATTTGAAAATTTAATGTTTTTCTCCTGGCTTTTGTTATTCATGAGTTGTCTGCGCTATTCAAAATGAAAGAATCTTAAAGAACGGACAATGGCAGGATTTTCGTTGTTTCTGCCGCTATACAGTGAGGAAAAAGGCTATTAAATAGAGAAGAATCTAGCGTACAGTTAAAAAAAATTGGCAATACCAATTCTTGCTTGAATATATTTTCATTCGTGAGCAATTAGAATAGAGAAATTTAAAATCATACGCTAAAAAATAATTGTACTCATTTAATATTTCATTAATTCGTTTAAAAGTTGGTTGTTGTTTATGTCTATCGTACAGTATATATAAACAGTCGTACAGTATGTATAATACAAGATATTATTTAATCTAGCGCGTACACCGTATACTTTATGGATTAGAAGCCCGTAAAGTTATGGTAAGTTTTCAAAGTAATCATTTTAAGTTTCATCTTGCGCTATACGGTGATAGTAATTATCGTGAGGATACCTCTATTGTTCTTTCGTTCATTACTTCAATATGGCAGTTAAGAGGCCAGAAGGCCTTTGCTTTGCCTTTGTAAGTGGTCAACTAAGTACATGGTCTTTAGTACTGTAAGAAGTCCTAAGCGCTCTTTACATTTGATTTATTATGTACAATAAGTAATCAAAACAGACCTTTTTTTTTTTTTTTTTTCTCGCTGGAAAAACGCGTTACGCGCTTCCCCCACGTGATGGAAGGTGGGGGGGTGTGTGGGACTCCCCGGAGCCCTGGACGCCGAGTGCGCCCAGGTACGCCGGGTTTACCCACTAAAAAACCAGCGGTACCCTCTCCGTCTTTCGGCGGGCGCCACGGGATCGCTTGCGCATGCTACCGTGACGCCCTGACGGTCGGCCCGCCTATGCGGGCCTCCAACACCTAGAGGGGGTTCTCGGGGTACTGAGACCCCCCCTAGTCCCTGCGACGCCTATTGAGGCGGGGGGAGAAGGTGCGCGTAGCGCTTCTTCCTCCTCCCCGGTCGTCTTCTGCGGAGCGGGTCTGCAGCGGCATCCTCTTCCCGCTCCCGCTCCGCGGCTTCCTTCTGCGACATCACGTTTTCGCAGAAGGAGCGCATCTCCGACCAACACGTCTCACTACCGAGCATTTCGTTGACGATGCTCGGCAGCGAGAGGTCTCCGCCCATAGTCGCCGCAAGGGTGTGCCTCTGGGGCCCCCACGCAGCACACTCACTCAGGGTGTGGTGCGCCGTGTCGACTGGCGCACCACACTCGTGGCAGGAGGTTGACACCTCCCGCCGCGCTATCCCGTGCAGGTACTTACCGAAGCATCCGTGCCCGGTAAGTACCTGCGTCATCCTGAAGGTGAGTGTGCCCTTCTTCCTCTCGACCCAGCGACTCAAGTGGGGCCGGATCGCCTCCACTGTCGCCAGGCCCGCCGTGGGTGACCCCAGATCCTCCTGCCATCGGGCGATCAGGGCTCGCTGGGCTAGAGCCCTGATCCGCCCGACCTCCGCCGAACCTGGACGGTCGCCGCGGTTCCTCGCCTCGACCCGGAACCGGTACACTTCCGCGAGCACCTCCGCCTGGAGCTCCCAGGGCGGATCGCCCGCGAGAAGTGTCGCCGCAGCCCACGACACCGTACGGTACCCTCTGATGCCTCTCACCGCTATGACCCTCTGCGGCTTACGCAGCAGGGCCCGGTTGTCAGCGGTGAGGGCGTCGACCCAGATCGGGGCACCGTACAGCGCCATCGACCTCACTACGCCGGAATATAGACGCCGGCATAGCGATCCCGGCCCCCCCACATTCGGAAGGAGGCGGCCGAGAGCGGCGGCGGCGTTGATGAGCCTCGGGCCGAGATGGACAAAATGCTGCCCGAAGCTCCATCGACCGTCCAGGATGAGGCCCAGATACTTCATCTGGGCCTGCACCTTGATCACCGTCCCCCGGACGGTGATACTCGCCCCTCGTGGGGGTCCTTGCCGTGGACCGTGGAATAGGAGGGCCTCCGTTTTGGATATGGAGACCCTCAAGCCCAGCATTCCCATACGGTCCACGGTGAGAGCCGTTCCGACCTCGGCGAGGCGTGCCGCCTCCCGAAAGTCCCGCCCAGTCGCCGTGACGAGGGTGTCGTCAGCGTAGCACAACACCCCCATCCCGGGAAGGACGGGAGCTCGCAGGAGCCAGTCGAAACCGACGTTCCACAGGATTGGGCCGAGAACCGACCCCTGTGGAACGCCGCAGCCTACCCGACGCCGGACCAGCCTCCCATCGACCCCCGCCCAGAGGACCTCCCTGTCCTGGAGGTACGCCTCCAGCAGCCTCCTGAGATAGGTCGGCACCCCATGGTATCGGAGTGCCTCCCGTATCGTCTCGAAAGGGAGACTGTTGAAGGCGTTCGCCACGTCGAGCGACACCGCCAGGACGACTTGCCCCCGGGCCACCGCTTCCGTCGTCCGAGTCTTCAGGGCGTCCAGGGCGTCGACCGTCGACCGGCCCGCCCTGAACCCGTACTGAGCCTCTGAGAGACCCGGACCGACCTCCTCGAGGTGCTGAACGAGACGGGCTGCGAGGACCTTCTCGAAGAGTTTGCCCGTCTCGTTCAGCAGCACTATTGGCCTGTATGCCGAAGGGGAATCCATCGGCCGACCTTCCTTCGGCAACAGGACCAACTTTCCTTCCTTCCAAGGCTTCGGAAACTGCCCGCTGCACAGGCACTCGTCGAACAGCTCCCGAAGCCTTGCACCCAGGAATTCCAGGGCGTCGCACAGAACACGCCCTGGAACCCCGTCCGGACCCGGCGCCGTGTTCTTGGCCCTCAAGCGGCCGAGGGCCATCTCCATCTCCCGCTCCGTGATCAGTGGTGGAGCCACTGCGTCTTCGATCACGGAGCGGGGGGCCATCTGCGGAGGGACATGCTCGCCTGGATGGGGAAAGAGTTCCCCGACCAGGCGCAGGAGGAGTTCCGGCGGCAGCGTCTCAGTGACGGGGGCGCCTTGGGTGCGGAACTTTCCGCGTACGCCGCGGTACGGGCGCCCCCACGGGTCTCGATTGAGACCCGCCAGAAGCTCCTCCCTGGCCTTCTCCTTGGCCTTGCTTATCGCCAGCTGCAGATCTTTTTTCAACTGGCGATAAGCGTCCAGCATCTGTCCCTCCAGGTCCGTGTCGAGGCCGTTGCGCCTTCGACAGCGGACGTAGGCCCTCCGCGCCCGGCAGCACGTCGCCCGAAGGTCGGCGATTTCGGGCGACCACCAATAGACGTGCCGGCGCGGAACCCTGCGCCGGGTCCGAGGCATGGCCGCATCGCAGACCTCCTTGAGCGAACTGCGCATGCGGCCCGCCAGCTCCTCTGCGCTGGCGCCCTCCGTCCTCCCCGCGGAACCCCACCGCTGCACGATGGCGGCCTCCTTGACCAGCTCTCGATCGACCTGGCCGAGAGACCACCTCGGCAGCGTAGTCGGCACCCTCTGGGGTTCCGCCGGCCTGCGAGAGGTGAAGATCTCGAATCGGATGTACCGGTGATCCGATAGAGTCTCCACCTCCTCCTCCACTCTCCAGTCGACCACTCTGCGTGCAACGACAGGGGTGGCGAACGAAACGTCCACCACGGAACCCCCCTGATGTCGCACGCAGGTGTGAACCTGCCCCCTGTTGAGAAGGGACAGGTCGGAGAGCAGGGCCCACACCTGGACGGCCCTCCCTCGCGGATTCGTGGCGGGGTTGCCCCAGGCACGCGACTTTGCGTTTAAGTCGCCGAGAACCAGTATCGGTTTCGGCGACTGCCTGGCCACCGCAGCTCTGAGTAAGCCGAGATAAGTCTCGAACTCAGCCAGGCTGCGGTTAGGGGAGAAGTACGTACCGACGACGACGTACTCCCCCCACCCCACCACTACGTATCCCGAGCCCCTCTCGATGAGTGAGAGGGGGGGGCCCGTTCCGCTCCTCGTGAGAACCGCCACGGTGTCGTCCGAGTCCCCCAGCCAGTGAGGTAGGGGAGGGACGAAGTAGGGCTCGCAGGCCACCGCCAGGTCTACCTGCCACTCCGCCATGGACTGCAGCAGAAGGTCCTGCGCTCCGGCGGAGTGGTTCACGTTCGATTGTAGGAAGCTCAGGTGTGCTGGCATACTTGATTCTTCTGAGCTTCCTCCGTAGCCTGGCGGCTTTCCTCGCGCGGGGCGGTCCTGGTTCCTTGGACCGCTTTACCCTTCGTGATGGGGGGGTTGCAATCCCTGGCCCCCATCAGGTGCCCAGAAGGCTTGCCGGCCTCCGCGCAGACCGCGCAGCGCATCTTGGCCGTGCATTCCGCCGACTTGTGGCCGTCCGAGCCACAGCGGTAGCACAGGCCTCCCCTCTCCGCCTTCGACGGGCAGAGCGCCCGTGTATGGCCCAGGCCCATACACTTGTAGCAGCGCATAGGGCGCTGCTCCACGACGGCCACCTTGGCCGAGCTCCACCCGACGAGGAGGCGACCGGCAGCGGCCAGCTTCTTCGCTGCCGTGAGGGGGCAGGTGACGCGGACCATCCCCATATAGCCGGGTCCGCGCTGCATCACTCCGCACTTCACCGCCTCGGAGGAGCAGTCACCGGCGCGCGCGATCGCCGCGGCCAGTTTCTCCAAGGTGACGGAGTCGTCGAGCCCCGTCACCTTCAGGTCGGCCTTCTTCACTGGCTGTGCGACATTGGCGACCCCGTCGAGCACGGTGCGGAGCTTCTCAGCCAGCTTCCCTGCCTGCTCCGCTTGGGCCCTCGGTATCTCGAGTACCCTGGCCCCTGTCGCAGTCCGTCTCACTTTCAGGCCGCCGCAAATGCCGAGGTCTTGGAGCTTCACTCCTTGCTCCGCCCTCTCAAGGACCTGAGCGTAAGTGACGCCCTTTTCCTCAGCCGCCGGCTGCAGCGTGAGCACGATGGCAGCCGTGCGCGGAGTGGCCAACTTCGGCTTGGCCACCTGAGGCGTCTTCGGCGGCGCCTTTGCGGCCGTAGCGTCGGCGGAAGGGGTGGTCTTGCTCCCCTTCCTGCCCTTCTTCACCACCGTGGACCAGGACGTTTCCTTGTTCGGTGGTGTCTGGGACGTCGCCGGTGCAACCGGGGCGCTTACCGTCGCACATGGAGGGCCTGCGGTCGGCGATTGTGCCACTGGTGGGGCCGTTTTCCTGGCCTTATTCGGAATCGCCGGCTGACGGGCCGCCGACGCGTGAGACGGCGTCACCTCTTGCGGTTTATCTGCCGCGGAGGGAGGTCGCTGCATCCTCGCAGGGAGGCGCTCCTCCAGGCCCGCCAATTGGTCCTTCATCGCCGCGCCGATCGACCTGACGATGAAGTCCTTGAGCTCCTCCATCGAAGGAGCGCCTCGCGGGGTGTTGGCCGCCTCGGTCGCCGCTGCCACCGTGGTACGCATCTCCGCGTACTCACGGCGGTGGGCCTTTAGCTCCGCCTTGAGGTTTTCAACCTCCCTGTGCAGGCGGTTGTTGTCCGCCCGGAGCCTCCTGCTCTCCTCGGCCTCCGTCCGAGAGGCGAGGGCCTCGACCACACCCTCCAGAGAGGTCGCTGCGTCTTTTAGCTTTTTAATAAATCCTCCTTTTAAGTTGGAGGATTTAAGAGCGACCTCTCGTATCTGGGCCGCATTTCGGCCAGCCTCCGCGCGGAGCTCCTCGGCGCTTAAGTCGGCTGGGTCTGCGATGTTTATTGCGGGGGTCGGCTCGTTGACCACCGGCGCCGCAGCCGGCGCCTTTTTAAAGGCTCGGCTGCGCAGGGTACGCTCGAAGGCGAGCTCCCTGTCTTCCTCCTCTTTCTTTTTTAGTTCAGCCCTAGCTTGGCTGAGCCCGTTCTTTGAGTTGCCGCGGCGGTCGGCAGTGAGTCTCGCCGAGTCGGAGTCCGAGTCGGAATCGTCATGGTCGACGAACCGGACCGAGGCGTCCGACGCTGTCTCCATATCGGAGTCCATAAAATTGCCTGAGGCTGCAGATTAAAGCGGCGTCCCGCAGGAAGTACTTGGGCCAGGGTGGCTCTAAGGCATCATTATTGATCCTCAGAGCCCGGGCTATCGGATAAGCCGATAAAAAATTTTTTGTTGATTTTTACCCTCCCTGTTCTATATATATATCACAGGGCGGGTGGGAGGGCACAATTTTTCGGTTTTCGACCGATAACTCTCGAACGGATAGGCCGATCCGGGAGATTGAGATGTCAACGGATGCAGAGCAGAGGGCCCCACAATCGCGCCGAACACGGAAAAAAGATCGAAACAATAATAAAAAAGATATAAACGAAAAACTTAAAAATAGCTTAAAAACAGACAAAAACGGGAGATATAAGTAAGTTAAAAGTGGAATTATAATTTTAATAGTGAGAACTGAGTGAGGTATTTTTTTCAGATTTTTACGACAAGAAATGGAGAAAAAATTTTGAAAAATGTACTTCGAATATTTAGAGTTTCGGATCGCTTAAGAAGACTTTCAAGAGCGATCCGATTCTTATAGCGAATAATCGATACAGATTCTGTTTGTAAAAATTAATAGCTCCGGAACGGAGACGCCGATCCGGGAGTGAGATGTCTCGATGGATGCAGGGCGGAGGGCCCTACAAATGCGCCAAAGAGCAAAACAAGATAAGATTACAAATGAACGAATTAAAAATAAAAAACAGAAAAATATAATGAAAAAAGGTGAAAAATTTTTCGGTTTTCGACCGATAACTCTCGAACGGATAGGCCGATCCGGGAGATTGAGATGTCAACGGATGCAGAGCAGAGGGCCCCACAATCGCGCCGAACACGGAAAAAAGATCGAAACAATAATAAAAAAGATATAAACGAAAAACTTAAAAATAGCTTAAAAACAGACAAAAACGGGAGATATAAGTAAGTTAAAAGTGGAATTATAATTTTAATAGTGAGAACTGAGTGAGGTATTTTTTTCAGATTTTTACGACAAGAAATGGAGAAAAAATTTTGAAAAATGTACTTCGAATATTTAGAGTTTCGGATCGCTTAAGAAGACTTTCAAGAGCGATCCGATTCTTATAGCGAATAATCGATACAGATTCTGTTTGTAAAAATTAATAGCTCCGGAACGGAGACGCCGATCCGGGAGTGAGATGTCTCGATGGATGCAGGGCGGAGGGCCCTACAAATGCGCCAAAGAGCAAAACAAGATAAGATTACAAATGAACGAATTAAAAATAAAAAACAGAAAAATATAATGAAAAAAGGTGAAAAATTTTTCGGTTTTCGACCGATAACTCTCGAACGGATAGGCCGATCCGGGAGATTGAGATGTCAACGGATGCAGAGCAGAGGGCCCCACAATCGCGCCGAACACGGAAAAAAGATCGAAACAATAATAAAAAAGATATAAACGAAAAACTTAAAAATAGCTTAAAAACAGACAAAAACGGGAGATATAAGTAAGTTAAAAGTGGAATTATAATTTTAATAGTGAGAACTGAGTGAGGTATTTTTTTCAGATTTTTACGACAAGAAATGGAGAAAAAATTTTGAAAAATGTACTTCGAATATTTAGAGTTTCGGATCGCTTAAGAAGACTTTCAAGAGCGATCCGATTCTTATAGCGAATAATCGATACAGATTCTGTTTGTAAAAATTAATAGCTCCGGAACGGAGACGCCGATCCGGGAGTGAGATGTCTCGATGGATGCAGGGCGGAGGGCCCTACAAATGCGCCAAAGAGCAAAACAAGATAAGATTACAAATGAACGAATTAAAAATAAAAAACAGAAAAATATAATGAAAAAAGGTGAAAAATTTTTCGGTTTTCGACCGATAACTCTCGAACGGATAGGCCGATCCGGGAGATTGAGATGTCAACGGATGCAGAGCAGAGGGCCCCACAATCGCGCCGAACACGGAAAAAAGATCGAAACAATAATAAAAAAGATATAAACGAAAAACTTAAAAATAGCTTAAAAACAGACAAAAACGGGAGATATAAGTAAGTTAAAAGTGGAATTATAATTTTAATAGTGAGAACTGAGTGAGGTATTTTTTTCAGATTTTTACGACAAGAAATGGAGAAAAAATTTTGAAAAATGTACTTCAATCAAAACAGACCTCCACTGACCTCAACCAAGATTTTTCTTTTTGTTGTTAACTATGTAGATAAGATCTACCTTTATATATATATTTTGCTAAATAAACAAGATCACCAACATGAGCTAAATACAAGTAAGTATACGAACTACGCAATGATTAGTTCAGTGTTATTTGAACAAAATGAGCTCTGAGGGGTGAATTTGAACAGTTTGTTACCCGAGTAACTGTATTGCATATACATATAAACTATATTTGCTAGTTACTTTTTCGAAAGTATGCTGAGTCATCAAAAAAAAAATTGCAGATAATTGAAAAAATACTTAGTCCGTGGAAATAAAAAAAAAACAAAAACAAGAACCAATCAATTTTCTCAGTATTATGAACGAACTGAATTCATAATTGGTCCTCAATAATGATACAGTGTTGCCAGTTATCGTGTTTTTTTATAAAGTTTTGCACTAACCTATTTAACGTGGCTTTTAAATTAGATTTTTTTATACTTTGTCTATGATACATCGAATAGCAATAAATCCATAGAGAGTTGTTAGACTAAAATTTTGTAATAATATTTTAATCTCAAAAGAAATAAAGTTAAAGAAAGTAATAAAATAAATTTATAGACATATTGATAATCGTTTTTATTTAGGCTAAAAAGTGTCTTTATTTTTTATGAAAAAACCGTTCTCCGTCTAATTTCATACAAGATGTTTTTAAGTATCATTCAAATATGTACTTTCGAAATGGCTAAATATTGCGACATCGTTTTAAACTTTCGGAAAATCATTAAATCTAGGCGATAGAAACTTTCAGCGAGGAGGAGGAGTGTTTAAAATTGTTTTTCGTTGCATAGACAAGTCGCCAAGAGCTGAAACATTGTAACAAAGCAATTTAAAATTATTTTAGTTATGTGTGAAGTTGTGGAAAAAAATGCAACACTCAAAATATATGTTACAATGGGTGGATAACATACTATCCGTACATCATGAAATTCTAATATATAAGAACTAGTACAAAGTTGAAGAACAACATAAATTCTTACGCCGAGTTTTGCGCTGCACATAATGCCATATCATGTAGCGACCGTCCGTAACCGACAAATGTAAGAAAATCTGTATGTGTAGGATGAAATTATCCCGGTGAACAATATAGCAGGCCAAAAAGTCTTCTATTCTCTAGAGCTTCTTCTATTACATTGCTCAATTGAAAGTTTATGTATTTAAATATAGTAAAATTGCATTCGTAAATTTCCTCGAAATTTCTTGTTTTATCATCGAGCACAAGATAAACGTGAAACTCAGATATACTTGCCCGACTGTGAAGCCGTGATTATTAGTTAAAACCCACGCGTACTATCCTCTGAATTGTGATAGCTAAAAAAGAGAAACAGCTCTACCATATATGTAGCTATTTGATAGATAAGATTTTATAGCATTCGAATCATACACGAATCGAACACGTGACTCCAACATTATCATTGATATGTTAAAGTAAACATGATATACTATGTGATTATGTGTCGCTCACAAAGCAAATATCCAATGTTCTGCTATGAATATAACACGTAGAGAAGTCGTTCCCTTTTTGATATTTAAGTCGTGCAGTTTCAGGAAATCTATTGGTTTACCCTAACGCAACACCCTTTAAACAATCGTTTCTATTTTGATATATTATTACGTAGTTATATATTGTGTTTATTGAGCCCATAAATAGTCTTTAGAACGATTTTTGTCTATACCTCATCTCGACTTTTGCAGTTGATCCATGTATTCATACTTTAGTTTACATAAGCACAAATACATTATAATTGCATCAAAATCGGTCCAGTGGTTTTGTTGTTTTTTTGAGGATTTTATGAGTGATTTATGTGTTAAATTAAAGATAAATAAAATTGTGTTTTGAATAATGAAATTAAGCGTTATAACGCTTTTATATTGGTATATCTCGCAAGGCATATTTGTTCAGGCAGTCCTAAAACAGTACTTCCTAGTATCGTGTTCCTCTGTTAACAGTGGATGAGCCAGGATAGCATAAGCTCATTAAATGAAAAAGTTAAAAACAATAATGTTAATTAATTTTGTATAATGCAAAATAGACTTATATTCATTAATTAATAATAGTATTTTTTTATTGTTTGTAACTCCTTTAAACACGTTGCCGTGCCTTTGTTGTATCTATCTAACTATAACTCAACATTAACAACATTAACGGCCTGTAAATTTCCCACTGCTGGGATAAGGCCTCCTCTTCCTTTGAGGAGAAGGTTTGAAGCATATTCCACAACGCTGCTCCAATGCGGGTTGAAATACACATGTGGCAGAATTTCGTTGAAATTAGACACATGCAGGTTTCCTTACAATGTTTTCCTTTACCGCAGAGCACGAGATGTATTATAAACACAAATGAAGCACATGAAAATTCAGTGGTGCTTGCCTAGGTTTGAACCCGCAATCATCGGTTAAGATGCATGCGTTCGAACCACAAGGCCATCTCGGCTCTTGGCCTTCTCGGCTCTTCTACAACTCCTTTATACAAAATAATTTAACTAATTTATGAGTCTCTAACAAAAGATACACACTACTTACATATTCTTAAGATTGATCAATGTATGATCTATTTAGTAAGTAACTACTTTGTAAGTAAGTAACTTGGGCGCTCGTTTCATTATAGGAGACCACCGCATACATATACTATTTGGTCAAAATTAATAAATTATTCAGACTTATTATTCTATTTCGAGCGTATATTTTATCAAACGGAAAGTCCAATACGGTCGGATATTAGAATTCTAGTGGTACAATCACTAGTTCCAAATTCATCCGCGCTGGATTAGCTCAGACTCGGTTTCGACTGCGGTACGTGAATCCGGTGTAATACAGATCTGTCGTTCTTCGCCGAGATGTATTACTTTGACATTTTAACATGTTAAAATTTCACGTTATCAGTAGATTAAAAAGTTTTCGAATGGAATTTTTGTGAATTATTTTTTGAAATCAATTATATATTAATTTAATAATGTAGTTTCAATACGTTAAACAAATAATTTAAATTGTCTTCTATCGAAATACTGGATATTTCGATTAGTACAATTATAATTTGGACAAGAGGATAGTTTACTAAGGTATGAGTTATCTTTATATCAAGTTTATGTCTAGATTCTCCGGAATCATAATCTCGTAGCCGTAATTGAGGAAAGGTTTATATATAAGTACCTCGATAGTGAAAGATGCGCATCTCACAAAGAAGGACGCGCGCGTTTGGCGTTAGAATAATTTATGACTAAAATGTAATATTCTCTTTACGAATAATCTTATAGTGTATAACATATATTTGTTCCATTTACAGTTAAATTATTTGACTTTTGATTAATATTTCAAAAACGTCTTATCGTCCACTGGTAACAGGAGATTAGGTTTATTTTTGCAAAGAAGATTGTAATAGCGATTAAACATGGAAATGCTGCTAACTCTTGAACATTCCACGTGGTCATGTATTGTTCAGTAGATATTAGAACGAAGTTCTATGACGTGGTTTACAGTGGAATGTACTGGCAGAAATGGCAAAGGAAAAAGCATTACACCCGCCCCAGACAAACTTTTCTGCTCTATATCTTTCTCTCTTTCTATTTACGGTTTTATATAATTTTTATTATTATAGTTTTCATTTACGGGATTTTTAATAATAACTTTGTCATTGTCATTCAATTATTCCCGAACGCTGCAAATTTAGTTGATGGTGTTTTTTATTTAATATAGAGCGAAACAAACTTCGTTTCAACCGGGTGTCTTAGAACGCTTCTCGTTTTTTTTTCTTTATATTTCGATATGTATATACGTAAATACTCGAGGCCTTAATCTTTAATATAAATGTACGAGCTGAAATCGTGGCTTCGCTGGCGTGGAATTCAGTTTGCGACAAAAATTCTTGTAATCTACCATTTTAACTTTTAACTTAACATACTGGATGACAAAAAAGTACGTGAACTTTAAGTTGTTATGACTTTTGATACATTCAATCGATTTTAAAAATATACCGACCAAACTGTCCCTTGAAATACTTTTTTTAATAATAAATAATTGTTTTATTTTATTGTTTAAAGCTGACCTTGGACGAACAGATAAACAAACAATTAATTGTCTTATTTAAGGCCAGTTAGTAAGCGTAGTCGTTATGAAATCACACATATACATTTTATTGGTCGGCTCACCTAGGGCACCACGTCACCCCACCAGCTTTATAAACAGGGAGAGAGAGAGTTATTCTATTCATACATGTAGCACTAAATCAACTAGAAATCCTCTCTATAAGTAAGTAACTATATTTTCCACTTAAATCCTTATTACGGTATATACATTTTTTTTTTTTTTTTAATCTTTTTATTTTACCTGGGAGTTTAGTCATAAATTTGACTATGTCACCCCCGTACAGGAAAGATGCAAAATTACATTATTTCTTAGAATGCTAAAAAACTAATATATTAATTATTACATTTAAAAATCATACCTTTCCGTTTATGTGTACAATTTTAGTAGATTCTTAGCGTTATTTGTCGACGGTGCAGCAAGTATACTATTGCATATATACGGTATATACATATATAAGAAACTTTTTGTATAAAGACTACTAGATTTAGGCTCGGGTTCCAAAAAGAACTGATTAAACAGTAATTTTGAATACTAACATATAAATTCGTTTATTTAAAAGAACAAACATGCGAATTGCTTGCTGTTTTATCTCGCTGGAGGCTGATTTCCGTAACGGTGATTGAGTTTAAATATTAAAGATACAAAAGTCAAGGATTTATTGTACAGTTTACTGAAATAAAATACACTTGATTTGATTTGATCTATTCATTCAAAAAGGCGCAAACCTTCAAGTTCAGTTAAAGGCGTTTAAATATTTTTTTGCTGTCTTTATTAATAGTTGCCACACTAAGACATCTTATACGAAAGGGTCACTCAATCCTACTAAAACACGCTGATAATATTTTAACGGTGCACCGTAGAAATAAAATTATAAATTAAAATCACCGCAACAGCTTTAGACTTAATAAAAACTAGAACTGATCAAAACATATAACGTTCTAGGGGTCATGATTATCTCCTAAAATGTAATTATTCAGAATTATTTGATTTCATTTTTGAAAATATATATAATTATGTACAAAAGCATTAGGTTCATTCATTTTTATTGTTTTGTTTGGAATTATAGATATAAAATGCTCTGAAAATAAATTTTTGCGTGTAAATAAGTCACCTCCAATTTAAGATTATCATAAAGATATGCCTTTATAAGATTGATCGAGGCATAATGTTCGGTATTTTCTACTCTACTGAGTGTGATATTGACAGTGACAGATGATAGCATATAATGGGCGAAGTATATTTCAAATTATATACACATGTAAATCATTATATTTAATGTAGGGAGCCAATGTTTTTTAACATTTATATTTGAGGAATTTATTTTTCACATTCAATACTAATAATATAAAAAAGTAAGTTCAGTTTGTTTTCATTGTCATTCATAAATGTCTTTCGCAACAAAAAAAAAAACATTTAATATTTTAAATAGAAACAATAGATTCAGCCACACTATAAGAGTAAGAGAGATAAGTCTTCTGTTTATTTTGAATGATGTTAAAAGGTCTTTAGATTTTAAATGTATAGGTACGACTTTATAAATGCGCATAGCTTAACAGATTTTTAGTGAAACAATTAAAAATATATTTATCTCTTTCTGTCGTTATACATTTGAAAAAAAAGAATACGTAGCATTTTTTAACCTTATAACTGTTAATTAATTTTATAACTGTTAGTTTTTTACTAGATAGTAGGGCTTTGTGAAAGACCACCTGGGTGGGTACCGATCAGCCATTATATGTACATATATTCTACCGCCCAACAACAATACTTGGTATTGTTGGGTTCGGGCTTCAAGGATGAGTGAGCCAGTGTCATTACGGACACAAAGGACATAACATATTAGTTCCCAAGGTTAATGACGCATTGTTGATATTAAAAAAATGAATATTTTTTACAGTTTCAATATTTATAGGCAACGATGACTTCTTACCCTTACTTAAATAAAGTATATTAAATGATCTAACCTCCTTATCTAACGAGTTAAAATGACACTTCACTTTAGTCTATTGTAATAATCATAAATGCATTAAAATAATTTCATTCTCTGCCGTATTCAAATATGACGTAATAAAAATACCTATCTACTAAATTTAGCTCACACTTATCGTACCTTTGCGCAAAATGCCTCTAGCGTTGTAAACAGTCAGACTAGTCATGAGCAAACGAACTAGTGCAGAATGAAATTTACGTGTACTCAGCAGATTCGTTTATATTGGGAAACCAAACTCATTATGAAATATTTCAATAACTTTTCGACAAGTATCATATTTGTTTAAGTATTTATAATGTATTTTATGATGAAAATTATCTAACTGTTTTGGTCTACTACTTAAATTAAAATTCGCACAGACAGATATAATGCAATAAGCATTTTTAGAACTGAAAAAATAGAATAAAATCATTTCTTAATTATTTAGTTTTAACCTAACTTGGAGATACATATCACCTGATTTTCGTTTACTGTAAATATGACAATTAATAAAATATTTTGGAATATTACGAGTACAGATATGACGACGATGTCATCCTGATTAATTTTGATCACGATGGCCTTTCAGGCATGGCACATGATTGTGTGGGAAATAACAAGTGTAATCTGTGTTCCCACACTCTAATTTATGGGGCAAGGGAGTGTTGTCATTCACTTAGAGACCATACTCTTTTTCTTCTTCGTTTCTCGAAAGAAAAATCCAATAGTATTTTATTGACTCGACTAAGCGCTTGAACCCAAAACCTCGATACATGAATTCTTGTAAGCTAGCCACTAGATCAAAAAAGCAGTCGAAGAAATACCGTATACACTATATATTATTATTTATGAGGCTAATTATATTCAAATGTATGCTCTATAAATTACACCCAAAGAACCGCAACATTGGAGTGATGTTTTTTATATTTGGTTTTCGCCTTCCTAAAACCAAATGAGGTTTTACGTGGTTTGGCTTTACCGTGGTCAGCTCGTTTACTTTTTAGCTTTTCAGCGTGCCTTTTACAGTCAGCTTGGTATTTACATTTTTATCCGACTACACGTAACGTAAGAAAATAGAAGATAAGTTTTTTTTGATCAGGTGGCTTTAACTGTAGATTTACAGTTTACTAGTTTTCGCCCATTTGTTGAAATTCCATTACAATTTTTAAAACATAATCACCTATTGAAAACTATATTTATATATGACACAAAAATCTTTGACTTCATACAAAAAAAAAAAAGTTTGACAAAGAGGAGAGAAATGGTTAGTAAAAGCAAAGGATTCCACCTTTGCCTAATTCTATATAGGTAAAATGTGTCGTTTAACAAATCCATTACATTTGTACGAAGCTATGGTATTTATTTCAGTGTAGCAACACTAAAAAAAACATGTGTTTTGACGATTTAAATGTCTCTACTCGTAGATGCCTCCCGATCGAATGTTGCAGCTTATATGTCAATCGAATTTCACAGATTTGCTTTAATTATCTTCGAATGATCTAACCACAGTTTGATGATAACTGTTTTGATCGCATGCTTATGTAGAGGATTTTTAATTTTAATGTAATTTAAATAGAGTTTATTTTCGGCTGTGTCTAAGTTTTCAGTTCTTGGCATACTGTTAGTCGGTTGGTACAATATAGGTTAGAATAATCGTTTTTGATCCAAGCTTTATCGGCTTATACGCTTTGGACAAAGGATAAAATCAAGCTCGCATCGATATGTGAAATACCAATGATTTTAGACAAAGAGAATTTGGTTACTGATTTAGAAATGTAATTCAGTTCGTTAAAACAAAGGTTGCAGGATTTATACCAAATTTCTGATATGTATTTTATGATAATTTGGACATAATTTGTTCGGCTAATTATATTTTGGTTATAATAGGAATAAATATTATTTAATCACTTCTTATTACTATAATCTCTTAGTTTTACACGCAGAGGTGTTATTTTTAACTTCCCGCTTATGTAAAAAAAGAGACACCTATATTACTGATGTTCTTACTTCAAATGGTATACGAATCGTATTATATAAGTAAAAAATTAGTGTATGTTCAATGACTGTACACTGACTACAATGATAATTGGTACAATATGCGGTACGTGACAATAAATTTGTCCATCACAAAACACAGATCAATCGTGACATATAAAATATTGAAAACAATTATACATTAATGAAAATTTTCATTAACACTAGTTTAGTATTTTATAAGTTCTACGTGTATTTTATCATTAAAAATATTGTATTGAAATTTCTACATGCAACTACATCGAAAGAGACATTCAGAGCATGTTAAGGTTCAGATGGTAAAGTAAAAATACTCATCAATAAAACATTGTCGTTTTAATATTCGAAGTGTATTCCTAACAATACAAAAACAAACTACAGAAGTACAGAAACAACAAAGAAATAAGCTAAGCGAATTCGTTCAATCGTTATTTGTCATCGATCCTACTTGAATGTTGTGGTATTATTACTTCGACATTGAATTTCTTATTAAAACGCCTATCAAATAACGACAACAAAGGTTTTTATCGTTATAATATCTGTATTTTTATAACATCGGGTTTTATTTTTTAGAAATTCTGAGGTTCCTCTCTGCGATGATGTCCCTAAATATTTTGACTTCTTTTGAAGGCTAAAGCTGAAGGATGTCCTTATTTACAGTTTATTTATGATATGAGATAATGGGCTACCTGATGGTAAGTGGTTACCACTGCCCATAGACATTGACATTGTAAGGCATGTTAACCTTTTCTTGCAGTGCCAATGCTTCACCAACCTTAGGAGCTAAGGTGTTACGTCCCTTGTGCCTATAGTTACACTGAGTAACTAACGCTTCAAGCCGGAACACAATATCATCCTCCTGCCCTTATCCCAATTTTACTTGGGGTCGGCGCAGCATGTCTTCCTCTTCCATACTTCTCTGTCGGACGTCATCTCACAAGTAACATTCTTTTTAACCATATCGTCTTTCACACAATCACACAACAATACTATGTATTTAGATTGAATATCTGATGAGTGGGTATGAATATGAAAAATGGGTGGGTACCGACCTAAACGGACTTGTACAAAGTCTCTATAGTACCACCAAGTGAGTATACGTTTAAAAAAAACAAACTTAATTCGGTGCTCAATTTTTACTCGAAATTCGATAAAATTATTTCCTGCCAGCTCATAGTTGTGCTACTGCTCATTATAGAAGAGAAGACTTTAGCCTCACTAACAAATATCCAAACATTCTTATTATTAATAGGAGACAAGGCTAAAGACACTCTTAATGTTTGGAACTTATTTTACCACACACCACGTATGCATGCGGATTTTCTCCTCAGCTTAAGCTCCGTACTCTATGGATTATATTCAAGTGCTTTAACCTTTTGGGCATCTTTGCTATTTTAAATATTTCAATAATAATAATTTATTGTAATTCGTTTTTCTTTAACGTAGGTTAGTTTATGATAATATGTAACTTATATATAATGTTAACTTATTTGGTGGTAGGGCTTTGTGCAAGCCCGTCTGGGTATGTACCACCCACTCATCAGATATTCTACCGCCAAATAACAGTACTCTGTATTGTTGTGTTCCGGTTAGAAGGGTGAATGAGCCAGTGTAATCACAGGCACAAGGGACATAAAATCTTAGTGCCCAAGGTTGGTGGCGCATAGGTGATGTAAGGAATGGTTAATATTTCTTACAGCGCCTTTGTCTATGGGCGGTAGTGACCACTTACCATCAGGTGGCCCATATGCTCGCCCGCCAACCAATGCCATAAAAAAAAAGTTAGTTGCATAAATTGACGCATTAAACTATAAAAGAGAGAAGTGTCGTTCTATAAATTTAAATGTATAATTGTAACCAATCGAAGCATGTATCAACTTCAAAGGTTTTATGTAAAGGGTGAACAGTATGCACCAATCGAAAACCACATACAAGTTTACATATAGAACTGTGTTGTGCAATGTACTGGAGATTCTTTCAAAAGATCGTCATTGGGATGCGGGCCGACTCCAAATTTGAACAAGAATTTTAATATTAAATACTTTGTTTCGGTCTTACCTTATAAACTATTTTTATACACATACATTCATATGTTTGTAGTACTTGTTCGTTGTTATCATCGCATAATATATGGTAAAATTAAGTTGCAAGTAAATAAGTTCCTTAATTATATTATATTGTTTGCTAATTTAACCCATTAAACATAATAATTGAATTTTTTGTCGCCCCTGTTTGTGCCGTGAAGCATAGTTTTTTTCTCTAATATCACGAGCGATGAAAAAGACGTGACGGAGATTGAACGGTAGGGTCGAGAATTGAGTTTATTTTAGTATATTAAAAGGCTTAACTCCTATATCAAAAATATAAAAAATATTCTTTTATTGAATTATTTATTTCAAGTATAAATACGTCTATTACTTTTATAAACTTTTGTTCATCCCATCGCCGTTTATAATATTTTTCAATTATATGTAACAAACCACGGCAAACAGCGTATGTAATATAATAACTTGATAGTGAACAGCTTATAACAATAACTTGATAGATATAATCAGTAAATTAAATACATCATTAAAGAGACCTTAAGTATTGACCTTTTTGTCACATTCAAGGAACCCTTTTTTTAACATTAAATTTTTGAGTATAGCTACAAAAGAAATAACCTAATATTAATTCCTAAGGTAGTTTCGGGACTTTATGATGTTTTTATTCTCATGTTTTATATCTAAATCTCAATAATAACTTTAGATTGAATTAAAATGTTATCATTGATTTCATGAAAAATCTTATCCTAGGCTTGTAAGAGCGACAAATCTAAATTAAACGAAAAAAATATACTCGATATTTATTTATTTATTTTTCATCGTGTAGTTTGTATGTTAAAACCAATGTAACTGCGCAATTGATTAAGGGACTTAGAAAAAAAAATGAGTAGGTTGTATGGATGTTTTTGTAGTGGCCCTTTTAAAACATGATATAAAACCTTCATAATTACTCTAAATTAAAAAAGACGTTTTTATTCCTTAAATATATAACTCGAAAATAAAAAGGGGACAACTGCCAAGTCAAATTGACTCAAAGCATATGGAATAAGCCCATTTGGCTTCGATACGTGTCGCGTACAGAGCCCAAGCCGAGTACTTTAGATGTACCAGATCTCTTCTTATTAATTTATATTATTCTTAAGTAATAGTTTAGTATTCCTTGTTATATATTGCGTAGTATTTTATTTTAACAAAGTAAATTACGTCTGCTTATATTTATGTAATATGAAAATAATTGTTAAGTATGTATACATAACGGCGTTAATTCTTTTTAGGATTTGTTTTGTTATTTGAATTAATACAAATGATTTTTTTTTTATGGCATTGTTTGGCGGACGAGCATATGGCCCACCTGATGGTAAATGGTCACTACTTCCCATAGTCAAGTCTGTAAGAAATAATAACCATTCTTTACATCACCTATGCGCCACAAATATCGGGATCTAAAATGTTATGTCCCTTGTGCCTGTGTGTGCCTGATTACACTGGCTCACTCACCCTTCTAACTGGAACACAACAATACAGACTACTGTTATTTGGCGGTAGAATATCTGATGAGTGGGTGCTACCTACCCAAATGGGCTTGCACAAAGCCCTGCCACCAAGTTAAATAGTTATAATGTATATATGTTAACTTTACTTCATATATTCCATTCATAGATATTTTAATTACATCAACTATTGAAAACATCACAGTTCGATATTAAATTTAGATGACCATTTAATTTAGAGGTATTTTAATCTAAATAGAAATGTATTAAAATTGTATATAAAACCAAATAGCTGTAATTATAACTTGATCAACAATCACAGTTCGGCCTCATTCGGCATATAATTTATTTCAATTCTCTATCAGAACGCGTCCACCAATCGAATACGTTTATCTGATGCGTTTCCTATTCCAGTTCACGTGAGCATTCATTCATTTCATTCATCATTCATTATTTAAATTTATAGAGTTATTCTTCCAGATCGAACCAAAGTAATCAACGACCGACAGTTCTGGATCTACCAATAGGATTGATATATTTTGCTTCTGAAACCAAATTTTGAAGAAAAAATCAAGAAGCATCGAGTTACGACACACGTGATCAAAAAGAAAAGTTTAACGCTGTAACCGCGCGGAACTCGAATATTGTTGGTACTAAAATGATCTTCAAGACAATTTATCCAAAGTTCTACGTATTTGAGCAAATGTTTGTTTAGACTTAGGTACTGTAAAACATTGTTTATACTATAATCGGGTATACACTTTATAATTCATATAAAATATGAAAAGTAAGCTATTAACAAAAACAGTTCATAATATTAACAATTTTATGCTTGAATTCAATCGAAAATAATTAATTATAAGCCAATCTAATTGCGTAAATCGTGACAATTATCTGCGATTGGTTTATAATGACGTAATAATATTTTAAAGTTGAAAGCATTATAGAATATTTTGTTAATTGGTCAAAAGATTTCACGAATATCGAATAATATTCAGGAATTTCATATCCATGGTAGAATACTGAGTCTCATTGGTTATGTGATCAAACGGATGATTGACCGACAATGGGATACTGGCTTTTGGAATCCTCCTCGTATCAGAATTATTCTGTTAATTTTGTGGATTTTGAAATTTCATACATAAGTAATGAGGCTTCATGAAGCCTGATTCAAAATTATATTTAAATCGAATAAAATAATCCAACCCAAAGATTACAATGAGATTTTATTTAAGCTTATATGGACTGAACAACTGGTTTAAAAATTAGCGTATTTTTAATAATATGCTTATTCGTTTGTAGTTTCAATTTATTTCATTCATTTCATTTACACAAAAAATCAACATACAACTACATGTACAGCCTGTAAATTTCCTACCGCAGGGCTAAAGCCTCCTCTCCCGTTGAATAGAAGGTTAGGAGTATATTCTTCCATGCTGATCCAATGCGGGTACGTGGATTCACATGTGCCAGAATTTCGTTTAAATTAGACCCATGCAGGTTTCCTCACGATGTTTTCCTTCACCGCCGAGCACGAGATGAATTATAAACACAAATTAAGCACATGAAAATTCAGTGGTGCTTCTATGGTATTAAGATGTACGCGTTCAAAACAATGGGCGATTACGGCTACAAAAACAAATGTACCTATGTATTAAAAACAACGAATAGTTTGATAAGAGAATTAAAAGAAATGAGATGAAAATTAAATTTATGCTAACGTGGACAATTTTCTAAGACACTGAGAACGTTATAATAATATTAAATTCACGTTTAATTGAAAAATGGAAATTGTCTCTAACGATTCATAAATTAAAAAACTTGTTTAAAGTTTGTAATTATAATTATATAGTATAGTTAGAATTAAAATGATTATACAAAGTTTTTGCCTTATTGTCTATCTGTTTTATATATACATACATATTAATTAGCTTCCATAAAAAAATCTACTCACGTCTGTCAATAAAGTTGTAGGTTCCGAGGAATCCTGTGTTGTTATTTTGCCTTGAGCTCGTATAAAATTCCAGGATTAGGGATGGTCCAGGAGAGTACAAAGCCGGTGGCACGTCGGCTCTGTTGCCACACAGCGCTCTGGACCAGGCAGAGCGTTCGTTGATGGCACCTGGTGGACCAGGGCCTTGGACTTCCCAATAGATCTTCACATAATCACCTTGGTTGCATCTATAACAATTGTAAATAAAATTATTAATATAAAAATACACATCATATTAAAACGTATATTCAAATTTTAATTCTAACACATCTTATTGCTGTGAAATTAAATTAATCTCAATCAGAATATAAAACAAAACCACTTTCCGCCGTCTTTAGATCTCTAAAACCACGGATCGCATTTTAATGCAGTTTTCAGTGAGCGGTTCAAGGAAGGTTTATATAAATACATGCATATCATAGCAAATGAAAGCCGAAAGTTTCATATTTCTGGACGCTGGGAAACACAAGATTTTTTTCTTTCATATTATGTTTGTTCTTCGATCTAAAAGTATTATATTATGTACTCGTGTGAAGCCGGTTCGGGTAAGTTAGTCTAATTATAAAATGACTGTTTGATATACAACGTATAGCTAAAGTCGACGGGTCTAATGAGATGAAATTCTGCACAAGAATTTCTGATAAAACGTAGATGAGCACTAAGAGAGAAATTTTTCAATATTCATTTCTTAAGGGAGTTAAATAGGAAATGTATTTTTTTATCACTTTAAAGAGTTAAGCTTTTTTTAAAAAATCCACTGAGAGGGTGAAACTAAGGGTGAAAGTTTGTATAGAAGTTCGTCATTTTCGAAAGATGAAATTCGATATTTAGGCTTTTGTTTGTGGATAAGAAACAGCTGTTACAGCGTTTCTGAAAATTCGTCACCAAAAAGGGTGAAATTAGGAAAGAATATTTGTATCTAAGTAGTTCGCCTTATTTCAATGTTTGCTTTCTCGTATTCTGTTTATGAAAAATTCTTCGCCCGAGATAGTGAAACTAGAGAATTTTTTTTTTCACATCACTTCAATAATTAGAAGAAGTGCGTGTACACGGCTAGAAAATAAATAAGTATATATATATTTTTTAATGAAAAAAACGATATAAAACGAATTCTAAACAATACACTTAATAAATATGTTCTGTGATTTTATTTCAATTAATGTTAAGTATTAATGACATTACAGACTTGAAATTACTAAAGGCGTTAATTTTTGAAAGTCTCATTCAAAAATTAAAATTAATAATTCTATTCGTAATTTAGCTATAATTTCATAAATTTGAACAATAGTTTGTGATTCGAGCAACGATTTATTCAACAACGTGAAGTGTTAATAATTTATTTATTATTACATAATTTGGCGTAATAAACGCTTATTAAGCGTAATAAGATGCTTTAACTATTTCATCTGCGATAGTTAACGAGCTACAGAAATAACTTCGTGTTTATTTTAGTATACCCACTTACATAATACAAAATTTGATATTTTAATAAAATAATTGATTCATTAAAAAATAAAATAATATAAAATTGTGAATATTTCACAAATGAAAACACTTTGTATTTAAGTTAAGTGTAGTGAAATTGTAGAACTGGTTTTGTGGACAAGTTTGACTGTTTATTTTTCCATTGTGACATAAATAAATAAATAGTGTAAAGTAATTCTATAGCAGGCTTTGTGTTTATTCATGGCGGTAGGTAGTCAAGTTGCGGGAGCTTCAATTAGACTTTTTAAAAAATATTAAAATTTATTTAAAAATTAAATTGAATTTAAACAGAAATTAAAACTTAATTTTAAAATGAATACATATGACAAAATTGGATGCCAATCATGTACTGATTTGTTACGCTTAAAACTATACAATATTAAATTTTAAGGGTTCAGCAAGTTACTGGAAAGTTGGCAGAATCTGTGTACTGCGCAACATAACCTACATATCAAATATTATATCACCAAACAGCAATATTTAATATTTCTGTGTTTCAGTTCGAATGGTGAGTGACCCAATATAAGGGCACAGAACAGTTTATTGCCCAAGCTTGGTTCATTGCATACATAACTTACATAAACAGCCTTTAAGTTTCCCACTGCAGGGCTAAGGCCTTCTCTCCCTTTTGAGGAGAAGGTTTGGAGCATATTCCACCACGCTGCTCCAATGCGGGTTGGTGGAATACACACGTGGCAGAATTTCGTTGAAATTAGACATTAGGTTTTCTCACGATGTTTTCCTTCACCGGCGAGCACGCGATGAATTATAAACACAAATTGAGCACATGAAAATTCAGTGGTGCTTGCCTGGGTTTGAACCCGAAATCATCGGTTAAGATGCACGCGTTCTAACCACTGGGCCATCTCGGCTATCGGCTCTCTCCAAATTATGTATATTTCCACTTACAATCGGGTTACCTATTTTAATTTTAAAAAATAGTAGTTGAGAGTATCTCAAAGAGGTATACTTTTTTTTTCATTTATAAAATCTAGTACGATGCTTGGCTTACTAATAGCTATTTTCTCAACGGAATTATTTTCTTAGGACTTGATTTTATTGTAAATTATTCTGCTTTAAAGCTAAGCAAAGGCGATTCTGTAAGGATGGACTGTATCTCTACGAATCTTATTAATCCGTGTACGGAACGTAAAACGAGATTTGTGCTCATTTTTGTGTATTATTTAAAAGATTGAACTTTGAAGCGTGTTTTTCAATTATTATAATGTAATTTGATTTGATTTAATATCGTCATCATCCTGCCCTTATCCCAATTTTACTTGAGGTCGGCGCATCATGTGTTCCTCTTCCATATTTCTCTGTCGGACGTCATCTCACAAGTAACATTCTTTCTAACCATATCGTCTTTCACATAATCCATCCATCGTTTCTTTGGTCGTCCCCTACCACTATATCCATCCACATCCATTCTCAAAACCTTTCCACAACATGTTTTGATTTAATATATATTTTTTTTAATAATTAATGAGCTCAATTACATTTAGTATCCGTCAAATTCAATATAATAGATTTTTTGTCATATTGTGATTTTATTATGAATTCATTAATTTATGTTGTACATTGTGTGTTTGTAAATAATGATCTGCCTTCGGCGAAATAAATATTTATTATTATATTTATAATTAAGATATTAAAGCGAAAACATTAATTGATGAAAATAATGATATGCATATATTTCATGAATGAGCCGAGATGGCCCAGTGGTTAGAAAGCATGTGACAGATTAAGTAAGAAATAAATAAATAATTAGACGTTACAAAACAAGGCTTACACTATGTATTGTATGTTTTAATCAATTATGTAATAATAATATTTTAATTTAAGTTATTTTTGAATTGTATTGATAACATTGATATTTAAATAAGAGGGTACTTTGACTTTTCTGTTCAATATTGTGAGTCACGTGATTCGTAGTGAGGTTTATATAAGTGATGGAAGCTCGGTTCAGAACACTTCAGTTGGGACTACGACTTTTTACTATTCACTTTGATTCCTGGACCAGTAAGGTGTTAACATTTAAGGTACGATATAATTTTGTGATATAATGTAATTGTTATATTGCTTGTTAAATTATTGATGAATAGTTGAATTGTGTTTTTGCAATTATCAATATACAAAGTTAGTATTATATATACAAAGTTAGTATAATTGTATTTAACTAACACGATTGTATTTTTGGATATTGAAAAAGAGTAACTACTGAGTTTCTTGCCGGTTCTTTTCGGTAGAATCTACATTCCGAACCGGTGGTAGTTTTTCTTTTAAAATATTTTGTTAAATGATGATTCAAAAGTGCTTGTAAAAGCCTATTTGAATAAAGTATATTTGGATTAATGTAATTGATTTTATTGTAATTAATGATTGATAAAAAAATCTAACACATGCATCTTAACCGATGATTTCGGGTTCAACTCAGGCAAGCACCACTGAATTTTCATGAGCTTAATTTGTGTTTATAATTCATCTCGTGCTCGGCGTTGAAGGAAAACATCGTGAGGAAACCTGCATGTGTGTAATTTCAACGAAATTCTGCCACATGTGTATTCCACCAACCCGCATTGGAGCAGCGTGGTGGAATATGCTATAATACCTTCTCCTCAAAGTGATAGGAGGAGTTACTCCAGCAGTGGGAAATTTGCGGGCTGTTAATGTAAATGTCGTAAATGTGTAAATATTCGTTCCTAAGCACACACCTGAACAACTTCGGCGAGAGCATCACGGACTTGAAGTTTTTAAAGAACCGCTGAATATCTCATGTTTTAAATGTGGGTTTTTAATTCATTTCGTATTTAGTGGAGCATGGAAAGTTCATGTAAGAACAACATATCTACGATGAGGAATACATATGCTTGGATTCACATAGTGAAGCTGTAGCCGGAAATGGAAAAGTATGGTGAAATATACCCAATTTTTTTTATCTCGAACGAAATAAGATACCCTGACTTACTAATGTAATTGTTTCGCGTTGAAATACGTTTTTTACGTCTAAACAAAAGTCGTTTGACAATTTCATTCCATTATAATGTTTGTCGTCCTTTTTCGTATATTTATTTACCTTTATTTTTAAACATAAATATTGTCTTATTTATAGGCTAAATTCTTCAAGCGGAGAAAATTTCAATTTGTTATCAATGGCAATTACTGAGATGAGAGAGAAACAAAGAAGACGGGAAATACAAAAGACAATCGATTCGAAGCGGGAAATTAACAATCGATTTCAAATTCATTGTATAATTAATTTTATGAGCATTCGTTACATTTGAGTGATACACATAAAAAACAAAATTAACAAACTTTACCGAGCACAAGTTTGTACAGTAAATTGTTGTTTGTTAGGGTCTGAAGTCACTGAGTTTGATTAAAATTTACGTCCATGGGTCATCTCGGCTACCATAATTTATCATTTATTAGTTATGAATATACATAACTAACATAACTTATTATATATAATGGCATTCAACTTGCAATTTTTGCTTCATAATACAAAGTTAAGCATTATCGAAGCTCCATTCATCCTCTGTAAAGCATAAAATGCTTGCAAATGACGAAATAAAGGTTCATAAGATGAAAATGTCCCTAAAAATAAAGATACTTTGGTTATTAAAGAGCTTACCAGACGCGAGGATTGCCACTTATAATGATTTAAATAATTATGTTCTTCAGTTACCCATACCGTAGTTATTGTGCGGAATCTATGGCTGTACTAAAAGAGACAAATTAATTTAATTAATTAAGGTAATCAATGCACACTAATTTAGAAATATAATAAATTAGACGTACTTATTTATTTGCAATTTAAATAGAAAAAATAACATAATAATTTTTGCACTCCACTGGAATAATTAAATGTTAGATCTGATACAACTATTAGTAGACCCACTGGTAACTTACTTGATTAACGATATTGTTAAAATATATCTTGATAAGATGTTATTATGAATTAAACTTTTTTTTTAATTAATTCAAGTATTCAATTTTACTAAGAAGTAAAAACTATTTTGAAAAACGAACGGATATTGATTGACCTTAGTAGATTTCATTTTTACCTGAAAGGTAAAAAAGAATTCATTTTTACCTGAAAGGTCAATATAAAATAAATATTACAAAAAAAATCACCTTTGATAATATTTTTATCACTAACGATAGCAATTGACACCAGGCACATATCAAATAGCGGTCAGTCAATAAAATAAGTTACCTACGTCACTTATAATCGCGTACCATCTTCGGTTTGGCGATGACAGGTCATTATTAAAAGCAATGACCCAACTCAATTGAACCGAAATGACGAGATAGATACGAAAAACTGTATTACTCTGCTCTCATTATTTTCTCTATTTTATCTATTATTTTCTGATACTTGGAGCGATATATTTAATAGAGCCCATTTTAAGTTTAGAAATGCTTTTGGTTGATTTATAAGGTCCTTAAAAATATTAAAATGTTTTCTTATAGGCGGTACCATAAACATGTACCAGAGGTATCTGGTAATGTATATAGTAAGTAGTATAAATACTAATCCTAGTCTAGTGACTAGCTGAAGAAAATCGAAGACAAAGAGATTTTGTTGTGTGATCTATCTGAGATAAATAAAATGCCCTTTATAAAACTAGTAACACGTCTACTAGTAACAAATTTGTTACTAAATAAAAATGAGAAGTGCGCTTTTTTATGATATATGTTGGCGGACGAGCAATTGGGCCACCTGGTGGTAAGTGGTCACCTTACTATGGACCTAATGTCTAGCTGTAAGAAATATTAACCACTCCTTACCATCACCAATGCGCCACCAACCTTGTGAACTAAGTCGTTATTTAATACTAAATATTAGTTATTTCTACCTTTTCGGTAGAAAGTATGGTGAGTGAGTGGTACCTACCCAGACGGGCTTCAAAACTCTACCACAAAGTGAAGTTTTGAAGTTTAGTCACTTTGCCTAAGCAAGTAAATAGGTTTCTTTTGTAACATTTTTTTATTTATTAGTTAATATCAAAATTGAGGAATTTAATTAAAATAATAATTTCGGCTTATAGATTCAAATTAGGATAATTTTAACTGGTCATAATTTTATTGTTACAGCCTTTGACCCGATACCCGGATCGCAGCGGACGATTTTTATCTCTCTCCTGTGCATTTATTATTCCCATCTGATAGTGGGGTCTGCCTTCCTAGTCTTGTGCTTCCACTTCGCTCTTTTTGACGTTTTCAGTAACATTGCAGGAACTTAGATCTTTTCTGACCACATCTGTCCATTTGCAGCGGACGATTTTTATCGTTAAAAATAAAATAAAAAAAAGCTAAACTTCCTTTTCCGGGGCAGTACAAGTGCATCGTTGCCAACTTCCGAAGTCAGAAAAGACCCGACCAGATAATTAATCCATGCAATCCGTTAGACACACATGGCTATTAACATATCTCTATAATGAGCATAAAACGAGGGTTTTAATCTAAATTAGTTTGCAGTATTTAGTTTGTAAATCGTTTGTGCGTTAATTTAACGTTTATTTTATTATATCAAAGATAACTCAATGAAGATAAGATAAACATAAAAATCTAAAAACAAATGTAATATTAAGAATTTATATTAATAATTAATTATTTACAGTGTAATCAATCTTAATGAAGCAAAAATTTCTGAAGGAACAGTTACAGAACTATTTGCATCAATATTATTATTGATGTAACTTACAAAAAATCTGTTAAATGTCTGGCGGTAGACAAATTTAATATATAATTATTAATTTAATAACAAATATTTGAAAATATAGTTAAATTATAAATCAATCAAGATTAACATTAATTATTTAGTAAGTCATTGTAAATAAATCGAAAGAGTCAAATACTATAATAGAATATGTTTCACTGTGCAACAAAACAAACACGACGATTCTGTTTGTAAGCGTATGGATAGCAAACAGTCACGCAAATACACACGGATAGCACACAGAGATAAATTCGTGAAACTAATTATAAAACATTGAGAGCTTTAGTCACATGTTACTAAAATTTTAATCACATACACGGTTTAAGCCGAGGCTACATCAACGGAATGATAATAATCAAATAAACGTCGGCGAAAATTCATGTGATCTTTTTATCGCACGTTCAAAAAATGTTGGATTTACTGAAGTCGACATAAAATTTCGTCAGTTATGCGGTATAAAATGAAAACGAAAATTATGCTGACCATGGGTACCTGAGAACTCATTCACACTGCAGTGGAACGTCAACATATTTGATCATTTATATGACGACGTTAGATAGAAGAAAATAATTGCCAACGTAAAGTAAGTATTATGACGTTTGTCTAGTATCAGGTGTAGCTGCTGCTTTCACCAAATTAATAAAATTGGTTCGATAATTTGAGTTATTTTAGTGCGACACTCAATGTAGGTATATTAATAATCTTAGATCGAAATATAACGAATCTTCGCTTTGTAAAACACGTTTTTCTCTGTGTAAGTGTAAACAATGTAAAGTTAGTTTTCACACTAGATCCGCTTTATGATAATCGTGAAAAATAACGATGCAAAGCCTGTTTTGTTCAATGAAAAGCGTTTGTGGAGTTTCTGCGTCTGTATGTTGTACAAAAGTACCACGTTTTTGTAGAAGGAAAATAACGAGTTGACACGAGCGACTATGTTATTGGATTATGTAAGAGTGAGGTTTTACGAATGTTTTAGCTTTTGTAATATTTACTGTCGTGTGTTGAATGCAACTATAATAAAAGCATAAAAATAATTTTCATTTATACAAAATGACATGCAATTTTTTTTATTGTTTAATAACTAGTGTACTTAGATAACTTTTTAAAAATAGTATTGCTTTTTATATCGATTTTAACAAAAAGGAAGGTATAAATTCAGTTTTATTTCCTACTATGTGTTTGTATCTGATAACGAACCAAATTTACCAGTGTTGCCATTTTAATTAAAAAATAAAATCCATCGAAAAAGTGTAGAAAATTTACATATTTGTCATGTCGTTCTTATCTCTTTTATTTTATTTGATATCTACGACTATTTGATTACTGTTAACCGATTTTAGTAATTCTTATTTATTTTAAATAAGGGATAGACTACTTAGCGTATATATCATCACAATTTGAAAGTCGATATTTATGAATTTCGTTTTAATAATAAAAACCAATTAAAAACAAATCCTCCAAATAAAATACAACTGTAAGATAAAACCTTTAAAATAATATCTTATTCTTCCATACTTTGACCAACACCGACTCCAATAAATAATTAATTGATAACGTCTTAAATTTAATAAAATTAGTTAAGATAAATATAATACAATATAATAATATAAATAATTATAAATATTTATTTTAAAAATATATTCTATCTTCAGACTTGACTGAAAATGATATTTGTAGATTCATTGATAGCGTCAAAGGTGTTGATGTACAAAGACTGAATATTAAAATGAATGTCCTTTTCAGTGCTCCGATCTTACGCTCCTCCAAGAGCGTCTTTGTGAGATCGCGCACCCCGGACTTTGGATGTCATTAGAAAAGGAAAAAGAGCAGTTAACGTATAACTCGTAACTCGGGTCTCATGCTTTCTTTCTTCGTTTAGTCTATTTAAATACCTGTGGTAAGTGTTTATTTATAAAGGAACAACAGTATAATAAGGGTATATGTGGTAAGTGGTCCGTCATTTGATATAGCCGTTTAAGAAATGTGAATCATTCCATTCACCGAAAGGAACAACAATATCATAAGGCCATATGTGGTAAGTGGTCTGTTACTTGATAGAGCTGTTTCAGAAATATGAACCATTCATTAACCGCCAAAGCGTTACAAACCATTGTATTTATCGACTGTTATAGGTCTGTGTTCTGACGTTATTTTTTTTAACGACATGCTATGAGGCCCAATTTGTGTACAAATTAATTAACCTGACAGATACAAATTGATGTAAGTGATTGATACGACTTTCGTGATTAATCAAGATTAATGAGTAGGACTTAAGTCTAGAACTTTCTCTTAACTAATAAAACTTAATCTTAACTAACTCTTAACTTAATAAAATTAGTGAATCTACTAACTTAAGTAATAAGTATGTATTTTATCGTTGATATAATTATTATATTGTTAATTTTATTTTGATTTTGTTATTTAACAAAGAAATAAATAAATAAAATGAGTTTCTTTTTAGTATTATTTTTTCTATTGCGCCTACTTATAGGCGGACGATGAATAGGCCATTTGATAGTAAGTGGTTACCGCCTAGACAAGGACTAAGATGTTATTTCATTTGTGCCTGTAGTTACACCCTTCAAACTGGAACACAGCAATACTGAGTACTGCTGTTTGACGGTAGAATACCTGATGACCGGGTGGTACCTACCCAGCCTAGCTTGCACAAGCCGTACCAATTGAAGATTAATTTAAAGTGAAAATATAATTTCGTATGCAATGGCCCATTTTTTCGGGTTGAAATACGTTCTGCCTACAAGTACCGAAAATAACGTCTCGAAGTTGAAGACAATCTATCTAATAAAGACTACAATTGTTAGGTCAAGGTTAATACGCCTACCGGTCTTAATGCAATAGTTTTTGCAAAATCTTTTCGTCGAACAAATTTTTATTATTATTAATTATAATATTTAATTTCGTATTAAATGTACACAATCAATTTTAATATTTTCATATTACATATTGTACTATACTTGGAGTAAACGTAGGATTCGTAAGAATTATGGTTTAAAAGGATAGTGTTATCTTTCAAATTCTCCTGGGAGTTAATTACTGTAAAATGTACTCGATAATATGATCAAGTTATAATTTATGTCCAGCGAAGCGAGCGGGTTAGCTACTAAGCAAGTAAATGGTATGAAATATGCATTATAATTTCTAAATGCCCTTTTTAACATAATTACTGCTAATTAGCTGTATGTCTGTTTGAGCATAAATGAAATTTTAGTGATGATTATTGTGCTTTAACTAACTTTGTGTTCAACTGTTATGTTAATTTTGTTTGGAGTCACAAACAAACACAGACTTTCGTACCGACCTTGTAGACATGTAGAAGTATTAAATTCATTCAATCCATCCATCCAGTCACGACATATGTTAGTGTTTGATTTAAGTAAATAAAACACAAATTGGTCTAAAACGGCGTTTCCGTTATGAAAAAATGAACGTATTGTGTTAAAAACACAAAACGTTCATCGCGTTGATGGTAAAATAAATTTTGATGACCTCCGTGGTCGAGTAGCGTGAACACCGGTTTTCATGGGTACGCCACGCCACTCCGAGGTCCCGGATTCGATTCCCGGCCGAGTCGACGTAGAAAAAGTTTTCTATGTTTTCTTGGGTCTGGGTGCTTGTACCGTCGTTACTTCTGATTTTTCATAACACAAATGCTTTGGCTACTTACATTGGGATCAGAGTAATGTATGTGATGCTGTCCAATATTTATTAATTTATTTAATTATCTGTGTTTAATTTTTCAACAAGAATACAATAAACAAAGTATTATGTAATATTTAGTGACTGTATAATAACCCGGTGGTAGAACTTGGCTAGACGCATTATCGTTGGGTACCACCCACTCACTACATATTCAACGTCCAAACAGAAATCAAAATCAAGATATTCTTTATTAAAGTAAATTTAAGTCGATAAAAGCATTTTTTATATAACCTACAATAAATCAATACTTAGTTTACTGTTTTCTATCTTTATCTTTTATATAGTCTTGTATTGAACAATAAGCTTTAATGTTGTCTTAGATTTTTGCGATTATTACACATTGAAATAAAACTAGTTTTTAACGGATTTAATCGCGTATATTAATTATTTTAACATCCCGACGTTTCGAGCACTTTGCAGTGTTCGTGGTCACGGGCAGACTAAGGTGACATTTGTCTGTTAATTCGGGATGTTAAAATAATTAATATACGCGATTAAATCCGTTAAAAACTAGTTTTATTTCAATAAGCTTTTTTTTTTTTTTGGCATCAGTTTTATTTTCCGAACGGTAGTGTAACTACAAACACTCAGATGTTATATCATCTGAGTTTTCGAAGTTTTTCGATGTCGAAGCACATCAACAATACGAGGGACATTGATAGTTGATATCATCATTTTGCCACTCAGCTTTCCTACATACAAACATAAGCTAAGGCATCCTCTCCCTCTGAGGAGAAGGTTTGGAGCATATTCCACCACGCTGCTCCAATGCGGGTTGGTGGAATACACATGTGGCAGAATTTCGTGGAAGTTAGACATATGCAGGTTTCCTCACGATGTTTTCCTTCACCCGGCGGTGAAGGACGAGATGAATTATAAACACAAATTAAGCACATGAAAATTCAGTGGCGTTTGTCTGGGTTTGAACTCGAAATCATCGGTTAAGATGCACGAGTTTTAACCACTGGCCCATTTCGGCTCAAGATAGCGGCGTCAGACTACCTAATTTAAATTAATCAAAAATTGCAACTGATATCATCGGCAACGCGCCATTAAGTTCATATATGGTTCTTGCGTGAGTCGTTTATAATTCTGTCGTCGTATCGGACACTAATGTCAATACTAATCTGCATCGAACAAGCTCCAAGTATATCGTGAACTCACACTCGACTGTTTACACATCGAAATTGACTTTGAAAAGGATTCTGTGCCTTTTATTTGTATTTGGAATATGCTCTAATTTAATTTAAGAACGCATGTAACGTTCTTAAATTAAATTGGAATATATTTGCTTTTTTATTTATAAAACAGATTCGCTTTAAAAAAAATGTAGAATACTAAATACATTCCTTACGAACAACTGTGTTTTCCTTCATTGAAATGAAAAAAGGTTGCTAATTTTATAACCAAACATTAATTCAAGTTAAATTCTAAATATAAGATAGTTCTTTAAATTCATGATTCTCTTACATATTTACATATTAAAATGTTGGGGTTATTTTTGAATTTGATAAATTCAAATTCAAAAATAAGCAATATAAGGTTTATGAATCGAAGCTGCAACTTTTACATCACAAGGCGGCCCGCATATCGTAAAGCATAGATCTATTGAAGCGTAAATATTATATGGTAATATTATTCTCGTAGATTCTTCTGATAAAATTTTATAGAAAAATATTATTTTGATTATTCTTAAAATATTAAATTTTTAAATATCGAATAGAATATAGCCGATTAGTATATAATATTAATTTATAATATTTGTTAATTACGACGTTATTTGTTATGTATAAAAACGTATCGACTTTAATGAATACTTATTCTAATGAAGTATTCATAATTAATACATTTTTTTCCTATATATAGGTAATAATAAAAATCGTCACGGTAGCATGCGTAAGCGATCCCGTGGCGCTCGCCGAAAGACGGAGAGGGTACCGCTGGTTTTTTAGTTGGTAAACCCGGCGTACCTGGGCGCACTCCGCGTCCAGGGCTCCGGGGAGTCCCACACACCCCCCCACTTACCATCACGTGGGGGAAGCGCGTAAAGCGTTTTTCCAGCGAGAAAAAAAAAAAAAAAAAGGTAATAATAAAATTGATAAATTGATTACCAGTGATAAGTTGACATTTAATTTTCAAAGCACGAAATTATCTATACGTATCTATAAAAAGGTATTAACATCAATGGGGAATACCTTAATAACCTTAGATTTGCTGATGATATAATTCTCTTCTCAAAATCAGCTAAGCAATTAGAAGAAATGATAACAGATCTATGTGAAATAAGTAACAGTATAGGATTACAATTAAACACATCCAAAACTAAAGTAATGACCAACTCAATCCAAACACCTATATTAGCCAATATTTCACAGAGTCTAGAATATGTAAACAGCTATATATATTTGGGGAAAAACATTTCATTCAGTAATTCCAGACACAAGGACGAAATTGATAGAAGAATAAACAAGACATGGACTAAGTTCTGGAGTTTAAAAGAAATAATGAAATGAAAACTACCCTTGAAACTTGAAAAGAAAATTATGGATGGCTGTCTGCTTCCCTGCATGACATACGGATCACAAACTTGGATATACAATAACTATGCAAGGGACAGAATACAGAAGACCCAGCGTGCGATGGAAAGGAGTATTCTAAATGTAAGATTGAAGGATAAACAGAAATCAGAAGAGATACGCAAAAAAACGAAAGTGATAGATGCTCTCCAGCATATGAAACGACTAAAATGGAAATGGGCTGGTCACCTAGCAAGATCGACTGACGGAAGGTGGACAAAATTGGTCACAAGCTGGTCCGGTCCTAGTGGCATGAGAGCCAGAGGGCGCCCTAAAGAAAGATGGGTAGATAAAATTAAAAAAATTGCTGGAATAGACTGGATGAAGAAAGCACAGGCAAGGAAAACCTGGAAACTGTTGGAGGAGGCCTATACCCGCTAGGGGCCTTAACAGAGGTAATGTTATGTATATTTTCTTATGTATTTTTCTTACTTTTCTATGTATGTTAAGGAATAAAAAGGGCTTTATTATTATTATTATTATTATCTATAATATCTATATTTGTTTTATATTTACACAAATACAGTATTCTACTACAGTTGCCATAGTATACTTCTTGTTTTTACTACTTATAAAAGTAGCGAACCATTAAGTAACGGCAATGAAAAAGATATATTAAGTCATCTTAATGACACAATAATTATTTAAATATTAATATGAGTTCGTAATGAGAAATTATCAAAATATATTTGTGAAAATCTAATCCAGGCGACGAAACACACGCAACATTATATTTTTGGACTTGAGATGAGTAACTCATCTCTGAAATAGATATAATTTCCTGCAATACTGAGATTATTGCGTTTGATTAATTATCATATATAATTAGAAGGCTTAATAGCTGCATGCTTCCAAAATACACATATATATTTCGATCTTTTGATCTTAGAAAACTAATTATTCAAAGTAATGACATCATTAATTCTAATAATTAAAATAATAAACATCGAAAATGTTATTTTGCATAAATCTCAGAATTCAATAAGAATTTCTTATGCATGCATTAATGAAATTATAACGTTGCTAGAAATTTGTGCTGACCCGTATTTTGTTACAACCTACTTATTAAATATTCAATATCCAAACACTATACAAACTCACTAGTAAGTATACGAGCGCAAGGCCTTTGATTCCATGGTTTGAAGGCATAGGAAAGTACATTTAGATTAGAATAGGATAATACTTTATATCTAAGTATATATAACATCCAACAATTAAAACATTACAATTATTTAATTGATAATATAAACAAAACAACACCGTCTAACAATATAACATACTGTAATATCGGAAATATTTATGGTAAAGTGTTCTTAATATTTTTTAGTTTTTATTTCCAAGATAAATAAATAACATTGATATCACAGCGACATTTGCCTGTCTAAAGGAAATAAAATAAAATAAATAAATCGGATTCGGCGACGGTAATGAATTTTCAATTATTTTTTATGTTTTGCATTCAAGCTCAATACGTTTTGTCTTTGAATTCAGTAATCATTTCGATACATTTAGCCGCTTAAATCGAAAGCATCACGGAGTCTATTATTTTGTTCGGAATACGTTGACGAAAAGAAATGCAATATCGCCTTTATCTTTATTGTAGTAAGAGTCGCAATGTCATCATATGTTTGGAAAGAAGTAAATAATTTCGTTCGCCTTTGGCATTGTTTTTATTACATGGATCTAACTCACGTCAGCTGGCTAAGATTTTTTATTACAATTGTTATGATGCGGCTTTTATTTTTATATTCTCTATTCTATTGGATTTTTTAAGCATAGACTGTTTCTAAACTGAAAATAGTTGTCATCTGTTATTTTGGTTTTGTTTTCAATTTATTAAACAGTTTTTATGTTTAATAAATTGTTAATTTAAAATATGTCTTGTATAAATTATATTCATAATAGAAAAAATATATTTTATTATAAATACATAAAAAGTTGAATGACCTCAATAAAATATTTTTGAAGTATTCTGTTTTCTTAACGAAAAAAAAATTGAACGAATAAACAGATAACTTCGAATTGCAATTATTTTCTCAACCCAATCTGCTGACCAACTATATAAAGGTAAAAGGTACTCATTTTAAATACATAAATTTCAATATACCTGTTCAATTATAGCTATCTATCTCTATGAGTCATAAATAGCACAAAAGATCCCATTCACACGGAAAGGAAATTACATCCGAATCCTTATCAGACCTTACCATCTATCAGCGTTCGAACCCAATGAGGGACCACAATTTAGTAAACTTTCAATAAATATCTCCATCGATTTCAATAGCCATAATATTCATCCATAACTTTGTGACTTTATCGAGGGTCTTTCTAATATTTGCCCCAATTCATACGGTGCCTTTTGCGGTCCCTGACATTTTGGTTCATATATGAGAGCAATAAGATTAGATTTATTATGTCTAAATGTATAGTAGTTTAGATCGAAATGGAGTAGATCTATCTTCACCTTTATATTTATAGTTACAATTGTATTGAGTAAGTTAAAAAGTTAGATATATACCTTTCAAGGTATTATTCGATTTACTATAATTTTTCTTTTAAAATATTATTTGTTCTCAGCAAATAAGGAAAACGTTGTTAAAAATAATAAAAATCAAGAGCAACGTGATAGAATAAGCTTCAAATTCGCTTCTGACGAACATTTATGATCCGCGTAAGTTGCATAAAAACTAATTTTCAAAATCCTTCACTTTGTAATTCAAATCTTGCTCTTAAAAAGTGTTGTACTTACTTTTTTTATGAATTCTAAGAAATCTTAACTCATAAAACAAGCACGACGCTTTATACCATCTCTTACAATGGCGCAAACTGTTTTAAAATACACGAAATCTGAAATAATGTTGGAGCTTAAGTACTTTAAAATCCTTTAAACTACAGCGTGCAAAGTATTATGCAAACTGCTGCAAAAAGATTCCTTAGTCATAAGACTATCTTACGTTGTATTTGAAGTGTAAAATACAATAGTATTCTTTTAATACGAATTGTCAAATGTACAAAATTTCTAATTACTTCTGAAATAACAACGAAGACTAAATTTATTACTGAAATTTTTGCCTGTAAATACACGTTGATACTGAAATATTTATTAGTCAAACAACTCTGTAGTATTTAATCTCATCATTATTTTATTTATTTTAGTCGATTACAGAAGAGCATGAAGAGCTTACTTACTAATTTAAAGACATCCTTTAAATTAGTAAGTACTAATTTAAAGGATGTCTTTAAATTAGTAAGTTAACAAATCCATTAGATGATTAATTTTTTAATAGAAAATATAAACGATATAACGAATTAAATTTACTTTCATTTATCGATCCGAAAAAAGTGACAAGAATAAGTTATGCCCATAAAATTCGTGATCATCGCTGTTTTAGGGCTTAAGTCTCATAAAACTTTTTCCATTACTTTAAATTTGATTTCTCATTCAGTACGTGATAGCTAGTCTTAAAGAAGATAGCTCGTGATCTAATATACATACAAGATCAAGAAGTCACATGGTCACATGTAATTTATAAAGTCAGGTTTCATAAGACTCCACTTGAATAACTACCATTAGACAACGTGTACGAATTTGTTTTTATTATAAACTGCGTCATATTCGAGTACTACTACTTCTAGAAAAAATAATAACCATATTTAATAACCATTCAGAAGTTCATGATATTTGTTAGGTTCTGTCTCATCAATTACATACTTACTTTTCATTGTCAACTAAGATGCTGTTTATAGGTCATTGGGCTATTCAAATGTTTATAAACAACTATAGTAAATGTAATTAAAATTTAAATAGAGCTCAGACACTATTGTATACTGTACACAATTTAAAGAGCCCGAGGAATGTGTCTTCATTCTCAATCGTCGAATATAGCGATTAGACAATGGTTGCGAACTACATTTTTGAATTGTACAGTGATATTGATAAGTGTATTGGAGAAAAAGATTTATTTTTTTATTTTTGTAAATTTTATAATAATATAGTGTCTAGTTTAAAGTTATATTATGTAAAATAATATAGTAATTTTATTATTGGTATACACTAGAAATCAACATGTCCTGACGTCCAACAGTTAAAATAAAATTAAGATCATCATTATCCATTTTTGGTTGCCCTTATCTCATAGTCAATTCTTTTTGTCTGATTTCTACTTCACCATATTCAGTGAATGTTACGTATACCTATTCAATTATTAGGCTTACTAGAAGGTACAGTGAGATATATACAAATATTATATCAGTATACAGCTATTATATATATACACTTACGAATGCCTTCACGTTAAATTAAATTATCGGCGTGCATTAGCGTCACTCAACGCTTGTGCTTACAATATATTTAAGTACGCGTGAGATGACTAATGCACGTGTATAAAAAATAATAACAGCAAAACATACAAATCAGTTTATATTTGTTAACGTACGCCGATAATTTAATTTAACGTGAATTCCTCCGTGATTAAACAGATCTAACCCAGCCAAATGGTCTTTCCTTGTAGCTGTACTAATAATAATTATATATGATCCATCTTACCGCAAACCCCACGACTTTTCTATAATGAGTTTATTCAGATATCTTGTAATATCGCTTTTAATTAATTTACGGAAAATTCCAGAATTTAATATGACATTTATTTGAATGAGGATTAATAACGACAAATTAATTGAACTGAAGTTACCATCTGTTTCCTATATTTCTAAATTTAGTATGATTACTGTGACTATAAAAGGTTTAATCTTAAAAAGTATATGTAGGTAATTAAAGATCAAGAAATCTTATACAGAATTTTTTATACTTATAGCGCCATTGTTGATGTTGAATTGCATGTTAAGGTTATCTATCCTCTGGGCAACCCCGGCTGAAAATATATATTTTTACTAAATGTATATACAAGTTGATCAACTATTAATGTGTTTATTGCAAATTATTTCCAACACTAAGACGCAGTAAACTAAGTAATATATTTTTTCTCATATATCGTATAGTATTTTCCAATTTTAATATTACAAAAATAATGATAAAATTTTACAGAAATACAAACTAACTTCAAATTTCCTTCTTGTACAGTTAATAAAAAAAAATTGTATTTTATTAACGTAAGGGAAAACTTTATTCTTGAACTTATATTCTATTACAATACCTACATATTATATATAAATCAAATGTTAATTCAAAAAACCGTTGATTGCAACTGTACATTCCCACGAGATCCGCACTTCTTTGTAAATGCTTTGTTCATCGTATTGGATTATTTTGTTGTTGTGTACACGTGTTCGAACTTAATGTATCCATTTATTCTCATTCTTGTTTTATCAAAGTGCTTAAAAACTAACCCTTGGCTATACCAGCAAACACAACACATAACTTGTACAAACGCCTAAAAAAATTTACTAATATTATTCTCTAAATATTAATAATTGCTATTTTTAAACGCCATAACTTTTTCGTTGAAGAGCAATAATCGGTTCGGGTATTAGTTATGTAAAACATATTTTAGAAGTAAAGTGTATTAAAGTTTCTACCAACTGATCCTCGCGCATTAATTCAATAAATGTGAAGTTATTTAAAAATATTTTCTTCTAATATCTTCTGAACCGATTTTGGTCACGTCAGCCACTGATTTTATCAACAAAGGACAATCAGTTGATTCAATGAACTACGCAGAAGATAGGGATTATAGTTCACAGGTTTTTTAAAAAATAAGTATTCATATTATCCAAGTGTCTGTCTTTTCTTGCCGAGGAAGTGACACTATCAACTTCCAAACTTCGGGCTGTAAATGTTTAATGACAGGAAAACCTAAACAAACTTATTTTATTGGTCCAATACTCACAGTATTTGAACTATGCAAGCAGCTAGACGAACAAGGCGGGTGGTCATAATATAGCACGTGTACTATTTTGATATTAATACTGAATATTTTTGGTGATATAACAGAAAAACAGTTACGATGACTTTATTTTTCAGTTTCGCTTGGTATCTCAGTAATCTTCAAATGAAGCAATAAAAATTATTTCATCATAATTCGCATATCACGACACACAGCCGAGTTATCGCAAGAAAACCAAACGCAACCCTTTTTTCAAGATGGAGGCGAACGCAAAGGTAATCGAGGTCGACAATTTCAAGTTAAGCTTTACTAAGCCCTACAATATATCAAAAAATCTGCCTTCTGGATTCATTTGGATTTCGAGATGTATATAATGACTGGACATATAATTAAATAAAACATTTCGTGTATTGACTTAAACTAAAGGAATCTAATAAAATATTTCCTAAATGGGTGGTAATCATTAAACAATGTCTACCCAATTTTTCTCTCACCTGATAAATGAGGTACGAAAGAACAAAAGGATTTCTTAAAGTGCTTTGTAGACAGATTTTAAATTAAGGCGTTTTTTTTTCAAATCCGGAGTTCGTTTCAATGGTACAAACATTAAAAAGAACCAGCCTATAAATTATTACTTAAAACGTAAATTTTGTTATTTTTTTTGCAATATTATTTTATATTTAGTTTTTTAATTCGCTGCTGCCAATGTTGAATTGGAATGGACAATCATAATTCTAAACATTATGATCTTGTTCTGTGAGACATGGACTCCTCAATTGAAATCAACTAGCAGACCCGGCCCCAGCAAATAAGGTATTTTCCAAATTTTTTACGGCATCAATGTCTAAGGGCAGTAGTGACGACTTACCATCAGGTGACCCATTATATAGACTTTCTTCCTATGCTATAAAGAATAATCATCTTTCAATATATGATGAAATTTGTGTTAGTTAATAGCCGTGTGGAGACGGGAACGTAACCAACAAAAGTATCCCCAAGGATAGTATCTAGTCGGTGGCTGATTAGAATTCTTACAATTGTATATTATACTTTATAACAAAGCATTATTATTAATAATATCTATTAATAATAATGCTTATATTTTCAGTTCTATAAAAACACGATTCTGAAAATATATTAAATGAATACCATGTTAATAAATGGTACTCAATATCACCATTCAAAAACGAAGACGGCGCTTTGCAATTTGTTATTTTAACCGCAACGCGAACCTTTCAAACATTGATTGATATTAATGACTTCCCCGGGGAACTAATTTGAGTGGATAATAGGAGTTTGAAAAAAAGTAATCCTTACAGAGTTCCAACCGACCAATTAAATGAAGGGAGGCGGAACGTTTTACGATTAATCACGATGATTAGAACGATCGCAGCGAGAATATTGAGACGTTCCATCGTTCGATCAATATCAAATCTCGATTATGATTTTCTTAAAGTTTCCTTTAATTTATCGGCATTAATAAATTTCAGGCAAACTATACCGTACAAGGTTATTATCGGACGATATAAACGCAAAAATAAATACTAATTCGTATCGGCATATCGAGAGAGTAAATTTTGATATTCTCATTGGATTCATTCGATTAGAATCTACATTACAAAACGATTTTAGTTTCGAAATTTAACCTTGTAATAAGCTTGAATAAAAAATAAATTTGATTTTATAATTTGTCGTATATAAACGGAAATAAGCCTCATATTAAATAAATTCAATAAATTTAACAAACACTTATGTTAATAATAGATAAACGAAATGGTTTCGGAAAATAATTAGTTTTATCTGAAAAATCATTACTCTGTATACATATTGTCACGCGTTAGTAAATCAACGTAGATCCTGTCACTGACTAGGGATACAGTCTAAATCTCGCAACGCTCTATCAGACTTTGAAAGGCTTAGTGGAAAATAAATACGGATTACATTCAAGGCAGATAGAGACTGGTTGTATTCTCAAATTATGATTTATAGTAGAACTTTCATACTATAACCAAGAAATTTAAGTCGTAAAATGCGAACTATAAATAACAATCTGATAAAATAAGTTTGTACATACATTGTTAAAATATTTCATAATTTTCATTCATATTATCAATTGCGATTTTATTTGCAAAAATACTTTATATTTCACCATCTTTTTTTTTTAAATAAATAATATAGAGTGTAAACTCTTTATAACGGTACTCAAGGGACTGTGTGTCACGTTCATTTCCATATTGTAGACACTGTAGAGCAACTAAATCGCCTGCCAAAATCACTTATATTCTGTCCCGCCTCCATTTAACATATCAGTAAAACTTTCGTCAATACATATTCGTTTTTTCTTACTTGGCAAGTTGTTTGAGTTGAGTTTGAGAATTTGTAGGAAACTAAGAATATGATAACGTATCGATAAAATCCATGACTCCTAATAACCACAGTATACGTGCAAACAAATCCCAAATTGTAAACTAAAGAACGGATTTCTTAGAAAGTTCTGGCTAGTATAATAAAACGAAAAAGAACATACCCATCTGAGCAGTTTTTACTAATTTTGGCAACTAAAAATTACTTTTTATTATTTAATTCTTGTCGTCATTGAGAGTGGGTGTAACGCTATTATATATAGAGGGTATCATTGTATAGAAACAAGCTAAACAAAACAAAACCGAGTGATTTCGACGCTTTAGACGGTTTGTCGTTAAATCGAGTGACGTTACATGGAGTTTACACTGTATGTCCTTAAATAACTTATTTCATTGAAATCTGTTTCTGGTTTATTTGTGAAAATGTAACAAATAGCTATATTAAGCTGTTTTTTGCCATCATATTTTAAGAACCAAAAATATTGAAAAACGCTTGTTTTTTTAATCTATTAATATTCGTTTTAGCACTATAGATCTTTCAATTGTTAGGTTTGTCAATTTCATGCACACATGTTTAAGAATTATAATTATATGTATAGCTTGTATTTTGGTTCGTATCGGTTTTCTAAAGGAAAATTCGTGTTTTATTCCCAGTAACAATCCAAAGCGTAGATAACAAGCTAGTTAAGTTAAACCATAAACAATTGAAAAAACTTTAGTAGCATTTTCAATTTTTATATATATGTGTGTGTATAAATTCAGAAATATGATGACTACGCTTTTCACGTCAATATTCTAAATTTATTTCAGGTATATTCGCCGAGCACGAGATGAATTATAAACATAAATTAACCATAATTATGAAAATTAATCGGTCAAGATGCACGCGTTCTAACCACTGGGCTAACTCTGATATGTTTATAATATTATATACCAAAACCTCCAAACCTTGTTGCATCTTCTTGTATAAGTATTATGTATATTGGTTTAGTGTAGTATATTTAGTATATAGCATTTATATCCTCTCAAATTATAAGTATAGATATTTATAAAAACTATATTGTACCTATTATAACCACATAAGATTTATCAACAAAAAACACATTTGAAGTAATATGATTATACGTTAAATGCTTAAACAAATCACACGTGTTCAAATAACAGGCAGTTCCATACAATTTTATATTATTTCAATTACCTTATCAATAAAATATTAACATACACTTCTAGACCAGTAGCGGTGAAGTTTTGAGAGCTAATATAGGGCACTCAGAACTTTAGAACCAGTTGAGATTTCTGTTTGGTTCCAGTTTAATAATGGTGGATTAATAGTTGTGCATATAAAGCGAGTTCAGTTTGTATTCCACATAGATTTAACAAGTTCCATCAACTGAATCCGTTCAGGCACCTATGACGTAAGGAACTACGAAACATTTTATTCCCTTTAGAATAAAATATGATAGCCTCGCTCACTTCTCAAAATTGTACTGAATTCTATTAAAATCACACCATGTTAGTTATTATTATTGATTAACCAGCTATCGGTCCGGGGTAAAATGTTTTCATATTTCTAATTTTAACTAACGAAGACTTTCATGAAATATTACTCACTAGTAACCCGTAATATAAATAAGTGGTACCCGTTCCGTCTCTTTGAGGGGAGTCACGGAATCGCTTGCGCATGCTACCGTGACGCCCCAATCGTTGGTCTGCCTGTGCGAGCCTCTATTCCTAGGGGGGACCCCGGGGTACAGATAACCCCCTGGCCCCTGCGACGCTTTCGGCACCCCTCCCATTTTCTTTCTTATATTGGAAATATCAAAAATTCTTTATTAAATAAACGTTATCAAGTAAGTAAAATAAATGCACCAAATTTCAGTTTTTAAGACGCGACAAATAAAACGAAAGAGCATTATTTTAACAAATAAATTATTATATTTATTACAAAGAAATTTGCTTTTCAGCGCGGTTTCCTCAAAATGTGATTTGAAGCAATCCTCTCGTGTCGTGACAAGAAAAAATTGCTATGTTCTTATAACGTCATTTTTTGCTAGGTCCAACGAGAAGTGGTTTTTTTTTTTTAACTTAATATAATCATGACTTAACTTTGGCTTGTTGGATATATTTCTTTAGACTTTATTCTCATTTAATCTTAAAAGTAAATAGGTACGAAAAAGCATTATTGTGATTAATGTAAAATTCTTGACAGAAATACAAAATAGGTACTTAGTAATTACTACTCTGTGTTACGTTGTTGGTCTGCCTGCTTAATATTTACGTTCAGTTTTTTTAATTACGTAATTGAGACTGCTTTTTTACTATTGATTTATTTTATACTCTAAATCTTTATCTTATATAAAAGTATTATAAATGTTATTAAAAATTATCTACAAGATAGATAGATTAATTAGAAAAACGTATAAAGATATAGGGTTCTTTTTCCATTTAACAACTAGAATATTCCTAATTTTTTCCACAAAATATATTACAGTCCAATTAAAAATTCGATTAACACATAAAAATGTACACATTGAAATGAATCACATGCATAATCCGATACGACGGTAATCCAACCCGACCAAGGAGAGTTCAAGCTCGGAACGGATTTACACGCTTGCATTTTTCAAACCCTACACTGTTCCTGAGAATTTCTTGATAAAACAAATGTGTTGATAAAACATGTAATCTTTTTTTTTAATTTAAATTTGAATTTTTAAGATTTAAATTTAATAAAAATAATACGATTTATTGCCTACTAATTGTCGACGCGTTTTAGGATTAGTCGTTAGCAATCAGGCCTAAAAAGTCATATATCCATCCTTTTGAGTTTAAGATTACTTATTGCGATTCATTAGTGGCTTGACTGTGAAAGAGCAACAGATAGACAGAGTTACTTTCGCTTATATAATATAAGTAGATTAGTATAGATTTAATTACAATTTGATGTTACAGTAGGAAGCTTTATGGCGAAGAACAAGAAAAAATTAAAAGAAAAGAGCGATCTCTACAAGGAAGTAGTTAATTTACTGAGTTGTTTTTTAGTGTTTTTGTTAAAAAAATATCGTATAAAATCATTAATGTCAAAATAGAATTAAATAAAAGCATAAAAACATTGTTTCTGTTAATTTGTTCTGTCTTTGATTGTAGAAATTTTGATTATTAAAAGAGTATCCGTTGCACCGTAATTTAAATGCTACATTGAATGCTAATGAGATATTTTTTAATATTAATATAACAATTATTTTATTATATTGTTTAAGAAATTCATTTGTCATCTATACTACCGAGGATTTAAAACCGTGATGCAGAATATATCGTACGAAAGTGAGTATTAATTATTTGCCCAGTATGTTTAGTAAAAATTGTGATCAAAACAAGAAAACATATATAAATGCTGTCTTAACCTTAATTGATATGTTAGTTGTAAGGAGTTTTGTACAAGTAACCTTAAACCGTAAGTACCGGTTTCAAAGTGATTAAAGTTAAGACTAAGAATAAAATCTTAGATTAAATAAAAATCTTAGATTGGAATCGTATGGACATAACAAGGAATACTATCGTTATATTATTTATACCAAATGAATTAATTAATTATAATTCCGTTTTAAATTAAAAATCAATTAACAAATTTACATAATAAATTTATAATATATTTACATACAAAATTAATATGATCAAAAATCTATTTTCAAAATGTAAAATTGTACCATCGATATTATATCTCACAGTTACATAGATATTTATGATAGAGTTTAAAAGGTATAACTATGTCTATCCTTTTAAATTGTGTGACATAGTGATGACAGTCGATAATTTGTCACGATTAAGGACGTAATTATTCACTAACGGGATTCGCGCTAATGCAGAGCGGAACCGAGGTTTGATTTAGTTAAACGTCACCGGTAGTAATCTAGTTATGTGTGCACATTATGTTGATCACGTCCGGTGATTATACATGGTAAATAAAAACGAAATTCTGCTTACGTATTATAAATTGTTCATTTTAAGTTTTAGTCTCAGATGTGAATTCCGAAGGACGTTACACGATATTCTAGTTTTTATGTTAATTTAAATTATCTATAAATTATTGACTAAATGACATATGAAAAAATTCTAGACGGTAATAGTTACAAATCACAAATTCAAAAATAGTAAATAGTAAAATATAAATTAAATTCGTTTGACATTTGATTAACTTTTATTTGAAATCACATTATATTTCATACATTAGGTTCTTTTTTTTGGTTATTATAGTTGGCAAACGAGCAGGAGGCTCACCTGATGGACAGTGATTGCCATCACCCATGGACATCTACAACACTGGGGGGCTTGCAGGTGCGTTGCTGCCCTTTCTGAACAGTGGCGAATGCAGAATTGCAAAAAAAAACGGAGCACAGCCTAGGCATCCCTGCTCAGGTGGTCGTACGTCAATCGCTGATGGTACCCTCCTGGTTGTTCTCAAAATTTCAACACGAAATTCTTACGAAATATCTTAATGCAAATAAACGGAGCATATTAGAGGCAAAAACAATTATACCATAATGATTCATCTAGACTGATCTAATGAGTAACGTAAGTTTGCTCCCCAGATTTTAGTCAACAAACCTCGTTATGTCATCTGTTTGTTGGTGTGGAGCCAAATGCTTTCCCGCTCAGACCGGAGCTACCCTTTGGAACGCAAGCGGAGTTTATAGGACGTAAATATTTGTTTGTGAATACGCCTTGTTTTCAATTTCAAGTATTTATGTAGGTTTTAATAAGGCATTTCTATTAATGGTTATTGCTTCTATTAATAGATTCAAACGTTCGTGCATGGTGTTGCCACACTGCAATTGTTTATATCTTTTAAATTGTTATTAAATATTTGTTTCTTATTTTGTCACAAATTATTATATGCATATATTTGTTATTAAACATATGTATATATACTTCGGAAAATAGATCAAAAACAATATTTATAGATTGCTTAAAACAAAATTTATTCGTTTTTGTTAGTTTCAGTGTTAAAAATATTTAACGAATCGTAACAAATTCTAACATATTATGTATGTTAAAAATATTTTTGAACATTTTACCGCTGCAGTGTGGCAGCGCCACTGTGTTAAACAAGAGGTATTTCATTTGCTGTAGGAGTTATTTAACAGTGGTCATTATTTATTTAACGTTCTAATATATAGTATATATATGAACATAGTTTTAGTGCCGAGGGAGGATATAAGCTACTTTTAATTCGCCTCTCTGGGTGGCGCAGGTTCAGATAGTCTGTAATATTTTCACTTCCAAACTATTGCGTGTCAAAAAATTATATTTGGTTTTGTTTTATTCTAAATATTATATTTCGTGTAGTACCAATGTAGGCAGCGGTGACCACTTATCATCTGGTGGCTCATTTGCCAGTCTGCCTACCTACATAAATAAAATTAAAAATGTCATAGATCCGATTCAGATTTCGAATGACGGATCATATGATCTGCATTCGTATAAACAAGCCACTACACAACCAATCACACACACAATACACAACCTATTTCTAATACTTTTTAATTGAGTTTGCGTTTTATTCTATAAAAACGTTGCACCGGAAAGCCTATTACATTTTTTTAAAGAATAAATCAAAATGCAACATTGACACGACATCAACGCTTCACATATTCTCGGCTTTAGTGATCACGGTGCCACTATGATTGATAGCATGAATTGTTTACATGTATATTTTTATTGTATTTTGGTCAAAAGCGGATAACCTCGTTTTTAGGGTTCCGTACAAAGTACAAAGAGTACAATCTAAACTAAGGACCCTATTACTTAGACTCCGCTGTCCGTCCGTTCGTCTGTATGTCCGTCTCGTACCAGGATAATTAGACCGTTAAAATGTTCACATATGATGTATCTCTCTTGCCGCCATAACAAAAATACTAAAAAACCGAATAAAATAAATACTTAAGAGAACTATACAACATACATGATTTTTTGCCGTTTTTATAGATACTGGTACGGAACCCTACGTGGTCAAGTTCAACTCGCAATTCAATACAATTGCTTAAAACTTTAGTTTTATTCTCAGTGGAACAATATTTAAATATAAGTGATTTTTATCCTGAACGTCATTTATATCAATGGTGTGGTTTCGAACGTTCCATTTTTTTTTGCAAAATAAAAAGTAAGTTTTTATCATTATGTAGGATACATTATTATATTGATACTATTATGTTTATAATATCAGTTACTCAATATAATACAATACGATTGATGTTGACAATACATGTATCAGATTTCACAAATCGTGTTTACTCTGAACTAATTTTGTGCTTACAAGTTTTATAATAATATTTTTTTTTAGCATTAGCAGCCCGTAAATATCCCACTGCTGGGATAAAGGCCTCCTCTCCCTTTGAGGAGAAGGTTTGGAGCATATTCCACCACGCTGCTCCAATGCGGGTTGGTGGAATACACATGTGGCAGAATTTCGTTGAAATTAGACACATGCAGGTTTCCTCACGATGTTTTCCTTCACCGCCGAGCACGAGATGAATTATAAACACAAATTAAGCACATGAAATTTCAGCGGTGCCTGCCTGGGTTTGAACCCGAAATCATCGGTTAAGATGCACGCGTACTAACCACTGGGCCATCTCGGCTCTTAATAATTTTCATCAATCAAAATCAAAATATATATTATTCAGGTAGTCTTTTACAAGAACATTTGAATCTTGATTTAAAAAATTATATTACCAGCAAAAAATTTAGTACTTACTATTTTCCACTGTTTCAATTTCAAAGTTTATATCAGATCAAATGCAATAACGTTAAAGTAAATTACGCATTTTTTTTAAAAACCTCGACTAAGTAAATCTATAAGAAGTTTGGACTAATTAATGTTTCTTTCTCTTTGATTTCATGACCAAGAATATAATTAAATTGTCTTATAAAGATTCAATTAGAATTTTTTTTTTTTTTTTAATTTAGAAAGCCATGACCTCCTAATTCAATTGCCTAATTGCTATATTTGAATATATATGGGCACAATATATAACTATATATACATTACATTAAATTAACAGCCTGTAAATTTCCCACTGCTGGGCTAAGGCCTCCTCTCCCTTTGAGGAGAAGGTTTGGAGCATATTCCACCACGCTGCTCCAATGCGGGTTGCTGGAATACACATGTGACAGAATTTCGTTGAAATTGGACACATGCAGGTTTCCTCACGATGTTTTCCTTCACGGCCGAGCACGAGATGAATTATAAACACAAATAAAGCACAATGCTTGCCTGGGTTTGAACCCGAAATCATAGGTTAAGATGTACGCGTTCTAACCACTGGGCCATCTAGGCTCAATTTCATGTTCAACCAACTTCAATAAATGTAGGGTAAATGTTCAACAAGTACATTACTTGAATGTGGGTTCATCGGTTTATCAAGGGCATGTTGACCGATAAGCCATCGAAAAGTCAGGTGAATGACTTTGCCCTTTTAATGTACAATACATTTACATTCGGTATAATAATATGTTTAGTTTTTTTATTGGCCTTGTACGGATAAGCCTTTACAAAATTAACCAATTCGGCTTTAGACATTAAACCACTACAATACTTAGCTAGTCACTAACTAAATTAATTCTACTAATTAGTGTAGAGCGAACGAGGCAAGGCAAAATATGTCGATCCGCTCACGGGTGCGGGGTTGGACGTGAGCTTTTTTTACTAAAATAAGATAGTCCGACGTTTAGAGAAAATCCTCGGTTAGTTATGATGTCTTCAGACCATTTTTGGTATTTTGTGCTTCGACCACTGACGCAATGATCGTAAAGAAAAAATTGTTCAAAACGGCCAAGATGTGGCTTAATCTCGTGACTAACTGGAGACAGTGTTCTCAAATCCAACTAATATTACATAAGGCAGCAGAAGGAAAACATCGACATCTTGAAAATTTCCTTCACGTCCAAATCTTATTATCCATTCACTATCCACTGAGAGGAATTCAAGGTTCTTTCAAATCTTTTTCTCATAAAAAGATGACTTAATATATAGATAATATTAATGATTCTTTCATATAGCAATCAATAAAACAATTCAGTGGAACAAGGTTATTTTTGTTATTTTTAAAGTCAGTTATTTGCGTCAATTTAAAACTTCATTAAAGCGGGCAATTAAAAATACCTATGATATTTTTGGGATATTTTAAATTCTACTATTTTTAGCTGCAATATCGATAGTATTGAAACAATTCATCTAGTTTATTCAATTCCCAATTTGGCTATTCGCTGACAATGAAATTTTCGTACAAAACACATAAGTTAAAAAATTTCTATGCCATTTAAATGAGACAAAGGCGAATATACAGACCCAATTTTCCTTTAGCATCGTCAAAGTCGACTCTGTTATTTTTTAGGTTAGTGATACTAGCAAGAGAATTTTATAGCGCGTCTACTTATTTTCTGGAAACTGAAGTCTTCAATTTTGTCTTTATTGTTTCAGTTTAATACAAATCTTTTTTTTTAATACGTATTTTAATTGATTTGATAGCGAGAATGTGTAGATGACATGATCTACTAGATACTAACTCTGTCTATCTGTCACACTTTCAGTGTCAAGCCACTGAACCAATATTGAAATTTGGTATGAAGTACATGATACACTTTCATACATATCACCTGACGAGCAACGTCTTAAATTCGAGCGAAACTGCATGCGTAAACCAGTGTAATACATATTTGAGCGGGAATGAGTTAATGGCCAATATTGTTTTACGACGTAAAATGCAATGAAACTTACACATGCGTCATATTGTAAAACGAATCATACTGGTCAGCTTTTAGTGGATATTGGTGTTAACTGCACTTGAGTTTTGATACGCCTTTGAAGCATGAAATATTTTCAGTAACGGTTCATTTTTAGAGCTGAAATTGCGACGATGGATAGAACACCTCAATTTTAACTGAAGATTGCGGTTCAAATTTAGATAATCGCCATTGAATATTATGTATAATATTTGAACTGTGATTATAAATAAAATTGTAATTCATCTCCTGAAAAAAATAAACTTACTCATGTTATAAGCCCAAATTGGAGAAGCGTTGTAGAATAATTTCCAAACCTTATTTTTAAAAGTAGTTGTGATTTTTTCCCAGTAGTAAGTCATTTTTTTCAAATTAAATCAAATTATTTTATTCAAAATATAAGCATTACACTTATTTATTGATTGGCAAATTAAACACTACCATCTGTTTGGAAAACAAAATACCCTGACCTGAGACCTGGCTAAATAAAAGCTCAGAGGGTAATTTTTTTTGTCAATTTGTGATTATTTTACATTTATTAAATACCTAACAGAAATAGCCAGGAGGCGATCGTTTCTTTCCCAGTATGTACCATTAACCCTGAACTCATTGATTGTGTAATCAATCTATTTTTCGGACACAAGAGTTCCTTTACATTTTTTTAAACTTTTGCAATATTTTGAACGCTTTCTGAGATCCTGTTATAGAACCGTACACATTGCCCCCTAAAAGAGTAACTGATTTTATGCAGTCCAATATATTAAAACATACCAATGCTTTGAGTATCACATTTTCTCACTAAATCATTAATATTTTTCCGTATATACATAAAATTACACAATACATGGTGAGAAGCAAGAGTTATATCTTTAAATTTATGCCTCAATAATTGTTAACATTTTTTGACCGTAAATGTCGCAGAGCTTAGTCTACTCGCCAACCCGTTTATATGGAGGACCCATTGTGACTTGCCCTTAACAGTAAGGATAAGAAATTTAGCTGACTCAACTGGGTACATCACTATCCATTGATAAATACACCAGCTTATTTCGAATTTCATTAAGAGCTGTTACTACGATTTGTATTTGCTAACGCAAACTAGAACGTAACGAATACATACAACGGTTTTAATATGCCTTTAGACAACAACAGTCCATTAAACTAAGTAAATACAGGAATCCGCCATTGCTAACGAAAACATTGCAATGTAATAAATATCTAATATTATTTTCGGCTTGCGTGCCTCGTCTCGGCTATATTTGCGAATGCACCAGTTACATGTAACAGGAAACAGGGAGACGTGCTCGTTTTTCAATTTATTATTCTTAATATGAATTGGGTTAACTAATTACGTATCATTCGTGACTGCGTAAGATTGGTATAATTTGTATATTCCAATTTATTTTATAATTGAATATATTACACTAAAATATCGTAAAATCATAAACGACGTATATTAAAGTTGAATATGCCAGAATTAAAATCTATATATAGTATAGAAGCGAAATAAGACTCACTGATTGCCTTCACTGACCGATGAAACGAAAGACAAAGTATCACATAATTGTATTACATGAGGACATCGTGTTGATTATGAGTTCTTCGATATCTTTATTTTTTATATGCATTAGCATTAGCAGCCTGTAAATTTTCCCACTGCTGGGCTAAAGGCCTCCTCTCCCTTTGAGGAGAAGGTTTGGTAACTATTGGTATTTGGTATTTGTATTTGGTAACTTTGGTAAGTTATTCCACGCTGCTCCATTGCGGGTTGGCGGAATACACATGTGGCAGAATTTCGTTGAAATACGAAATTCTGCCACATGTGTATTCTATAATATTAATAGACACATGCAGGTTTCCTCACAATGTTTTCCTTCACCGCCGAGCACGAGATGAATTATAAACACAAATTAAGCACATGAAATTTCAGTGGTGTCTGCCTGGATTTGAACATGAAATCATCGGTTAAGATGCACGCGTATCCACTGAGCCATCTCGGCTCTTTTTTTTATATGATAGATGGCAAACGAGCAGGAGGCTCACCTGATGGAAAGTGACTACCACCGCCTATGAACATCTGCAACACCTCTTGCAGATGCGTTGCTGGCCTTTGAGGAAGGAGTACGCATATCTTGACCGTCTATTATTTCATTTTTATGATTATAATTGTTCATCGACTGCAGCATTTTATTTTTACATTTTCACAATGACGTCCTTTGAACCGATTTCGCACGGCGACTATTCTCCTGGGAAACTAGCAAAGGTTAGGACTATAAAAAAAAAATCTGTTTAGTCTTATAGTAACAAGTCTTGTCCATGCCGCATAGAACTTATTACTATATTCATTACTCTTATAATACGATGGATGGCCAGGCTTTACGTGATTTCCGAGGCACAGGAGTAATAAAATCAACGCTAACTCCGAGTTATTACTGAGAATTTCTGGACAGAAAACCCAATATTTTTTTATTATCCTGACCCAGCGATTCTTCAGTATTTGTTACCTTATAAACTAGCCACTAGATCAAAGTGGAGTCACTCAAGTTTAGTCAATTTGCATTTACTACAGCAATAAGAACGCTCAGTAAGAACAAACGAATGAACAATGGAGAATGGGTGATTTGGATTCTGCCTTCCTCACGTGACATCCGACGTAATATATTAATTTACACGTTTGATAAGAAAAGCCCAGTCAGGTTTAAACTGTGATAATACATCAAGGACTTAAGCAAAATAAGCAAAAGTCGTAATGTTTTATCGATGTGTCATTTTCAATATAGATAAATAAGCTGGTGTATTTATCAATGGATAGTGATGTACCCAGTTGAGTCAGCTAAATTTCTTATCCTTACTGTTAAGGGCAAGTCACAATGGGTCCTCCATATAAACGGGTTGGCGAGTAGACTAAGCTCTGCGACATTTACGGTCAAAAAATGTTAACAATTATTGAGGCATAAATTTAAAGATATAACTCTTGCTTCTCACCATGTATTGTGTAATTTTATGTATCTTAAGATTGGTTTCCATTAGGTTGTCACGATACTTTGATTATTCCTGAAAATATTTTTAAATACAAAAACTACGTCAGTTTTATTAAAATGACAATGTGTCGTCACGGCCCAGCTAACCTACTTTTAACGTGAATGAAAATGTGAAAAAAATCTACACATGTAATTATTTTTATATTCATATAAAAGTGGAAATATATCATAATTACCCCTTTTTGTGATAATATCATTAATAAATAAATTATAATAACATTGTTTAACCATGATAGTGTAGTAATTGAAATTTGTTAATAAAATCCAGAGTCAAACATTCAAATCCATAATATTATCACTTAGTTTTTATTTTTGATACATTTTTGTGCGCAACTGTAAAGATTGACATTGATAAAAATTAATTGGATGTTGGAAGATAGGTTTATATGATAGGGGTTGTTCCAAGCATATCCGCGAATGTGCAGTAGAGCAGCGAGCTGGATAAACTCTATATACATGTGTACGAGTACTCTTTCCAAACCAAAATCATAAAGTGGCAATTTCATAAGTTCCTACTAAATATTCAAAGCCATTAAACAATTATTTTACTCTTGACTTATTAAAAAAATAACACATGTCCTTTTAATTAAAAAAAAAACAGATGACCCAAAAAGCCAAGCAAATAGGCTCCATAACATAAACGAAAACACGCATGGCTTTTTACAAAAGCAAGCATTTAACGAAGGGGATTTTTTTCTGATGCTTTCATAAACACCCTTTTATTTTTCAAATCACCGAACAAAGGCTTACACGAGAGGTATTAATTTAGCTTATATAATTACGCCGAAGTCCATGGTCGTTTGAACAACTCTAAAATAAATTAGAAGCACATGTGTATAATATTTTATCGTAACCAAAACTATTTACATTAAAAACATTAGGTTATTGTAAACTTTTTTTCATTGAGTATTTAATTATGATGATAATAGCAGTTCTTTATAATGGTTACAACGAGCTCCGTGGCCGAGTAGTGTGTACACCGGTTTTCATGGGTACGCCACTCCGAGGTCCCGGGTTCAATTCGCGGCCAAGTCGATGTAGAAAAAGTTTATTAGACTTCTATGTTGTCTTGGGTCCGGGTGTATGTGGTACCGTCGTTACTTCTGATTTCCCATAACACAAGTGCTTTAGCTACTTACATTGGGATCAGTGTAATGTATGTGATGTTGTCCAATATTTATTTATTTATTTATTTATAAAATCGAATAATAATATATTAATAAATAATTTAGTTTTAAATGAAACCAAAAAGAAACTAAATGTGTATTAACTATACCAGAGGACAAAAATATAAACAATATTTGACATCGGATTGACGCGACTTCATTGGCCGAACTTAAATGATCTTTGATTTTCGTTATGGATTAATAATGAGATGGCATTTTGAATGTTGACGAAGCTGTTATAGGATATTTGGAAGTAAAATTAAAGAGAATATAAGTAGTTAAGTGGATTTGTGTTATATTATAAATAAAGATTTAATAATCAACAACTATTTGTAGTGTGTAATATAATTGTATGTGGAATACGTAAATCTAAGGTTTGATAATCTTCAGTATTTGTATGTAATGTTAGAGAATACTAAAATTTTAAAATAGCATTAAACGCGTTACATTAGAATCTTAGTGTCATTTTAATTTACCCTTTGCAACAATCGTAACAAAAAGCCTCTCCTTCGCAACATAAGAAGTTAAAAAAGTTAAACAATGACTGATAATAAAACTGTTCGATTACTATTATTATGTTACAATATTAATAGTAGTAAGGCTGTTAATATAACTAGTTATAAAAAAAAATAGGCCTATAGTAATAAGGTCCTACTAAATAAGGCATATTGCCCAGTACAAGATTATATAAATGATAAAAAAATGTAGAGTCGGTAATTGTTAATTTTAAGTCAGGATACATAAAAATCATTTGTTATATTTAGTACCGGAATACCATAGGTCATTATTGTTTTTAACGATGTAGTCTATCAATTGCAGTTACATGTAAAAATAAAAATGTTATTCTACATTAAACTTATTTCCAGCAGCATCTACGTCAGATGATTGAATGTTTAATTAAATACAAAATGTATTTTCTGTTAACATATGAAAGGGCTTTACTTGTAAAACACGTACGTTCTTTTGACGAGTCAGATCTCTTTCAAATATTCCCTTTTTGTGTCGAATCTCGAAGAGCTGAAGCAGAGAGAGCTTCATGTGCCTTTCGTTAAAGCTTCACAATTACGTAATTACTGTCTTAATTTTATATTACTTTTAATTAAACTCGATGAGATTTTTGAAGGTCAGGAAATACTTTCCCTGCTTATATTCATGCTAGATTTAAAATATAAACTAACAAGTTTTCAAAGTATGAAATATTAAGGAGGACGTAAGAGTAGACCGCGGTACAATTATCTACAGAAACCGATATCTGAATTTGTTATTATTTGCTTCTCAGTGATCTATTTTAATTAAAAAAAAAGCATTATATATTACTGTGTTTCGATTTAAGAGATAAGTGATCTTGTAAAAAGATGCAAAATTCAAAAGAGCTATTTCATGAATGGTTTTGGTTAGGGCGGCCCCTCTGGAGTACAGCACAGTTAAGATTCGAGTTTACATAAGTGAGAGGGAAAAACAAAGCATTACCTCGCAAATTTAGCCGATTTCGACATAAGGTTTGACATAAATATTATGTTACGTATGCTTAATATGACCGCCTCATCCGAAATTGCAAAAACAACTCGACTGGACAAATCTTAGATTGTTACATTAGAGGCGAATGCTCGACAGTCAATGACGAAGTAATGTAACTGACCGCTCAATATGTAATAATAGATTTTTATATTACAGACGAATTTTGCTGTTAGGCCTTAGACTTTTTATATCGACTTACATCGGTTTTCACTTGTCAGCTTTTCTTTTACAATACGAAATATAATTAATAAATTCATTTTTTTTTTAATTTCCATAACAATTTTTAACAAAAAGACCTTAACTAGTTGCAATAATGCTAGCAGCTTTGATTAAAATATTTCAATATTTTACTTTTTTTGTAATTTATTTATAAGGCTTATTAAATCAATAAAGTTGTATTATTAATAATATTAAGGTATTTTTATCAAAATAAAAATCAAAAAGAATATTTTACGATAGATAGACATTTCAAAAAGTTTACAAAACAAATTCTCTCATAACACTTTTTTCAACACGTTTATTGTGATAAACAAAATAATTAACGGTATGTTTAATTGGCAACGAGATCGTTTGAGCAAATTGGATAATTCACCTCATATCATATATCCAGGTAGTTACTTTCAATTGTACCATGATTCGTATATTTAATTTTAAAGTAATTGGAAATAAAACCTTAAACCAGATCGCGACCAATTTTACTTTTCCTATTTTAAATATTTCGATTCATATATTTTTATTTGTCAATTTTAATTGGCGCGCGGCCATTTTAAAATTCAATCTGTTCGTATTTTCGTGTATAATAAATTATGATTATATTTTCCTGATTTTTTTTTTATTATTTTTAATTATATATGTTTACAATCAATATGTCCACATATTGGCGAACTTTTTTTATCGCAATAAACGAAACGAATTATAAATACAAATTAAGCACGTATTAAGGAGACAGTTGTGTGATCTCGTTGCCTTTGCACTTCTCACCAACGTCTGTCTTTCTCAGAGCTTTTCAAAACGGGATACGCGAGTAACTTATTAGGGTCACGCTTTTCAAGGCTTGGACATCGTGCCTGTGGTAGAACCGAAAGACGACGCGAGGAACTGAAGTAAGTACACGTTTTTTAAGGAATTGAATGCTTGAAAAATGTGAATATGGAAACTATGACAATGTCCTGGAACGATACGAAATTTAAAGTCAAATTGGAAAGTCTGAGATGAGTGCATAATTATTATATCATTAGCTACTTTACTTTTTTACATTAAAAAAATATATATAATTATAATATTGAATCCAGAATTTAACATAAAAATAAAACATAAATATATTTAGCAAATTTTCAAAGCACGAACTCAATCAATTGAATAATAATATTTTACGGTAATCAAATAATCGTAAAGAGAATGATGCCTTAATTTTGAAAATATTTAAAAAAATATTTAAAATTAAAATATATATTGCATTTTGTCATTGATTGCATGAAACATGAAAAAAAAAATGTTTAAAGCACTCTAGAGCTTACTCTACAGACAATATTCTTTTAGCTGAGATGAGTAAAAGCTTGTAAAGGAAATTCAACTCATGACTTATACATCGCTAAGTGTTACAAGAACAAGAGAGTATTTATGAGCTATATAATACAGCATTTAAAATTAGTCCATACTGGAATAAAATATATTGTTTTTAATTCATAGAACAATTAACCTACCCCTGCTGGACGTAATGAATGAATGAATGAACAAATATAGAGTTACAAAAATATATATTATTACGGCTTTCAAAAATTTCAAACCGTATCATGAGTGATGACCGAACCAAATTACTCACTAAATTTTATTGAAATTCGATATCCGTTACGGAGTTTACTTTGTATTTTATGTAGCAACAAAAAAACTCGATTTTTCCTGAAAAGCGCTTCCTGTCAGAGGACGACGAATCTTTATCGATGTCCGTTCGTCTTTCAATTGTGAAAAGATAGTAACATGATCATTCTGGTTAATAGCCGTTTCACATCAGCAGTGCACATTTGCATTTATTTCGGAAATATGTTCATTTGAAATTCCATCCAAATCCACCAAATCAGCGTTTTGAAATTAATTGGGTATTTTATTATAAGTTGAGTTTACTGTCCTTAGACATTGGATAGTGAGCTCATCTTACCAGCACACCACCACAAGAAATATTAACTCTCCTTAACATCACCAATGACATTGCTTCGGTATACGAAGTATGTGAATAATATAATTTATTAAATGTTTAATAGTAAACGTAATCGTGCTAGATCTAGAACCCGACGACCTAAAAATTGAAGCGCAACTTCCGTCCAAAGATTAATTAGTCGACGCAAACACTTATCTGATCCAGTTGCATCCGAGCGTAATAAATGATAATCTCCGTTGAAATTGCAGTGTAAATATAATATTTAGATTTAGTTAGTTTTCCAGCAGTACGCAGGTCAGACGCAGACGGTACGCAGTCAGCTTTACGTTTGCTACTAGGCAGTATGGCTGACGATAATTCAGTCAAAGCTTCGAAGCCTAAGGTAAATAACTCAACCGTTGTAAAGGCGTATTCGTTTATTCTTATATATAGGTTTATTATGTATAACCTCTGGTGTTTAAGGATACAAAGTTCTTTTGTACAACGAAACTGTTATTATAATAAATGTTGATATGTAACAATGACTTACCTTCTCATTAAAAATATAAATATATTACGCTAAAAATTTATAAATAGAATAATTTATATTTATTTTGTATCTTAAACATCATGTTAGTAATAAATCTGTAATATGACTAACTTTTAAAAAATTTATTGCCATACTAATACGTAAGTGTGATAAAATTGTGGAATTTCACACAAATAAGACAATTATTATTATTATTCCTGAGGACGTTTGAATTCAATTCTGAAATTAATATGCATAACACTTTTTATCTGAAAATGAATTAAGGTCAGTCCTGTATAGAAATGTTTTTAAAAATTGTTGTTACAGAAAAGTAAAGGCGACAAAAGTCGGAAGGAGTCGGAAATAGCGCAAGATGAAATTAAGAAATTCAAGGAGAATCTACTTCAGTCCGCTACAACAGGAGAGTAAGTTTATTTAAGTGAGCCTTTTTTTAGCTTGGCTCATATTTTTAATTAGCTGAATGAATAAAGTACTAGGAGAACAAGATAGTCCAGGGGTTAAGACAAGTGAAGCTTAATCAAATATTATGCTCAAAACCGAGCGATTATCAATCAAAAAATCACAATTAAAATCAAAATATTTTTTATTCAAGTGGGCACATAAAATCACTTTTGAAGCGTCATGTTACAGTGTTGAATTAAATGTAAAGCTACCACCGGCTTGGAAAGTAGATTCTAATAAGAAGAACCGGCAAGAAACTCAGTAGTTACTCCTTTCCACCATTTTAATTACAGAATATGTCAGTAAAGTACAATTAAATTTTTATATACCATGCCTTAAATCAATAATGTCTGAGTCCATGCTTTTTTATCTTTAATATAATCTTGCATTGAATAATATGCCTTATTTATCAATGTTTTTTTGACATGATTTTTAAATTTTTTAATAGGCCCAGTTAAAAATAACTGTGGAATCTTTATATAGACAAAAACGAATACCGATCCCCAGGAAGGATGTATTAATTTTGAGAAATCAGAAACTAGGTGTTATTAGTTTACCTTTCCTCCTTGTGTCTATGTCTATACAATGATTGTCACCATTAATATATTGGACAACACCACTTTCATTAGCTAAAGCACTTGTGTTATGGAAAATCAGAGGTAATGACGGTACCACAAACACCCAGGTCCAAGACAACATAGAAAACTAATGAACTTTTTATATATCGACTCGGCCGGGCGGCTCGAACCCGGGACCTCGGCGTACCCATGAAAACCAGGGAGATCGTCAAACCATTTCCTTGAAAAAATCTTAATTGTAAAAATATTACTGTGAATATGCATAACATTGTTGTAAACGTATTGAAAAGCAACTGTAAATATACCTACTTTATTAAAAACGTCCCGAAGGGTCGTCTCAAGATTATAAATAGACCGGACAGCTCTTTTTTGCAGTTTTAACGTCCGCAGCGTTACCCTAAAGCCAAGTGCTGTAAGACATAATACCATGAGAGTAACGAAAGTTACTAGTCGAGCAGAATCAACAGCAGTTAGTTGCTTAACTTTTTTAACTGTGTATGTTGTGGAGCTGAGTCTCCTATCAGGGAAATGTATTATCATATGCTTTATTGATGTTTATAATTCGTTTCATACTCGATAGTGTAAGAAAACATTGTGAGGAAACCTGATTCTTTCGGATGACGGTCTAATACATATGTATTCTTCCAAATTGGAGCAGCGTTTTGCACCATCAACTCAAAGAAAGAGCTCTTTATCGTTTTTATCGTCTTTATTATCTTTATCGTTTTACTTTACTATAGATAAAAAAATATTTTAATTATTTCTTAAGACAAAGTGCCAAAGACGCTAACCATGAATCATCTCCGAATAGCTTTTTTTTTTTTTAAAACAATATGCAAACACGTATGCAAAATAATCTTTTAAAAACTACACATTTATATTATATGTATATTTGTTAGGAAATTTACGTCAACATGATGTCTATATTATTTTTAAAAACATTTTATAACTAACTTTAAAGTATATGCTAAATAAGTTTAAAAAGCTCCATCTCTCATTATGTAACCTTACTTAAAAGAGAGAATAAATGTTTCCAGTTTTTTTTGTGGATAATGCTTCAAAGGTCTTTGAAAGCTAATACTTTTAAATTCGTATCATAACACGATTTTTCTCATTATAATTTCCGCGTACTAAAACTTTACGTCTGTAAAGTGTAAATTAAATTAATTTTAAATATTATTATTACAGAAAAATACGTTTTATTTTTATTTTTATAATCACAATTTTGGTTACAGACTTTTGTGTCGAGGGTCTGGTATTTCTATGCAATTTAAATATGAGTCTGTATTAGCAGTCGTAGATTCTAGACGACATATTCATTGACTCAGAATGAGTACTTGAAGGGATGATATTTGTAGAAACACTAATCTTTAATTTAAATTACAACTAAAGCCGGAGTTTTATATCAAAGTATCAAGAACAGACTATAATTTGAATTTTCGTTAATTAACTTTGACTCAGTCGAAAATTAAGTTATTAAAACTTACCTCTGAATAAATATCTCTAAATAAAATTTAATTAAATTGTGGTTTATATATATATATATATATATTCTCCGAAAATATTCTTACGTTATAATTACATTTTTGTGTGGTTGACTTTGATTAGTCAATTAAAATTTTCTTTCGTATATAATTAAAATTTTAAATTATATATATTTTTTTAGCAGCGGTAATTATTCGATTTAATTTTACAAGAAAATCGATTTTCTTTAAAAGAATCTACATTTTTAATACCATCATAATAAACTTTTTACGTCCTTGATTCATGTATATAGCTCTACCACGGCCTTTATTTAAAACCCATATTTTTATTTATCTCAATTTATATATTCATTATAAATAATAGTTATAAAAATTGTAAAATAAGATTCACGCAGATGCGATTCATATTTAAAATGATAGAAACAATATTAATTGTAACTATTTTCAGTACAATTATGTCTGAAAAGAACATCGAACCCGAAGAATCCCGACGATATTCGATGTGTAGAGCGCGCCAGTCAATATGTGTTCCTGACAACGTCTTGGCTGAACTCGATGAAAATAAAATTTTTGAACTGAAAGAGGTACTAATATTTTTTTAATTTTAATATCAAATGGGATAACTTCACCTTTGAAGTTATATTAATTTTAGACGTAGGCAAAATACCAATATCACCTGAGAATACACTGGCTCACTTGTCCTTCAAATCAGAACAGAGGACCTAAACAAAGCTCTATCACTGAGTCTGATGCAGTGATCCTAGATATTTTGTCCTTTTTTACCTTGTCTCATTAAGTTATTTACAAGGAATGAAATAGGAAACATATAAGTTATTATGTTGGCTAGCTACTAATAAAAATTATACTTTTTATAAATCAGGCATTTCTCCTGTTCGATCTGAATGGTGATGGATATATTGACCACAACGATTTATGCGGAACCCTTATTAGTCTTGGAGAGCGAGTTGACGAACAAGCCGTTAGAAACATGCTCGCTGAGGTAAGTTTAATTAAAAAGCAAATATAAACAACGCATGAAGCAAATTTTAATGTAATAACTAATTTGAATTGTATCGCATCGTACAAATACATTTCTCTCTTTCTGTCATTAGCAATTTGACAATCAAAGGAAAAAGGCAAACCAACTTAACCATGCTATGTTTAGTTAGTATACAAAGTTTAAAAAGTTTTCTATTAGAAGTGTTGAACAAAATAAAATCTGTTCTAAAATTTAGTCGTAGTATTTCCAGAATTTTATTCTTTTAATAAATTGTTAGTTTTCAATTTTTTTTTTCATTTCACTATTTTTAACGCCCTAATTTTAATTCCTTTGCCGTATAATATCGTGAAGCTCGTAATAACATAACACACTTTTGTAAAGTAACTCTCTCCATTATATTGTTTGAAACACACAATTTCGTTTCATAAAACAGTTTTCTGTATTTTCCCTAATTTACTAAACATAAAATGATTAGAAGGTACTTGTAATTAAATTTAAGAAGCAATAAGTTATTGATTAAAATTAAATTGAAATACGTCTTTAGATAGGCAGTAATACGGCTGAAAATTCCAACGTTCCAGATACGAAAAGGCATGTAATATTGTTGCGTTAAACTCAGTTATGTTACGCGAGAGTAAAAAAGTATACCTTAACTTCTTAATAGACCTTAGAAGTATGTATGTTAGTTGCTATAGCCACAATTCAGTCAACAGAACAGAACAGAGAAAAGTTAAAAATACCTACACAGAACTAAATTAAAAATAACTACTGTTGAAATCATGGTCGCGTAGAATGGTACCAAGAATGTGCTAGCAGCATTTCCCCGTTGAATCGCAATTTCGATTACTTTGGCAAAAACTGAACTAGACCTACTGTCACCAGTGTAAGCAATAAGTGTTATAGTTTTAATTTTTTTTTTAATAGTCCAAGCTCCAACTGCCGGCGAAATAATTTGAAGTTAAAATACTTGTTTGCTTTTAAATTTTGCTCTACGTCTCTCTTTTTTATCTTACGGTATTATTTCATTATTATTGATGATAGAGCTCTGCTCACGTATGATAAGTACTAAATACACACTAATTATTCATCTATAGCTTCTTTTGATCAGGGCCATCGTGACTGAAATCGTCTGAAAATATATCTTCTTTGTTTCTTTCAAGGCTTTGGTCTGTATATTTTTAATCGAGACTATATTATGCCGGCATTCGAAATGAACTTATTCATATTTTTACATAATTATTTACGACGTAAGATGATAAGTTAAAAGCTCCTTTTATCGTTTTGCTAGTGTTATCCCGGCATTTTGCCAGTACTCTAATTACTCCAAATCTGAGCGATTACCATCTGACCTCGGTTATCCTTTATGACCTTAACAAGTTGCTTTACATTGGAAATAATCTAACAACGATTTTACCAATCGAATCTATCTAGTATTAAATTAAGAGGAATTAGACCATCGTGTAAATGGTAGCTAAAGTATGTTTCGATTGTAAAATGGGCCACGTGGTTAGTGGTCACCACAGTCCATAGGCATTTGTACTGTAAGAAATATTAATCATTCCTCATATTACCAATGTACCACGAACCCTGGGAACTAAGATGGTCTATCCCTTGTCTGTAGTTACACTGGCTCACTCACCCTCCAAACCGGAACACATTAATACTAAATATTGCTGTTTGGTGGTAGAACATACCATTGCTGCCCAGGCAGGCTTGCCCAAAAAGCTGACACCGAGTAAATGCATATAAAAATCTAAGTTGCTTTTAGTATTGTATTTTCCTTGTAATAACATGGAAGTCGAATCATAGTCGTTCCATAAACAAGCCATTGTTTACATGAAACCGGTAATGTCATAAAATTTTATGTTCGTATGAAAAACTTTGCTTATTTCCTATAAATAATCAGTACTACTTCATAAATTCATTTTTACGAGCACGTTTTAAGCACTCGCTTGTTTAATTCAAATGTACATACAAAAATGGCTTTGGCTTGGTTTCGGTTTTTCTTTTAAGCATTGGATTAAATTTGTTTACGTTGCTGTTAAATCATATTGCCGATCACAAAAAAACTTATAGTAGGTTGAAAGAAGTACGTAAGGCTAAGAAGAATCAGCGAAAGAAACGAAGCGGGATTATTTCTATCGTTTAAATGCAGAACGAGCTTATCAGTTTAAATGTATTTTACTTTATTGATTGTTACCTCAAAACTTCGTCATTTATTATACGATTTGGATTATTTTTATTTGCCTGAGTATACTTTATTTCTGATCACGTTTCAATTTAAAGAAAAAAGTTTAAAGTCGGATAATCTTTTATTCAAACTTCATTTTATTATTTTCTTTGCAGACTAGTGCTTATGTTATTTGTAAACTAACCCAACGTAGATAATTATGTACAACCCTAATGTGTTTTATCATGTAAAAGACTGAGAGCCAGTGTTCCGCAGACTTACAGTATAGTAGCAAACTCCATACCAATGCCAGGTATACTGTTTCACCTGCCGTTGGGGAAATGTAGGATGAAATCGAGGGTTCCTTTGAGCGTGCCAAACATTATTATGGAGTTTGCTACTATACTGTAAGTCTGCGGAACACTGGCTCTTAAAATATAAGAATTATAGTTTAATACAAACACAAGTAACTTTAAAGGTATAATTTTTAATTAAAAATATTTTTTTTAGTCATTCCTAGCATTGATTTGTAAATTTTAAAGATAAATAGATCTTGAATACAAAAAATGATATCTAATATTTAAATGAACTATGAAACCATTTAATGAAACATATTGGTTAGGGAAATGTACACTTTGTAGCCGTCGACACATTTACGGAGGCACTACTCGCAAGTCGACGAACAATATTACATTATATAGCTTTATTAGAACGTAAGAGATTGCTTTTACAGCTTCTATTTCTTTGCATGGAATATGTAATGTTTTTTAAATGTAGAAAATCGTTTTTGTTATCATACTAGTATAGATATTTTTATCTTTTCAGAGGTTTGTGTTTTCGTATTTATATGAAAGCTTCTATTGTAGAGGGAATTGTCACGTTCGAATTCTTCTTTTAACGCGTAATAGTACATTGATTATACAATTTGAAATTAGAATTAAGTTATAAAAATATCTATTAGAAGGTTGTCTTTCTGGCAAGTTTATAGTGTAGTCAAATTGCGTCCAGGCGATTTGTGCCTTTTTGTAAAAGTTGTCAGTATGAATAATAATAAAAAAAAATATTTTAGGCATCAAGCCCACTGGATTTCGACTCCTTTGTCAACCTCCTCGGTTATAAGACCTTGGAACTCGACTCTGAAGAAACCCTCATTGCAGCGCTTTCTCGGTGGGACAGTGAGAATACTGGCTACATATCTGAAGACAGGTATTAACACTTTAATAATTACTAATTACTTTTTTAAATCTCGAATATCACTTATTTCAATCGGATACATAAAATGTCTCTTGTAAAATACTTATTCGATATAGAAGCGTTATATAATATATTTATCATGATTGTCATAAATGAAAAAAGTCACAATTTAACATTGTAATATTTACTTGAATACATACCTTATAAAAAATACATGCAGAAAGAAGTCAACTTATTAATATTTTAGAAAATAATTAGTTTTTGAATTAAAGTAGAGATACCAATGAATATCAAGAACTCTCACCCTTACGAATAGTGGTAGAGTTAGGCCGAGTAGGTTCTACTCAATAAGAGACGCACAACGCTAACCATTACACAACTACTCTGGAAAACCATCAATAGTGACACGTGAATAGAATACGTAATATAATACAATAGCGTGAATATTGATACATTTACGCTTCGAATGTGTTTTTCTAAGTAATTTATAAAAAGCTTGTTCAACAAAAAAACCTTTCTCGAGTTTCTCATCCTTAGGGAGACCAAAAATACTTGATATATTTGTAAAGGTGGCTGTGATAAAAGTTTTTGTGGGCATCATATTTGTCATTTTTATTTGGCACAGTGTAACATTCTATAAGAAATGATTGTTGCGGTTTACACCTCTGGGAATATAATGAAATATAGCGATAGTCACGCTAACACTACATAAATATAACAAAATATATTTAAAAAAAAAAACATATAAAATGTATTGTTAGTGATTTGATTGATATTTTAAAAATAAAATAATAAATAGATATTTTAAATTTATATAAACAGTCCGTATACAAAATAAAACGAAAAAATCAAAGTTGACTTAAAAAATAAGTTTAAGGTTTTAAGTAAAAGTTAAAAAAAAACTTAAGTTATATATTAGAAGTATTCGAAATCTTTTTTATATTTTACAATTGGTAAATGGTTTAAGGTAGTGGTTAGAGTATTGTTTAGTTAAACAGCCCAGCAGTTTAGCAATTGTCCAAATGTAACTTTGTACATACTTTCAAAGAGTTAAATATTTTGGAATGCAATAAAGTGCATAAATAAGTATACATGTATAAATAAATAAATATATGTTTTGCAGTACCAAATTTACATACAGCCCTGAAGTGCTACCATCAGTAGCCCATTTGCTAGTGTGCCTACTTATTTTAAATAAATAAAAGATAAATCAAATTTTTGTATTCGCAAAAAAGTGTTTTTCTAAGATATGCCACATAAACTTCCGTCGAAGAGAAGTTGAAATAAGAGAGAAAGTTGGCTGACATTCATAATGATAATTAATATAACATCGTCACGTACGTTATAACCAAGAACTCGTTCCCAACTATGCGGATGAACTTACTTATCTAATCTCTGCGGCTTCAAAACTTTGTCCGGAGTAAGATATATAAGTCTAATAACTAAGTCATTTCATTTATTTTCCTAACTTCAGAATACGCGGATATTATATCTGTTACAAGTAACGAAGTTTACGAGAATAGAAATGCATTATGTTCAAATACATTTGGGGCTATTTTTTTACTATCCTTGTATGCGATGAGATACCCACCAAAAGTTCTGAAGTTTTAGAGTTTTTCGATAATCTGCATTTTATCTCGCTTCACACACTGTCTGCGAAACATATTTCCAAAATACTCTCCTAGGTGTTGAACTTTCAAAACTCTGTTACAATAGTCTACAATAATATTTCTACTCATAAACAAATGCCTAAATACCGATTTTCGATATTTCGAACAGTGACAAAAGATAATCTCATCTACAAACTCCCACCCCCGATGTCACTCTCTTGATTGAAGAATTAGCAGCAACATCGTAACGTTACATTACATACATACATTAACAGCCTGTAAATTTCTCATTGCTAGGCAGAGGACTCCTCTCCCTTTGAGGAGAAGGTTTGGAGCATATTCTACCAGGCTGCTCCAATGCGGGTTATCTTTTCAAATATCTAATTGCATATTTCTAACTACCAAAAATCACGAACTCCTATGCAAACTTTCAGCCCAAGTTTCACCCACTGTGATAAATTAAAAAAAAAAAAAAAAAACTGTAATAACTTTCTTTAATTTAATAATATAATCTTCAATACCTGGAATGGAAATGTAAGAAATAAACATTATTTCTATAATTTTCATCCCAATAACAATATATAAACATTCAAACCCCATTTAAGTTGAGATCCCCTTGGAGATTAAATTTTAAAATCCTTATGATTCTAGTACGATTTTCTGTGCAAAATTTAATCCCTTTAGAGATTAAACCCATTAGTTTAGGCACCTTCGCAAAGTCAAGGTTTCTGATTTTTATTTAACGACTGCAAATAAAATAATAAAAGAACATAAACGTACTCACCACACACTCATCAGATATTTTACCGCCAAACAGCAATACGTTTCGGTTGTTGACCGGTTTGAAGGTTGAGTGGTTGGTGTAATTGGTGATGTAAGGTATGGTTATAATTTTTATAGCCACAATGTCTATGGACGGCGGTGTCCACTTGTCATCAGCTGAACCATCCGCCTTCCTATATCATAAAAAAAAAAAACAAAAAAGGTGTGCCTTATTAATCCGTTAAATAATAAAGCCTTCACAAGCGATTCATAATATATAGTGATACAGACTACCAGTCATGCTTAGTCAGAGCTAAGTTTAATGAATCAGTTTAATTAAGTATTGAACGTTCCCGCCGCACGGGGAATAACAAAAAGCGTTTATTAATTAATTCAAAGCTTGAATGGAAATTATTTTGAACGAGGAAGTAATATTGGGAAAATGTTTTCATAATAGCATGCAGCTACAAAAACCGCAACCTGAATACAAGATTTTTGGGCCGGATGTTCCTTTGTATAATATTAATGATTAATAAACGATACTATATTTATCGAAAGATATTCCTAAAAAAACTTCTTTTTCAATTTTAACGACTTGGATATTACATTTTTATAAATTTTATATTGTAAAATTAACTTGTTGCTCCGTGCGGTTGTAACTGCGTTAAATGCTCTGCTTTGTGATGTTAAATAGGTAATTAAATATAAAACATTTATATTGTAACACATATCTTAATATCTTTATCGTCTTCTGATTTACGTCGCGCATTTACGTGCGCGTGTAATTGGCATGATTTTTTCCGATTTCAATAACAATTACAGCCATATTTCAGCCAATTTAAATAGAAAAACTTATGAATTAGAACACTTTAATATCATTAACTATTCCGTCCATTAGTAAAAACCGTTTGAAAATCTGTTCGATAGTATTTGAGTTTATCGCGTTCAGACAGACATACGCTAGTGGTAAGGCTGAATGGTAAATTTTCTATACATTTCATAAACTTGTTTCAAGTATTTTATTTTAATCACCATAAAAGTGTTATGGCTAAGTAATTTTAACGAGCATAATTAATTGAATAAATCGTAGCTAAATTTTTTGTTCGCAACCTTTTTCTCAACTTAAGATTTAATAGAATTCTTAGTCATTATTCTTTACCATTTGCAGTTACAATAAAATAAACTCAACGTCCATAAATCTTTAGGCGTTTTAGAAAGAATGAAAATGTAATATAAGACTTAGGTAAAAAAATTTTTATGTACATAGAACTTGGTCCGACAAACCGATTGTATTCGAACAGATTGTCCATATGCCCCAGGGGGCTTAATATTATTTGTTCTATTTTTCCTGTAAACTGAACCTGAACCTGTTACTTCTTATAACATTTTTTTTATTTCTATTAAATCTAGTATCTATGCTTAATTTTATAAAATAGTGTTACATTATAACAGTTGCGGTTTTTTAGCCAAGTTAGATTTATTTTTTTTTTACTCGCTGGAAAATCACACTCCGCGCATGAATCAGGGCGTATGTGGGACTCACTGGCACCAGTGTACCGACTAAAAATCCAGTAGCGCCTTCAAGGTGCACCACGGTTTCGCTAGGGTATACAAACTAGTCCCTACGGCAGTTACGGCCCGGGAGAGAAGGTGCACATTGGGCCGGTCTTGACTTATAACGACTAAAATGCCTTGCCTAATCATTAACATAACTATTACATAACATAACATTATGAAAAGTATAATTACGATCATAGGGGTCCAACTTATCGATATTATCCATTAGCATTACGATGGTATTGATACAATCAGAAGTTAGTTATTTTTAATTTATATTGCCTTAAAAAATTCGGATTAAGTTTTATACAATCACCAAAATACATACGATCCTTGACAAAGACTTATTGGCTTTAAATGCGGTGTTTATATAGATCATTTTGATTGTTTTTAATTCCTTCTGTATTGATCGTAGGAATATTTACATTAAGCCCTTACTAGATATATTCGGTCGGTAATATTTAAATTTCTGACACAACGACCTACGTTTACCATACGACATTTTTGTAAGTCCAAACCGATCTAGATCTAGATTAAAGTAAAACAAAAGCCCGTTTTAACTCAAACAATGTTCCCTATTGCGAAGTTTCTAGTTTTGGAATACCTGCCATTCGTTTTACGTGCTCTTCTCGTATCTTCCTTCCAAAAAGGTCATACACTGATGCAAGATCTTGCAGGAGACACGTTAAGAACGAACGTAAATATCTCATACGAATATTCCTTTTCTCGCCTGAGAACAATAGTAACATACATTTAAACAGAGCAGTAATATTCTGGCTGAAATATAATAAATTAATGATCAGTGCATCGCAAATTTGAGATGTTTATTTAAAAGCATTATTTAAATTTGATTATATGTATTTTTTGTTATATACCGTTTGCATGTTTGAAAAATCTATTTTCTTAGCTGAGGATACCACACAATTCATGTGCTTAATTTGATATGAGGCAAACATTGACCACACTAGGAAATCTTAGTTGAATCAATATGGAATACCTTTGGTAAATAAGACTCAATAAACTATGATTTTCTATGTCCATTAACGTGTATTACAATATTAACTTAAAGACATAACAAAATAAAATAATGTTAATTTCTTTAAAAAGCTGTAACTTCTAAAAGGACTTAATTTATAAGCATAACACCTTAAAACAATTAACAAAATCAACTCATTTTAGAAAAGAAAATGAGTTAAATAATTGCCTTAACGACTGTTTTTTCTTAATTTAAATACATAAAGTACTGTTAATTTTAACTTGATTTTCCTGGATGAAATGGCACTGGAGCTGAATTGCGTGCTACTCAACACATTTTCCTGGTTCAAAATTCGTATAAAACTATTGATATTGACCGTTCTAAATATTTTTTTAAAAAAATCTCTGCAATAATCTGCATGGAAATTAATAGATTCGGAAAGTATTTTCGCCAATCTGCAGTGAGGTAACGCGGCTTAATTTTTATTTTATAATATAGTTAGCCGAACGAACAAATGGCCAACAAGCCCCTGTAAGAAATATTAACCATTCCTTGCATTGCCAAGGCGCCACCAAACTTGGAAGCTTTGTTTACGGAGCTTTTGTTTTCGGGTGGTTATTTAAAAGCAAAAAGGAAATAAATTCAAATTCTTTCTACATTGTCCGTTGCCTTGATTTGTAAAATAATTTAAATTTAAATATAATATTTATCTTGTATATATTCAAATTAATAGGATATTATCTTTATGATTTAGGCTTAGACATTTAGTGGACGGGAAATAGGCCACCTGATGGTAAGGCTCAATCACCTTTCAAACCGGAAGACAACAAAACTGTACTTCTTTTTGTGTGGTCGTAGAACCTCTGTGTGGGTTGTATCTACTCAGACGGGCTTTTTCCTACCACCAAGTAATTTATTAATATTAATAATTATTACCTAATCGAGAATATGCATTGGTCCAGCAACTTTTTAATCTGTTAATAATGACGATTATTATATACACGTTTAAATTATTATTGAAATATTATTTATATTTTTTAATCCTTTACCTACCTAATTGTGCAATAAAAACAGTGCAATAAAAATGGATTTAGTAACATACGACTTGTTCATAAATTATATCTATCTGATCACGTCGCTTCTATTCCATTACCACGTGAAAAAAAGATAAACCAACTTGTCAGAATTTCAACCACCATGCCTAATGAGGCCGAGATTAATTATAAAGGCAATTGAAGTTCGTATAACTCAGCAGTGCTTTCCCGGGCTTGAACCTGTCATCTTCCCTATAAATTAATTTAGCAACCGAACCATTTCAGCTCTTAACTTACTTACTTATTTACGTAATTAAAGTTAAAACTCATGGCGTGAATTGTGGCTACCTCATATAGTAAAGATTGGTTTAATGTACTCGTACCGCATTTGTGTTTCAGAATTCGTCACGATTTAATGACATGGGGCGATCGTTTCACTGAAAAGGAAGCTGACTATGCTTTAGACGGGGCACCGACTATTCAAAAGGACGGATACACTTTCATAGATTACAAGCAATTCTGCACCAAGCTCAGCGGACTCAGGAAGCCTAACAAACATGCTTTAGAAGTTTGAGAGAGTATTCGGAATATGGGCTCGGAAATACGCATTACTTTAATGTTGTTTGCTTTTCACGTTTATTCTAAACATTTTGGAAAAAATTGTGATTGAATAAACTTTTTGTATTTTAATTTTACTGTTTTCTTGTATTTATATAGTGGTCATTTAGATAGATTTTAACATGATCTTCATTGAAATAGTTCAGTGTCGTGAGCTGATCCACCAATCCCCTTGACATTCATTTTTTTAAAGAATTTATAATAACTTAAATTTTTTCTTAATAAAGCAATTTTAGCAAACTGGTAATTATCTTATCGCTTTTAAACTTTTTTGGCTTATTCGATATTGTGTTGTTTTAGTATTCAACAATAAATTAGTAGGTATAACATATTTTTTACACAAATACATTTTTGGAGAAATTAATTTTGAAAGGATTGATTGATAATTCAAGCCCTAAAAAAGCTTCTATAGAATAACGTTGAAATTAAAAATCTGAAAATAAGATTATTCTTAATAATAAGAATTGGTGCATCAGATATTTGTAAAAATTCTAATAATACAGGATGAAAGTGTGTTATTTCTGTGACCACAACCGCGGGAATTAAAGTGTTTTAAACAATACCTATTTATATGTTTCGACTATTTCGTCTGGATAAAAATATAATTATTGTACACTTTATTCTTTTACAGACACTAAAAATTGTTTGTATCCTACAAAGTTTCAATAATAAATTGATAGTTATAATTTGGCCACAATTATATATATATCCTATAACCGATAGTTATGACTTTTTATCTATACATATAATAAAATTGGAGTATTTGTTTGTAATATTAAAATAACCCTTTTTTACTAAATGCATTTTATATATGTATACAGGGTACATATACCAAAAAAACATTTTTTACAATTTTTGTCTGTCTGTTTGTTCCGGCTAATCTCTGGAACGGCTGAACCGATTTTGAGGGATATTATAGATTAAAAATAAAATCACGCTACAATATCCAAAAAACTTAAATTCAAACAACACGCACAAAGTCGCGGGCACAGCTAGTATAAAATATATAAATAACTTACTCAACATCATCTTTGTACACGTCGAAATCTGTGAACATCAGTTCAATTATCTGATGAGGTGCGGCTATGAAGGTGTAGAGGAGGCAGATGTCCCGTGTGTACGGCAGCGGATAGTCCGGACTACTAAATGTACCGCGCTCCTTTCCGTTTGTAGAAGTGAAGCGAATACAGGAACAACCTGATGAAATAATAAATCAAATATAATAAAATAATAATAAAAACTTTATTTAGTAACAGTATAGTAACCCCCTGTGGGAGAACAAGAGAGGAAGGGGGCTAGCTATATGGCCTTTTTATATTATATATAAACTATGGACCTATCAATGTGTGCGCAAAAATGTTATACTTGAAATCGTTACTAGGAAATAAGCGAACTCATGCTGGCATTTATAATATTGGTTAGTATTGATTATTTCAGCTTGCGGAGCCAAGATCATTTTTCACATGTCGGAGTTGTGATTTAACGACGGAATGCTGCTAGCGTTCTTGAGATCATTCTACGCAGTCATGACTTTTATATATTTCGTTTCGTTTTTTCTTCTAGGCATAATGTAAATTTATACTTAAAAATACCTATGAGACACATATGGTCATAAAAGGTGGTCAATATTATTCTTATTTGCGATATGTGCTGAAGTCTGTCAGTATAGCCTTTACTGTTTGTCTCTTTTTTTTCAATTATCAAACAAAAGAGAATGATACAAATATATACATTAACATAACATAAACAGCTTGTAAATTTCCCACTGCTGGGCTAAGGCATCCTCTCCGTTTGAGGAAAAGAGTAAGACAAGGTTTGGTACACAAGTGGCAGAATTTCGTTAAAATTAGACACATGCAGATTTCCTCAGGATGTTTTTCTTCACTGCCGAACACGAGATGAATTATAAACACAAATTTAGCGCATGAAAATTCAGTGGTGCTTGCCTGTGTTTGAACCCACAATCATCGGATAAGATGCACGCGTTCTATCCACTGGACCATCTTGGCTACAAATACTTACTACTCTTTATTACTAAAAGCGATCATAAAACTATGATATAAGTATATTTATATTCAAATAAGACAAATAATACCGCAGATAGTCCCAAATATATATATATATATATATATATATATTTATATATAGAGAAAATATTAAAAATGTACTTATTCTTAAAATCCACAATTTTTCATTATTTCCTCGATCATTTCTTTACAAAAAAGCTTAAAACAAAAGAGGACCGAATTTTAACTCTCTTAAATATTTGAGTAACACCCGAGGCCTGGTACGAATTCAGTGGTGCTTGCCTGTGTTTGAACCCACAATCATCGGATAAGATGCACGCGTTCTATCCACTGGACCATCTTGGCTACAAATACTTACTACTCTTTATTACTAAAAGCGATCATAAAACTATGATATAAGTATATTTATATTCAAATAAGACAAATAATACCGCAGATAGTCCCAAATATATATATATATATTTATATATAGAGAAAATATTAAAAATGTACTTATTCTTAAAATCCACAATTTTTCATTATTTCCTCGATCATTTCTTTACAAAAAAGCTTAAAACAAAAGAGGACCGAATTTTAACTCTCTTAAATATTTGAGTAACACCCGAGGCCTGGTACGAAATTAGAATCGTGGATAATAATTACTCGGCCAGAACCGTTGTATAATCGCAGCTTGAAGCTCGAGTCCGGAAATTGGGACGGCTTGACCACACCATCCGGCATCAGCCGACTGATATATAGTTAAATTGTGAATATGGTTCAACTTTATACACATTAATATTGATTGCCTGTGTCTGAAAATGTCATGGTTCTACCACAGTTCGGCCATTGACAAAGTGTTACGCAATGAAATGTAATTTAATTAATTTAAGGACTTATTTGTAATGAATCAATCTGAATAAAAACAGTTCCGTGATTTATGTTTCATAGTTCAGTAACTAGTGACGTATTTTATTTAGTCACTCAGTCGTTTATTAATTTATTTGGTCATACCAATCATACACATAAAAGTTCAATAGAAGGTTGGGTATCAATATTATTTATAAGTATTTTCTTTTTACATTAACAGCCAGTAAATTTCCAACTGCTGGGCTAAGACCTCCTCTCCCTTTGGGGAGCATATTCGACCACGCTGCTCCAATGCGGGTTAGTGGAATACACATGTGGCAGAATTTCGTTGAAATGAGACACATGCAGGTTTCCTCACGATGTTTTCCTTCACCGCCGACCACGAGATGAATTATAAACTCAAATTAAGGACATGAAAATTCATTGGTACTTGCCTAGGTTTAAACCCGAAATCATCGGTTAAGATGCACGCGTTCTAACCACGGTACCATCTCAGCTATAAGTAAATAAGAATATTAAATCAATTTTAGGACAATATTGAGGTACCCAAGATCGGTGAGCTAATGTTCTCGTTTATCAGCGTCGTACAATCAGCACAATTTTTTTATTTGATAGCGGTAGGCGGTCTGGCAAAAGGGCTAACTGACGGTAAGTGATCACCACCGCCAGACCTCTTTCCGCCTTAATTTTTATTTCACACTTTGGGAAGGATTTTTAATTTTCAGATTGAATTTGAGTTCATCGTTTCATGTGTAATGAGTGATGCAGTTTCCTACTTCAAGACAAGCGTTACATCATTCAAAATAAGTATTGTAATTATATAAATCCTTGAGCTGAGATGGCCCAGTGGTTAGAACGCGTTCATCTTAACCGATGATTTCGGGTTCAAACCCAGGCAGGCTGACCACTGAAATTTCATGTGCTTAATTTGTGTTTATAATTCATCTCGTGCTCGGCGGTGAAGGAAAACATCGTGAGGAAACCTGCATGTGTCTAATTTCAACGAAATTCAGCCACATGAGTATTCCGCCAACCCGCATTGGAGCAGCGTGGTGGAATATGCTCCAAACCTTCTCCTCAAAGGGAGAGGAGGCCTTTATCCCAGCAGTGGGACATTTACGGGCTGCTTATGTTATGTTATGTATAAATCCTTGCTGGTTCCTAAATTATTCTTGTATTCGGCTATTCCCAGAGTAATTTAAGAACTATCTTAAGACAGATCTTAAGATAGTTAAAATTCAGAATGTTTATATAAATACTCTTTTCTAATAGCATTTTAATTTTCTCTTCAAGCAGTAAATGTCGTTTGGCACGAAGAACACATTTTCTGAAGGGCTTTCATAGAATAGCTGCCAACAAAGTTCATTGGATAAATTAAGATCAAGTACAAAAGAATGAGCTACTTCAATAGAATTAAATGGGTCGATAGAAATTATTACAAGTTCCTTCTAAGACAGGTTTATTTCGGAACATTAAGATACCGTCTTAATTTTATGTAAAAATCCTATTAGAGTACCTGCACTTATATTATACGACCCAATAAAATTTAACCGCTGCATTAACAGTTACTAGGTATATCTCGGAACATATTTGATATACATTATGTTTAATTCGGATTACCTTCTTTTATTTCTTCGCACGTTTTTTTACAGAAAGAATGGTCGTGGTAAAATTAATGAATGTAATCATTTTTGTTAATTTTTGAAAATATAAAAATTCAGAAATTAATAGTGTTAATTAAATAGTCCTATCAAACGTCCAAAAATGTTTTCATTCCATATTATAACTTTGTTATTTTATTGTATAGTATAATATAAATAATGTAGACTTTTTCAAATTTAAAACTTAAAAAAAAAATCAGCTGTGGCCCAATAAATACATATATGAATGCATTAGTAATTAAAGCCGGGTCCAGTCCATGAACCTTTTCGAACCCTCTCAACATCGCCCTTCAGTTTACTTCATATCATATCATGACCGCTTATCGAATTATTCTGATCCTGTATCTCGTATCGTATCAGAGCGTATATCATGACTGCGTATTATTATCCGTTTCACAAATGCCTTGATACGCGTCAGCGATACGGTTACGGGATACACATGAACCCCGCTTTAGAAAAATAAATTGGTTTCAAAATCAAACGATTAGCGAGAAATTATACTCATGAAAAATTTTTACTAATTAGGTATGATAATTATGTGTTAAAAAACTCACAGTTTCACGATCAAATATTATTATAGAACTTTATATTGAAGATAACTTAATTAACTTGCTCATTGGGTCAGCTATAAACTTCGTACTCAATATAAACATTAAGATAGTTAACTTCCGCAATTCGGTTAAATTGCTGTTAATTGAAACTATTTGTCGGAAATTCTCTAGATTTACTTTGATCTTCCATTGTGTTTAGAATAGTATAAGCGCTTAAATGGAGACGTTGAAGTACGGAAAAGAACAATTTATTTCGGTATATTCACGTCAGATACAAAAAAGTTATATTTATTTAAATGCAATAAAAATAATAGAATTGATAGATGAAGATAATAAGGATAAGGAAGGAATAGATAGAAGGTTTTAATAGATTTCTAGAGGTTAGGTTCAGATAAATAATCCAAAATAATACGGCTCAAAAGTAATTAATAAAACTACAGTCAGAATATTGCAATGTTTTATAATTACTGCTTTATCGCAAGCGAATCGAAACGTTATCGTTGCTATTTAAACGTTTCAGTAATTTTATTAATACGATCGTTGTATTTCTCACAGTTTCGACTCGATCGAATTTTAGAAGAGAATTCGAGAATGTATCGTGACCGTTATAATTCGTAAAATTGGTCCCAGATCATAAATCATAAATATACAAATTATGAGATCGTAAAAAAAGTTACTTTCATTAAAGAACTTTTTTTTTAAATTATATCGCTTATCGACTAAATTTTCCTTTTAAATGTAAGTGAGCTAACGCAAAGGTAAGTAATAGTGAAAACGTGACTTAAATAATATGCTAATAATTTGTGTAAACGGCGTTACAAAAGCGCCTAATTTTATATATTTATTAAAAGTAAGCAACTTTACGTCTAATTTATTATTCTTTGTCGTTTTTTTTAAATTCGAAATTACTAATGCCATAGATATGAAAATTTTTGGTGGGCGATGTGTAGCTGGTCTTGGTTGGTACCTATGTACCTGTACCTGTTGGTACTTATCACATATTCTAACGCCAAACAGCACTACTCTCACACTAGTATTGTTGTGACAAAAGCCTGTGCCAAGTCTGCGTCGTGTGGACCTACCATAAGGAATAATTAAAAAAATTCTTACAGCACCATTGTCTATTGGCGGTGGTGACTGTTTCATCATCAGGTGTCCCATATGCTCCGCTTATCTATATCAAATCCATAGGCACATTTAAGAAACGAATTTCTAATTAAACAGACATTATTGTATTTTATTTCTCGGCAAATACTTATTATATCATGCTATTCAATGCAGTTTGGTTACGCGCGAGATAAAACTTCGTCCAACACATGCGTCTTCTAAACGTATGGAACCTTCTCATACGTCGAGCGTGAGATAAATATTAATCACTATCGCACATGAAAACTTAGTGGTGCTTACTCAAACTTGAAGTCAAAATCTTCGGTTAAGTATTCTAGCCTCAGCTCTCAGCTTTTATCTCAATTATTATATACGATTTAATAATTACGTCAACTTATAAATATGTTAGTCACGCTCATAATATATATAATAATTAGGGAGACATCCCTTCTGGGTGGTTAAATAACGAGCACAATCTTAAGTTAAGCACGTATATAATTAATTCTGAGGATCATGTTGCTGTATCAAAGGGCGTTATTGTTAAGTTTCAGTCTTAATGACGGTTGTATGGCAGGGAGTACCTAAACTGCTAAAGTTTTATCGTAAACTGCACCCATAAGGATTGAACGTGCTCTGTGATGTTGAAGGTCATGTTTCTTTTGATGATTTTAGTATGTTTTAGTCTACGGCGATGAGGAAGAGACGCAAAGTACACTCTTATTTTTTCCCTCATCATAGAGCAATACTGAGATAGTATTGTGACTGTACCAACTACGCAATGTCATCCCTTGTAGATAGACAGCTAACTGACATTAATACTGCTCGCTTAGTATACATTTATTTATATATGTATATTGAAATTTATAGAAATTTGGTCAAAAATTAAGTAACTATTTTTTTTTACATAATACTAATGAGAATCATGTACAGAGGATTCTCCTTAAATATTGATAGTAACTCACCAGTCACTCTGTATAATTGGACATTTTCATAAGATCATAGAAAAATCAAATTAAAGTATATTACTTCAGGACATTATTATTTCTTCAGCACTGCAGACATATACAATTTATCAAGAAAAAGCTAGTACAGCTTAAGAGGTTGAGAATCTCTTCGGGATTTTTACACGGTTGGAGAAGTGGTATAATATGTATGTCCACAGCAATATTAATTATTGTAAGCGAAACATTGGCAAACGTATAAATATATAATAATTTTAAATGGTAATGAATGATCTATATGTTTTACAATAACATTATATAAATATAATTTGATTTGACTACACAATATAATACAGTTAATAGTAAGATTAAATTTTGTTTATTCATTTTTTTTTTATTATATTTATTCAAATTTTCGTACGAATAGATATAATTATTTAATATACATTAGCAGCCTGTAAATTTTCCACTACTGGGCTAAGGCCGCTACTCCCTTCGAGGAGAAGATATTAGAACATATTCAACCACGCTGCTGCAATGCGGGTTGGTGGAATAAAAAAAAATTACACCAGCATCAGAAGTAAAAATAAAAATACTTATACAAATATTTTTAAGTTAAGTTCATGTTCAATGTTTGTTTTTTTAAACAAATAGAAATGGTCAAATGAATGTACGTAACATTCAGTGAAAATCAAAGATCATTAAGTAGAAATACAAATTGATATTATAAAAATAATTTTATAAAATCTATTGTTAAATAAAAGTTTATTTATAATACAATCATATAAAATCAACTACAAAATAAAAGTCTTTCATAAGTTGAGGTCCTATCATAAAACAGTTTTCATTCAAAAGTAAACAAAGTTTGAAAAGCGATTGAAATTGTAACGGTAACACTAATATGGAACGATAACAATGATCCGTGTGTAGGGCAAATGAATTATTACGTGCGTTCTAGTATATAATATAGTTTTTACAATAGATTTAAAACAATATTAGTCATGAACTACTTTTTATAACAGATTTAATATGATTTCTAAGCTAATATTGTAATGCGACGTTAAGTTTTCACCAAACTACAGAATAGAATTTAATGAAAGTGGTATAAAGAAAGCTTAAGCTCCAAAGAAGGACATAAGACTACTTTTTATCTAGATGTTACAGGTGCTAGCACCTGACGATCAACCCCTAAAATGCGAGCAAAGCCGCGGGCGACATCTTGATTTATATATAAGTGAAATACAACTCATACACATACACACACGAGATATCCGAAACTTTAAGCTTGATTGACTTGAAATAGTTACTTCTTTCGCGAAGTAGACGCTTAAAGAAGGTTAAGGTTGGAGCTAAGGGACGCAGGAAGCTAGAGCTCTTGAATCTTATAAAATAGGATATAACATCTATAAAGTTTCTGTGACGTCAGATAGGTTGTCGGGTATATTTAAATCGGAAACAGAATATTTATGATATTTTCGGTCACAAAAAAGTAAGAAAATTGACATATACTAAAAAATGGCGTCCCCATAATTCTAAAGTTTCTGTGACGTCAGATAGGTTGTCAGGTATATTTAAATCGGAAATAGAATTATGATATTTTCGGTCACAAAAAAGAAGATATCGATGTTGACATATGCTAAAAACAAAATCAAAACATTGTTTATACAAGTAGGCTTATAACAAAATCTTTAAAAATCGTCATGTTACAGTGTTCAATTAAATGTAAACGTACCACCTAAGACATAAGACACTCAGTAGTTACTCTTTTTCACCATTTTAAATACAGATTATGTCAACAAAGTACAATTGAATATATATCCTGTCTGGAAATCATAAGAAAAAATACGAAGTCTACGCTTTTTTATCATTAATATAATCTTAAATTGAGTAATAATATTTATCAAGATTTTTTTGCCGTGAGATTTAAATTATGAAACTTTAATTGCTTCATTCCCTAAGAACTTGTTTCTGATAACCAAATCTTGTTCATGCATACATATATATTACAAACAAATAGGAAGAAGAGTCTCAATTTTTTAACAATCCAAAATCACGTTTTCTAAAATTTCCATCATTTCCGAACACGTGATAAAGTGTTAATTAGGTAGGTACTGAAGTTAGAAGCTTTTTAATGGAAAAACTCGGAGCTAGGTACCGCCCGCGTTGATTTAGTTTGAAACTTCGTCACTCCTTAATTATTTGCTATCACGGTCGTCGACAAGATCAAAAGTTTATTACAAATTTACTAAAATATTTTTTTACTGTTATTAAGATTTACCTTTTTAGTACACATTTAATTTATGTATTTTGGAAGAATCTTCAAAAGTAAATGTGAAATTATGTCCACGTGTAAATGTGATATCGGTAAATGAGGTAAATATTAAAATCTCATTAATAACTTGCTATTTTTAATAACCGACAAACTTAATTCAAAAATAAATTTAAAGTTAGTTACATCTATACTAGAGCATCGATGCGAAAGTAATTTTGTCTGTCTGTCTAGCTGTATGTCTGTTGCTCTTCACGGCTAAACCATTGAACCGAATTTTATATCTACGAAGCAAGCTTGAACTCCAAGGAAGGACATAGACTACTTTTCGTGCCTAATATCTGACCACCAACTCCTAAAACGCGAGCAAAACCGCGTGAGACAACTAGCTTTATGCCATAAAACACTTTTTGTAATATCTAGCTATTAGCAATTGAAGAACAAATATAGACAGTGTCGTATAGTGTGGTGATAATTTTAAAATATTTAAATGTTGCATATTTTATTTAAAATTATATCGTATGATCATTTTAAAACATAAATTTGTATCACAAGCTAGTTAATATACACATCGTTTTAAAAGCATATTAAAATATAACGCTTTATATAAAACGTGCACTTTGATGTAAATTACTTTGATGTATTTTAATTTATATATATTACTCGAAGCTTATATTCAGAACGTGACTACGACAGTTGCAAATAGGTCGTTAAGTCGAACAAACAAAAAAAAATTTATTTAAGAAAATAGAGTTGGAGGAGATGACGGAACTGTTTGACTGGTCAGTATAAAATATCGCCCGTTTTTTTTTTTGCTTTTTTTCATGGTGATAATTTTTACATTTTTCAATTGATTAAAACTCACCACCAGATAGCGTTAAACCATGGTAACCTCTATACCGTTATCACTGACTACCTCATTTTTCTAGTGGCTTGATATAGAGGTCACAAATGCCGAGGTTCTGTATTCAAACCCGGTGGGGTAATAAAAATTTATCGGGTATTTATATAGAAATATTCTCGGTAATAGCCCGGTGTCTGACAGTTGGAAGTGTGTACATTCCCATGCCTCGAAAAACACTTAAAGCCGTTGACACTGCTGAATAATGAGAGTAAGGGCACATAGAGTGTACCTGAATTTACGGACACATTAACACTTTAATACATCCTACGTAGATGGCTGAGTCTAACTTGAGATTGGCCGCCTTCACCGTAATCAGTTGAGATGACGTCATCAACATCACCATCACCATTATCACCGGTACTATAAGTATAAGTAAATAAGACTGAACAAAGTCTGTCTGGTTTCTCTAGTATAGCATAATGTTTTAATGACGTATCAAACATTTTGGCAAATTCCTTATTGATTGTTAAAGAATAAATTATATATATCTAGTATATATTTCAAATCTACACGTACATGTTTAAATACATTCAAAGTATTTCCTAACTTTAGAATATAGTTTAATTTACTGATACCATAATACTAAATCATTATTTTATTTATTGTGATTTTGTATAATAATGTTGCTTCTACTGGCTGTAATTATCTTATTCCGTTTTCTTTTTCTTTTGATGATATAATTTGAAGTATCAATTATAAATTAACCTATGTCATTATGTTAACATTTAGAATATAAAATCATATCCAGTAGGTCTTACTTATTATTAGAATATTGTGAAATTCAAGACAACAGTTTTATAAATAATCTTAGATTATACAGCATTCATTATGAGACGCTGAGCCTAACAATTTATCATTCTTTAAATAACAGAGATTATTTAGTTAAAGATCCTAAAATACTAATATAATAATTCGACTGTTATTCTAATAATGTAACATTAAGTAAATTATAATTCAATTGACGAATTCAGCGAATTGTTCTGTCATTTGTCTTTTAAAGATAAATGCTTGTATGGATAAGAATTATTTGGTTAAAGTATATTTAAGAAAATATTTGATATTTTAATTAAAAACAGCAAATGAACTCTTCGTGAATTACTTACGACCAGTTAAAAGTCCTCGCTTATAAGAAAAGCAGATTCGGCTCAGGTGGATATTTAAATTCTCCTACAGAAAACCTAACCTACAAATATCACCATCATCAGCCAATTTTGATCCACCGCGGCTTTTATTGCGCTATGAATCCTTAACAAGCATCATTGAATTTCCGAGTAATCTCTTGTTTTTATAATTCATATCCCGTCAGCGGTGAAGGTAAATTTTAGTACCAAACCTTTTCCACAAAAGAAAGAGAAGATATTGTAGAAGTGAGACATACCAACATTTTTATGTTATTGTAATTGTAATTGTGTAATATGTATGTGTAAGTATAATTTATGGAACAAGAATGCACGTGTGATATGAAATTTCACCTCTTATATCTTCCCGCGTTTTCATCGTCGTTACTTGAAACATTTGTGCAATTTTGCTTCATAACGTCGGAAAGCACGAAATGAGAAAAATAATAATTACAGCGTGCAGATTCCATACAGTAACTAAATGTCTGAGTTTTACACGTTCAAAATCAATATTGAGACGATTTTGTATGAAAGTCAGATTATTCCTTTGATGAATAACTAACAACGTAACATTTTCAATATTAATTATCATGTAAGTGTTAGTCGACGATTGTTAAAAAAAAAAAATATTGTCTGTCTCAAAAAAACATCAAAAATCAAAACAAGAACGATAAAAGTATAAAAAAGTTTATTTTCTTTTTGGAAAGCCCTTCAAAGGATTTTAAATAAATTGACGTATAAAATATTTCATACGAATTGAAAATCAATAAATAAAAATATAATTAAATAATTAAAATGTTTCTGTTTTTATACAGACAGAAAGAACAGCAAAGATGTGCAAGGTATGTCTTTAAATACACATTAATTTATTACCAGAAAGTCATTATTTTTGCTAGCATTCGTGTTAATAGGTTTATATTTATTCGCACAATGACACTAACGAATTTCGTGCTATTCCTTTGATAATGAAATATAGAAATATTTTACTCAATAAGATAAACGAGCAAAAATTTAAATGTTCTAAAATGTAAATTCATGTTCATTAAATGCAAAATGGTAAAAAAAAAAGTTTAAAAAGCGGTTGGCGCAGGGTGATAAAGAAGTCATTGCAGTCGCTCCCCGAAGGATAAAAATTACCGTGAAAGCCCGCAGAGTTACCATAAAACCAAGCACGCTTAATAATTTTACGCCAACTCATTTAATTTACATAGAGTAAGATGGGAAAAAATGCATTCCATCTTTCCCACCCATAACTTATCATTAATTAATTATTGCATAACCATCTTTAGGTAAACCTAAAAAGGTCAATAGTAAAAACTGATTCATTCGAAATACCAAAAAATATTTGCAATTTTATTAACAGAATTTTTTAATCTTTTTGAAATCTGTCACCAATGTGAAAAGTGTCACAAACTCGAGATGAGTCAAAGGAGAACTGAATTCGGTTGTATGAAAACAATAATTGAAAAAATGACATTTAAAAAAAAAATCCTGATTTTCTTTCGCCGGTTCTTCTCAACCCCGAGGAGTTAATTTCCGAACCGGTGATAGATTTTTGAATATCGATAAGCAAGTGTAACACTTATATATCGAATAAATATTTTAGCCTTTGGATTTGATTTTGGTTCAAGTAAAGTTCAAGTTTTAACTGTAGGTTAAACTGCAGTACGTTGTTGTTGGGTTGAAAAAATTTAAGCACTTTACTTAAATCGCAATGAACGGCCATTTAAACGTCATCTTTGAGAGAAAAAATGCTATATAAGTAATTCCTCCAAACAGCATTTTTATAATTCTCTCATTCAAAATAGGCAACAATGATCTTAATGGCCAATATTAAAGTATGAGACGATTGGACATAAAAATAACAATAGTACCAACATTAAAAACAACCTACTAAGTATTTATTTTTCATGTTCACACAAATATGTATATTCTTTTATCAAAATATTATCCAGTTATAAATTTAACATTTTAATTTTATTTTTATTTATTGAAACCGTTTTCAAACTTATTTAAAATTTCATTCTACAAAATTAAATCACATTCTTCGATTTAAATATATTCATCCAATGAATTATTTCGGCTCAAGGCACAGAGGAAAATTTTAAAGGTAATATACTATAGTAGAGTTGAAAATAATTTTGTATTTCATAATGTTAGTGTCAGATTTAAATATTATTACATAAAAGTAACCTTAGATACTTTATACTCTTGATTTATATAATGAAATAAAAAAGACATTGCTTAAAAATATAATTTAAATTTTAAATTAAAATATATAATTGGTTTATATTACTTCATACAAATCTTGAAAAGTTAATTTTATGTTTAGTTCTAATCGTTTGAAACGAATTAATTATAAGCACTTGTATCTGATTGTGTTTATACAAGCCAACAATAAAAAAATAAAATCTACGTTCTTTGAATTCCGAACATATAATGCACATGTATTAAAAATTATACCGGCTCAACAAACCTTAATTACAGAAGTAAAAATAAAGCGATGTTTGACGTACACTAAAATTGTAAGCTATTCTTTATATATTTGCGATAAACCTAACACATTCTACCGCGTAATATCTCTTCATATATTGAATACTATTCAACTATTTAACTTTAGCGGTAGAATACAGATAAATAAGGAATTAGACTTTCACGCAACCATGACTCTAGTAAAAGCATTTTCTATTGAAATAAAATTTAGATAAAAGATATAACGGTTTTTGTCGGAAAAATATTTTCGAATTATCATTCAATAGAAATCTGACCGTAATCGAAGTTCATTAAGTTTAGACTCTAGACTGCAGATAGGCCACTTGACTGCAAAAGCAGGCTTAACTGAAACAATCCTATAATCCTTCCCACCAAATGGTCGATCAAGGCTTGTATCATAATCTACACAATAGGTTAATCATATTCACATTGTAATTGTCATCTAATATACCGTATTCCTTAATTGCAATCGAATAACACTCTCATATTAATCGTTAGCACACAACTATATCATCATTATCATTATTAATAGTCCGACAATGTTATACCGGGAAAATACTGAGCCTATTAAATATTATACTAATGTAATTATATGTGTGTCAGGTTTTTATATGTAGTATTATTTAAATAAACTTAAAAAGTATATATTTCTTTCTGGTGTTTTTTTTTGGACATTGGTTGGCGGACGTGCATATGGGCCACCTGATGGTAAGTGGTCACCACCGCCCATAGACAAAGGCGCTGTAAGAAATATTAACCACTCCTTACATCACCTATGCGCCACCAACCTTGGAAACTAAGATGTTATGTCCCTTGTGCCTGTGATTACACTGGCTCACTCACCCTTCTAACCAGAACACAACAATACAGTGTACTGTTATTTGGCAGTAGAATATCTGATGAGTGGGTGGTACCTACCCAGACGGGCTTGCACAAAGCCCTACCACCAAGTACCACCATTGGTGGTTACCAAGTGTTGTGGTGCCACACACACATAAATATTTTTTTCTACCGCTTAAAAGCAACGTATTGATGTATTTCGGTTGGAAATACCAGGTTAATAGTTAATAGATCTTGCATGTCTATTGGTCAGGGTTATCATTTAGCTGATAGCCATTTACACTCTTTTATTATACCTAAAGTATCAATAAGCTATTTAAACTTTAAAACTACTTAACATTATGATCATTTATATGAATAAGTAAATAAATAAATATATATCTGTAACCATATACACACAAAAATCTGCTACTACAACTAGACGAATTAACAAATTTTTTTTATAGTAAAGCAAAATAAAAATGTCGCCTATTTTCCAATACCACGTGACTAAAACACGTTCTAGTCACGTGGTATCTAAACAAAAAATAGTTTTTATGCTTCACTTTATTTGCTTTTATAATTCATTACGTGGTGAGCTGCGAAGGAAAATGTCAGGTAACTTCCATGTGTCAGATTACTTAAATTCTGTCACATGTGTATCCACTAACCGACACCGAAGCAGAGAGGGGGTATACGATTCAAACCATTTCCTCAAGCGCAAAGTCCTTTGCTCAGCAAAGGGGCATTAATATGCCGCTTCCCTTACTAACATTTACTTACTCGGGTTAACAGCCTGCCCTTCATCGACAACGTGCATTGACAAATGAAGCAACACCAGCAATGTCGCCGATAACTGAAACAAAAAAGAAATCATTTATTTATTACTTAACAAAATTTATAGCAAATAAATAGTGACGTTCTTATCGATAAATTGACAAATCAATTAAAAAAAAGATTTTAGTCTATATCTATACTTTTGTTTGATTTGAAATAGTAAATAAATAAACGCTTCACTACTATAATATCTTCATATAGCTATACCATATATAAAAACACGTACACTATAATATGGGCTAGATAAATATTTATGACTTACGAGCATGGAACCCGTTACATATTTACAATGTAGTGAATTATTACGTGTTCATTGCGTCAACGAATCATTAAATTAAATATTACCCTACTGAAATGTGGTCAGGTCAAATAAGGTTGTAATGAAAATCAATAAATGTGTGCTTGAAAAAAAAGGGTGCCATTAATTTTAATGGCTTATTGACGTACATATAAAGGCAGTATTTTGTAAGAGTTTAGATATAATATTCTGACACTAAGAAAAAAAATTAGTAAAAAGACATAACGTCATTTTGGCAGAATTTAGACCAAGACGTTTAATCTTAAAAACATAAATAATCAACACAGAATATAATAATAATTATTGACCTCATATCAAGCATGTACCGAAAAAAATGTTTACTTTATTAAGTCCAATTATATTACGTTATTTTATATTCTATATCTGATATAATAGAACAGACATCGACACAGGCCCAACTTTACATATATATTTTTAGAAGCACGTGAATGCAAAAACCGTCAAAATATTAACAAAATTCAGAAGTATATTAATACAGACTTATTATACTGTACAAGATTATATAAATTATTTAACAATACGTTGACCTTCACATAGGATACATAAATATAATATCATAATATGATTATTAACATGTATATTTTTATTCATTAAAAATAATAACGAGTGGCAATGTTTCTTAGAAAAATCTACGTAACTATTGTTTACGTAACTTTAAAATTAACTTTGTATTAAAGTACTTGTAAGAAGCCTATTCAAATAAAGCTTATTTAGGTTTTAAATTAATAAAATGTTATTTCAACCGAAATTGTTTGATGTTCAGCTTTATATTATTCAATTGAAATTAAATTGTACGTACTATGTTAAGTCCTTAAAATTGTAAAAATTAATAATAAAATCAGCTTTGCTACGATTGCGTCAAAACTAATCCCTTTCCGATTATTACAATAGAACAAAAAGCGTTGAATAATAGCTAATTCGGATTGATTGAACAGAAATTCTTTCCGAATATTTTTCGAATGGGTGTTGATATCCGAAATTATATTGTGACATATTAAATAAATTTAGTAGAAGTCAATTTGATTTAAAAAAAATAAATAATAATAAATGTAAATGTAACTTTTCTCGCTCTATTCATTCCTTAAATAAATTCACGTATAATTCTATGTAATATTTATTATCTAGTTGCTAACCACCCTAATAATTTAGATGTATATAGATACTTATATATTATTGGTATTTGAAATATGACGTAAAGTCACCTTGACTGGCAAGAACTTGAGTGGTGCAGCTCGGAGTAATCGTAATTGCTAATAATTAACGAACAACATTGCTTTAATTAAAATGAAAACTAAAATAAATAAACAAAACGAATTGTCTTCGAAATGTCGCATTCATTTAAGTGGAGACAGAAACAAAGATTCGGCTAATATCTGTGAGAAACGTTTAAAGTTAACAGCAAAATGTTCTGAATATACGTTTTTATAATGACTTAAATATACAGATTTTGTGTTATCTAAAAAAACAATGTAATTAACCTTTCAATGGTTTACCGTTTTCAATTCAATTCAAAATCTAAATAGCTTTTCAAGTTGAAGGTAAGGTACTAAAATTATCAGATAATGATTTCATCTATAATTTGGAAATTTAGTCCAAATTATAAAATTAATATTAAAACGACCACTGTTAGTTCGCATTTAAAAAGAGACTAAGAGTACTGAATAATTATTTTTGTGTTTTTTTGAATCATAGTTATTATTATTAAAGAATTTTGCTCAGTAAATTAATTATCATTTAATTTTCAAATTTTATTTGTATATACCTGATTATAAACACTAAAAATAAAAATAAATGTATTTAACAAAAACTATCTTGATAAAAAACCATACACAAGCTCAGACAATATTCGTAGAAAATTCATATAATATTAAAATTATCTTACATTTAGTTTTTTCCGCATAAAGATTGGCAAAGGAATAAATTACAGGTCAAGAACGATGGAAACTTAAGGGTACGTTAAGTATTTACAAGCGGGGTACATTTTAACTCGTTTTTCCTTTCCGAAGTTTGTTCTAAGCAAACAACAAAAATGTGTGGCCAATGTGCAGTTGAATCCAGCATCGTTGCCGAGGTAAATTTTATTTTGTAGTAAACAAACCGTGAACTTTATTTTATCCACATTCGTTTGCAGTTAAAAATGTGAGGGCCACAAATTTCGACGGTATTACCTGTACGGTTTTAGCCACGGACACGGTGCATTTTCGGAGATTTGGTTTACCGTATTAAAATTTCATTTTCAGTGAATCGTTACTTTTTTACAAAATGTATTTGATAACGTTAGTCATATGCACGATCGTTCACTACGTTCATTTTAATATACGTTAGAATATGCTTGTAAAACATTATTTAGAATAACATTATATACGAAGCGTTAAATTAATTTTGAAGATGATTCAAATTATATTAGAATGCCACAATAATAATGTTTATAATTTTAATTAAACTTATAAATACATAAAGTTATATACTTCAATATAAATCATTTATTGTTTTTTTCTTAATCATTGCAATTTGATACTGTGTTTGAGATCGATTTCGAATACTGCGTATAAACTATCTCGCATATGCCAGACGGGTGTAAAATTTTGGTGTTTTACTCATGTCGTAGCATAAAATTATACATAATCATAGAATAGTAAGTATTTACATAACATTACTTACAAGAAATATTTTTAATTTTCATTTATATTATTATGAACATTTTTCGTATTTATGATAAAAGGAATGAAATGAAACATTAATTGGAAAGGCACTTTGCTATCGTCATATTATGTAACTTCTTTATTAACACTTTTATTAAATTTTATATAAAAAAAATGTGGGATCAGTTCAAAGTGCAACCGACCTCGTCGGTTTTTACAAAATAGACGAACAAAACTGCTTGTTTATCAAGTCCTACAATTTCCGTTAATTGATGGCAAAAGAACTTTTTCATAATATTAAGAAAAATCTTTTAAGGCCCTATAAAGACCTTTTTACGAGGAAAATATTTAAATTTAATTCTTGTTTGTACAAGTCAATAGTTTTTTGTTGTTTAGAGGTGAGTATTATTCATCTGTAAGTACTTGTAAAAGCCTACTTAGATTAAAGAATACCATTTTTTATATTACTACCCGATGTGAAGTGCTTACCACCCATAGACATTGTAGCACTAATAAATATTAACCTTACTTAAATATAAACCTTAGATCACCAAAGCGCCATCAATTTTGGGAGCTAAGATGTTATGTCCCTTGTGCCTTTAGTTACACTGACTTACTCATGCTACAAACTGGAACACAATACAAGTAAACAATTACAATATAAGTTCTGTGGTAAAAATTATACTATTAAAAATATATACTATAAAAATACTTTTAAGTTTTAATAGGTATGTAACAATTAATTGAGAAGTAAAACTAAAATTAAGTAAATGAAATGTATAATCCATAATTATTGTTTTAGAAAAAGATAAATATTAAAAAGTTATCTTCAAGCTTGACTCCTCTTTTCGACATATATACCTAGAGTTCAAAATGTATTCTCAATCGACCCGTGTTGACTTATCTCTCGCGGCATCTGCTACTAAGAATGACTAAACAACAGTCAACCAATACAGTTAAGACTAAGAAGTTGCAAGTCATTGTAATCTCCAATGCAAATTGTATCTCAAGAGCTGAGTGTACATATGGTTTATTTATATTAGTACCTTATAGCACATTGATAAAAAATTTATTATATCAAAGAAATCGGCACCCATTACAGCATTTTCAGTATTTCCTAACTTCTTCTCTCCGATATATCTCTTTTATAATTTAATCCGATATATTTCTTTGAGACGAAGAAGTTTGTATTTATTAAAGATGGCAGCAAGAAATTTCATTCCTCTAAAATTCTGAATAATTTTCAGCTATTCTCTATCTAGAAAATACTTTATAAAGAGTACAAGCAATTATTCTATGAATTGCTCCAGACATTTGATAGTATTAGACGATAGATCTATCTTTAAATTTAAACATTGATAAAATATAATTTTAAACGAAGTACCAAATTTATATTGCTATAAAAAAATATTATTGTATCATAACTTTGCACAAATCTGCTCTGTTACAAGGAACTTTGGTAATAACAGAGCCATATTCCGTATCGTAAATAGCTGAATGATAGAACATAAACGAGCATTGCTTTGGACTTTCAATTCACCAATGAAGATTTGATATACAGTCATAAAAAAACTTGAATGTTCGTATTGTACAATATATAAAAGACGGGTGTGTTTCCGTTGAATTATGGCATAATTCAAGAGAAACATATCCGCAAGAATTAAACAGCAATATTTTCATATATCGATTAAAGCTGTTAAATATTAATAGATTAGGGATGTTTCTCTATACATAGATTATTTATTTTATTTCTATGTCAATATTAAAATTAACTTAACTAAATTAACAGTTACAACATATAACAGTCAACATTCTTTCTTAGGCTTAACACGATAAAGTTAGAGAAGATTTTTTTTTGTTTTAAACATAATTAAGTAAATTGATACAACAATTAAAATAAGGTAAAAAAATTAAGACATAAGATAAATAATAAGAATATTCGTTGCCTTTTTGTCTTTTTCTTAAGTTTTTATCTTTAGTATGTATTATATACATTTTAAAATTTCGCGATATCTATGAGTAGAGTAGTTTACTTGGTGGTAGGGCTTTGTACAAGCTCCACCTAAAATAACGTCTGTAAGGCCAAGTTCCCTATATCTAAGTTAAAAGTTTATCTCATGAGCACATTTTAGTTTGGCTAGTTAAAAAATCAGATGGATCGCTATGCAACGAGACTATTTGGCGCATGTCTTCATTTGCGATTCCCTAAAGACACGTTAGAGTCTTTCTGGCGGAACATCTGGAAAAAAAACAGTCAAGACATCGGCCACAGAGCAGCACGGCCACCGTCTGCAACAATAGCAAGCTTCTCGATTTGTCAATCAGATGCTTACGCTCGGACTTTGCTGTGAGCTGAAATGCAATTGTTTCAGAGTTGGAAACAAGGAACACCAATTGAGCAGTAGGAGGAGATCCTAAAATAATTGCTTCAGACGCTCTAGGTCGCATCTACACAGTTGAAATATACATAAATTGTAGGTGATACGTAAATAGTTCAGTGGGTTATCTCGTTTGACATAAAAAATAGAAGTGACCACTACTTGGTCATTTCATATACATATTTTTAGTAAATAATTCAATGATTTCATTTACAATTTGTTGTGCTAACACTCCGGACTTCAGCTCCTGAGATTTTTTTCACAACCTCAATAACTTTTTATCGGTCTGACTCGGTAAAAAAAACTAGAAAAACTACTTTCCAACTAAGTCACGTCTATATAACTGAATAATAATAATGTTACTAACAAAAGACGACAATACGACGACGACCTAATTATGAGAAATATATTTTTGTAGAAATTGTAGAAGTCTTTGATGAATGTTGTTCTGTTTACTTGGTGGTAGGGCTTTGTGCAAGCCCGTCTGGGTAAGTACCACCCATTCATCAGATATTCTACCGCCAAACAGCAGTACTCAGTATTATTGTGTTCCGGTTTGAAGGGTGAGTGAGCCAGTGTAACTACAGGCACAAGGTACATCTTAGTTCCCGAGGTTGGTGGCGCATTGGTGATGTAAGGAATGGTTAATATTTCTTACAGCGCCACTGTCTATGGGTGGTAGTGACCACTTACCATCAGGTGGCCTATTTGCTCGTCCATCTACCGATATCATAAATAAAAATGTTATATGATTTTTTATTCAATAAATCATATAAATATTTACGTACAAAATTATATAAATTCGATTACAATTAACTTTTATATAATAATTAAATAAATCGTTCGTATAATTTTCATCGAAAATATTAAATTAGATCCAGCTATTAGCAATATGTTCCTATCCCATATATTATTATGATTCTAGCCAGCGACCACCCGCCGGGGTCGAAACCATATGTCGTCCCGCGCTTAACGAAGATTTAGTGAGTTAGTAATGTCGCATGCCTAAACCGTTTGTAATATCAACGTGCTAATAACTGAATACCGTGTTAACATTCTGGAACTACCGTGGAATAGTAACATTACATCTTTACAGATTATAGAACGTTAACGATACTTAAAGATTATATAAATCAATTCCATAGTTTTTTATTTTATACAAAATCGTAATTAAATTTTTGTAAATATTTTTAGGGAGATAGAATTACTAAATAGACAGTGCTTTCCAAGGTGATCTGTATCAAGGTAAGCGGACGGGCAATGGGTCTTCTGATGGTACGTGGTAACCAATACGTCACTGACCCTGGGAGCTAAAATTTTTGGTCCATTGTGCCTGTAACAATACTAAGTACTGCTGCTTTGCGGTAGAATATTTGATGAGTGGGTGGTACCATTCAAACGGGTTTGCACAATACCCTACTACCAAGTAATTCACTTATTGTAACAAGAGGGTTGAGTGTAAAATATATAATGCTTATAACAAGCTGCATGCCTACCTTATGGCAAGAGAAAGACCGCGTTGTACAGTTTTCACAAATAAAATGGAAATTACGTTAATTTATATGTATCGGTATTGTATTAGTCATAGTAACAGCCCTCTTCTTCTTTAGAGAGAAAGATATTTGAAGTTTGGAGTTAGAGTTTGATACACACACAAAGTAATTTAAGATTTTTTTAACTTAAATGGCGAACACCTTTACATACCTTTAACGCCGAGAATAAGACGAGAACTTTTCTACTTTTTCTTTTCTTTTTTTAGGTCCGATGAGAACAAGGTCATCTTTTTATAATTCAATTTATTTCAAAATCGATAAAATTTTTTTGTAATTTTAATTATTGAGGGTGCTAAATGGGAAATGCTTAAAGCGATCAGACAAACCACATCCGACCATTTTTTATGTATCGTTTTTAACTTAATATAATTTCGGGATTGGTATGAATAATTAATAGTCACGTAATTGTATCCTCGAGTTTCGAAATGCATGAATTAATTGTAACAAGTTTTATCGTCGTTCAGTCGTTATTCAATTTATCTTAAATTATGTTTTATTCTGGTCTCAATGGAAGTATATTATGCACAGATAAATACAATATGCAATAACCTTGCACACATTAGCACAGATGATTTGTTTAAAATTGACTTGTTTTAAGAATATCAAAATAGAAACACAAATAAGCCAAATAAATAAAAGACAACTCGTTTTTGAAAAAAATGTGATCCACGATCTATGTGACCATATTATTTCAATTAAAAAAATTGAGACTTAATTCAAATGAGCCATCTGATGATGATGACGATCCCCACTGTAAGAAATATATTTCTTTAGACTCTCAAATACCAAATAAGTTCCCATGCGAACGAATATTTACACTTGTATTTTAACACTGGCTGGCTCAAACCATCAATACTTATTTAATGAAATTATCAGATTACCTTTTTTATGTAATAGCTCGGGCATATGGTAAGTGGTCACCACCGCCCATAGACATTGGTACCGTAAGAAATATTCGGAGCTAAGATGTTATGTCGCTTGTGCCTGCAGTTACCACTACTACTACTCTTAAACTTATTCACACATAATATATTTACATACCGATTAGTCGATTATATATTTAAAATTTGTTTGATTTAATTACTTAGACAATATTACGAAACTTGAAAAAAATATATTATCGTTGGTAATAAAGCTGTATAGTGTTTTATATTGTTCGGTGATAAAGTACATTAAGATGTTAATGTAGTCTAGTCGGCATCGGCGAGTCTTTGTGTTCAGTTGAGATATTTTGTCATCGCGCTTCGTAGCCTAACTAATGTTTCTTAATGCACTTGGAGATTGTTGTAGGAAAACAGAAACAACTTGGTTAAATGTTTCTTGTTAATTTGTAAGGAATAAAATTACACGCAAAGTTTTTTCCCTCTCTAGTAGTAATCTTTGTTTTCTAAACCAGTCGTTGTTGACGATCAATTATACTTAGTACTTAAACTAAAACAAGTGAAATAATCTTCGCAAATTCCGTACTTAATCATGCAAATCTTTTTTGGTAAAATATTGTAATTATATGAAGTCATTAAATATACTAAATGGCATACAATTTTTTTTGCTATAATATTATATATCCCGCTTCTTTGTTTCTACTATATAAATTATTGTATTTTTTTCCTTTTGTATTGTTAATTTTAATGTAGATTTGAAAATTCATATGTATGTATGCATTATTATATACTTACTCCATTTAAGCCTTCAGTTCTTTTATATATTATGTAAGAACAAAATCAAGGATAAAAAAAATTTAATACTATTTTGTTACTTAATAATTTCAATCAAAATTTAATTATTATTTTTTTTCTAATAAAATTATCTGGAGATAAATAGATCAATTTTAAAAGTTTATAGAATATTTTAATTAAATACTAACAAGTTACGAACACCAGCTCCGGTAATCGAGTCCTTAACTATTTCTTAGTGACTAATTGAGCGCCTCGTGGCCTCGTGTTAATGAGACAACTCTCTCAGTTTCAAAAACGTCAGCACATCCTTTGATAGTATTACGTTTGTGCAAATCATAATGATTTAGTTGTCTTCAGCAGCTTCTTAATGGAATGCAATGTTTAATTTAACAATCTAAGAAAATATTCGTTCTAGTAATTTATATGTACTTGCTCCATTATATTTTAATGTTCTTAAACATTCACCTATAAATATTTATATGTGACATAAAATAATTAATGATTATATAATATATATACAATGTACATATGTGTACTCGTCTATATGCAACAGAGAAGCTTTCGAGCGTAAATTTATTTCCATTTCATATTGCAAATTAGATAAAATTATAAAAAAAGACACCGAGTTCCCTTCGCTGATTCTTTTCAGTCTCATAATGAGTACATACCATTGAATAAGTGATTAATTTTACTTTATCAACAAATGCATCTGTATTGATTTAAGAAAGAATTTGGCATGTTGAATCATTGACCTGCATATATTGCAAAACCTATTGTGCCTCTACGAGATCATATTATTACTAATCCATTTTGTACTACACGACATTATATTGTTTCTCGGAGATAGTGTTAGATACGACTATAATAACGTAGACGAGAATGCATGCAATTCTACCTAGTGTAGTACACACATTATGTAAATATATCTGCACAAATATTCCTGGTAATATATATCACAATATAACAAATGAATAAGTTTTTTTTTTTATACTACTTAGATTTGTTTGAACAATAAACATACATCACTACAATATGACGTATTTGATTCGAACTCAATATGGTAATATGCAATACGTGATCAACATATAGACTGAATACATCACGTAAACTTAAAGGAAACATTCATATGTCATTATTTTATATCATTATAAAAAAACTTTATAGACAAATGATTTAAAGAATATGATAATGATGATAGATATTATTTTTTAAATATGTCTATCGTCCTTATCATATTGTTTAAATCATCGAACCGAGATGGCCCAGTGAACCGTGATGGCCCAGTGGTTAGAACGCGTGCATCTTAACCGATGATTTCGGGTTCAAACCCAGGCAGGCACCACAGAATTTTCATGTGCTTAATTTGTGTTTATAATTCATCTCGTGCTCGGCGGTGAAGGAAAAAAACATCGTGAGGAAACCTGCATGTGTCTTATTTCAACGAAACTTGCCACATGTGTATTCCACCAACCTGTATTGGAGCAGCGTGGTGGAATATGCTCCAAACCTCCTCAAAGGGAGAGGAGGCCCTTAGCTCGGCAGTGGGAAATTTACAGGATAGACATATAACTGTGTTGTAATCTTTTCAATTAAATTTAACTAAGTTTAAATATCAAGATCATCTTCTAAACGAATATATTATATCTCGAAAAAAAACTACAAAAGGATTGTTAGATACAAAATCCCTTCCTATTGTTCTTTTAATGTGAAGAAGCATTAAGTCTTGATACTCTTCAACGGTTCTTCGTTGCCTCTTTTGTCTCAAGACATTTTGTCATCGGCCTTTGTGTCGCAGCTAATGGATACGGATGCGGATAGATTACTTTATTTCTTTCATTATGACGTAGAATCTTTCATTATTCCACTGAATAGATGTTGACATAGTCATAATTACATAATGTTATTAATATAAGCTCTTAGCTGTTCCATTTGTTGGGAATATCGATCGTTGCAATAAAAATATAGTCTATATTTTTACTGCACAATAGTTTTTCATAACAAAGCTTAGGCATATTCCAATAAAATTCTGCTGGCTTTTTGTGGTGTGATAGTGAGCACGTTGGAAGCTATCGTATTCAATCATATGCAAAAATTTTAACTAAGTTTCATACGTTACATATAGAGACGTCTCTCTACAAATGACCTTGAAATCTTTGCTTTTGCGCCTAAAGAGTTTTTATTGAAAGAAGAGTATGACTGATACTCAATACGATTCAATTTTATCTTAGCTTATATATTTCCCGCTCTATCTTGAACAATAATCCTTCCTTATCCTGTCATTGCTTTAACTTACACGATACGCCTTGGACCTTTTTTGATTGGTTAAAAAATATCGAAATTGTCCTACTTTCTTTTCGCCTTTCTTTCAATTTTGTCTTCCATTATATCTGTAACGAAGTTTTTCGCGGTGTCGTATTAAATGTGCTAACATCTCGTTTCTTTTGTTTACAGGCCTTCATTTATAATTTTTTACGCTATTATAATTTTTTTCGTTTCACTTTTATTAAACATAACAGTGAATTATAGCACCGTTTCATTATTAATTTTGTAATAAAGAGACTTCATTATTAAACAAATCACTTGTCATTAGGTATGAACAAGTATTAGACTTTTTTTAAAGTGTCCTATCATCAATTATGGCCGTGAAGGTTTTGGTATTCTGTAACAATGGTTTTATTATTTCTATTTTAAAATATTAAAAACAAACAATGAACATAATTAAGAATATGATAATTTACTGGTGCTTCTGTAATCTTCGGCTAAGCTTCACGTCTTTTAACAGCTGGGCCATCCTGGTTCAACTTTTTATGCTAAGATTTGAACTTCTCTCTCTCTGCATTACTATAAGCCACCTTTATCAAAAATACAATTTTAGTATTCCTATACGATACTGGTTATAAAAATAAAACACCTCGGTTGGCTTTTACAATACCTACTTATGGAATTACGGCTCTAGTATATTCTACCCAAAATGATAAACGATTAAATATAGTGTATTTTGTAAAATCAATGTGTGATTACTTTTATTTGCATTCACATTACATAAATATAACAAGTCACGAAGAAAAGTAAATCTCAGTGTGAAGTAACCCTAAACCCAGGTAATAGCTGGAATATTTGACAATACCTTCAGAATTGTCGTTAAATTTCCGTTTTACATCGCGATAATGTCGCCCTCGGTGAGAATCGAGGATTTAAGCTTTAAAGGAAGGTTCATACAATTTGTTTGACATAGTTAACACAGAAAGGTAAAACGTTCATTTTGGTTCTGTTTTTTTATTATTATTATTATAAATAATACGTTGCTATTAAATATATAAAACTAAGCCTCGTTTTGTTTTTTATAACTTAAACGAAATAATCAAAATAATTATGTTCACAGAATACAATTTATTAAAAAGCATATCAATGATTATATTAAAAGTGTTTTCTCCTAAAGTAATCAGACTACTAAAATTGAATTTGAGCAAACTGCACTTAACTATAACAACGAAGAGAGACTACGGGATATCATTAAACAAGTGAAATATAAACAAAAGCACCGCTAAATTAATTTCAGGGCGCAACGATAGATTATATAACAGAGTGCTATTTAGTTAGGCATTTAGAATAGAAATAAATCAGAACTGTTTTCAGATTAAACTACTCAATCAAGTAGTTTAGGAATTGTGCTTGACCCAGAAATGAGGCAAGCCGTCGTTGATTTTCATCTCCATTTAACTTTGCTTTAACGTCCATCGATGGCTCTAGATAAGCGGGTTCGAAAGAGAAATACGGCTAGTTTAGTAAAGTGCTTCGTAAAAGCCGTTTCATATCCGAAAGATAGTTTACGTAAATCACTTTTGCAGTGCCTTTACTCTATAAGATGAGTCGAAAACGCTAGCTAGACTTTCAAAGACTTAAAATATCATTTTAAATATTAATATTTAATTTGACTTTAGTGTTCCTTTTATCTTTTCCAAAGCTCTACAAGTACATATTTATTTATAATATTACTAGGAATTTTCTTTGATTATTTTACCTTGATATTTAATTTACGTTATTTAAATAATTTATTTGTTTTGTCAAGATAAAGTGAAGACTATTCGGCTATCCGAGAAGAGGCACAGTGGTCGACTCCTTATTTTTTTTTTATGTTTGTATATTATTAATATTAAAAAAAATTCATTTATACAAAGACAAAGAAGACTTTAATAAAACTTAGCGATATATTACAAATTACATAAATATTTTTTTAAGAATAATGTCATCCTATACTTGTTGGTAGGGCTTTGTGCAAGACCATCTGAGTATGTACCACCTCTCATAAGATATTACCCCACTAAACAGCAATACTTAGTGACTGAGCCAGTGTAACTACCGGCTTGAAGGACATAATATCTTAGTTACCAAGTTTGGTGACGCTTTCTTGATATAAGGAATGTTTAATATTTCTTACAGTCCATTTGTACATCCACCTACTTACCTAAATAAAATTCTAGAAAAACAACGTAAGCAAAAGAGGTTGACCAAAAAACCGATCTCTTTCTTCAAATTTGTTTGCACAATCATTTTAATATACGTATATGTATGTTTATATATGTTTGAATAGGTATCTATTCAAACATATAAAATATTCCGGCTAACTAAATCGTTATTATACAGATTAAATGGAGATTTAGTTTTGATTCATAAAACTACAGTCTGTTTAAGTTTTGAGTTTATTATTTACCAATTACTTGACCTTTAGGTGTTAGGTAAAAAAGATAGCCTATGTTAATACTTGAGGTTCAAACTTACTTGATACTAAATTTTAATAAATTCGGTTTATTGGTTTGGCCATAAAAGAGCAACAGACAGAGTTACCTTTATAATATCAATATAGATTTACTTTCTAACGTTGAACAGTTAAAACAAAGAAAAAACTTGTTTAAAATTAGATATTGTATACTATTTAAAATCACTATTATGCAATATATAGGTACTAATGGAAAATTTTCAATACAAAACATTTGCATTCATTCAGTCCGAATGTTACCTAAAATCCGTTACGTTATACGCGAATCTAAAACGACGTTGCATTAAATACATTATTTAATTCACAAAGAGACCATCATAATTTGTCCTTAGCATGTATATAATAGGATTACCATATAGCTGTGGCATTGTTAGTATCCAGGCTCATTGTTGAGATTTAAAAAAGAAATAATAGAATATATATTTCCCCTTTGTGCACGTTGGAAAAGTGCCAGTTACGAGTAACTAGCTTAAATACCATGACGGGATTTCAACTTAAATGAGGAAGTCGACACTAAAACCGTTACGACTTTTTAATTACATATTCTTTTTTTTTTATTTCAGTAATCTTAACAGACAAATGAGGCTTGTTTAAGTCTTTAAATATAATTTATATATGAACAAGAAAGGAGGTTTTACAACGGTCATTTGTACTTTATTTGACGAATAAACGATTTTCATTTCAATTTTATTTTCGCCTAGCATTCTATAAAACAACATTCTAGTACATTTAAATGTAAAATTTGGGAAGAGGTTACTTCCTTTGTACTGAACATTAAATTACGTTAGTTGAGTTACATGATTGTCTGCTTTGTTAGCCTAGTGCATCTAGCGCTATTATTCCTTTATAAGATTTTAAGGATTAGGAGAGTGCACTTATGTTTGGGAATTTACGCACACTATAATGTACCCTGCTATTGGCTATTGGCCAGTTAAGACTGACCATTGTAGCTAAAATCAACAAGCGAAATCCCTATTATGACAACACTTTGTCTTCTTCTTTCAAATGTAAAATTACTGATGACTGAAAGAGAAAAATCAATAGGTGCACTATTTACTCGCTGTTCAACATTTTATACTTAAGGATAATTAACTTAATTATATTCGAAAAATTTATTGCTTCCATTCATCTATGAATTCGCTTTGAACGAAACAAATAAAAAATTATATTCTTACTTACAATAACAGAATAAAAAATATACGTGAAAAGTTGACAAGCGGTGGACTCGCAAACTTTTTAAAAATAAATTAATCCCATTGCTCGGTTTTGTGAATATCCGTTGTTACAGTTATAAAACAACTCGAAACGGTTTTATTATTTTTATTTCATTTATAGCTTTACTGTATTTTTTATGAAGACCTTTATGATTAGCGATATTGCAAAAGCTTAATCCCTATTAATTGATTTTTTTTATTACATTATATATTATTCGTATGTTTTCATAATTTGATTTGAACTAACAGAGCAACTCGAAATGTAATTTATCGCAAAACAGTAGTATTTTGATAGGTTAGGATGAGTGAGGTACCTATATAGGTGATATGAGTGAGTATCATTACATTAATAACAGCTTATAAACGTATTCGAAATTAAATATATATATATATATATATATATATATATATAATATTTAATTATAATAATATTTGGGGTTTGCTATTAGGCAAACTTACTTTTAACATTTTTTTTTAATTAAATAGCTAGGCGAATAGGCAAATAGGTCACTTGGTAGTAAGCGGTCACACCGCCCATAAAGATTCGCGCCGGAAGAAATTTTAATCTTTCTTTACATCTCCATCAATCTAGCGAACTAAGTTATTATGTCACCGGTGCCTGTAGTTACACTGGCTCACACACCCTTCAAAACAGAACTCAACAATGCAGAGTATTGTTGCTAGGCGATCCAATATATGATGAGTGAGTGGTAACTACCCAGTCGGGATTGCACAAAGCCCTACAACCAAGTAAAAATAAAAAAATACCAAGACAATCTGGTGATCTACTTCTTTAAGGCCACAATATACCGCAGTAAGGTTACATTATTCATAAAGGATTAATTTTCTAATATATTAAATAGCAGAAAAAAAAATACATAGACTCACAAAAAATATATATTTATGAATTATAAACATTATTTTATGAATAAGTAATATTTATTAATAGGGCCTAATGCAGGCTCAACAAGGTACGTATAATGTACTGTTGTTTAACGATAAATTTATTCATTATAAGCTGTGTTTTGGGTTGTATGTTAAGTCGGTGTAACAGTGGCCAGTTTACTGGGTGGGCCTTTATGCAAGCCCGTCTAGGTAGATCCTGCACTCATCAGCTACTACATTCTACTTCCAAACAGCAATATTTAGTATTGTTTTGTTCCAGTGTTAAGGATGATTGAGTGACTGTTACAGGCACAAGAGTCAAAACATCTTAGGTCTCGAGGTTGATGACGCATCGGCGAAGGAATTGTTAATATTTTTTACAACGCGGTCTATGGCCGGTAGTGTCTATCAGATAGTCCATTTGCCTATCCACCTAAATCACATAATAAACAAAAAACAAACAGCAACGGCAAAATAAATTAAAAACAGTGTGTACTATAAAACTAATCTTGAACTGTCATTCAATTCTGAATCAAATGTATATTAACTGATACATTGCTATTACAAGTTTATTAACATGAGAAGATTATTATGTCTACAAGAACTAATGTAAGCGCTTATCACTAACCTAATTAGTATAATGTGAATTTATCTTTTGGAGAAATACGCTTAAAACTTGGCTCTTATAGAATAATTGATCATCTTTGGAATATCTATCATTTTTTTTATAGCCGATTCTTGTCAGTCTGAGGTGTTTCTTTCCAAGCTGAGGTGTTCCTTTCATTTTAATCATAATTATTTCGAAAATACAGAAATATATTTTAAAAGTAAACAGTAAACAGTATTAACACTATGTAGATTTAAGGCAGAGATAGCTTCGATCGATTTTATTATAATATGTCAGTTTAATTGAAACGGGGTAAAACCGCATTTTATTCTTTATTTAATCCACAGCTTAAAAATATATATATATATATGAGAAATGTATTTAACCGTACCTTCATTGCACTACCGTGTCCCATAGCGACTTATCCTCGCCATAATAATAATGTTACTGTATCTGAAACAAAATAAATATTTGATTAAAACATATATTTTTTTACTAATTTAACTTTATACGATACCTAAAATTGATACATTTGTAATCAGTGTGGTTTCAAAAACAAACATATACAAACATTTCTTGGTGGTAGGGCTTTGTGCAAGCCCGTCTGGGTAGGTACCACCCACTCATCAGATATTCTACCGCCAAATAACAGTACACTGTATTGTTGTGTTCCGGTTAGAAGGGTGAGTGAGCCAGTGTAATCACAGGCACAAGGGACATAACATCTTAGTTCCCAAGGATGGTGGCGCATAGGTGATGTAAGGAATGGTTAATATTTCTTACAGCGCCTTTGTCTATGGGTGGTGGTGACCACTTACCATCAGATGGCCCATATGTTCGTCCGCCAGCCAATACCATAAAAAAAAAAAACATAAACAATAGTCTGTCAGTCAAAGCACTTCATCAATTCAGTCCGAATTTGATTAAATCTGGTAAAGCATATGATACTTTTTATGCCTAGATTTAATTTACTAATAGCAAGCGGGTAAACTCTAAGTAAAAACTAGAATATATTAATATTTTATAAACCGTATCTACACGTGTACATAATTATAATAATATATAGAAAATCCCAGTGACTAGAGCCGGTAGCCTGTAAAAGAAACTCGTGGACTAATTTAAATCCTGCTTTTTTATAAGCTTATTTTATGTAAATAAACTATTAATGGTTCTTCATTAAATAAAAATATCGTGGTTCATTTTAAGGTTAACAGATATAAAGTTAAATATAATATTTAAATGATTTAAAAATCAAACTGTATGACTAAACGTATATAAAAAGGTTTAAAAGATAAGTTAACAGGTGCTCTGTAAATCGCATAAAGAGTAAATTGAAATATAAAAATCCAACATGATTTTATTCAATGTTATTTATTACCGCGTCCAAGTCCCTTTGACAATTACGTAATATCCGAATGAGTCTCCATATATTGATACGAATCTTCTCTAGGAATTAACTCATTTATCAATATTATTAACCTCTGCATTTATCGCAATTAGTAACTTCTAACCGACCAAAGCTTTTATTAAATGTTTTTTAGAATATTATTAAAGACGTGGGTCAAATATGTGTCAAATCTTAAACGCTGATTGCAGGTCAAGAACGTTCCCGTCACACGTGCTTAATTTGCATTTATAATCTTGTGCTTGACGGTGCAAGAAACACTGCGTATCTTCCAGCTCACAATTTAGAAAAAATCTAAAGGAGAGATCAGGAAGATTGGCCAGCAGTGAAGCATTTAAGTTACTTGTTTTACAAAGATAATTCTTTAATAATATACTTTAAAACCTTTAGCGATCTATTTATGCTGTCAGATAATCATTTTTAAATTTAAATTACGTATTTGCAATATTTGATTTAAAATTTTATAAACAAACTAAAGAATGCAACTTCATTACGTACGTAATTTATATTTTCATATAATCAATCAAAATATTATTTATTAAAATATATTTAATTTAAATTTAGCTACCACCGGCAAGGGAAGTAGAATTTACCAGGAAGAACTAATTTAATATCAATTATGAAAATCAAAATATTCTTTATCCAAACAGGCTCCTAAAAGCACTTATAAATCGTCATGTTACACTGTTGAATTAAATTTAACTCTACCACCTGTCCGGAAAGTTGATTCTACCGAGAGGAACCGGCGAGAAACTCAGTAGTTAATCTTTCCCACCATTTTAATTTACAGAATATATATGTATCTTTAAAAAAATTAAGTCATCCTCAAAATATGTTATATTCATCTTGGAGAAAAAGCTATTTTATCTTTTAATAAAACTAGTAGATATTTATGTGCGTCACCCTTTTATCTTAGAGTTTGTAACGGACTATACTATACTATTTACATAAATACGTGAGAATGAATTATTGTTATTTTAATACATTTTTTTTTTTTATATATAAAACATAACATCGGTCGCAGCGCCACCTACCGGGTCCAATATAAGCCGTCCGTAGACTTAGTTAAGCACATATTAAAATTTAATCAAAATTGGTCAAGTTGTTTTGGAGAGTTTACATACATGCATACATACATACATATATAGAATTATATGTCATATATAGAAACATAAAAACATACATACAAATAAATTCATGAGATTGCATAGTAAATGTATACATATACATGGAATAATAAAGGAATGACATTATATCAAGCTTACCTTTTTTCATACGTTTTTGGTGAAATCGTTCGTGTATTCATGGATATGTTCGTGTATTGGCGAAGAAAATGACGTGCCACTTTTTGATAAAAAATCTCGGCGCCAGCCTTTTTCCATACAAAATTCTATAGATTTAAGGCTGACCTGCGCCGAATGTCATACTCTCGTGAAAGCATATATAGGGGTATGATGCTTGGCAGCTCGGTTCAAATTGGACGCGTGGAGTGATGCGCTCGCCGCATCGGCCGCGTGCAATAATGCATATCAAATTACATAATAAGAAATGATACTAGGCGGTGCAGCTGTGCGGGTTATACTGCGAGGCTGCTAGCTATGGTTGATTATTCTAAAATATAGGAGTGGCGCAGATCCGTGTGTCGGTGTAGTGCCTACTCATATATCAATGGTGGATGCATGGCAAAATATAATTATAATGAGAATGTGCTTCGTGCACTTTACCTATAAATAATACAAATGATTATTACAAATGACGGTATGGCAGGCCGTCATATGAATGAGTGTTCTCAATGAGACATTATATTTATTATATAAAAGCGATATAAAGAAGGTCGGGGTTAACCTCGAATAAAATATAATAATGAAATTAATATGATATAGAAACGGTTTGATGGTAGCCGTCTTGCGATAATATCTAATTGCAAAAAAGTATGTACTGGGCGATGCATACTGATAGTAAAGGGTTACCACGGTGACTATTAATTATGAAATTTAAATCAAGTATATTAACAAATAGCAATAAGGCTATAAATAATGATTGAACTTCTTTCAATAATAATTAATTTGTAAAATAACTAAACATATTGCTTGTCAACTTTGTCTTCCATGTTGCAGATTCTTGTAAACCGTAAGCGGAGCAAGTTGTAGCGATATTATATTGTAAAACTGTGACGATCGACGGATGTAAGTTCGTATAGCGGTCGAAATCAATAATCTTCATGTAAAACTGTGACGATCGACGGATGTAAGTTCGTATAGCGGTCGAAATCAATAATCTTCATGTAAAACTGTGACGATCGACGGATGTAAGTTCGTATAGCGGTCGAAATAAATACTCTTCATGTAAAACTGTGTCGATCGACGGACGTAAGTTCGTAAACCGGTCGTTCTAAAACTCCACAATTATTATCTGTAAACAGATCCAAGTTTGGTATAACTGTTTGATACGATCACGACGACAACGATCTAATGATGTTGATGTTTTAAGATTTTTATTGTTAAATAACAAAACCTTTATAATATATTTGTACTATGCACATGCAAAATGATCGCGCACGAGTACTGTACTGAATATACTCTGGTGGATTCTTGATGATTCGACGCGTGGTCTGAGGCTGTGTGGCTCGACCGAGAGTCGCTGCATTAGTGTCCCTCGTGGCGATGTCGTCTTGAATTTGCTTAGGTGATGCAGTTGCGAGGTGTGATGTTACTGTATAACGTCTTCGGCGATACGGTAGTGTCCCTCCTTCTGTTACCAATGAGGCTGCCTACGTGAGATAGTTTCGGGGTTTGAGGTTACTGTATAACGTCTTTGGCGATACGGTAATGTCCCTCACTCTGTCTTACCGGGTTACTAGAGTAGTGTATGTGCTATGTGGTACTGAGCTATGGCTGGTTGACGTTACGATGTCGTTATTGATGTCTCTCATCAATCGGTAGTACCAGAATCACGACCGAATGTTGCAGGGCGTTGCGGAGGCTGTAATAATGCTGAAGTGATACGTTCATGCAGTGAAGGACCCAAATAATGGATTTCATCCAGGCTGGCATCACTATACATATATGGCGCACTAATCGCTTTATACGAGAAGTGTCGTTTGTAGCAAAATGTTCGTCCTTTTAGGGACGCCTCCTTAGCCCAGTGTTAAGGATATTATAAGAAATATTGTAGTAGGACACCTAGTTTAGTAATAAGACTGCGTATATCTCTTTGAAGTTGATTATCACATGCAAATAATGATCTGAGTTCAAAGCTGGTTTAAGTAATCGATTGTAGGGTGTGTGCCTGTTGTAGAGTTAAGTATATCCACTGTATAGTTATAGATTTAAGTAAAACGTGATACGCGAAGCGTTTATAAGGTTTATAAGCTAGTTAAGAAAACGTTCGATTTAGTTTTAAGTCTTAGTTATAAGTCTTAGATGTAAGTCTTAGTTATAAGAAAGAATACGATTATACGTATATCATTTATATATTCATATTTTATAACCTACTACGGTAGAAAATATGACAAATTATGTTAAATCCACTTAAATGATTCCTACGCGGTAATCTATGAGTTTAATTGAATATTATTCCACTATGTTTGGAATTAATACGTATTATCTTACGATAAAACGACACTCTGCGACAGTGGATATAGCAACGAATAACGTTGTGCTTGCATTAGGCCGCCTGATGGTCGTGCACTTGAACTGGTATGAGAAACAGTGATTTAATGCAATGATAATCCAGGGTTAAACCCATTGACTACAGATTTCCTCAGCTATGACTGATTGACTATTTATGGGACTTTGATCCTTATTTTTATTATTATTGTTGTAGCATTGGCTACTTTATAAACACCGCAGTTACGACTGTGAAACCCACTGGACCACGGTCTAGTTTGTTGATTTATTTTTAAGTCTAATCGTCGATTTGAATAACATAGTTATTACTGTGCTATCCGCTAGACTACGGTCTTGATTTATTTATAAGACTATTAGTCTTTTATACACCTCAGTTACGGCTGTGATACCTGCTGGACTTTAGTTCTAGTTCATATATTATTTAACAAAGTGTTTGCACACTATAAAATCGCACTTCCCATGTTCGAGGAAGGTTCACCGATCTATGGTTGGAATCTACAGTTGATGGCGGGCGCGGGGCCATTTCAACCTCCTCCCCCTTTTATATTTTTCAAAACAGTTAAATATATAAAGATGGGTAGGAGCGACATCCTTCAGCTACTCGTAAGAGGTGTTAAAGGAAATGGGACCGGTATCTCATACATTCGATTATTATTATTCAAATTAATTAAACAAAATATTTATATTAAAAACGCATTTAAAAGATAAACCTGGTTTTATTTGACTCCTCTGTAGTCGATTGAATTTATAATCTCTGACGCTCTAAAAGAACACGGTTATTACACAAAGTCAACGTTATATGGATCCTAACTAACTAGACGAAATCACGAGCCAAACCGATATTTAAATATAAGAAATTTAAATGTAAAATTATATTTTAAGTAAGATAGGCAGGGAATAGTCACAATTTGGTGCCGTGACCAGGATGGTCAAATCGGCTAATTCTTAATTTTAAAAGTAGGCGAAAGCCTACAATTTGTTGTCCGTGAATTGGAAAGAGTCTAAAGAGATTTATATGTTCAAATAGGCTTTATAACCTTTACAGTCTGGGGGTTGTAAAGTTTGAGGAGTCTGGGGGTTGTAATACTTTTCTTTTGTTTTAGGTGCATATCGAGTTTAATGAATATTCAGAGTAATAAGAATTAAAACTACTTGTGTATAGTGACAATTATTAGACTAAAAGTGTTAATAAAAGTGCAAAATACTTATATTGAACGTTACTAGAATAACAATATATTGTTATTGTTATTTAATTTTCTGACTAGCTTAACAACTATATAACAAAATGGTTAGAAAAAGGAATAGACAAAATGACAATGATGATATCAATCAACCACTTGCGCAACGTCGCAAACAAACCCAAGAAAGTGCAAATGATCGTAATTCAGAGAGAATAGAACCCACACAAAGCAGCAATGCTAGAACCATACGACCTTCCGTTGCAAGACGACAAAAACTTGTGACACTTTACAAGTTAATGAAACGTTCAACACGTGTAATGGAGATGAAAATTAATAATTTAGAACGGGAATTACAACAAAGAAATGAGAGGACTGTAGAGTCACAACAACCGGCGTCCTCTTCAAATATAGTAATTGAAAATACTCCTTACAATATTTTAAACATAGCTACAGAGAAACCAAAATTCGATAAAAATAAAAATCATCCCGTCACATTTTTAGAAGATTTAACCGCGTATCTTAGAAAAATTCCAAGTAAAGGAAAAGAATTAGATTTAATTTATGAATGTTTACAAGGTGAAACTAGAGATTGGGCGAGACTATACTCTCCTCAATGGAAGTCTCTAGAAGACTTTAAAACTGACTTTCTTCATACTTACTGGGGAGAGTCAGAACAAAATAAAATAAGAAGAGATATTGTATGTGCAAAATGGAATAAAGTACAACACCCCACCATGCTCGGTCACTTTTTAAGCCTAACTAGCCAAGTTCGAATGCTATCTTTCACCATACCAGAACAACAACTAGTTTCAGACATGATTAGGCATTATCCGAGACATATACAACAAATGTGGGCAATGTCAAAAGGAGATACAGTTATCGAATTAACTGATTTTTTGCGAAATCTCGATGACATCAATAAACAGGACGACGGGTTGACACCACAAAGTTCCAAACCAAAAATTATAAAAGATATGAGTAATAACAGAGAACGTTATATTAATAGAAATGATATTCAGCATCCATATAAAGATCGGCAGAAGCAAGATTACAATAAAAATTACCAGCGACAAAACCATCAAACAAATTTAATTCACAATGATTATACTGAATATGAAAACGATTGCAATGGAGATTATAATAATGTATCTCATTACAATAATTTAAACTAAATATGGCTGAACAAAACGACCCCGTCTCAGCTGTTAAATCAGGGGATGAAGCTTTGTGTATGATGTTAAAAACTGGCTGGTTGCCTGGACAACCACTAGGCAGAAAATTTAATGGTAGAGGCATACTCCGACCAATACAAGCTGTTGGACAGAGAGATAGAACGGGATTTGGTTATTATAAGGAAGACATCGAAAATCAGATGGTTCAACTGTTTATATCAAACTGTAACAAGGAAAAATATGTTGTAGAACATGAAGTTCTAAACGTTTTTGAGGAACACGAAAACTTAGATTTAAGTGATACGAACATAAGATGTGAAATTCCCGTTAAGTTAATTACGTTAGAATTAGATGCATTACTCGATACGGGTAGTGATATCACTTGCATATCAGAATTAACTTATCTTGAGCTTAAGCATTTTAATTTGCCTATGATGCCAGTTAAAGCAATACAAATTAAGGGTGCAATAGGTTTAAGTAGTTCAAAAATACAACAAATGGTGATGATACCAACTGAGATAGGAAACTTAACTTTAGACATTGGTTACTTAATTGTGCCTAATTTGTCACGATCAGTTATATTGGGATTCAATTGGATCAAACGAAATGAAATAATTTTAGATTTTAGAAAAGAACATATGCAAATAAAGTTAACGAAGAATAATATAGAGTACATTATACCTATCGTAAACCGCAATACATGGTTAAATAAGACTGTAATGACTATTGCTCAAGAAAATTTCGACTATGTTTTAGAAAAAATTAAATTAGGGACAGATATTTCTCACCATGTTAAACAAAACCTTTTAAAAATGCTATATAAATATAAAAACGTTTTTACTAAAAAATTAGGGCGTTGTAATTGCTACGAGCATGAGATAATAATGACTAATAATAAACCCATTGTGAAAAAATCATATCCTATACCTTACGCCTATAGACAGAAAATGGAGGGAAAACTTAAGGAGCTTGAGGAATTAAATATTATTTCAAGGGCTTCAACGCCTTATAGTAGTCCGCTGACTTTCACTTTAAAGCGTGATGGAACCATAAGAGTTCTCTTAGATGCTAGGGAAATTAATAAGAATATGATTGCAGAGACTGAAAAACCGCCGTTGCAATTAGACGTTTTAAATTCATTTCATGGGTGTAATTATATTACCACGATAGACTTAAATAATGCATACTTTCAAATACCAATTAGCTTGCATAGTAGAAAATATACAGGGTTTTCTTTCAATGGAAAATCATTTGTATACAATGTGTTACCACAAGGCCTAAAGACTTCAGTAGGAAGTTTTAGTCGAGCAATGGACCAAGTGCTAGGCCCGGAAGTTCGAGATTTTTGTGTTAATTACCTAGATGATTTAGCCATAATAACCTCTGGGACTATTGAAAATCACATAGACCACATAGACATTGTTTTGTCGAAGTTAGAAAAGGCCGGAATGACATGCAATATAGAGAAATGTGAGTTTCTTTGTGATGAAGTCAAGATGCTTGGCTTTATCATATCAACAAAAGGTATTCGTACGGATCCTGATAAGGTGTTGGCTATACAAAATTTTCCTGTTCCAAAAAAGATTAAGCACTTACGAGCTTTCTTAGGGTTATGTAATTTTTATAGACGCTTTATTCCCAATTACGCATTATGTACTTTACCACTATGTAAATTACTTAAGAAAGATAAAAAGTGGTCATGGACAGACAAAGAACAAAAAGCTTTTGAATTAACTAAAAAACAATTTATACAGACAATAGAACTTCAACATCCAGATTTCCAAAAACCTTATTACTTACAAACTGACTCATCTGGAATCGGTTTCGCAGGGGTTTTGTATCAGTTAGGAAATAATGATGAAATGAAAGTCTTGGGCTTCCATAGTAGAGCTTTAAAAGGAGCTGAGTTAAATTGGACTATAACCGAACAGGAGTTTTTTGCAGTAATTTCTAACTTAAAGAAATTCGAAACATATTTAAGAGGAAGTAGAGTCATTATAAAAACAGATCACAAAGCATTATTATTTATTAAAAATTGGAATTTATTTAATAGTAGAGTTACAAGGTGGATACTTTATTTGGAACAGTTTAATTATAAAATAGAGTACATAACAGGCAAAAGCAACATAGTAGCCGATATTTTATCGAGGTATCCTCCAAATACTTACAAAATTCAAGAGGCAAAAAACAAGTTACCGCAGATTTTCTATCTCGGTAAAGACAATAAGTCACTATTATTAAAGCTCAAACAATTGCCTAAGCTTCAGGGTGAAGATAATGAAATTCATGAAATCATTAATGGTCAAAATAATCGTTACAAAAATAGAATTACCTTTAGAAACAATATATATTATTACAAAACTAATAAATGTGAAGTAGTTTATATACCAGCTATATTAAGGGAAGAAATAGTTAACCAGGTACACGAAGAGATGGGTCACCAAGGCGCTTATAAAATTATAAAATACATAAGAGAAAGAATGTTCTGGAAAAACTTATCTAAGCACGTAAAAGATATAATTAGAAAGTGTCATTTATGTCAGCTTTCGAAAAGTAATAATATAAAATATGTTGGGCCTTGTCAGTCAATCATTACTAATGATGTAGGTGAAATAGTAATGGCTGATCTCTATGGTCCCTTACCATCAGGTACTTTCGGTTATACATTTATTTTAGTTATACAGGATTCCTTTAGTAAATATATAAAATTGTATCCACTGCGTAAAGCTACCGGGCGTTCATGTTTAACAAAAATTAAACAATTTAATAAAATTTTAAAAATATACAGTGTTATGACCGATAACGGGTCACAATTTATTAGTAAAATATTCAAAAAAGGTCTCGAGGAACTTAACATAAAAACAATTAACACAACCGTGCGTAATCCAAGGCCAAACACGACAGAAAGAGTTAACAAAGAACTAGGGAGACTCTTCCGTACATATTGTCACCACAAACATAAGTCGTGGGTTACAATACTTCCAAGGGTAGAAGATCTTTATAATAATACATACCATGATAGCATAGGATTTACACCAAATGAAGTACTTTATGGTAAAAGACCCACTTTATCGATCGACAAGTTATTGCATAGCTCAAAGTCAATAATTGACTCCGAAAAGGTACGACAACAGGTTCGCGTAAACATTAAACGTTCGAGCGAAACAAGGCAAGTTAAATTCAATAAAACACATAAACTGATTCAGTTTCATATTGGAAATTTAGTTAAAATTAGAAGATCGACACGTTCAAATGCTCAAAAGAAAGAGATAAGTAAATTCGAATTATTATACGAGGGACCATATTTAATCGCAGCCGTTCCCTTTGAAAATGTATATACGTTAATGAATCCAAAAACAAAAGAAATACGTGGTAATTTTAATGCAATCCATTTATCTAGATATTACACTTAGTACATAATTGGGCCTTATTATATTTTGAAATATAAATAAGTAAACTATACACAAATATGAGAACTTGTACAATGCTTATATAAAAAAATAAGTTGTGCTCAGGACTCTTTTGAGAAATATTTACAATAATAATAAAAATAATATAATAATAAATTCATAAAATAGGGAAAAATAAAATTTGGATTTTGGAATTTAATTGATTTAACATATTGATATTTTATATATTTGATTACGATATTCTATAGTATAGTATAAAATGTAATAGTGTTAATTAAAATTAGTCAAAATACAGATTATAATCATTTTAAGAGAAGGTTGATGATTGTTAAATTAGGCTATTTATAAATTGTATATAACCGAATTTTGTTTTTTTAAATAAATGTATAGAAACTAAAAGTTTGGTCGGGTCGGTGATGGCTCAATTACATCTATTAATCTAAAACAAGGAAATGAATACATAGAATAAGATAGAAAAAAAAAAAGCATAAATCCATCTGATTGCATAAAAAAAAAAAAAAATTTTGAACTGAATAAATCTTAACAAATTAATTATATGATTGTATAGATATGTTTTGATTATATAGATTTAGTTGGAGGGGAGATGGGCGGCCATCAAGATACACCTTATTAATATTTTTAGGAAGCTATATAGTTATAAGCGAGGTTCCTACTTTGAATATATATATTTTTTGCAATATTTGAATACACGTATATTGTAAAAAACAAGATAAAAGAATTAATTTATTTAGGAGTAAATTATATTCCGATAAACTTCATATAATTTAGGGGGTTGGATGTAACGGACTATACTATACTATTTACATAAATACGTGAGAATGAATTATTGTTATTTTAATACATTTTTTTTTTTTATATATAAAACATAACATCGGTCGCAGCGCCACCTACCGGGTCCAATATAAGCCGTCCGTAGACTTAGTTAAGCACATATTAAAATTTAATCAAAATTGGTCAAGTTGTTTTGGAGAGTTTACATACATGCATACATACATACATATATAGAATTATATGTCATATATAGAAACATAAAAACATACATACAAATAAATTCATGAGATTGCATAGTAAATGTATACATATACATGGAATAATAAAGGAATGACATTATATCAAGCTTACCTTTTTTCATACGTTTTTGGTGAAATCGTTCGTGTATTCATGGATATGTTCGTGTATTGGCGAAGAAAATGACGTGCCACTTTTTGATAAAAAATCTCGGCGCCAGCCTTTTTCCATACAAAATTCTATAGATTTAAGGCTGACCTGCGCCGAATGTCATACTCTCGTGAAAGCATATATAGGGGTATGATGCTTGGCAGCTCGGTTCAAATTGGACGCGTGGAGTGATGCGCTCGCCGCATCGGCCGCGTGCAATAATGCATATCAAATTACATAATAAGAAATGATACTAGGCGGTGCAGCTGTGCGGGTTATACTGCGAGGCTGCTAGCTATGGTTGATTATTCTAAAATATAGGAGTGGCGCAGATCCGTGTGTCGGTGTAGTGCCTACTCATATATCAATGGTGGATGCATGGCAAAATATAATTATAATGAGAATGTGCTTCGTGCACTTTACCTATAAATAATACAAATGATTATTACAAATGACGGTATGGCAGGCCGTCATATGAATGAGTGTTCTCAATGAGACATTATATTTATTATATAAAAGCGATATAAAGAAGGTCGGGGTTAACCTCGAATAAAATATAATAATGAAATTAATATGATATAGAAACGGTTTGATGGTAGCCGTCTTGCGATAATATCTAATTGCAAAAAAGTATGTACTGGGCGATGCATACTGATAGTAAAGGGTTACCACGGTGACTATTAATTATGAAATTTAAATCAAGTATATTAACAAATAGCAATAAGGCTATAAATAATGATTGAACTTCTTTCAATAATAATTAATTTGTAAAATAACTAAACATATTGCTTGTCAACTTTGTCTTCCATGTTGCAGATTCTTGTAAACCGTAAGCGGAGCAAGTTGTAGCGATATTATATTGTAAAACTGTGACGATCGACGGATGTAAGTTCGTATAGCGGTCGAAATCAATAATCTTCATGTAAAACTGTGACGATCGACGGATGTAAGTTCGTATAGCGGTCGAAATCAATAATCTTCATGTAAAACTGTGACGATCGACGGATGTAAGTTCGTATAGCGGTCGAAATAAATACTCTTCATGTAAAACTGTGTCGATCGACGGACGTAAGTTCGTAAACCGGTCGTTCTAAAACTCCACAATTATTATCTGTAAACAGATCCAAGTTTGGTATAACTGTTTGATACGATCACGACGACAACGATCTAATGATGTTGATGTTTTAAGATTTTTATTGTTAAATAACAAAACCTTTATAATATATTTGTACTATGCACATGCAAAATGATCGCGCACGAGTACTGTACTGAATATACTCTGGTGGATTCTTGATGATTCGACGCGTGGTCTGAGGCTGTGTGGCTCGACCGAGAGTCGCTGCATTAGTGTCCCTCGTGGCGATGTCGTCTTGAATTTGCTTAGGTGATGCAGTTGCGAGGTGTGATGTTACTGTATAACGTCTTCGGCGATACGGTAGTGTCCCTCCTTCTGTTACCAATGAGGCTGCCTACGTGAGATAGTTTCGGGGTTTGAGGTTACTGTATAACGTCTTTGGCGATACGGTAATGTCCCTCACTCTGTCTTACCGGGTTACTAGAGTAGTGTATGTGCTATGTGGTACTGAGCTATGGCTGGTTGACGTTACGATGTCGTTATTGATGTCTCTCATCAATCGGTAGTACCAGAATCACGACCGAATGTTGCAGGGCGTTGCGGAGGCTGTAATAATGCTGAAGTGATACGTTCATGCAGTGAAGGACCCAAATAATGGATTTCATCCACGATCACTAATCGCTTTATACGAGAAGTGTCGTTTGTAGCAAAATGTTCGTCCTTTTAGGGACGCCTCCTTAGCCCAGTGTTAAGGATATTATAAGAAATATTGTAGTAGGACACCTAGTTTAGTAATAAGACTGCGTATATCTCTTTGAAGTTGATTATCACATGCAAATAATGATCTGAGTTCAAAGCTGGTTTAAGTAATCGATTGTAGGGTGTGTGCCTGTTGTAGAGTTAAGTATATCCACTGTATAGTTATAGATTTAAGTAAAACGTGATACGCGAAGCGTTTATAAGGTTTATAAGCTAGTTAAGAAAACGTTCGATTTAGTTTTAAGTCTTAGTTATAAGTCTTAGATGTAAGTCTTAGTTATAAGAAAGAATACGATTATACGTATATCATTTATATATTCATATTTTATAACCTACTACGGTAGAAAATATGACAAATTATGTTAAATCCACTTAAATGATTCCTACGCGGTAATCTATGAGTTTAATTGAATATTATTCCACTATGTTTGGAATTAATACGTATTATCTTACGATAAAACGACACTCTGCGACAGTGGATATAGCAACGAATAACGTTGTGCTTGCATTAGGCCGCCTGATGGTCGTGCACTTGAACTGGTATGAGAAACAGTGATTTAATGCAATGATAATCCAGGGTTAAACCCATTGACTACAGATTTCCTCAGCTATGACTGATTGACTATTTATGGGACTTTGATCCTTATTTTTATTATTATTGTTGTAGCATTGGCTACTTTATAAACACCGCAGTTACGACTGTGAAACCCACTGGACCACGGTCTAGTTTGTTGATTTATTTTTAAGTCTAATCGTCGATTTGAATAACATAGTTATTACTGTGCTATCCGCTAGACTACGGTCTTGATTTATTTATAAGACTATTAGTCTTTTATACACCTCAGTTACGGCTGTGATACCTGCTGGACTTTAGTTCTAGTTCATATATTATTTAACAAAGTGTTTGCACACTATAAAATCGCACTTCCCATGTTCGAGGAAGGTTCACCGATCTATGGTTGGAATCTACAGTTGATGGCGGGCGCGGGGCCATTTCAACCTCCTCCCCCTTTTATATTTTTCAAAACAGTTAAATATATAAAGATGGGTAGGAGCGACATCCTTCAGCTACTCGTAAGAGGTGTTAAAGGAAATGGGACCGGTATCTCATACATTCGATTATTATTATTCAAATTAATTAAACAAAATATTTATATTAAAAACGCATTTAAAAGATAAACCTGGTTTTATTTGACTCCTCTATAGTCGATTGAATTTATAATCTCTGACGCTCTAAAAGAACACGGTTATTACACAAAGTCAACGTTATATGGATCCTAACTAACTAGACGAAATCACGAGCCAAACCGATATTTAAATATAAGAAATTTAAATGTAAAATTATATTTTAAGTAAGATAGGCAGGGAATAGTCACAATTTACATCCTGGATTGTTTATTAATGATTTTATCTTTTTTTGTACGTTAACTGTACATTTAAGCTCCAAGCTCACTGAATTTCATTAAAACGGATCTGTATGAAATTAATGACATTACACTGATTACATGATCGTGTTACTAATGGACCGGCACGTCAGTGTAATTTTGATTAACATAACAGTATGCGATATTATGCAAATTAAGTTACCTCAATATAATTACATAACTACTACAAGCAATACAAGTATAGTCAAATTACAAAAAAAATAATAAATAAAATGTTAAGGTTAATAACCTCATGAATACATATTGTTCGAAAGTCAAAATCAAATTTTAAATTACATCATCATCATTTTTACTTTAATAGATACATTAAGAAAAAAGGTTTTAAGTATAAAAAACAAAGGGTCGGCTGTATGGTCACGGTACATTGCCTTAAACAACAAATAATAAAATAATAAAAATAAAACATACTAATGTCAGATATTGTAACTAGACGACAACGATGTCTTATCTCTAACCGTTATACAAACTCAGAATACTAGAAATAGTGTTATATAAAGTGAACGAGTGTCTAGAGAGTCTCTTTCATTTGTAAAAGATGTATTAAGATATGAGTGTCTCTTTCTAGCAACACTTACTGTGTTGGTAAATTTGCATTATTACGTACCAAAATATTACAGTAGATGATAAATTAGAGGAAGGGCAGATTATAGAATGATAGTAAACGATGATGGTTTCATATAATATTTTCGCAATGATTAATAATTTGGATCTAAAAGACGAGGAACCGGCAAGTAAAGAATTAAAAAAACAACTTTTTAAATTTGAGTCTTCGTATTATTAGAAGAATGTTGGGAATGTTTTAACATGCGAAACCAAAGGTAGGCTTAAAAAAATATAAAACGGTATGAAGATTGGAATCGTATTTAAGCATTAAGTATTATTGAAGAATATTATTTATCATAATCATTCACCATTCGGTTCAATGATTTTTTTTAAATAATATTTAGCGGTATGTTCTTTTATCTGTAAAGTAAAAGTTACTTTCGTTACGTTACTACGTTTACGTTACTAGTCAATGCGTGTAGAGCCAATTTTTTTTATTAATCATCTATTGTTAGAGTTAGGTAATCGAAATAAAACTACGTAGGAATATTAAATAAAGTATATGGAAATTATTAAGAATTTTCTTGTATACATGGTAAAATTATGAAAACTCAATGGTGGTTTGTGGCACTTGAAATATTCTCAATTTAGGCAACAAAAGGGATTTTTTTTACCTCTTTTTGCCCGATACTAAAATCAGCACCAGGTAAACGCTTGAAATATTCACAAAAGATTTAATTTTATTTAAAATTTATATTTACAGAAAATTGACTTATACTTAGTTTGTCGCTTTATGCACTTTTTTAGGGTTCGCACTTGACCGGTTTTTTTTTAAAGCTGCATATTTTGATTTGAGTAGTACATACCTATTTATATATTTCTGTCCGAGATCAACAAGATCGTTTCTATTAGCTTATACTTTTATAATTGAAAGCAAATATCTACCCAAAAATATAAAAAATAATTCACCGGATTTAAAAAGTAAATCTAAAAACCTAAACTTTAATATTTATGCATACATATAGGAAGGTTCGTTTGTGTTTGCTTACTACATTTAAAATCGCTTAATAAATAAAGTTATAGTGAAATGACCTCAAATTTTATTTCATATAAAGTACATATTTGAATAACACAGCTAAACTAAAATTTACGATCCATGATTCATCATCCTTTATAATCGTTCAAAACGCTCTGCGTAATATATAAGTTCAATATTGCCGTATTTGTTTATAAAGTATTTTTCAAAATGTTGAAGCTTTACTTTTCAAAATATAATCCCAATTTATATTAATGTATGTGTGTATATATCATGTGTTATTGTACGCTGATGTTGTGGTTTGTACAACACGATTGTATAATTGCCTTGATTCGAACCGGTTAGACATTTGTCTAAGAGATCTGTTTTGAGATGGCTTAAGGATTAAAGTGTGCTATTTAAGTAACTTTTTAAATGGCAAATTATACGAAATTTGAACGAAGACGTGCGTTTTTTTTTATATTAACTCTGTCTCTTTCTGATTGAAGCAGGATCCTCTGGATAAATTTTAGTAAAATTATCATAGTTATAGATGTTATCTTACACGATGATAAAATTATAAAAATAGTTATATAAAGTGATTGTGATATTTGCATATTAGCGTAACACTGTTTGCTTGGTTATAAAAAATGTTCTTTACTTGATAATTACGCTTTCAGATATAAAAAAATGTATAAATACAATATTATTTTAGTCTGCACGAATGAATTTCCGAAAACAGTTTTAAATTCAAAATATATTCTCATGTCTCTTAATAATTTGGACTTATAATACAATACGCAAGACTTTATTACAATGCAGTGTAATGCATTCTTTTCTAAGAAACGACATACATGGATACATCGCTAAATCACAGAGAAACGTTGATGTGATGTATCTACCGTTATTTTCTAGTGTTCGACTGCCTAGACACCCATTATGTGGAAAAATGGGTCAGTCGGCACACTGTACCCAGCGAGGCAAATTTTAGAGTCGGCTTGTTCTTTGAGTACATTGAGTTTTCAAAGGTTCAGATTTAGACGCTAATGCTTTCGAAAATTTTTGTTATTTATAGGCAACGAAATTATTTGACAGTATAGTACAATAGAGTTGTAATTAATTCTAGTGTAATCCTTAATGAAACCGATGTCGATTAAACATTAATCTTTCAAACGTTATGCAAATTGTTAAAATAACTTTCATGGTATATTTTTAGATAAATTACGATTTTTGCTAAACAATTATTCTAGTTATAATAATGTTAAATGTAGAAGTAATTAATTAAAAATATATATAAATTAGACTTTCTGTAAAATTCCCGAATATAACAAAGTATATCGGCAGAACGGAAAAAATATTTCAAAATCAAAATATTCTTTATTTAAGTTATCTCATAAAAACACTTCTCAATCGTCATGATACAGAGTTGAATTAAATGTGAAGCTATTACCGGTTTGGAAAGTAGATTCTACCGAGAATAACCGGCAAGTAACTCAGTCACTCTATTCTAAAATTGTGATTATATAGTATGTAAGTAAAGTACAATCATTAAAAACTAAATCCACGCCTTTTATGTATGTATGCAACTAAAGCACATTTTAATTTTTATTGTTCAAGTATAATATCAATTACAAAGTTTTACATAAAACCACACGTGTAACATGTATTTTATAGAACATTAGTTTGCGTAGCGCCCGTTTGAATTTATAACATTAAATGGTTTTATAAAGTAAATACCTTGAACGCAAAATGCTATAAATATTCAAATAATTCATTTTGAACGAATTAATAATGGCGTTGTTGCTGCCGTTCTGTCATCATAATTCATTTCTACATTTCATGATCATCAACGATGTGACGTTATTAAAAGCGAGATATTACATTATTTAATTACAAAATATGCTCAAGGCTTTCTTTGCCATTGATATGAATTTACTATAAACACAAAGTTCATATAGACAGAGCTGTGATGGATATAGATCCGTGATAGCCCTGTAGTTACAACACGTAAATCTTAATCGATGATGCTTAGTTCAAACTCGGGCAAGCACTATTAAATGCTTGATTAGTATTTATAATTCATCTCATGTTTGGAGGTGAAAAAAAACTTCTTGAGAAAACCTACACGGGAACGATAAAATTCTGCCATGTGTAACCAACCGCGTCAAAGCAGCGTGGTGGAGTAAACTTTAAACCTTCTCCACAAAAACAAGAGGAGGCTTTTACCCAGTGTTACATCTACAGGTTACTCACTTCTAGAGAGTCAAAGGTTTACAGGCCAGGCTGGTAAAAAGTCACAGGTTCGATCTTGACTAGCACAACTTTTTAGCTTAACTAGCGGACAAAATAGCAATTACTAACATAATTCCTAAAAATGGTTAATGTCTACTATTCTCTAAACAAAAAAAAAGCATAAATGAAACAGAAGAGTTCAAGTCATATTTTAATTTTATACAAAATATTATTTGAAAATAAAAATAAAAAAATAATTTAAATAAAATTTATTCATTAATACTAATATCATAAATGTGAAAGTAGCTCTGAATGTATGTATGTTGCTCTGTCGCAAATAACTGAATTAAATTTGCTGAAATAGGGCGGTGTTTTTATGTCTAACTCCACAGCCGACCCGTAAAAAGCGAGTGAATCCGAGAGCGACAACTAGTTTACGATATTTATATAAAAGTAAGTGAGTTTCTCAGCCGGCTGCAGCTTTTGGTAAAATTACGATTCAAAATCATTTATACGGGTCGACTTGAATAAAGTAAATTCTATTCTTATATGATATACTTAGTGCCCAAGGGGGTTGGCGAATAGATGTATAAAAATCCGCCTACCAATATTATATTTAAAAAAAAGAATTGCATTCAAGAATATGTTTTTGTAAAAATATATTAAATTAGTTCCGGCCAAGGCGGCAAGCTCAAAGAAAACTATTTATGTGACAGAAAACTTTAGTGTCGTATCTGAGGCTGAAAACTTTTAAAGGAATCTAAATTCTGCGTAGGTATAAATAAGTGTCAATATAATATTGTATTTAATTACTAATGATACTTATTGCAATTACTGCAGTTGCTGATATCAATTTTAAAGTATTAGCTTTGAAGTTGAAATTAGACTGACAGATTACGGTAAGAACAAACTCAAAAACAAGATCAGGAAATATCAAAAAGTGACATACGGCAATGGCTGTTAAATAAACATTCAAACGATAACGGTAAGTCCCTTTTTATTAATTCACGACTGGAGTACAAACGTTCTTGCAGAATAAATGTTGATAAAATACTTGATGTGATATACATAAATTATTATTAAAATTTGCGCTCTGAAACCATGTATATTTTAGTGTTTATTTTTCTTTTCTGATGATTTCGGGTTCAAGCCCAGGTAGACATAAAATACATAAGCAGCCCGTAAATGTCCCACTGCTGGGATAAAGGCCTCCTCTCCTTTGAGGAGAAGGTTTGGAGCATATTCCACCACGCTGCTCCAATGCGGGTTGGCGGAATACACATGTGGCTGAATTTCGTTGAAATTAGACACATGCAGGTTTCCTCACGATGTTTTCCTTCACCGCCGAGCACGAGATGAATTATAAACACAAATTAAGCACATGAAATTTCAGTGGTGCCTGCCTGGGTTTGAACCCGAAATCATCGGTTAAGATGCACGCGTTCTAACCACTGGGCCATCTCGGCTCTGGGCTCAAGCCCAGGTAGGCACCACTCAAATTTCATATGCTTTATTTGTGTTTATAATTTATCTCGTGCTCGGCGGTGAAGGAAAACATCGTGAGGAAACCTGCATGTGTCTAATTTCAACAAAATTCTGCTACATGTGCATTCCATCTACCCGCATTGGAGCAGCGCAGTGGAATATGCTCCTCAAAGGTAAAGGAGGCCTTAGCCCAGCAGTGGGAACTTTACAGGCTGCTAATGTAACGTATGTAACTTTTCTTTCAAAAAAAAAACTCAAATCATATCATGTATTTATTCGTTTTTCTGACTAATCCCAGACTGAAACAATTTTGACAATAATCTCTACCAAAACTAGGTCAGAACCGTGTCACGAGATGTAATCATGCAGCCGGATCACAAGAGCAATACACACACACTTACAGTAACACTGAAAATTCTGTCAGAATTATGTAACCGACTCCATAATTGACACGCACTTAGAGAACTAATTGCGTGTCTCGCGTTAGTAAAACCTCCTTTACAATTAAGCTTTAAATATTATCTTAATAGATTGTAAAATAAAAATTATGTTGTTGATAAGTTACGATCGCTCTTTGATTTTAATGCTTTAGTTTGTAGGAAGTATTACTACTATTGGAGTTTTTGATAAATACTATTTTTTGTTTTGGTAAATTTTAATAAATAGTTTCGCCGAACACAGTTACCTGCGTTATCTGCACCCATAAAAAAGTGTTAATAATTATATACTGTTTCTTAATAAATTACGTTATTATTGGATTTAAAGGCTTGGAGTGGTTATTAGGAATATTGTACGTTTATGCGTGGAGTATTTAATGACTCGATACTTAAATACTTAATGTAGTGGGTGTCTAATGTTACAGATCTAAGTCTTGGCTTGAACTCTCGAATGAGACACCAGCGCCTCCAGCAATAGAAATAATTGGATTTTATGTCAATATTTTACTCCAGGCCTTCAGTTGAATATAGATTTACATTATATAATTTTATTTGATCTCAATTGCGGACAATAATAATATCTCGTGAAGCTTGTACAGACAGATAATTTTGAAATTGGCTTTCATTGGTAAATTCGAACAAGAAGACATTTACTGAAAGGAATGAAAAAAAAAAACAAGTAAACTTTTCCTGTTCATAATATAATTTTGGTTTTAGATTTAGTTTTGCATATTTCACTCTTATTTCGTAACTTTAAAACTCAACCCTTATGTGGAACAGGATTAATTAGTCAACACACGTTTTGCGGTCGGATATAAAGTTGCAAAACTTACTAGAAAATGAAACCGAGGCTCAATTACGAGTACATAACAGCTATACAATTTAATTTAACTTATGAAACAGTATCTGGATGTAAATTGACTGTTGCAGATTTTTTAAGGTCAAGCTCTATTGATCTCTTGAGTAAAATAGTTATTGTATTGACTCTTCACTATGCTTATATCTCTTGTCATGCATAAGCAAAAACTTAGAATATTTATTTCGATAGTGTCGTACTACTAAAAAAATTAAAGCAACGAGCTTTATTATCTTGGTGTGCGTGCCAGCTACGCTTGACACATGCCAAACATCATACTATTAGTTTGCTACTAGTGTGTCAGCAGTGTGCGTGCACTTAGTGGCCAACTTTTGCCTACTATTTTCGACATGGTCTCTATTTTAACAGTTTATCTAGACAAATAAATAACAGTTCTGAATCGTGTATCAAGCTTCGGCCAGTCCGTAGTCTGATAAATCTCCGTTACTATATGCCTTATAGAATAATAATAATAATATTTATTCTACACAAAAATCATCTTTAAAAACAATGACATGGTTGAACTAAGACAAAAGTCTTAATGTATAATAACATGGACAAAAATTTTTTTTGTGAGTGCATGAGTGTACGTGCGTGTTACTGTATGAGCGTGTGGGTGCTGGTGTGTGCGTGCGTGTGCGTGCGTGTAAGTGTGTATGGGTCAGTTGAAATTAGGTTATAGAAGAAGGGTGTTACGTAGCTATTTGATCCAGGAATGTTTAAGGGTGATTACTTATTCAGATTAAAGTGACTTGTAACTTACAAATAGTTGATCAACGATGCTATTGACTGAGACTTAACTAGGCTTAACGTACTATTTTTTATTTCATGTAGGCTAGCAAAATGACAAGTGGACCACCTACTTGGTAGTAAAAGTCGCCGCTCCCCTCCAACACCATATATTGTTAAACTTATTTGACTAAGTATGTTAAGATTTAAATTCGACTTCGACATCGATTTCGTTTTTAATTCTGATTTAAATATCGAATACAATTGAATCACTTATTATTACTATTATTTTAAGATATTTGTATAATTTAGTTTACAATTCTTAATAGTCAAGAAACATTAAATAACTGATTAATATTAACCTCATTCCAAACTAAGGTAAGCAAAGTGTCAATATCTTAGAAAAATACATAAGTAGACCCATACATACCGACATTATTTTAATATATGATGGTTATTTAATATAATATATTCGCCAATGTGCCATCAACTTTGGGAACTAAGTTATATTGTCCCTTGTATCTATAGATACACTGGCTTAGTCATCCAAACCGGAACACAAGAACAACAGAGAATTGCAGTTTGGCGGTAGAATATGTGATGAGTGCTGCCTACCTATCTATCACCAACATTTCTCTGTTATGATATTGGTAGGCGGACGGGCAAATGGGCCACCTGATGATAATTGGTCACCACCGCCATTGACAATATCGCTATTAGAAATATTAATTCTCAATTTTATCGCCAATGCACCACCAACCTTGGGAACTAAGATGTAGTTACACTGGCTCACTCACTCACTCAAATCAGAACTGCTGTTTGACGGTAGAATATCTGATGACTCTCATTAACCTAGTATCTTCACAGACGGGCTTGCATAAAGCCCTACCACTAAGTAAATACCACTACTATACTACATAAGTGACTAGCTTAAAAATAAATCAGTGAAAGATTTTACAGAAATATTTTGAACTTAATATAAATTGATGTTAGTACAAATAAATTTTCTCGGAGTAAACTTCAAATTTCAAATTGCCCGTGGCAATTTCCCCTACCTTAAAGTGCTTTCAATTTGCGTTTAAACATTTAACGGGAATGCCATTTTTGTGATAATGGCTGAACAGCCTATCATCGCTCGAAATACAACATCGTAACAGTGAACATAAAATAAATTAATAAACATTAAATTCGCTTTTATTTTTTCTGATCTTCCCGCTACATTTAGCATAATCATCATCACCGGATTTTCGGATAATTTAGCGAATTTTATTCGTTTAAGTGCATTATTTTTTATATATGCATATAAATATAATTGGAACATTATAATATTAATGATGTAACATTACTTTATTAACGAAATATCGAAGGTGTTCTCCTGAGCAACTTCAGCGACATCCGTCATCTCATGGACACTAGCGAATTACTACGCAGGACATGTTATAGAGCGCAAAGGTGTGCACAAGTGCAGAGTGCATTATTCCCTCAAATAGTTCTATCGAACAGCAATTTGACTGGACTGGAAATAGATGAGATGCAGGACTAACCGAGGTCCGAGGTCCAGGAATGTAAACACCATCTTCCAAACGTCATGCTACTGGGTTTATCTAGGCAGAAAAACCTAATAACTTAATATTGAGTCAGACCGGGGATTTAACTTCAGGATCTGCGACCTTTAAATGAGCCACTAGACTAACGAAGCTAGATAATCATAAAACAATGCACTCGGGAATAGAAGAATATAATGAGCATAAGATTATTTCAGTTCCAGCTATTTAATGAAATGAGTTTGATGTTTATATTGAATTGAAAACAATGGAATTGGTGTTTATAATTAAACTTGTATTTGCGGATAAAGGACAACGTTGTGAGGAAACCTGCAAGTGTGTGATGAAATTTTGCACATGAATGTACACTGCATATATCTCAAACTCAAACGCATTGTAGGAGCGAGTTTGGAGTGAATTCCTAAAAGAATAAAGGAGACCTTTGTCAAATATATAATTCTGCAAATGTGCCACTCCTAATCTAAACCTCTTCACTGTTTTGAAAAGAAGGTTAGATGCTTATTTCACCAAACTTCTGTATCGCAGATTGGTATTATACTCATGTCATAGATTTTCATCCAAAACATGCAGGTTTCCCTACAATATTTTACTCCACCGTCAAGCACGAATTTTATTACTATACAAATTAAGCACATGAAAGCATCATCATTCAGCTTGTGCCCACAATCATCGGTTAAGATGCCGATGACCACGGGGCATTTGCAATAGCAATGATGAGACCAGCCAACTGCACAGGACATATTATAGTTACACAGGTTCTCTATTCCCTCACAAGATCAATATCAATTGCAACAACAATAGAATATTAATTATTTACTTATATTTACTACAATGTTAGTTGCAAATTATATACGCCAAGAAGTATAAGGTATTACTATATATATACTATACTAGATTACCGGGGCTTAAAGTGGCCGTGAAGAATAATATAGGAAGAAAAATTGCATGTGCTGATTAAATAATGACCTGCAGTGGATAAGCGTAATCAAACAGGCATGAGGTTTAGGACTTAGAAGCTACTTTCCTAGTAGCATAACATTTATAGAGTAATACTTATTGGTAGAACACATATAAATGAATGTTGCATTGTTTTATCTTTTATTGGTTGTATCATAAATTTTTTTTTTTAATTAATTAAATATTTCTTTAGATTTTCACTGTTTTTATATAAAGCATAAAAGTAAACATCATACAACATCGTTATATATAAAAATGCAAAAATTGTTAAAATTTAAAAATACTTAAGTCTGTGATCATATACGGTTGTCTTTATCAAACTATTTACTTTAATAGATCGTGAACGTAAGTTCAACGTAATATTGTATGTATTTTATAATTCTGAGATAATTGCTTAATTTTGCACGGAACTCAGTACTATAAACAATTCCGTTACTAGCGCACCACTTCCTATTTCAATGAAAACGTTTAGAGTACAATGTAAGTACACACAGCTGTAGTTACGTGAGTAAATTTATATCCTAGTATTTCTTCTCGGAATTTATTTTTATCTCGAGAGTCTTTTCTTTCGCTAAATCAGCAAATTTACACGGAAATCTCCAAAAATCTTGGATAAAACGTACCTCACAGAGAAAATCAAACATGATGAAATGTTTGTTTCGTTTTCCTCTGATGAATTTTGGCGTTACGTTACACAAAGTACTCATAAAATAAATGTCATTCATTTTGTATTATCGCAACAGACATCACTCGTGATCTCACAACATAGCATCGGTCTGTTTAATGAAACAAACAAAACAAATTGTTTTATTGGGTTTCCTTGATGCGACTATAGCGTCTACTGAACGGAAAAACAAAGTAATTCCGTTGAATAATTTAGAGCCCGAACCTCATTTACAGATGGGAGCTATAATTGAGTTATATCCATTTAATATCAGGATTGATAATGGAAATCCAACTTATTCACAACTAGTTGTCGCCCGCGGCTACTCTCGCATTTTATGAGTTTTTCGTTAGGTGTCAGGTAAAAAGTAGTAGGTATATGTGGGACGCTATAGCTTGGTGGCTCTGCAGATAATGCAGCAGTCTTATATATCCTTGCAAAATCATTTGGGATGGAGCAAAGTCTGTCTAATACAGGGTAGGGACCGAGTTTGATAATAAGTAACCTGCATAGCTATGGTTCAGCCTCGTCTGAATCATCTTCTGCTTTCTTATTTTCTTCGACTTCTTGCATTATTTTTACTAGACAATTGGTTTTGTGTTTGTAAGACGGACAATATGGTTGATGACTCTTTCTAGCTACGACCTTAGTAGCCTGTCATACACTCACAGTCAAAAAAGACAGAGATGGCTTGGATGGATAACATTTACAATCTTTATCATCAACAAATTTGACACAATCGAAAACTTGCATTTTTCGTTTTGACTCTTCTACGTCAACATTATAGACTAAAGCTCGGTGTGCCGCAGTCACTTTATTACGAGTATCCGAATTTTCGCTTACAGATAGTTACAGACAGACAACGTTACTTTTGCATTTATAATACTAGTTTATATAACAACGTATTAAATGAAAATATTATTTTAATAAAATGATTGTCGTTTTGATAGCACTCTGATTAATTATTTCCAATAAAATTATACCCTATTATAAGCTCTTTTGAATCATGTTACATTATTTTGTCTTTGTCGTCAATATATTCTTGTAATAAGTAATAAGCCTTGTTTATTAGTTTCTGTATATTTATTTAAATTAATTGATTAACTAACTTGAAAATATCTGCGAGATTTTTTACCGAAATAAATTACTCGCTCCAGGACTGATATATTGGCTTGGCGCAGTCGGAAACTTGGTACTTGGTAAGTTTATCTTAACGTTTCGTGTTTAGATAATTATTGTTATTTTCGTTTAGTGTTTGTACAATTATTGTGAATTGTTGGGATATAAATATTATGCGTATAATTTGACCGGACAGATACAAATTCGATTATTGTGTTCGTTATTTTTCTTTTTATGAATGAATTGACCGAACCAAAACCAAAATATAATTTATTCATATAGAATTTGACAAATACTGTTGAATCGTCAATTTATAAAACTATATTAAGTGAAGCTACCACCCTTTATATAATATACAACCATCTTTAAAGAATATAGGTATTCGTTTTATATTTTTTTCATAATCCATAATTCAAAAAGTGACGCTGAAATTCATGTCTTTTTTGTTTGTCATTCTATATACGTATTGAAACAAATGAGATTGGAGATCCGTGACAAAACGAGGATCTTTCTCATTTAAAATAGAAGTAGGATTTATCCAGTAGCGTAAAATTTATAAATTACTTACAACGAAAGAACACAATTTAAATACAAATACTTAACTTAATTTTGAAAATTATATTTGTATTTTAATCATCTTTTAGTATAGTCAAAAAATATTCTAGAGATTGAACTTCAGTATCCGCAGTGAAGTCAGGCAACTAGTAGAAATGTTAAATGGAAGCGAATAAAAACCCGCAAACTCTCATTTATTAAGAGAAGCGCTAAAGACTCTGAGATTTAATACCACATTTCCGGGATAGCTGTCCTCAAGAAGTAGGAATTTCGGGGCTACGTGCTTGTGATGTAAAACTTAATGAAAATCCATAGCAGTGAGGCGTGTATACGTCAAATATTTTCTCAATTTGACGGAGCGTGCATCATTGACTAAGCGAAGTCGTTTCTTTAGTGAAATATTTTGTGTATGTTGTACACGTGTGGCGCAATATAACGAAGACGTGACAATAGTTAATATTTTCCACATCTGAAAAGTTTTTCTACAATGTTTCATATATGCTGCACTTTAACAATTTTTGATTTTTTTTCCATAACGTCTAAGAAATATTATTTACTTTGTATATTTATTAACTAACTATTCTGCCGGTCCTCTGATACTCTTGAGAGAACAACCCATTTTCTGCTAGAAATTGTCTTAGTAAAAAAATCGTTACAATGAAATTCAAAATATTCCATTAAATTCTATCATCATGTCAACCGGAAGAATTCCATATTCAAATATCTTTCGTTCCTTATAAATAGTTTTGTCTTCATTTTCTTATTCAAGAAATGTCCATATAAGTTAAGTTTTGTTGAAACTTTAATAGGCGTATCGAAACTAGTAAAAAGAACGTTGCCAATCTTACAGTTGCCAAACAGAGTCAAAGACTTAAAATGTGGCCGTCGTCCAAATTTACAATCTTCACGAATATTAGAAAAAAACGTCGTACGACGGATATTAATCTTTAAACCAATTTTCCAATTTGTTCTTTTAGATTATATTTATAGGTATCTTTTGTAATATTTATTTATTGAAAATTGGCGTTGTTCTATATTATATTACTAATTAAATATATAGCAGTGTGTTTTTTATTCTCCAACTGGATTGGGTTAGACCGTCCACTGCTCCATCGGCGACACATTTCATAGATTTTCATTCGACACATACATGTTTTTTCAATATGTTTTTGCCTTTAATGCCGAACAAGAATTACTAACATAAATGCTTTCTCAGAATTCAACTTGCAGTTTTATGTTCCAACCAGATAATTAATAATGACTATCTCAACTCTTATTAAATAATAACCACATGTTGTTACTTACGGAAGTCGTCAAGCTGGACCGATTGTTAATTATTTCGAAAAATATATTATTAAATTTCCTTTTTAAGAGTATATGTCATTACATACACATTACAAGACACACCATTGGGTGTAAGCTTATGTAGGTATTATCCTTTAATTTTTGATATATAATAATTCTCCTAAAATCCTTTATTAATATTATATTAAAACGCAAAAGTATATGCCTTAAAAAGCCAGCTTTAATATTATGGTATTCAATGTAGCTTGAGTTTCTTAGACGACAAGTAAGAAATGGGTTAAGAGGTCTTTGAATGGTGCGTATAAATGCGGCGATGAGTTGCCTGTATGTCATAAAGTACTTCTGAAAAAGGGCGTTATAATTCTATACGTGAAATTCAATTTTTGCAATAGATAGAAACACTGTAATTGAAAGCTTCGCTTACATATCTTGACAATACGCCGATTAGTTTGAGTTGTGAAAATTGAACTGTATCATTTGAACACAATGTAACATAATGAGAATTTGTATACTCAGAAATATCGTACCCAGCTGCTCACCGCCATTCCTTTCTCCTATCGATCTAAAAATTGTGAGTTTATCATATTTGTATTTGCTTGGTTGCATTGGTTTGCAGTTCCAAAAGTCAGAGTTGTCTTTTTTTAATTGTTTTACATTGCATTGATTTTTGAACCGATAGAATTATTCTCCGGCGTTCAAATCGTCACTTATATTGTAAGCAGCACTTAAAAACTTTAATAGAAGTTTTTTTTATACCATATGTGAGTTTCCTCAGTGCGCCTTGACCTTTTACCTTAACTTGGTTGGTATACCTCTAATGACGTTTAATTTTTAAACACAAATAACACTGTTTTATATTGTAAAGCCCCTTCATTTGATTTCCATTCCTCATATTAAGAGCATTAAAAGAATATGAAATCTGCTATTTTTTTCATATTTATCTCAAATTTGCAATTTTTTATGGTGTACTGTATTTTACCAGACAAGCCCTTTCATTTGATACTCATATTGTAAGGGTTTTTAAAAAATATCTAAATTGCCATTTAGTGCCATCGGCCATTTTGGATTTACAATAACAGTGAACATATTTAATTGTATTGTCATCAGAAAATGTCAATTATCAAATCAATTGGTTAATAGGAAGGGGGTAATAGTTAAATAAAATCGTTAAATAAAAATGCAAATAGTTATAAACGTAACGTTTTTTTATCCGAATTTCAAATAAATTATATCGTAACGGACGTCTGTCAAAAATATTATAAGATTCCAACCAAACTATTTAAGCTTTGTTATATTAATCAATCTGACTATTACAGTTATTTTAGGGCTTCTTTCATAAGAACTTCTGCAAATTGCAAACAAGAACGTCAAAGAAACCTAAAAGAAGCAGACTTTGAGAAAACTTTACATGATTCAACAAATAACGTGTACGATATTTATTTCCGAGGTTTTTATTTGTTTTCATATTTTCATTTCTTTCTTTTACTTATATGTTATTTTGTACTATACATATACATACATGTAATATTATACTGATATTTATTTTAATGCAGAAATTTAAGGCTTTCTGGTTGTAAATTAATACTAAAAGAGTTAATTTACATTTTTATTTTATTTATTTTATTACATAGCAAAAATTCCAGTAAGATTGTAATCTCGTATTTAAATGCATTCATATAAATATACCGATAGTAATTTAATGTTTACTTATTTTGATTGATATTTGTGCACAATGTTTTCTCTACTGTACGTAAGTACAACAGTCTCATCAAACATTAAAATTATTCTGTAAAATAACAGAACGGAAATGACAGAACATTTATGCGTTTATGTATAAAGGAGGTTAAAATTGCACAATGGTCATTTATATAATAGGATATAACTTTTTCATTTTAAAAGTGATCATGTACAGTGCATGAACCAGTACTCTACTTTTATTTTTCAAATAGTTGGCAGACTGGCAAATGGGTAACCTGTTGCTAAGCGGTCTCCCATAGACATTGGCACTGTAAGAAATATTAAATTGAGAAATAAGGTGAAAATTCCCTTGTAGCTATTTACACTGGCTTACGCAACCCTTCAAATCGGAACACCAAAATAGCATATCACCGACTCCGACGGGCTCTCAAAGCGTTTGATTCAATAAATAAAGAACTGTTTTATTAAAATCACTTTTCGTTTTCTTCTACGAAACAATTGACGTCAATGAGTAATAGGGGAGTTACCTCCTATTAAACTCTTGTGCTCTAGCGCAGGACAACAATGGTTGCATTGTTTCCAAAGGTCGAGTGAGGCTGTGCAATTATTCTGGGCACAACTATGTGTGTTATTACATAGAGTAGGTTTCGAGGTTATTAATTAAAGATAAGACACGATGCCTTGAAATTAATTATAGAGAACGTAATTATTTAATATCATAATTAAGTTCTCTTACACAACCTCATAGAGTATTCACTTATAAATTATCATATTTGTCAGCTAGGAATATCAGATAGTCTCTATAGCTCAAAGTAAATATCGCAAGTTCGATGGTGATCCATTGGGCTATCGTTATGCCCACTCTTACACTACACTCTAAAGTAGAATAACTCATTATATATTCAAAAATGAAAATAAATATAAGAGTGTTCTTTTGTTTTATTTATTTTCTTAATATAGAATCTTTTCAAATCACGTGAAAGTTTTAAAGCCGTTTTTCGTTCGTAATGAAAATATAGTACTTCAAACTTTCACCCACTTGTTTTAATATTTTCCAACTGCTCTTTAAGCATATTGTTATTTATTTTATTTATTTATTGGAAAAGTTACACCATCAACTTATCACTAAGCACTTAAAATTAATATTTGACTTGGGTAACATACAAAGTGATGCGTCTTTAAAGGTGTAAACAATGTGTAATAATAATAATATTCATCCGTCATATACTTACAGACAATATTTAAAAAATTAAACACCTGGTTAATATACGAATATTACTGAAGCAAGAAAATTATTATTATTAAAATCTTAATAGTTTCCTTATCACTCGGTGGTAGGGTTCTGTACAAGTCCGTTTGAGTTGATACCAGACTCTCATTACATATTCTAACAACTAAAAAACAATAATTAGCATTGTTGTGTTTCGGTTTTAAGATTAAGTGAAAATAATCAATGATTTTAATAAGACATAATAATTTAAATTAACTTCAAACAAAGAAGGAAACTTCATACACGATGTATTATATTTTTTTTAATTTCTCCTGTCCAAAAAGTCTTGTAATTTAGATTATGTTCCGTTTTCGAAAAATTATTGTGCCTGCTTAAATAAATCTCTTTGAGAGATTTCTTTTATGTATAGATCGTAAGTCTTGAAAAAAATTCTAAACGATAGATTTATATATAAAACCTATTAAAAGTAAATATAAATAATAAGGTTTCTTACACTACAGTGTTATTATTCAATTCAATAAGTGTAAGAAATAATACATATTTCAATATCAGAATGAGCATAAATTATTAATAAATCACTGAATGCCTTTTTGTAATTTAAATTCATCGATTTGCATTTGAATTCAATAACAATGTAATGGGTCGTTTCTATGAATACAATACAATGCAGTTCAGCGCTTGGAATAGGTTATACTCTGATTCGTTCATGCAAAAATATTTACTTTTTTAATTTTTTGTTCATTTGCTCTTTCTGCATTAGAATCGTATTCGTTTCTACGACTTCGTTTTAATTTAAAAATGTATTTTCTATAACAAGTAAATATATCAATTCAACTTGACTTTTTTTTAACAAAGACAATTTTATAAACATTTACTTTATTGTATTAAATACATTTCACTGTCTAGTGGCTCTATATTGGACCGCAGATTCTATAGTCTTGAGTTGAAACCCAGCTTGAAACCAATAAAAAGTAATTGATTTTTTCTATCGAAATATTCTCAATAACAGCTAAATTTAAACTACATGTATATGATTAAGATCATATCCCATTACTTACACATATGATCGTACATACTCAAATGAGGAATTTATACGTTATTAAGAAGTAAAAACTTATAAATATGCAATTTAACAGACCTTTCGTTAAATGTTAACGAGACATACATTTTTCGCTTAAACCCAAACAAGAATTTAATTTACAATATCTGGTAATCTGCAATTTAATTAGGACTTTTAAGACTATTATTATATACGTTAATTTGAAGCCTTTTCAATTTCAAGATTGGGTCCAAGTGATAAGATCATAAACTTGACTTTCATCGAGCTTTCTATAACACTTCTAAAGCTATTTACATTTTATTACGTCCGCGGTGCTTGATTATCACAAAGGCTATTTATTACGGTGTAGATTTTATTATTCAAATATTTTTAAATCTATGTAAGTATATAAAATTTAAAAAAGGAACAGCCGGTAAATGTCCCACTCCCTCTTCGTTTGAGGAAAAGGCTCGAAGTAATGCGAGTTCGTTCCACGCGTGTAGTGGATTCGTTATATACATGCAGATTTTCTCACGATATTTTTCTTTACCACTAAATTCGAGAAAAAAAAGTGATGTACATTACTAAACGATGAACCCACAATCATTTAAAATTCACATGTTTTTACTACATGGCCAATCTCGACTCATAACGATAAATGTTTACACCAAAGCTTTTTTAATATTTAAAATTTTAGTTATCATTTGACTGCATAATAAATATTGATACTAGTTTCACGTGTTTAGTATGGATTCTTATTAAATGTACTAATCATACGCCTAGGAAACAAAACTTGAGTTTGAGTACAAGTAACAGTAAATACAGATATAGACGCGTATTCTTATTAAGCTTGGTCGATTATTTGTCATTCAATGCAAACCTATTGTATCAAGCAGTCTCTTAAGCTTAAGTGGCTTCAGACAACAGATTTCAAGTTGAGTGCTTGTCGACACTTACAATGTTAAATTGAACTAATTGATTTTCAAAGAGCTAAATTAATGAGTCAAGATTTCCCAGTGGAAAGAAGTGCATTCTATCTAAGAATTAAAATTCAATGGACTATCTCTTTTGTTTAGAGAAAAAACATTTTTGTTTTAGAATAAATAATAAATAAAGATAAACTGTTTACAAATTTGATGATTGTTCTATCTATGATACCAAATAAAAGCATTTTTCTATCTTATGAATTTAATAAGAAAAATTGTAGAATAACATTTTTGAAAATATAATTATTCAATCAATCTTGATATGCTTTTTTTATATTTAACAAATTCAGTTCAATTCTAAAACATATTTACTTTGATATAAATATTAACATTATTGATTATGAAGTACAAAACTTTTTATTTTAATTGAATAGTGTTGTACACACCTCAATGTAAGTAGCTAAAGCACTCGTGTTATGGAAAATAAGAAGCCCGACCCAAAACAACATAGAAAACTAATGATCTTTTTCTACATCGACTCGGTTGGGAATCGCACCCGGAACTCGGAATGGCGTACCCGTGAAAACCGGTATACATACTACTCGACCAGGGAGGTCGTCGTAGTGCATTCGTCCATTAATTTTGGATTAGTTTGTTTTTAATATATCGATGGTGTTTCAGTTAAGTAAATATTAGTTTATTACGTTTGAACAAAAGAAGACAATATTTATTTGTACCTAACTCGCTCTCGTAGGAATGAAAATAAATGGAATCAATATCGTTCTATTACCGCTGAGAAGTCAAAATGATCGATACCACAACAGTCGAGGGTGGCAGTCACGTCGTGACCTTAATTTGATTGAACATGTCGCTATGTGATATACTGATATACTGGTGATATACTGGTATTAAATCGCTTTTATATAACTATCATGAAGTTAGTTTTAAGTAAATTCAAAGCACGAACTATACAGAGTATTGAACTACATATTTGTTTATGTTTTATTACTTTTAAACTATTTAAATGAGTATTCATTGCGTAAAAAACATACGCGATTAGTCGATATCGGCTTGAATCGTATTATTTAAAAGTAGGTGATAGGTAGGTAATAGGTAGGTAGGTTGATGGATTATTTGTCAGCTCACATTATTGCTAGACTTTCGCCGACTTTTTATCTTTATTTATTAGCATATTAAAACATTTTCTAAAAATGAATATTACCATTTTCGTGCTCGTCGAGTCTCACTAGATGAGTGACAGAAAAAGAAATATCTATGTAGTTCGTAAGTTTTTTTTTTTTAATTTAATGATATTCATAGAATATGTATCAAATAGTGCAGCTACTGGTTGCTGGTTAAACAAATCTGATGATGAGAAAACCCGAATAGACACTGTTGTTACGAAGAAATTGTGGATTGAAACAATTTTGAAGTCGAAATTCGAAGAAGAAAGTATTTTAGGAAAATCAAACTTATTATAGATCCTAAAAGACGGTTTCGTGTTTTCGTTTATTATATTCTATGACAAGACAAGACTAAAATTAGATAATGAGCTCTAGATCGATTTAGTACCCATTGATGCTCCCATTATTCTATGGGTCATTGGATACTCAGATTATCACTGGACAATTTTAAGAAGCTAGTTGACATATCAACATCCAACGTTCCGCTTATCCATCCAAATATAGCATGCAGATTTCAATTGATAAAGATCTGATGAGTTATAAATGGAACAAAAGGAAAAGAAATGTTGCCGTCACTGGACGTTCGGCATATACCAAACACAGAAACTGATTGTTATTGAAGTAATTTATAAATATAATACACCAACAAATTAAATAAAAAAATAAATATATACAAGAACATAGAGCGCCATCGGAGAGGAAGGCTTGAGAACATAAGAGAGCGTCATGTCCTTCGCCCTTACGGCTTACGAGTCGGTCTAACCGCCAAGACGTGTCTAGATATTTCAAATCATAAGACATTTTTAGTAGAATATAAAATTCCCGACGTTGGGTTCTGCAACTCAACAAAGGAGATATTCCTAAGTTGTACGAAACGTTGCTGATGCAGATACTTTACACATTTGCAAGATCTGCTCTATTTGTAATATACAAAAAAATCAAGATCGAATACTTCTTTTTCTTTTACTTAGAAAAAAACCACTGTACGGTCTTAAAATGTTATGTTTAAAAGGTACAAATCAATTATTCTTTTAATATATATTTTTTTTTTACATTAGCAGCCCGTAAATGTCCCACTGCTGGGATAAAGGCCTCCTCTCCCTTTGAGGAGAAGGTTTGGAGCATATTCCACCACGCTGCTCCAATGCGGGTTGGCGGAATACACATGTGGCAGAATTTCGTTGAAATTAGACACATGCAGGTTTCCTCACGATGCTTTCCTTCACCGCCGAGCACGAGATGAATTATAAACACAAATTTATAATATAAATTAACAGAAAATAATATTAACTTTTTTTTTTTACATAAAATTTAAAGTTATTTCCAGTTGTCACAAATATATTTGAGAGAGAATAATTAAAAACGTTTAAAATTCGAACACAGAATATACTATTAATTAATAAACGTTCAAAAAGTTTCGATGTTGAGGAAGAAACGAAACCACTTCAGATATAATTGTCCATATTAAACCACAATAGTCTTCCATTAAATTCTATTAATACGGTGAAAGAGAAATTTCGAGGTATCTTTTATAACGTAATTAATCAAATTTCAAACAATTTCGCAAGACGTCCCCGAACCACGGGATGTAAATATCATTTGTTCTTTAAATAATGAAAATAAATTGCTTTTATAGAACACGACCAATTAGAAAAGACAATTGATGAAACAAAAGATGACGTGGAGATGAAAAGTAATAAAGGAAAATTAATAAGGCCACGATTTTCAAAGGCTTATTTTATTATTTATTTAGTAATAATTTATTAAAAAATAAAAACTTCATTTTATTATATTTTCGTATAATTTATACGTGTATTTCGAATGTACTTATTTTTGTTGCAAAACATATATTCCAATTTAAATCCGTTACTAATGAAATTACGAACAGTAAATACACATACCATTGACCTATCGAAGACATTTAGTATTATTTAAAAATGGAATATACTCGTAGTTTCTATTCGGTTCGGTTAATACAAACAGCAACGTCCAAGCAATCTCTGTCTCAATTCTACGACTTAATTTTGATGGACTGACGGACAACAAACGACTGACTCTGACAAACATTGATGACTTCCGGCGATTGCTTTCTAAATATGACAACTATGGTAGCACATTGTTTATTGCATTCATGATATTTGTAACGTTTTCAACCATCAAATATATATCCTATAAAATGTAACAATGAAAAAAAGTCAGTATATATATAGATTTTCAGAAAATATAGACATTACATTACATTAGCAGTCTGTAAATTTCCCACTACTGAAGAAGGTTTGGAGCATATTCCACCACGCTGCTCCAATGCGGGTTGAAGTTAGACATGCAGGTTTCCTCGCGATGTTTTCCTTCACCGCCGACCACGAGATGAATTATAAAAACAAATTAAGCACATGAAAATTCCGTGGTGATTGCCTGAGTTTTAAGCCGAAATCATCGATTAAGATGCACGCGTAACCACTGGGCCATCTCGGTTCTCTCGGAGAAAACACAGATGCAATATATAATTAATAGATGTTATATTCTATAATAATTAATTAAGCTTTTAATTGAATACAGAACAAAGGGGTTTCTAATAACGTAATCGACTAATGTTTTAGCTGGTACAATAAATGTAATCTCGAAAATAGATCATTAACGTATTCACTCAATGTACTAACATAGGAACAGTAAATTAAATTTCACGTACCAAACACACAATACACTCGTTAGACATATTATACATAGTAATCTATTTAAAATTTAAACACATAATTGAGTCAAAAGACACCAACAGTTAATATGAATCGTGCATAATTAAATCACGTGATTTTACGAATATACATATCACATTTAAATTTATAAATTTACATAATTAAATAAATATACATATACATGTTTGTTTTGTGTAATTATATATTCCATAACTTGTATTTATTATAATAATTTATTTATAAATAGAGATGGACCAGAATTTAGAACATGTAAATTTTTACCAGAGACTATGGATATTATAATTCATCTCTTATATATAAAGAAACATTGTAAGGTAACTTTCAGGTGTCGGATGAGATTTTGCCAAACATGGCACCGGAAATCTTCAAATATTCCATACAAAAGGCCTTAACTGAGCAACGGGACATTTATAGGCTGTTAGTTTACTATTTCAATCAAAACAACGATTAATGACAGCAAGATATAATCAGCTTTTCTCCGTGGAATTGCAATTCCGAGCTCTTGAATCATTACTGAATGCAATGAGAGAAGGTCGTTTGAGCTCAAACGTTAATACATTTTCTAAACAACCGTTATTTATATTAAATAATTAATTTGTTTTTAATATAAAGTTTAGAGATAGTCATATATATAGTTATAGTTTAGTTTTTTGATAGTTAAGGAACACAGATGTGATTTTCTATCTATACTAATTTGTATAAATGACTAATATATTTGTTTGAACGTACTTCTCTTACCATTTCCATGCCTAATTTGATTTGCGTTACATAACTCATTACATAAAACAGGTTATGTAAGCCTAAGCTGCGCGTAACTTCTAAATACTATTCTTATGACACAGTATTACCATTTGTCGATGCTAAGATATTATGTCCCTTGTATCTGTAGTTACATTCGATTATTCATCCTTCAAACAACAATTCTAAGTATTGCTGCCTGGCGGTAGAATAACTGATGAGTGGGTGGTACCTACCCAGAGTAAACTTATATCATAGTACAGGTATAAATATACATTACAATCAAGAGTTTGTGTTCGTTGATTTCTTTATAAGATACAAAAATTCCTTTGTTTATGTATGTTTGTTGACGAAGTTTTTCATTGACTTTTGTTGGTTTAATGACTTATTAAAAGGCTGTAGACTTTGATTTGATTGGGCTGAAAGATTTGGCGGTAGGATATCTGATTAGTTTACTACCTACTCATACATAGGCCTACGCAAGGCCCACCAAGGAAATTATAAAAAATAAGTCTAAATATTCAAAAATATTACCCGTTATTGTTCATATTTAATCAAATCGAGTTGATCCTTTATAAAGTTTTTAATTTCTGGAATTTTCCCATTAACGAACAATAGGTAGCGTGCTAGTTGTAATTTGATAAAAAAGGTTTAAAGTTATATGGAAACGCATACTCGTTTATTAGCTAGACTAATGTATTCTGAGAGACAGTAACCTTGCAACATTACCTACTATTCTATATATATATATATATATACTATTCTATACTAAAGTATCTGAAATGCTCTTCAACATTATATATATAATATTTAAAACAACAATATAATTCAACAAACTAACAGAGACGTAAGATCAAAACATATGTCGTACATTATAAAATATTAGAACGAGGTTTTTTATTGTGATTAAATAAATAAAATAAAAGGAAGAAAATGTAAACTATGTGAATTTTAGGTAGAGAAATACTTCTTGGAAACTTGTCTCTAAACTTCATTGAAAATTATTGTATTTAATGAATGTTTAAAATTTTATTATATATTCTCGTGATTATTTTTATTTATTTAACACAAAAAAACTATAAACTATAACTACTTCCAGCACAACCAAGAAGGACAAATAGAATTTAGAAATATAACTAAGAGATCGACGCACACTATCATACGAAATCTAAATAACAACGTACAGTGAAAATCAGTTTTTCGCGTTTGAATAACAGCGAGGAAATAAGGAAGTTATATACTTTATTATTAAAATACAAAATTGTTGTAAGTTGATAAAATAAACAAACTGCTGCCAAAAGCAATTATTTTATTCGTAATAATCATTCATAATTTTCATCATTACTAATTATCTTCAATGTTTGGAATATCGTTTTTGATTTTATATTTATGGTGAGTTAATATTTTGAAATAAGATATGATATCCTAGTGCTTAAATTATAATTGAAAATTCAAGTCCACGCATCCAGTATTGAGCTATACTGTGCTTTTTATATATTAATCTAAGCTTAGTGGACAAGAATCTTGTCTTACATGAATTAGATGAAATTATATCAACTTACTGACGATATAGAAATGTCGTGGAACTAGTTCTAAGGCTTCACGGAAGCAGACATTCTTGCCAATACTTCAAAAGGTAATTATTTTTTTGTATGGAAATGTTAGAAAACATATTTTGTTAACTTAATAGTTATAGAACACAAATCAAAATGCAGTTTAAATCGTGAGTGTCAACCTTTCTAGATTCATTTTTCACTGAAATAAAAATCAAACATCTGAAAATCTATAAACTGTCCAAACAAAATAGCAAGCAGTTCTCGTTACAACAAAGACATACTTTAAAAGTTAAACTGAATCTTTCAAGTAAGAATATAAAAGCGTTGACACACGGGGCGTTAGCGGAAGTATTATAAAAGGGCAATTTAAAATCCATTAATAACGTATCCAGACACGCGACCGCGACGTTTCGAATCGATTTTGTAGTTTAAATTCGCATACCTAGAAGATCTTGAAGGTGGACCTTTTTTACAGTAAAACTTTTCATAATGGTGTTGATTTTATACTTTGTTCTAAGTAAAATTGACAATAATAAAAATACATATTTTGTTATATTCAATTCAATATTTTGATGCTCTTAAATTATTATTTTTTTGAGCTTTCTATGTATGTTTTGTTGCGATAAATTAATATTTATCATGAAACATAAACTTCCTTTTTTTATTTCGTGCAAAATAATTTAATAATAAATAAATTAGTAGCTCATATTAAAAACAGTACAACAAACAAAAAGGTTCAATATTCTCTAAATTTAATTGTTATTATTACGCAAAGAAATGAATGATTTTTGAAAAAGAGTAACTAATGAGATTTTTCTCGTTTCTTCTTCGTTTAACTTCAATTATGAACCGATGAAAGGGCTTTAAATTAAATTTAATCTAGTAATATGTCAGTTCAATCATACTCGTAAAGAGCCACTTGAACTTTCTGTATTTATTTATCAAATATCGTGTTGCATCGGCTACGTTGATGCACTATTGGATGGTCTTTTTAAGTGTTAATTGTAGCAGATTCGACCAGAAACTGAACAGTTGTTTTATTTTCTACGTTATCATAATTATTTATTTTCATTAATATTTAGAAAAGTAGAGTTGATTTTTATATATTGTCTTAAATAATATTAATTTACTGTGAATAATATATAATTATTAAAATTTGAATAAACCTGCGTAGATCTCGCAAATAATTTGCCCAAATTTGTTTTGGATAAGCCATCCTTATTACATTTTAAATAGTATCAAGCAAATATTTATAAATATATATATAGAAGAATTGAAAATATTAAGTACTATATAAATATAAATCTTAATTATTAAATTTGTTCAATGAATACTCTAAATATTTTGCGCAACATTATATTTAAATGATCACAGACAGTCGCTCAAAATATCTAAAATGAATTTATGAAGAACGATATAAATTGTACAATTCGAAAAAACCTTCATAAAAGTTTATTTTCGAACACATTTTATTTCCGTATCGTATATTCGCCTTTGCCGATTGTTTACCCATATCACAGTATGACACATTGATATGCATGAGTTTTCAAAAATAGGGAATCCGACCGAAATGCTCACTCATTAATAATAACAATTTGAAACTCTGAAAATGTATAATCAAATTAAGCATGAATAAATATGCATAAAACATACAAACTCTCATACACACGTTGCAACACTACGTATGCTAATTGGCACGCTGCCGACGTCAACATTACGGTTTTAATCTACAAACTGCTTAATAGGCACTAGTTACGCCAATTTTTGAAGAAATGTGCTTACTTTTGGCAAATAGTATCTCTGAATTTACATTGGATTCGCTTACATTATAGTTCTTAAATCATCTTCTTAAAAGCCTGCCTATTCATTATTTTATAAATCTTATCTTAAAATACATGTTATAGCAAATGGGCCATCTGGTGCTTATGTGGTCACCATCCCTTACTTCGCCAAAACGTCACAAATCTTGGGAACTAAAATGTTATGTTCCTTGTACCTTATTTACTCTGACTCACTCTCTATTCAAACCGGAACACAACAATACGAAGTATTGCTGCTTGGCGGCAGAATAACTGATGAGTGGACGGTACCTTCCCAGAGTAAACTTATATCATAGTACAGGTAAAAAATATACATTACAATCAAGCGTTTGTATTCGTTGATTTCTTTATAAGATACATAAATTCCTTTGTTTATGTATGTTTGTTGACGATGTATTTCATTGACTTTTATTGGTCTAGTGGCTTATTAAAAGGCTGACTTTGACGTTTGAATTCCAACTCAAGGCCGGGCCGGTAAAAAAATCTTAATAACAACCTGCGCCTCAGAAAATACGTGAAGCCATTGGTGCTCAAGCGAGTGCATTTGTATTTGCGCACATACTCGTGCACTACATTTAATATGAGTCGGTAGGTCTACCTTGAGATTAGCCGCCGAGACAAAAATCACTTAGGAAAGGGTGACATCATATATTTAGTTTGAATTTCTCGGTAGAAACTACTTTCTTCACCGGCGGTAGATTCACATTCAATTTGATCATCGTATATGGTCATTCAAAAGTACGTCTCTATTTAAACAAATATTTTGAATTTTTAATCGAATATTCCAAGATCTTTATAAGAAAGCTTATAATATAAAAAACCTAAGAACCTAATTCAATACCTGACGCAAAGATTTTATACTAAAAACGATTATTCTTCCTGAGAAGTCATTTATAGATGCAATAACAATTTTACGTCCAATGGTGTTTTTCCTTATAAAACATTATACTGCCAGTCATAAAAGTCATCAATAAAAGTGCAGTTTATCGAGGAAAAGCAATTTTCAACTCTTTGGTTTCGACGTGAATACAAAAGCTAGGACATCTTATACGCGATAAAACTTACAACTGCAATAAAGTACGCGACTTATAACTTTATATATTCCACGTCCGATATAAATATGTTATATGCATATAGATATAGACTGATATGAATCTATTTTATGAAGAAAAGAATTAACAGCTATAAGAACGCCATATCAGTGAAGGAAAATCTTATTGGGAAATAGATTTGAGGTCATACACTGTGGCCGTAAACAAAATACAAGGGCTAACAAACGGGGCTCTTATAATTGTAAACGTAGGAACTATATCATTATATCGTTATATTTACGCGGTTATCCGAATCAGTCGTTGCCATATCGCGTCACAGAGATAATAATATATTTATACAGACTCCGCATATCAACCAACTCAAATCAAATCAAATTATTCTTTATTCGTGTACATGACATGTTAAGTGTTGAATTAAATGTAAAGCTACAAGCAATTTGAAAAGAAGATTCTACTGAGAAGAACCGACAAGAAACTCAGTAGTTACTCTTTTTGACCATTTTAACCGTGCCTAGAAATCAATAAGTTAAAAATAACTGTGGAATCTTATTATAGAGAAAGTATACCGTGTCACAGGAAAGACGTCTATACAATGTCCCCCTCGTGTCTATACAATGATTGTCACCGTTTAATTCAAAAAGATCTATAATATTACTGTGCATATTTATAATATTGTCGTAAACATATTGTGGAGTGACAACTGTCAGTACGGATAGACTCCCTTTATTTTTTAATGGAATAGGTACTCGATAAAAAAATCCCGAAGCGAGTCACGAGCTCCAAGATTATAAATAGAACGGACTACTCCATTTAAAAGAAAATATACTAAATACCTTTAAGCTAATAAAATGATTACTTTTATATACTTATTATTATACTGACTCTAAGCAATAGGGGAAACTAACCTTTTGGTATAGCAGCCGATAATTAAACCTTAGGATATTTAATTCGATCTTCTTATAAACCATAATTTTCTGTTGTGCGACAAAGATTTTGACTATCGTTGAGCTTTGTGCAAGCCCGTCGGGGTCAGTAAGAGCCAAGGTGCATTATACAAGTACAATTTACCGTAAAAAGTTCCATACATTTTTAAAACAAACGTGCGACATTCAAAGACATCACTAGTTCTGCAGTGCATGCATGTTTTACGCACGACAGTTCACCGTCAATGCGACGCCAATAATAGGATCTAGTTATTATTATGTTTTGTTCTCATAAGGATGAACATTATAGTTTAATATATTCATATAAATTGCGTATTTGAGTGACGTTGGCATTTGACATATCTTTAAAAAAATACATTTTTTTTTTAATTTCTACATAAAATATTTGAATACACAATTAAATACTTGCTATAAATTTGACTATTCACGTGTCAAGTGTGAATCTCACTTTCTAGTATTCACTATATGAAAATACCATGTAATTTTACCTAAATATTTTTATTATTTCTGGAGGTCGTGGCTATAGTTTTTTGGTTTTAGTTATTTCATCACTAAGCATTTACATATTTCAGAGCAACAATGATCTCATATATACTAATAATAATTCAATGTATGAAAGCAGTTTTGAATCGTCATATAACCTTTACTATTGATTCAAAATGCCATGTAAGTTGGCAAGAAACTCAGTACTTATTCCTTAGCACTTAATACAAAGTAAACCTAGTTTGGTAGTCAAAGTTTTCGACTATAAGTACCAATCATCGGTTTTAGAATAAACTTTATATGTTGAACTCGAAATTAATGTCAAACAGCTGAAAGTTAATTTCCCGTTAAGGAAAACAACTGTCAAATTCATATTTATATCTCAGTTCCCAGTTTCAATTCCCAAAAATATTTGAATTTTTAGATGGAAAAATTCATGGTGTTTGCCTGAATTGACGACCTCGACCTTTTCAATTTCTTTTTTTATTTACTTGTACTTATAAGAACAATAGTTAAAGCTTGTATATCCTTCTGCTCCTTCCCCTGCAGAAGAACGCTAGATAAAATTATTCCAAAACAAATTATTAGTATCACTATTTCTTAACCGCGAAGTACGCAATTATTTGTGAAACACAAGTTGAATAAATATAAAAATCTCAGTTTCAATATACTAAAAAAAACATGATTATTATTAAAAAATCCATTTGTATCGGTTCAATTTATATCCATGAAAAATAAGAAAATTAATCTGTTCTATTATTATAAATGTATTACGTCTATATGTTGTGGTAAGCTTGACATGGGATACTTTTTTCACTCTTTAAAAATCTTTTCCTTTATTTTTATCACAAACTGAATCCACTTAGACGAAACTGTGGGATTAGCTAGTTATTTATGAATATTTGCTGTCGTATATCATTAATTATTTACAACTTAAGTGTTATATTATTTCTGGATTGCTTACAACAATTATCTATAATTATATTTTTATTTGCGATAGGAAAATATACGAGATATTTGCAAATTATATTACACTAGTATATACAAGACAACTAAGTATGTCTTCAATGGAATATTGCAATTGCTTTAACTACACCATATATTCGAAAGCCACAGCTTATTTGGTGTATTTTAAACAATGTTACACGAATTGTTAATTTAAAATAGTCTTTATTGCAAGGTAATAAGATTTACACATTTATGCTAACATACTAACTATTCTCGTATTTTGTTATTTCCAGGGCTATATTCTAAAATGCAGTCACGTCAGCCGTAGCTGTAGCTTACGTGACCGCCGGCTTAGATCTTATCAATTTTACTAACACAATACGTGCCAAAAATTCATTTATTACCAACATTATTAACTCCCTATTTTTAAGTTTAAGTATTGGATATCAGACCCATTTGAAAATTTAAAATTTATATTGAAATCAGAAATATTTTATACAAACGTAAACATAACATAAAGTATAAATTGATAAAGTTATATTATATCGCAGTGGTACCAAAGTCGAACTATACCTATTATGATGCGTTTAAGCATATTAATTTAATAAAATCTATAAGAATAATAACATAATATAATCTCTCAGGGCGTTGTACTTTTTTTTTATTTTAGCTTAGAATTTGAAACAATGGTCAATCTCAATTCAGCTTATATAAATCAATCCACTGTAAAGTAAATAAGGCCTTCTCGGTATGACCCACCACACCCACCACCCACTCAACATACATACCAAGCAATAATATTTTGTACACTTGTGTTCCAAATTGAAGAGAGAGTGAACCAGTATGAAATACAGGCTCAAGGCACATGACTCTCATTTACCGAGGTTTGTGGCGCAGCAGCGATGTAAGGAATGGTAAACATTACTTACGGCGCCAATGTCTACTGATAGCCCATTTGCCCGGCTATCTACATATGCCAAAAATATAATATAACTTTTTAGTGTGTCACAAGGTTATGTTTCAACGATCAACATATATAATGTATGTTAACACTTGAAAACACATAATATATTTAAAAAAAATCTTCATTATCATTGCATACATTTTAACGCACGACCTATTAAAATCATCAAATCATTCTTTCTGATAAATTTTATTAAATAAAAAAATATGAAAAATAAGGGAGAGAAACGTATACTAATTTATAACAGAGGCTCCTCGTTTAAGTCTAACGAATTGCCAAAATATGCGTGATGATTCAACGAAATAATTATTGCTTAATGAATAAGTATCACTTGCTATTTAACTTATTTTAATAACAACCTAGAAACAATATTGTAAAAGAGGCTTTTTGATGATTTTTGTATACTTTCTTATAGAACCTTTATCACAGGGTTAGTGGCTTTAAAAGAGTTTTTAATACAATATCTCCTTTTGTTAATAAAACTTAAAATAGTGAAAATTGAAGTGGTTGGCGCATCGTTGACCTTGAATTTGACCTTAAGCTGAAAATATTATACTCAATTTATGGAAGAGATTCTGTCAACTGTCAACCTTACAATCGGCTTATAGTTACAAAATAATGACACTGACAGATATTTCATGTTAACTCGATCACTATTAACTGTATATTAGAAACTAAGACTAATATATATATTTTTAATTTAAATGAAATACAGATGAATATATTTTTTTTAATTGAAATAAAAAAATATATTATTATTGAATGAATGGATACATATTTGTTGATATTAAGGTGGAAATAAATAAACAATTACTAAGAAAAATGCAACGAACGTATATTGTTACTACAAAAGCTTACAAGCTTACATGTCAATCACCGATTAAGAAAAAGAAATAAAATAATAGTTGTCAACTAATAGCGATAACAAATAAGGTTGCGTTCTTATATGCCAACAATATTACTTTATACTTTGTCAATAAGACATAAGTTTAGTTTTTTGTAAAAGAACTACTTAGATTTATTATATAATTAGGAGTGTCTGCATTGCTATAAGTGAATGTAGTATTTTTTCTATGAACTACATAGATATAGATAAAAAAGATATCCTATATTTATCCTGGGACGTACTCCACCGCATTCGAATTCAGTTTTGGTGTTTCAAATACAAACACCAAAACACATTTATTTATGATTTAAATTTATCTTAATCCTTTTTACGGATGGATAAATGTATTTAATACCACTGCACGAAATGTAATTTGAAATAATTTTCCGGATCACCGCCTTTTTGATCGCAAATCTTCTTAAGATGTTGCTTTTGGTAGGTTGGTTCCCGCCACCGTAAGGATTGCTGAGATTTAGTCGCCCCTTACGAAACCAAGAGACAGAAATTAGGTGTTTTAAAAATAACTCGCTATTATATATAGTATATTCTTGTAATCTCAATAGTCGTAGTATCTGTTCTTTTGGTGTATCTTCCTATAATTTAGAATTTACTGTAATATATTATTCACATTAGTATAACAAAAAAAAAATAGAATTACGTATTATCTTCATTCATCGTAATTATTTATAAATCTTAATTTCTTATAAAAGTAGATATGAACTACATTAAATGTGAACGTTTAAACAAAGTAATTTAACATTTTATACAATAAAAGTAGTAATTAATTAACGAGAAACAATTGCAACGCTTTTTATTGCAGCGAATAAAGACAATACTTGTGGGATTAAAAAAAATTGATGCCAAGCCGCAAAATTAAACAGGTTAATTAATTATTCACAAGCAATGCAATATCGTAATATTCAGTTGTAATAAAATTAATGTTGGTTTTTCATTTATTTAAAATTTAAATATTTAAACACAGACAGACAGTCAACTATACTTATTGTTTTAATAGGTATAGCTGTCTGGTTGAATAACTTGGGAAACCCTATCCGATTTTATCATGAATTATTATCGTTTCTTTTATCACGAATAGAAATTAAATAATTGTTATCGCAATTCTCAATATTAATTGTTTGTAAAAATAATTAAAAATTATCATAATTTTACCAAGAGTACTTTCTTTATAATAACGTGCGTTTTAATACTAATTTATTTAGATGTGACTATTATTAAAAGTATCATAGTCGAATAAATGGTTCTTGATATTTTTATGTTAAAATAATTCGTTAATACGTCATATTATATGATTATAATTATTGATATTTATTATTTAATATTAACGAGTTTATATGAATTTTATTGAAATGTTTCTATAATAAAAAATAATTATATTTAAATTATCAATTAATAAATACTTACCATTAGTTCCTCAAAATACCAAGCCAAGTTTAAAACACTTTTGATCCTTAAATTTAAGTTCTGAATTAACACAGACAAAAGTAATACTTCACTACTTAAAAATACTTTATCGTCAAACGCATGCAATCTTATATGTCAATTTATTACACCGTTGCTTCACGACTTTGTACTACGAAACAAAGTTACTCCATAGACATCGTAGCGCTACGTCGTAGACGATCGCTCTCGCTTACAGACCGCGTGGCACTGAAGTCTACGCTCAGACTAGAATCATCACGCTTTCTACGCCAGAAAGGTCGCGGCATACAGAATTCCATTAAATTTATTAGATATTCATAGAAAGTGTTACACACAGAAATATAAAAATAACTTACAATAAAAAAACTATTAGGAAAAGTAGTCATCTACTTGTAATAATAAATAAAGTACGTAATCTAATATCATAGCGGACGCTTCGAGATGTCAATGTCTGTTTATCTTTTAACCAGAATAAAACATAGTTTTACTGATATTTAGAACGAGAATATACATGCAACATCACTAGATTGACATTTGTATAACATTACACATACGTCTTTAAAAGTACTTATATATTATAAGGTATTATATGATAAAGATATGTATATTTATATCAATGTAGAAAACAGGATAATTAATTAGTAGTTAGTCCCCTAAATACATATATGACGTTTATAAATCCGCGTCAGATGGAAATTGACACGGTTTTCCACTCATGTTAAGTGTGCTACTTAGTTGCATAATCCTTATGGAGTGTGCCGAGATTGTGTGTAATACCTTAATGTAAGCTGTTAATTTTATTTTGTATAAATTTAGTATGTTTAAACAAGCCGAATCTGAATACTTATCAAGCTTATTTTTACCATATGAAGTTAAAATTTATCCAAACCATTCAGTTTTCTTAGGATGTTTTTCTCTGTGAACGAACATTAAGGAGATGAAAATTGAATTGTCGCCCAAATTCGAACCCAAAATCTTTCGTTAAAATGCACCTATCCCAACTAATGACACACTACTGATGCTCAATTTATTTATTTAATAATATATTTATTTAATAGAATTTCGAAAATTGATCGCTTTACAATAATAAAGAAAACGGTTTGAAAACATTCGATGAAAAATCAGATTTATTTTCAATAAAATCGATATCGAAATGATTGTTGATTAAAAAATGAAATTACATAAAAAAAACATATTTTTCAGTATAGAGCAGTAATGCAAACCTTCACGTAAATTAATTCAAAACAGTAAAGCTGAAAGGGTGTTACTGACGGACATAATGGAATTATCGGGGTTCCAAATTTGAATACGAAACACTAATAAAAACTAAGTCTCGCCCACATCACCTAACGTTAACTTCAATGCGGTTCTGTTATGAATATTATACTTGATCCATATATGCTAATATGTATCCTATCATTATTATATCTACATACATAATCCTATTCAATATTCCACCAGTTCAAATAGCGATCGTCTGTCCGACTATAATGTGACATAGCAATATTATAAATGCAATAGTTTGTTTGATGTTATTAATGTTGTTGCTAATAGATGGCATTGTATAGTATTTAGAGTCAGCTAAATGGCGACGGAAAAATAAAAATTAGGTAATTTCAATACGTCAACAAAAATGGAATAATTTCAGTCAACACAAGCGCGGTGCAGGGTCCTCGTGATTTTTGCGACATCGCCAAACAAGATAAAAAGAATGAATGGGCTGGCCTAAACTTTATTCCCAATCTTCTGTCAATATCAACTCACAGTATCAATGTCTATCCGTCTGTCTGTCTGCAGTGCTTGGCGGTGACCACCAAACATCAAATGACCCATTTGCCAGTCCGTCTACCAATATCAATAAAAAAACCTAAGTAGTAGAAATTTAACGAGAAAATCTGCAAGCAGAACATAGTTTCTGATAAATCTACAGTTCCAATGCTGAGTATGTAGTTAATGATCTCTTTGGTGGCGCTTAACCACGACCCCGGCTTAGTTGTTCCGCTAATCCGGGTTCGATAGTCGTTTAAAAGGGACTATTCATTGGAATGGCGATTTCGCACCTTATATAGATTTGTGTTTATATAGAGAAAATGTATGTTACCCTTGTATTAGATAAGCTTGAGACGTGAAGGTATGTAGAATGGAAATTGCCACTTAAAATAATAAGGTTAAGGTGCGTATTCGAATGATGGTTTCAATTATTATATATAGTAAGCAATTTTGGATCATGTCTTTTAAAGAGGGTGAAACTACGAAGCGTAGCTACTTATGTAATAATTTTAAAACCTAACCTATAAAAATACTTCTCCGTAACGCCCTGTATCTTTTAAAACGTCCTCTCATTCTATGGTGAATTTATGTATGTTCTGGTATTTACGCCTTAGTCCAAATATATTGTGTATATATATTATCTGTACGATATTATGGAATTTGAACTTGAAATATATGGAATTAAAGAACTCATCCAGTGCTTGTATGAAGCACAATATAAAATAAATAATTTTAGTTTAATAGTAAATTAACATAAGAGAAATATGAGTTTTTATTGTATAAGTTGTTATAAGTAATCAATATCATCATACTTTTAAATACTAAAACGTACTATCTAAATAAAAAAATATCCAACTTTGCTTTCATATTTGAACCGTTGAGTGTAAAAATGCTTCAAGCATTTGAGCGAGCAGTCCGGACTTTTTCAAAGATATATATTATTTTGAAATGACTTATTGAGTTAACATCAAAGATGAAAAGGTTCAAAGAGTTAGCAGCTCTACCTTAGCCAACAGCTAAAGTTATTTATGCTTTTTATATAAATAGGCCAAAAGTATATATAAATGTAGTAGGTACTAGCAGAATACCTACTTTCATAATTATGTAAATAATTATTTATTTTACTTAAGTCTTCATAGCGATTTTTTATAATTATATATATAGCCTATTCCAGTGGAAGTAGGAAAAAAGATAAACAAACCTTAGATTTACGTATTTCATGCGATTTACTAATAACTCAGCTATATCGTGCACTATTATTAATTCAATTAAATATAAGTGGTTAAGTGCAATAGATATATTAATCATAAACACTGTTTATGATTAATATATCTATTGCACTTAACCACTTATTTCCACTTGAATTTTACTTCCAAAATTCCGATAACAGTTTCGTCGACGTTCAAAACGCTATTTTTTCGTAAATCCATACTGAATATCATAGATAAAACAAGCTCTCGACCAATGATATCGCGTTAATTTTCAGTCAAATGTTATTTGTTTGGCTTTTTTCCTGTTATGGTTGGAATAGAGTAAAGATTATTTAAGATAGTTCAACGATCATCATTGTGCATTAACACATTGATGCGTTTACACATTTACGTTGTCAAGGGTTAGAGAAGCACATTACATAATTATATAATCAGAGATTATTTAATATCTGACCTATTCCGCCCCCTTCCCTTCAAATACGCGTAAAACTACGATCGTAAACTAGTTCTCTATTATATTAAGAGATATCGACTATACCCCAAAGTCGCCCATTCACTTGTTATCCTTTCAAAAATTTCATTATTCACTTAAATCAATCCGCCTCAATTAACGACTACTTCGACTGATTAAGAGCATTGTCATGTTCATGATAATATTAATATTAATAAACATAGGAATATTATAGAGATATAATATCCTTAGTTAGGTGATCAAACTACCGCAGTGACGCAGTACGGTCCACCACACTAATTACAAATAACTTAATCAAATTGACCGTCTATTGATTTTGTTAGCACTCGTGAAATATATGACCAAACCTTTTTGTACTATTTTAACGATTCGTCAAGCGTTAAGTAATAATTCAGCTTATGAGTGGAAGGTACCTACCCAGACGGACTTGCACAAAGCCCTACCACCAAGTAAAAACAAATATAAATTAGAACCTTAGTAACTATGTTGTATGTATGACTTTAACGGCTATGTAGTCGTAACTCAAAACTGATCGATCGATTACTGATGTACGATAATAATTCAGTAAATACAAGAGCCTAGCATAAGAACCGTACCTTAACAATTCAAAAATATTACTAAAGTTACGTAAAAAATATTTCAAAATGGAGATTAATAGAGATATAAGGGGCCGAAATAAATGTATTCAATTTGTCTCAATGATTCATCTCGGTCTCAACGAATAAGGAACCTCCATTAGTCGGATAAAAACCTATAAACTGATTCGTAGTGGAGCAGTATTAAAGAAGCTCAAAATAATTCTTCATATTATAAAAAATATAATTACCAAAAATGTATTAAAAGATAACATATTTGATAATGGTTTAAACAGCACACATTTTTATTCTATTATTAATTATCTGAATGTCAAAATTTTTACCAGACAAAAGTAGAAAACAGTTGGCTTTACTTTCCCTTATTTCAAAAATATCTTGCACAACTTCTATTTTTAAGCAGTGCCTGTAAATTTAAAAATACTTTATTCCCTTCAAAATTGTATCGTGTTCAGTATCTCGTTATATGCTTTGTATGCAGTTAAAAACAGGGCGACGTGACGGTGTCAACATTTTCTGTTTGGCACATAGAAATTAATGAGATTTCTTCGAAGTAGAGTCGTGGATTCAGTTTTGAAACCCTTTTCACTGACAGGTCTTTGTTCAGACTAGATCAGAAAATAGGATGTTACTTTGCACCTACTCCGAGTTCGTGAGAGAGCCTTGTTGTTATCCCTAGCTTCGTTTTCAATTTACGGATCATGAACTTTAGCTTCTTTTATTATATTTATATAATAGACGGTAGGTTTTGTCTTTCGGTGCTTGTGATTCGTTGGTCCGAGCGATTCTTGAGTAATTGCGTAATATTTTAGATAAAAATTTACACTGTTTTATATTTAAAACATTTAAGTTGACGCACCCTCCACGTACTAGACGGAGAAATATTACATTTTAAAATATAGAAACATTGGATTCAATTTTGTTCTTGAATTACTTCCATGACCTATGAAGACATACCTAACGTCAAAACCATATATAAATGACCCAAGGAATAAAACAAGTGAATCTTACCTGTAGATAGCGGATCTAAATCTGTATATACATTTACTCAGTTTTCATTTAAACAGTTTCTGCTGTGGAGAGGAAGAAAGACTAAAGCGCCAAAATGGTACTTTTTGGAAATGAGGTTTAAATAAGGTTAAGTTAGTAAACCTAATTTTCAATAGCACTATTTTTTGCTTAGCTTTTTTTCCTGTCCACCGACGATTTGTTTTAATGATCTATTTTATACTCTGTAGTGAAGAAAATCTTCTTGAGGAAACCTGCAAACAGCCTCTAGTGAAAGAACTAGATAAAATAATCAGCGATTCATCAGTACTTGCAAGAGAGCCTACTTCAATGAAGTATTTTGATTTTGATTCTAATTACTCTTCTAGACTTTTGAATACAAAAACATCATTTTAACGATTTTTTTCTATTATAATCATACTAAGATTATAATTGCTAAAGATTGTATGTACGGATGTCTGTAACACAATCACGCCAGAACGGCTTATAACGAATACAATAAAACATGAACGCATTTCTTTTTAATATTTTCCAGTACCTCGATCGCACTGCCACCTATTGTGTCGAATGTAGACCATCTTTATCGACTTTGCACATTAAAATTTCATAAAGGTTAGTCCAGTAATTTAAGAGTTGAATTGAAGCTCAGCCGATCTGAATGAAATTGGTCACAGATATAGATAATTGTCTGGAATAGTACATAGTTTACTCTCATCCTGGAAAAATGTGCATAAATGTGCATAACACCTAAACCCCTTGAACCCCATTATAGTTTTTCACATATTCAATCCAAGCTCGTAATAGTGAAATGTTTGAAGAAAACAATATAATAAATAAATATTGGACAACATCATATACATTACTCAGATCCCAATGTAAGTAGCTAAAGTACTTGTGTTATGGAAATCAGAAGTAACGACGGTAACACATACACCCAGACCCAAGACAACATAGAAAACTAATGAACTCTTTCTACATCGACTCGGCCGGGGATCGAGCCCTGAACCTCGGAGTAGCGTACCCGTGAAAATCGGTGTACACACTACTCGACCACGGAGGTCGTCTATTATATATATATATATACAGCATGATATCAAAGAAAACGTCAGGATGTAGTTAAAAATTAAGTTAATTTATTTGATGCGACGTCAGTAGCTGTAAAAATAATTTCATCAACATACAAGCGTGAGTTGCCAGTAAGCCTTGCTCATATCGTATTAATTAGCTGACTTGGTGTTAAAACTTGCGTGACATTATAATACGAGGCCACACGTAAACAACTACTTTATATTGATGGGTTTGTGTGAATGTACCTTTTAAATATGCTATTATAACGCTTCTTTTGTAAATTCTAGTTGAAGGCTAAAGATTGTTGTTGTTATTGGTTTTCCAGATGCGAAACTAGGTTTCGTACCGGGAGACCCAAAGTTAATGTTTTATTTTTCTTTCTTTCTAAATTCTTAGTGGATACTCGGATTAGGAATGTTGGTAAAGCATGTACAGCTGTTTCATCCTACTTTACATTATTTATAGTGTGTATATGTGTGTGTGTTTTACTTTCACATTTATAATATTAGTATGGCTGAGCTAAGATGGTCAAGTGGGTAACATAACATGGGCCCAAATATTGTAAGAAATTCTGTGATATGTGTATCCAGCATTCGTGAGAACTGTGTCGTCAAATAAGCTTCTAAGGCACTCTTTCGAAGGAGAGATCTTTGTCCAATAACCTTAAAGCTACTGGTAGTTTCAATATACTCTATTCACCAACCGCATATTGGAATATGTGAACCTACCTTGTTGCTACAGTAGTTATGATAAATATTCATTTACTAGCGCGTTACAATGCCAAAGCTTACGTAGTCACTTACAAATCACCTACTATTTCAAAAATTAAATAAAAACTTTTTAATGAACAATATAAAAATATTAGTTCTTCTTACTTCCTATATAAATATGTATATAAGGCACATGTTGTGGGCCAGACCTTCGCTTGGTTTTTAGGGGTTGATCATTAGATGTAGGAGTATAGAGTATGTCCTTGCTTGGGGTTCAAACTTGCTTTTACCAAATTTCTTCAAATTGTGATCAGTGGTTTGATCGTAAAGCGTAACAGACAGACAGACTGAGTTACTTTCGCATTTATAATACTAATAAACACATTAAATGTAATTTATTTCAAATTCGAGTAATTTGCTTGTTTTATTTAAATAAAATATTTGATGCTAGTACAAATAAACTATCGCTCGAGAACTCAAAGACCCTCGCGATAATTAAATTTCCATACTCTAAAGCATGAAAAGTCTCGTTAATAATAGAACAGACTATAATTGGAATAGCTATTAAATTTTGTGTTAAATGTTTATATCAATTCAGTTGTCCATATTTTACGTTTAAAGCGCTTTTAAGCGCTGGAGTAATTTATTGGGCAAAGACCTCATCTTCTCTTCATGAGATAATTTTGAAGTTTAATTCACAATTTGGCAGAAATTCATCCGACACATACATCGATTCAATTTCAGAATTTTCAGGTTGTTTCCAAATTAGAACTTAACGGCGCTCACTTGGAATCGAAGCCATCCATGTCACTAAGCATGTTGATTCTCGAATTTACTCGAGTATAAATTATTAAACGTGTATGGTATTACAGATGTTTTGACTACTGAGGGAGTCTGTTTAGAACTTTTGCTCGGCTGCCAAACTTACGATGCACGATTGCAAAACACGTTTACAATTGCAAATACACCGAAACAGTGTTTGCGGACTTTGGGGATTTAACTGACCATCGCACGTAACAGATGGAATTGTGTATTTGACCGCAGAGTATCAATTCCCTATAGCACAAATGGTTTGTATTTCAATTCACAGGGGAGTGTAATATGATATCACATGTCGCATCTCATAGAATTTCTGATCTTTCAAACTATATATTGGTATCTGTTTCGTAATAAATATTTCACATAAAAAAGGATATGATTACTTTTATAACAAGTATGATATTTGCTTTTGTGATATTTAATCACTTTTTTTAGCTATGGTCATATTCGTGGACGACATATTAGTACATATTTGTTGCATTATTGCGTATTATTATTATACTTCAAGTGAGAAATCAAAAGGTCATGTCACAGATATGTTATAAATATCAGTCATAAAATTTGTGATCAAACTCATCAAAACGACGCATCTTATAGAAAATGTTGTCGTCATTAATTTTACATTCGAAAGAAGACAAATTGAATAATCACCCCATAATCAAGATTTATATAGAACCGTGTGTGCCTAAAGTGATTGTACTTATTGAGTGTACGTATTTCGTATCTGTACGTCATTAATATGCATAGAGTGCAAACGACGGTCAGGCGTGATCAATGCCTCAGTCGGCCATTCGTGTTGACTTCGTTCCTGTTTGCCAACACCCATTCCGATTTCTAGCTTGATTCGTAATATCGATTTTAAACATCGACAATTGAGTCAAATTAATTTATCGATTCAATTTAATTCGAGTTAATGGCTTTTTAAGACTTACTTACTTGTGTTTGACGAAATACCTATGGTGGAAAGCATTATAATGTTTCATTCGATTGCGAGCAAAACTCATTGATTAATGTTCAATGATATGCATAAAAATTGTGACTAATCAATTTTCATTGAGTTGATTGTAATTACTGTATATTTCTACTAATAGATGTTGATGATGAGAGCCGAGATAATCCAGAAAATATTACACTTGAAATTTACGCAGATTAGCAAAAGTTCCACGTAACTGTTATTAATGATGAAGTTGTCGCCCTGATCTCGTCGGCCAATCTCGAGGAAGTCCAGTTAACAATGCAGGATATATTAAACTTAATGCACAAGTTTGTGCGTAAACACAGGTGCACTCTCTGATCCTTCGCTCTCTTAATCATAAAGTGCAAAGATAACGGCTTTATGTGCTTTCCATGGCTCGGGAATGTACAAACTTCCAGCATGCAGACTCAAGCTGCAACTAAGAAATTTCGGAAAAATAAACGAATACCTTTTTATCGGTCTAAGTTGGAGTTTGAACGCAGAACCTCTAGATCTACGGCCTTATATCTAGCCCCTAGACAAATCAGTCAACGGTTATTCATGGCCTTAACCCAAAGAAACATGCATTGGTACGTAAAAACACTATCCCGTCTCCCTACACCTTCAAATGACATACAAATATGACATATCCATGATAACTATCCTCTGTCCCTGTACTAACATTGGCTCAACCTTCAAACAGCAAGGTACCCATTTAAAAAGCCTTACAGCCAAAATTTTAATTATGTTATTTTATTCATTTTTACTCAAATTACAACTATCGATATTATGGCTTGTCTTGATATTTCTATCATATGTATCTATAAGCATAAAGCACTCGGTGATCATATCCTTAACTAATTTGACGTGTTGTTTATTAGTACTTAACTATGGACAAACAAACTCGAAGACGACAACGTCTTTAAACTAACTTGAGAGTAATATGCATACTGCATGTAATGGAACGCGTTCAATACTCGTAAAAATATACTAATTTTAAACCACGGTTTCAATATATCATTTTTATATATAATAATATACAAATGTAAATAAGACGTAATGTTGAAAAATATATAGAATAAAATGGTTAATGTATGCCTGGTAACAATTATATATATTTTTTAATTTAGGTTTACAACATCCACGGGCTTATTACCATGCCTTTTTTTTACATTTTGGCGTTTTATACTTTTATTTTATTCCTGAACAGCAGATCTTCGCTGGACTTTGAGTTAGTTGTCTTCTTGGAAGTCGTGGCCCACACTGACTATGAATATATCTTTTTAAATATTTATCATAAATTGTATCTTATTTAAATTACAACAAGTATTTATATATATATATACATTTGGTCCCACATTTTAATAACTTTATTGCAATCCTGCGGAACCTGCTCCGCGCTCGATCAGAGAGAGACTATGACGTCGCGTTTGTGTATAGGTATCTTGAGGCTGTGCTCTAGGAAGGTTCTTTCTAAGGTACCCGCCGCTCATGTATATTATGATAGTATTGCAGATATCAGAAATCTGATCCTATCCTAACAGCGCCATTGTCTATGGAAGGTGTTGACATGATCATCAGGTGACATATGCCCACTATATAAAAAAATATGTTGAAGGTTTTAAACAGTGAGATAGAGCTTCGAGGGTTAACATAACTTTTAAGACACAGGCTTTGAATTCCAAAAGAGAATCTTCAGTTTCGTGTTAGCATTATGAGAGCATTTGGCTCTAAACCAGCAAACAAACGACGCTATTGGGAAATTTGCTTAGTATTGATATACGAAAGCAAATAAAGCGCCCCACGCTACACAAATCTTGTTAATTCATGTTATAATCTAAAAAAAAAAAACGTACAAAAATTAATATGATATTAATAATTTAATCTTTTCCAAATTATACATAATTAAAAAATTAAATATATATATAATATAGAAGTATCATCGCAAAAATTTGAGTACAAGTTAGTGTTTTCGAACTCACTGAGAATGAGACTATTCGCATAATTTTGGATACATGTAATCGCCAACTGAATTTAAATTTTACATATAAGGTAATCTTTATTACTAACGAAAGTAAGTATCCAGCAAAATTTTGGTAATTATGAAAACCTACCTTAACTCGGCTTAGCATTACCTCCATACGGAAGTCAAAACTATTGGAACTTTGTCATACGACGTGCATGTTCTAGATACGCAATTGTGTTAGGACTCCATCTCATAGTTCGTATCCACTGAAGTAGTTACTGTGTTTGCAACTGTTTGTAACTCTTTTGTCGATATTTTAAGATAATTTCATAATATTTGTCTCCTATTGCCATTTTCCCTTTGGTTTTCGAATAGGACGAGATCGAGGCAATATATGACAGAGTGAATATATATTATCTTTACATGATTTTGAAATATTATTTCCTTAAATAGAGATTAAGACGATTATTCCCATTTGAACACACACACACACACACACAGGTCCTTCTAGAAAGTTCATTTTATATATATTTAATTAATTATTGTTTAATATCAGAGTTTGTAAGTAACTTTACAAACAAATTCAATGTTATATTGGGAAATTTAATATAGCATATTTTATTTTTGTATTAAAATACAAAACGGAAAAAAAATCTTATCTCAAACGCGTTTTTACTCTGTGGTACTTTTTTATGAAAAAGGTAGGCGGACCGGCAAATTAAAGTGGTCACCACCACCCATAGACATTGGCGCTGTTAGAAATAAATAAATAATAATAAATAATAAATAAATAATTTACAAAACCCTACCACCAAGTAAAAGTACTATAATTTATTTTATAGACAATAATTTAGCTTAACATTACATGACAGCTGATTTAAAAATTATCACTTTCAAAAGTAAAATTAAACATGCCTGTTATATATAAATTGAATGAAATGATATATATTAAATTTATAATACAAATATACGAGTTACTTCATTGAAAATGCAATGGATTACAAGGAAACTATAAGAGAACATTTCAACATTTCCGTAAGAAAATTTAATAGTTACCACATACGACGCTGTTCTTTCCGTTTCGGACTAGTACAAGTATAAATACTTTACAAGCAATTCAACTATACCGAACTACTTTGAACTAAAACAGACCAAACTAATATGAAACTGGGAACAAAGAGAAGCATAGAATCGGGACAAGAGGCGTTCGCGGCTTATATGCAGTTGTATAACGTCATACTCTCGACCGTGATGTGATACTTAGATACAGAATGATGCACAGCTTACTTCGTATGCAAAAAAAACTGGAACATTCTAATAACGTCAGATTAATTCGAAACTCTTAGTTAAGCTTTTTGAGTATAGTTATATAACTGCTCGTCAGTGATCGTTCAAATTATGTACGACTCGACCAGTGTAAAGGCTAACGAATAGTCTATTGCTTTTGACAAGATCCATTAAGTTGTATATAACAATTAGCATATTTGGTGTCGTTTTGTTGTTGGCCTTGAATTTTTATAATTTTTCATTATTTCGATTTATTTATTTTTATTTCCAGACATAATCACAGATTAGGTTTTAGGATTATTACAATTGTAAATCATTAAAATTGAATGCTTTATTTTTAAAAAGTACGTCATTGTTGTACACTGTCATTGATAGCTAATGCTCAGTTGGCGGTAGGGCTCTGTTCAAATTCATCTGGAGAGGTACCACCCAATGCAGATATTCTACAGTTAAACAGCAATATTAAGTATTCTTGTATACCACGTTGAAAGGTGAGTAAGTTAATGGAACTACAGGCAAAGGGGTTTAAACTTGCAAAGGCTGGTGGCGCATTGCCGATGTAAGATATGGTTAACATTGTTTGCCTGCCATGAGAACCATATCAATTAAATAACTCGTAAGCTTTTAACAAACAAATTTAACTATATAATAGGAACATATAAATTTATAATAAAATTGTATGTATTAAATTTATATAAAGATCGTAATTTTTAGGTTGGGGTTCAGGTTGATTACCTTTTTTTCAACAAAAATGTAATTCAAAATTCATTGTCAAAACGATATAATGTAGGTTTCTGAAAGTAATGAATTGAATTTATGTGTGAACGCTACCTCAACGTGTTAACGTACAGTTTAGTCTAATTAAAACACGATACAAGAACAAATTAAATTTAAACTGTTGCTTCGTCTCCCGTAACATTGTGCATACATAACTGCTACAATAATAGTTAAACATAGTTTAGGTTCTAATTAAAACAACGCCCTGGACATTGAAATGTTTTTAGTGTAGACACATTTTATAAATTCATACACTTAAAACACCATACAAAAAGACCTTATTTTTTATACTACCTACAATTATTTTGCTTATAAATGATACTGAATGCTGTTTTCAGGCAACGTTGGATAAATTTGGACTCTAAGTGATTGTTATCATTATTTAAAAAGGTAATTTAAAAGTCTTCTTTACAAAAATTATCTAAATTTGAATTTCGAAGAATTATATTAGGCACTAAAACTTTATACTTAAAACTTAGATACTTGAACTTGAAACTTAGATAATTACGATCTCTTCCAAATGATTGAATCATTTCTTTCTTTTATTGAATCTATCTTCAATTAAAGTCTGTTCAGGCGGCTTAAAACGCTTCCAATTTAGCTGGTGATCGTCTAGATAACCTACATTAATATCAGCAAGTTCTACAATGAAGCATTTTGTAACCTACTACAACGCATTTTGTAAACATTCAACGCATTAAAATATATATCAGCAAATTCTGTAATGACGCACTTTTCTTACTACTATAAATATACAACGCTTCGAAATAAAGATAAGAATAGCAATCAATCAATCTATTATTCGCGCATCTCTCGAATTTTACTTATCTCCTGCACACCAAACTGGTCTTGTCACCACAAACGACTAAAACTGACTCTCGTGAATCAGTCATTACGTTACAAACAGCATATTTCTTGATTCCCATTCTGATAACGGTATCTTGTGATCGCTGTGGAAACGATGTCCACATGTCATTTTCGGATGTTAAATAGATTTTTACAATTGTCTATATTCGTATTTTTTTATTTTACAAATTGAATCTTTAATTTAAAAAAATAATATTTATAAAAAAGCTAATCAGTCAAAATTGACTTATTCCTCTTAACAAAGTGTGTTTTACTTATATGTATCTAGTTAACTTGGCTAAAGATGAAGAGTTAATTAATATTTATTCTTAGAGTTTGGTAAGCTTTTACAAGAAAGTGAAAATAAGATGTATACTAATATTATAAATGTGAAAATTAGCTATGTCTATCACAACATTAATAAAAAAGCATATCATTCAACACAAGGTTATACAGATAATAAAAAAGCGTAGATTATAATACTGGTTGACTTTCAGACCAAATATATTATACATTTAGCGTTAACACTATTAATACTCAAAAAAAAATAATTACTCACTCCAAAAACATTTATTTAAGCATTTACAAAATATATATTTTTTTAGTTTGGTACTAAAAATTAACTTAATCTTTAATTATACTATTCTGATGAACGTCTGCCCGATCTGATCGTCGCAAGGTGAGCGTAAAAACTAGCGCCTGCTAGTGTCTCGCCAGCTTGCATTACCCTCTTCACCTCGAACCGAAATCACGCCAACCTAACGGCACAGTTAAAGACACGCCACAGTTTTTTAAATGATGATTCAAAAGTGCTTGTAAAAGCCTACTTAAATAAAGTATATTTTGATTTGATTTGCTTCTTGCCGCTTCTTCTCAGCAGAATCTACAACAGTAGCTTCGCTTAATATAGTTTTGTAAAATAACGATTTAAATGTTCTTGTAAAAGCCTACTTGTATGAAGTATTTTGTATTTTGAATTTGAATTTGGCGGTTACGATTTCAACAGACACCAAAAGCCAAACCACTGAAAAAGTTTTTTTTTTTCATTTTACACCTGACGACCTACCCCTTAAATGCGAGCATAGCCTCGAGCGACAACTACTAAGATATAAAATTACAACGAATACAAATTACAAAATATTTATCTTTTTTGAAAACAATGAGAATCTTCCGCCTTTAATTTGTAATCTTTTTAAAGGAAGGCTGTTTCTTTTCCGGAACTTTTGATAAAAGGGACAGTTGACAAACCATACCTTTTTAGATAAAAAAAGTATTTATTCTAAGAATTATTTATTTTAATATTTCAATTGAATATTATTTGCTCTTATAATATTAAATTCTTATACCTGGCAACATTGAATGTGAAGAGTGACGAGATTACCGTTTTGAGATTGATTGCTTCTGGGACTTTAGTTTAGATATTGAAACTGAACAAAGAAGTCGATGATTGGTTTGTGTGTGTGTGTGTATTACATACATGTAATACACTCACACATACCGATCATCTGTACAACTGTATTTTATACAATTTGCTAAATATTGAATTTCAATTTCGTTGGTCTAATGTTACCTATATTTAACGTGAAGGAGCGAACCGAGACGTGAGTGAACAAAACTGTAACATAAATGTATGAAGTCAGACATGTACATGTGTACGTTATAACAGCTGTTTTATTTTTATTATTTTAAAATCGAGACTAACATTTAATAATAATTAAGTCACCAAAAAATTTTTATAATAAAAAAAAATACTCATGAATATTTAATCACTTACGTAGTTCAATTCTCAAATGTAATAAGTCTATGTATTAACATATTCATGATCTAGACATAAAATAGCTATAAAGTATGGACGTTGAGAAATACCCAATTTTTAAATAAGAAAATAAATACAACTGGAAAGCATTACTGAAATGACGATATTTATCAATGAATCCAATTACGAACTTGCTGGCACTCGATACGTCTTTGTACTGAGCTAGTGAACCGAAAAATTCCTTATTTTCTATCATCTTTCAAGCGTATGCCAACTCCACTAAGTGTAATTGTTTTCTTATTCCATTAATATTTAAACGTTAAAATAACAACACTTATAATTTTAAAATATTTTTGTTATTTTAAACAAACAAATAACAATTATAACATAAATTTTCATATTGTGGAATGGAATGCGGTGAATTCCATTACAACTGGAATTGTGTTTTAATTTCGTTCGGTCAATTTAAAAAAAATATACATTTACCGCTGTGTAATATATTTTTGATTATTTTGGTAATGGAAACATATTATATTTTATAGTAATTATATTCATATTAATGAACCGCCGAAAGTGCGTCACCTTGTATTTTAGAAATGTATTAATTTCATAACTTGGTATTAAGTGTAACATTTCAAAGGTATGATTAATACACACATGACATATAGAATATATTATTTTGATTAAAGTAGTATTTATTTAAAATATGACTGACTAGATTTACCCGTGGCTTTGCCCGGATATGCAGGTGATAGGGATAAAAAGTATAGAATACTTTTTTCTTTGTGTTATACCAGACCAGACAATCTATCCTATGCCAAATTTCATTTAGATGCATTTAACGGTTTTAGTGTGATGGAATTATAAACATCCATGCAAATTTTCGCATTTATGATACTTGTAGAGGATGTAATTGCAAATAATTACGACACTTGCTGTCAGTTTAGTCTGCGATTATACCAAAAACTCGTACGGGAAAATATACATAGTATATATGTTACTGTAAAATCTCGAACTAAGGTAAATCTTAAGATTTTCCAGTAAAACCTAAGATTTACTGACATGAGTTGGTAAATGTAAGTATTTATTATAATGGGACGACTTTTTCGGACTTTTACCAATCCAACCTAACCTAACGTAACATGTAAATCCTAAGATTTACCAAGTGAATGATGGTAAAAGTTCGAATCCCAAAGTTTTATGGACATTTACCATTCATAATCGATAAATCTTAGTTTTTACTGGAAAATCTTAAGATTTACCGTAGTTCAAGCTTTTACAGTAACATATGTACTTCTGAATAAAATGTATTCACAGAAGTATTTACAAAATGTTATGAATAAAGTCATTGCGCCCCTAAATTGTATTTTTTCTTCTAAATATTAGTGTAACAATTATTAGAAAGTTTCTACAACTTTACAATACAATACCATCAATTTATGTATGATACTAACTTTCTGTTACATTACTATCAGTATTTAATTTAAAAAAAAACTGTTACTTGTTATCTAACAACATGAAACATGAAATATTCATGAATCCTCTTTCCTATATTAATTATATATCAGTGTACATATATCGGGATAATTTAATTTCATTTAAAAAATATATTCTGTTATTATAAACATCACTCCAAAATCACTTCATAATTCGATTATTTGTTAATACAGCCGTAGCGGTTATTATTTCAAAGGCCATGAAACAAAAGATAATCAATGAATAAGGCGGACAAGCGTGAAGATTCCCGTTATAAATGATGCATGGATGACGTCACACGATCACGAAATGTATAATGAAATACGTGTTAATTTTTTATTTACATGGATATGCCATTCCTTTATTGAAAAGGAAATTCCTTGGTTTATATTCGCTTAGTATTAATTTTTACGTGTTTATGTTATATTCTTATATTACGTAAACATAATATGATAAACGCAGAGCTGAGTATGCTCACATTTTCCTTCACCGCCGAGCACGAGATGAATTATAAACACAAATTAAGCACATGAAAATTCAGTGGTGCCTGCCTGGGTTTGAACCCGAAATTATCGGTTAAGATGCACGCGTTCTAACCACTGGGCCATCTCGGCTCTTGTTAATACCACAGCTGTATACATAAAAATAAAATAATAGATATACCTAGTCGTATGTCTTGCATGTTATTTTAGCTATTGTGTAAGTTTATATAGGTATAGTAATCCTTTTTTAACAACCAACGTCTTCCTCTTCGCAGTATTAGATCGCAGTAATACAAGCTTCTCTATATATATATACGTAAACGACTGTTATGTAAAACAGTACTTATGACTGACGATACTTCTAAATCATCAGTAAATCGTTCGTAATTCATGTCTTGATGACACTTGAATATGCCTTTAATGTACGCCTTACGAAACTAGGTCCGTCATTTTCGTAAGGACACCAACTGTATTTAAATTAATAAATTCAATTAATGTTTTTACTATGCCGTAAAACTTTACCTTCCCATCTACCATGTACTGAGAAACTCCATTTTTTTCAGCTGTTTTTACGACTCCAGTCAGAAGTAACGTTTTTATGACGCAAGTCATATAGTGACACGTATATATTTCTGTATTAATAAATTATTATACAGGCCCGGTACATGGTTGACTTTGTTTTTTATATTCTGACACAGCTTTGCATGTAATAAGCGAGAGTGGATCAAACGTAAAATATGAATGTTAGGCTCGAGAAACGCAGACATTAGACAGTTTTAATAGAATATTTTAAGAAATTCGTATTATGAAAAAAAATTAAAAAATACTTCTGTATAATTATTTTAGATATTTAAAGTCAATCAGTTATGAAATATAAAAAAAGGTAGCCATAGAAACAAATGAATAAAAAAACTAGAATATACAGTGTACGTATTAATAGTACCCATTTCGTATATCTCCTTAACCTTGGGAGCTAAGATTTTATGTCTGTAGTGCCTGTAGTTACACTGTCTCACTTACACTTAAGCCGCAATACAACAAAACTAAGTATTCCTGTTTGGTGGGTGATACATACATATGATAAAACTACCCGTCGGGCGTGTACAGAGCGGTACTACCAAGCAAATAATTGTTATACATGTGACGTAAATTTATAAATTTTGATTTTATATATTTTTATTTATTTATTTAATCCATTAACAGCTTAGCTTAGTCCTAATATTCACAATAAATACATATAACAATTATTTTACACAGAAAATGTAACTCTAAGTTATTAAAAATATAATGTAATTTAACTAAAGCAATGCTAAGCAACTCAATTTCGATGGATATTACCCTCCGTACTAGGTGAACTGTATGACGGTAGGAATTTCAAAAATGTATGTAACTTAAACTCTCTTCTCATTAATATTTGTCTTCAGTTAAAAAATTAAAATTAATAAGGTAATTTTATTAAAAAAATAACAAATTATAATGTCGAATGTCTGCGTTTGTCCTAATTCTTTTCCTACTTGTAATGGAAGGTTTTTAGTGTCACGCCTCATAGGGATCATACACTCACCGCGAGACCTTGTGTTGCTTAATTCATTACATGTTCGGATAAAAGCTAGTACAAAATATTTCAGTATTTTATTATTATGATTGATGGAGTCGAGTTGGTCCTTGGATAGCTTAAATGATCTGAATATATTTTTTTATATACGGTGCATATATTTTTTTTTAGTTAGTGAATAGTTTGATCTTATGTTGAAAATAATCCCTAAAGTATATACATTCTATTGCAGTTAACCACAATCAAGCACAAGTATATATATATATATATATGTGTGTGGATGCTAAAAGTGATACATAATGATGTAATCACTATTTATAAGTACAAATAAAATGAACTCGGTAATAACTTATACAGTATTTAATTTTGAAATGTAATTTTAGTTAAGTCCTCATTATAAACAACACTTATGTAACAAAATATTATATAGTTTTATAAAATGGAGTTAAAATATTAAAAATATAAAAAAATCATTCGAGTATTGTGATAAAATAATTTCGGAGCAAGAAAAAATTAATCTTACAAATATTTTAATGTCTGACTAAGAGTTAGGTCAGCTATGTCAAAATTTGCTCGCAAATTCAATGTAATTACACTAACTCATTCAGCCTTTAAACCGCAACAGCCGTATAAAAGCCGGCCGTAGGTAATTCTATCATTAATAAACATTAAATGATAAAAAAATACTGAAATAACATCTGTAAACGTTCCTTTGTTTTGCAAAGGTATACTCTTGTCTTAAGGATAACGTTTGGAGATTATTCCACCACGTTGATCTATGCGTGTTGTTGGATATACATGTGACAGAATAGTATTCGACAAATGCAGGTGTTTTCTTTCATAGCCGAGTATGAGAAGAATTTATAAATGTCCAATCTCAACTCAAATTAAGCCACTGAAAATTTTGGATTTAAGGCAAAGTTCCGCAATTTTCAAGTAAGATTCACGTGTCCAGTGGAGTAGTTAGCCAATGCGGTCACATGGGTGGTGATCGAAGAGGGACTCGGTAACCACAGATGACAACTTTTATGAGGGGGGCCAATGTTTCTTATTAAAATTGACTTAATAATTTTCTAATAATACCACAGGCCCTATATTATTATGTAACTACAACTTGAAAATAAAAAACACTTGCAATTTCATTTTTAATTCACTTATCATCCTAGCTTTCAGGTGTCTACGGGGTGAACAACTGTTCGTCTTACTCTCGACAGTCCACGTTCGTTTTCATAATAGGTATAGGGGGACCTTCCGATTTATAATAAAACCCGAATGAATATTCTATCAATAAAAATATTATGAAAATAAAAAGATTAATAAAACATATTCCAAAATTTATTTATAATATTTATTAGCCAATTTAAGATTGCTATGTAACAGTTGTGGTCTTACAAAGAGTTCGCTTCAAAAGAACGATCAAAGCGAACTCAGAAAGCGTTCAAGAAATAGTTTCATGTTGCGCTTCCGTTTAGTGTTTGAGAAAACGTAGACAATTTTAATACGTATTTTTTTATGCTTAACAAAAAAAAACTGTAACGTATCTGTCATTAATAAATTAAGAACGCAGTGAGTCTTTGTATGAATAAAATGTAATTTTTTAATAATGATCTATTTTTTTCTTTGAAACTGTCATAATCATAAGCTTCTTATAAGATTATTTTATAAAACAAAAACTGGTTTGTAATGTGGAACTAAGAATCACAGTAGCGTTTTTTTTTTTCAACAATCATATAAATATACAATTAAATTTATGCATCTTGTATTAAAATCGAATAACACGGACTCAAGGATTTTTTTTAAATATTTATAATCTTTTACAGTACATGAGCATTAAATTTATTCATTAGTAAATGTACGAGAAAAATGTAAAGAATCTCTGTTGCTAAAATCACTTGCAAACCTGGGAAAACTCGAGATACTTTACGTATATAAAACTCAAGCGTATCTTTATAAATAGTTATTTTAAGCTAGGTATTAAATTATATTATAAATATATTGTATCCCATTTTAATCCAGCTCTCACGCACGATTTTACAACTTAATAATAATAGCACAATAATTAAAAAGCACGTAAAATTAAATCGTTATTTATTTTATAAAATAAAGCGTTTAATCGATTACAAAATTAATATTTATCAGATAAATAAATCGAGTGGCTTGTGAGCGGCTTGACCACCGTCCCAATTTCCGCCGCCGGGCTATGAGCAGCGACGATTATACAACGCTTTTACTTTGATTATTATCATTTCGTATTTCATAATCTGAAAACAATATTCCTATTTTAAATTTTGATAGATTTTTAAATAACTTAATTGTTCAACCAGTAAGACTTTTATTATAAAAGAGTTCCATCTCTTTCATTGAATGCCAATGTTTTTTAATAGTTCATGTCTTTTTTGACAATTTATAATCTTTGTCTCTTTTTACATCTGTTTTTATAAACATAATACTATGATTATATGTAGTCTTATAACAGGGGCTTGTTATAACTTTTTTTCATGTTTTTTTAAACATTTTTGCAGTTGTTTTTTTTTTTTTTTTAATTCGGCTCAGTTAGTCGTATTGATGTGCTGTTATAAATGACATTAACTAAATGAGAAATGATCATAAGGTTAACTTTCATATCAATAGACACTTTTCTTTTGATGTGAATACTGTACTTACACCTTATGAAATAAAAAAAATAACTCGGAATATAATTTCGAACTTTTTTATTTAGTTGTAAAAATATATAAATTAATTGTAGATTCAGAGCTCTAAAGCGAGGAAGCTTAGAAAACACAAATATTCGAAAATTTATTTTGATTTGTAATTATTTTCTAAACCAATTCATATTCAAATACTTAAGTCACAACATGAATGCTATTAAACATTTTACATCTATTTACGTTTTGTAGAATCGGAGTTTCTATATGTCCAACGTAATTAAATCAACGTTTTTTTTTTTAAACGATCGCAGTACGAATCAATAGATCCGTAAGATTAAATACAGCTATCTGATCTCAACATACTCATTCGGTGAAAAGTGGTTTTTTAATCAACTCGGAGCGCACTGGTTTGTGTGTACAAATGCAATGGAATTAAACCGGAGCGAACCGTTGTGGGGCGTTGCGGAACGCTGTGCGTCTTGAACCGCAATCTAAGAGTGATTGAGTGCTTTGTGGATTATAGTTGCGAGTTGCGAATTAAACGACACGAAAGTCATTTCACTTTTTTCAATTTCAGAGATTCTATTTTTAAAATTATTCATACGCGTGATCGTGTTCGTGAATAAATTAGTCACATTGAAAATTATATTGTAATATTGGAAATCAACTACATTTACATAATTTATGTTAGTTTTATTTTATTACAGCCCTTTATAATATAATTTTATTAGTCTTTCATATTTATTTTATATATTCATGTATGATCCAATGCGTAAAACGCATGGAACTTGTGTGAATTGTGAGTTCCAATCTGGCCAATCCGCTGAGTTCTTAAGTGTTTTATTTGTGTTTGTAACTCATCTGGTGTTTCACAGTGACAGAACACAGCTTGAGGAAATAATGTGTCAAATGAAATCGTTACAAATTATTAATGTATGCACATGGAGCAAAGTAATAGAATAAACTTCTTGCCGACACTACACGATCGTCCAACAATCCAACTGTTCGTCCAACCCTCCACGTATTGAGAGATAGTTCTTGCATGTTTGACGATGTTGGATCGTTGGCGCGCGTTCACTCTGATGGCGGTAAAACCCAAATCACATGAACAAATCATCCACATATCATTGCCAAGGTCCGCAGAAGCACCTATCACTTCAACGTCCTCCATAGTTAATGAAATTAGATCGTATGTGTAGATAACCTATTTTAATCGATTGTGAATTTGTGCAGATTGGAGTCATGTTGGACTATTGTACGATCGTGTGGGGCAAGTTTTAGATCTTTTTAGAGGAGAAAGAGGTTTTTGTTATGCACCACTATAATAGGGAACTTCGGCTAAATATTTATATTAAAAAAAATAACAGCTATACGCTAATCATAATTAAAATACGAATGTACGTTTCGTGTATCTATGTTGTTTGAAAATTTTATACTAATGTCGTCTGACCTAGTTGAAATCGAAATTGTTGAAATTTGTTAGAGCAACCGTGTTCGCACACTGTTTTAATTACTGGTAAAAACTTCAAAAGCAAGCTAAAACAGCATTGTTCGTTTCGTTTTAGGTAGCGAAATAAGTGTATGAAATAAATAATTAGACATGCAAACAGCGATCACTATGAAATTAAATATACATACTAGATATTACTTGGTGGTAGGCCTTTATGCAAGCCCGTCTGGATAGGTACCATCCACTCATCAGATATTCTACCGCCAAACAGCAGTACTCGGTATTGTTGTGTGCCGGTTTGAAGGGTGAGTTAGTCAGTGTAACAGACAGAAGGGACGTAATATCTTAGTTCCCAAGGTTGGTAGCGCATTGGTGACGTAAGGAATGGTTAATATGGTTAATTAATTACAGCGCCTTTGTCTATGGGTGGTGGTGATCACTTACCATCAGGTGGCCCATATGCTCGTCCGCATACCGATACCTTAAAAAAAATTGACATTTACTCGCGGATAGTAGACGCCTATATACGTCATATTAATTACTTAGCTTTTGTGTCTTGTGTACAGTCCCTGAAAATGGTAATACCAAAAAAGTTATTGGTTCACTTTTAAAAATGGAATGAAATGATTACGTCAAAGATTCCATAAAGTTTTATAATTATTTAGTACAGACAAAAAAGGTTTTACATCGATGTAAATCGTTTCTGCGAAGTAGACGTTATATTATACTTAAAAAAAAACAGTCTAATATGTGCGTGTTGATGTACCGAGAATGCATCGTATGTTTTTGTTACATGGAATATATAGAAAAATGTTTTGGAAATGCCAAGTAATATTATAATTAATCCTTCTAATGAACTCAAAAAATACTCCGGCAATCTCATTACGTGGACATTTTCCATGAACTGTAAATAATCTGACGCATAAAAAATACTTTTAATTTGCAAGATAACAATGTGTGCACTGTAATAATTATCTTTAAAGAACACTGATCTGTTTAAGAAGATATTATATTCTATGTAAATACGTTTATAATTTTAAGGTATTTTACAACACAATTTCACCCCAAACGTTAAGATGAATGACTGTAGAAAGCGAAAATTTCACTCACAGTATTTTCACCGAGAATATGAACAACACATTGTCGTTGACAATGCCAAGCTTGTGTCAAGAAAACAAAAAACGATTGTTTTTGTGCAGTGGACAAAAACGGTCTTGGAAAAAATCCTTGGAGATTTCCAGCGCTGCAACGAAAGTTACACTTTTCTTGATTATTGCGGTTATGTACGAGTACTTACTGTGAAAACTAAACTGAACTTTAATCCCTCGAGATTTACTCGCTTTAATACAAAAAACAATCGCACATTTTTTTTAAATCCGACATTTATCATGTTGCATTTATTTATTTATACTTTGTTGCACGTCATAATAAAAAATACATAAAGGGTAACAGAAGGTATTTGCATTAAAACTATGAGGCAATAAACTCTCATAGACCACATTGGTTGAAAGAAGAGGCAGACAACAGTAAGTGTAGTCAAATTAAGAAAGGATTACAAAAACTCATTTGTATTAAAAACTTACACTAAACATAAAACGTATACATCCCATTCATACAAATATTATATATTTTATATACAGTATTATATTATATACAGTATTATATTATATACAATTAATAATGAGTCCCACACTTCCCAACAACAGCTTAGCTTGACTTGTTGGAAATTAGTCGATATTAGAAAGCAGAAAGATTGCGCATTCGAGTACGATATTGTATGTGCAATATATAATACAGAAATAAAATCTGTTTTCTCAGTGATCTGATTGGTAACCTTACCTCAAGCCGATATTGAGAAACATTATTAAACTTTCGCAGACAAAAGATACATTTTATTGATAAACTATAATGTTTTAATTTATCAGACTTTTTACTTGGTGGTAGGGCTTTGTCAAGCCCGTCTGGGTAGGTACCACCCACTCATCAGATAATCTACCGCCAAATAACAGTACACTGTATTGTTGTGTGGGTGAGTGAGCCAGTGTAATCACAGGCACAAGGGACATAACATCTTAGTTCCCAAGGTTGGTGGCGCATAGGTGATGTAAGGAATGGTTAATATTTCTTACAGCGCCTTTGTCTATGGGCGGTGGTGACCACTTACCATCAGGTGGCCCATATGCTCGTCCGCCAACCAATGCCATAAAAAAAAACCAGAGTAAAATAATTTACTAGAATGATCTTTGCTGCGATGTGACGTAACTTTCATCATCGGTTTAAAAATTATGATAGTAAATCAACTTACGACTCACTTTACGACCAAGATTTTTAATAACATCTTACAATGGTAACAATTGGTCAGCCAATAAAACTGATAGTAGTTCTTTGCAGAAATCATACTATGAACCAAACTAATAATGGACATTTATATCCATATATGTCCTGATATTATTACTTTATTCTACAGAGAGCTACACATAGATATAGTTTAATATAATTCATCATTTTCAATTGTTTTTAGTATATACTTACTATGAATATTAAAGTTTTTTAATGTGAAAATCTTGAAGTTCGTTGCAGCTAATTGGCCCTTTTATAAGCGACCTTTTCTCCTTTCTCAACATCTTGTATTTTTGTTATTTGTGATAAAGATTGACACAAGAAATGCTGTTCAAATTTTACGAATTCAAACTCTGAATAGTGTAAATTTTTGCATTCCAATGCGATACTATGAAGTAGTTTACAATATTATTCAATGACATTTAACGAAACATACATTACAAAGTTGAATGTCCTCGAACTTCAAATAAACCGTAGGAGCCATTATTGATTAAATACCGTGGCTTTGTATGGCCACAATACAACTAACACGACACATCGCGTAGAGTGTAACACTAATCACAATAAAATGTAATAAATTAAACAAGTCTTGTTTCTTTAGCAGTCTTTGAATATTTCATGTAGAACCATGTTATTGCTATTTTGTATGAGGTGGTATTCATAAATGATTAATTAATCCATTATTATGGTAATGGCGGTTTTTTTTTAAATAGGCGAACGGAAAATAAAGTAGTAGCTACTATTGAAATTGACATGACCATATGGCTAAAACGCCTCAAACCTTGAGAACCAAGATATTATGTCCCTTGTGCCTCTAGTTACACTGGATCTTTCACAAATAAAATATATCCAAAGTATATAAAGCGCTCGCAACATTATAGTGACGCAACAAAAACGAATACAAAATCATAAACTTTCAGTACAAATTTCCGTTTAAGCGAAACGACGCATCATTTTGTTTATATCGTTTATAGCTATTGAGTTTCTAGCCGGTTATTCTCGCTAGAATCTAATTTCTGAACCGGTTGTAGCTTTACGTTTAATTCGTTATTGTAACATAATGTTTCAAAGGCGCTTTTATTAGCCTCTTCGAAAAAAGAAATATTAAATTTTTTATTTTGAACTACGTCAAAAGTGTCACTTTAATTATTTGTTATTGACGTATTCACAATTTTTTTTTCATATACCGGGTACATCGCCTTTCATTAATGTATTATGTGGTACCTGTTATCAGTAGAACATTTAACAAATAACATTCTGATTGTAAATTTAATATATCTACTATTGATAGTCCTGAACAAATAAGCAAATAGCGAACGGATAGTTTACGAAATTTGGTATCTCGCGTTTAAAACTTGCGCGTAAAGAAACTGTTATCGAAGTTATTCGGTACACAATAATACAACATCCGTAGAGTAGAATACCTTCTAATTTTAACATCAAACAAACTTGTAATTAAGCATTATTTTGATGGAACTGCTGATTTGAGAAATAAGACGAATCAAATCGCAATACAATAATTTTATACACCAATCGATGCTCTGGATTTTAGTTCGGACATTACAGTGAGGTTAATACGTTACATAGTATTGTTCGCTTATTGGTCGAAATTCAACCATATATTTTATGTAGGTATATATGAATCAAAATGTCTTAAACATATTTTTTTTACTCTAATTGACATTTTTATTGTTATATTAAAGACAAATCGGTTGATAAACTGAAGAGAAAAAAGTATTTAAATTTTTTATAGTATAAGTGGCAACCGGTCAGAAGGCTCACCTGATTAAAAGTGACTACCACCGCCCATGGATATCTACAACACCAGAGGGCTAGCAGATGCGTTGCCGGCCCTTAAGAAAGGTGTACGCTCTATTCTTGAAGGTTCCCAAGTCGTATCGCTTCGGAAAAACCGCCGGTAAAAGCTGGTTCCGCAGAGTGGTTGTGTGGGGCAGAAAATACCTTAGAAATAGCACTATTGTGGATTTTCGGACATCTAGGTGGATTGAACAGTTTTTGCCTGTTTTTATTATATACATTACAGTAGATGTATTATGAAAGTAGAAACACTAAATTCACCGCAGAAACCGAGCGTCATATGTCAGAGTGTGAGTGTGCGACATTAACTAGAATAATTATAAAATTTATAGGTCATACGTATCAAAATAGCATATCACCGTAAGTAAGTTGTCGTTATTTCACGAGATAAATACGATAGATGATATAGAAGCGCACTACAATTTTCTACCAATATTATTTGGCTACGGAAATGTTAATATTATGTAATACGATTATGTATACTTGAACGTGCAAAGCCTAAACAAAGCGTAAGTAACTTTCTTTTCTGACTTGGAGAGCATCGTTCGAGTCGGTCTCAGATGGTTTTTATTTGTTGATTCATAGTACTTTTTCTATGAAGTCGGCTGGACACTCATATCCGCCAACGCTAAAAGAAACAAGTTAACAATTATTAGCAAAGTTCTTAATATTCCGACCACATATTACAAACGGCTACGAGTTCAATCTTCAACATTGTATTTATAATTTGTGGTCTAATTACTTATACATATTAATAATAATGAAATATATAAAATATTTATTTTGAAATCACAGATAAAACAAATGATTATACATATTTATATTTTTAGCATCAGAAATGGAAATCGCTTAAAAAAAAAACAATGGTTTGTAAAATACAATTTAATGATTTTCATTATTTTAACAATGTATACAATTAGCCTTAGACCTAAGAAATTGAGTATCAAGTACACAAAATCAAATTTAAATAATAAGAAATAACGTAACGATAACTTATTTTAAAACAATTAAAGCAATTTCAAAGTGGCTTAAGTTACCTCCAAAATTAACACCGAAAATGACGAGTATGCCGTCACGTCATATATATAGTCTTCGTTTGTGAAGATGCCCTTTTCCTTTTACAATATATATGTATATATTATCTGTGATCTCAAAATAAATATTTTACTAAAACTACGAATATTCTGGTTGAAGAAAACGGTAGAACGTCAACTGTTCATATGAACAGATTTCAGTAAACTATTTTATTAGTAGGTAAGTAAGTTACGTACCTGGTATGGTAACATATGTTATATTAGAACGTGCTTAAACGCAACGTACCGCACTGAACAAGTTTGTACAAGTTATAAACAACGGTACAAGGAAGTCGAGGAAGTTTGTCGAACAAGCGATAACGAGGCTTGTTGTTGTGATGTGAACTATATTACTGATGATTTTGATTTTTTTAATAACATCTAAAACATACGTGACACGTTATAAAAGATTATTAATATTTTTGTATGATACGCACGCACAGAGTGATATGAAATCTATAAGTCGCTCGACAAAAAGTATTTTTAGTTACGCCGAAGAAGTAGAACTTCTCACGAGCGTACATTACGCGTACAAAATTAAGAAATAAAAAAAAACGAAACTAAATTAAATAATTGATTAAACTCTTATCATACGTATATTTAAATAAAAAAATGCATGAAAAAATATTATATCAAATGAACTAAATTTTTGTTTTTGTAACAATTGCATTACCACGTAACAAAATTATTCAATAAAATATTATTTTTTTATGGTGCCGGTAGGCGGACGAGCAAATCGACCACCCGATGGCAAGTGGTCACTACCACCCATAGACAATGGCGCTGAAAAATATTAACCATTCCTTACATCACCAATGCGCCACCATCCTTGAGAACTAAGATGTTTTGTCCCTTGTGCCTGTAGTTACACTGGCTCACTCACCCTTCAAACCAGAATACAACAATACTGAGTATTGCTATTTGGCGGTAGAACATGTGATGAGTGGGTTTCTATTTATTTTCAGCGATACCATATAGTTGCAGATTGGTGTAAAACTTATTTTATTAAATTAATACAGTAATGATTAGAAAATAAACAGACTTTTACTCTGTGGCACTGACCCAAGTGAAGCATACGTTCCGTTCCACGCATTTGTGTATTATATTATACCTTAAGCAGTTGCGATTGGCCCCGGGGGTTAAAGTTGGATTTAATTTATTGCACATTATTTCTCTTGCGATAATCAAGTTTCGAATCCATTATCTTCTTGATTATCATATATGGTGAGTGTTTGCGTGTATGCAATTGTAAAAGCAATTATAAGCAATTAAAACACAGAACTTTCTGATAGGTACCGGTGAGTTTTTATGCTTCCAATTCGTGTCGCAATTTATTTTCCAATTTAGTCCACCGTCAAAATAGAACTCAATTCAGTGATTCTCGAAAAAAAAATTATAACACCAAATTTTATATTATACCTATAAACTTTGATCGTTATCGATAGACAGGACAACGTCCCAAGGAGTTTGTTAGTAAAATTTAGAACAAAATCTGTATGAATTTCTGTCATTATCAAATCAGACGCTCATCATTATATATATTCATATAAAAAGAAAACATCCCTTTCTCCCCTAAATTAGGGAGGATAGCTTACATTATACATTGTTCATATACTGTAAAAAAAGCCTTTCTTTCATCTTCTATGTAAGTTTTTTTAATCACAAATGTTATATAGATTCAAGTTAATAAAAACTTTTATCTAAATATTAGTGTCTTACTTATTTGTCCCATTTACTGTCGAAACACTTGGCACTTGGAGTAGTGGTGCAAGCTTCATCAAAAGTCTAACACCTCGTCTTATTGCCTCCACTCCAACCTCCACGGTGACAGAAGGGCTGGTTCGTTTTTAGCCCAGAGGATCGGAATTGCGAATCAACGAGGAAATGCTGCTTGCATTCTTGCCACCATTCCACGCGGTCAAGATTTATATAGTAACTATTTTTAAGTCGTATTTGTATATATTTAAGCACTTAAGGTTATCAATTCTTATGTTAATAAATTTATTAATATACTAAAACACGTATATTTGCTATATTTTTTTTTCAAAAAAACCGCATAACATCAACCTTTTTCGAATCTAAATGTAAATTTAAAACAACAACTTACAACTTATAGGGCCTTCGGTTCCGGAAAAAACAAATATATAAATATACGTTCACACAATATTTTTCATTCACATACCAATTATATTTGCGAAATTAATTAATTAATTAATTATTATTGATATTCATTCAAATGATTAATGAATTAATAATTATTCATTAAAATATTTGATTTTCTTTTTTTTATATTTGTATACAATCATATTCATATCCTAAAAATAAATTAATCATTCAAACATATACAATTGATAATAAATAAAAAAATATAACAATTATATTAAAAAAATATTCAACGTTTGTTTGACATCCATACCTGATACAATTTCAGAACGTATACGCAATATAATATCTTCAATAGGTATTGTTTTTTAGCGTTTAAATCATGTCAGCCGGCTTAGAGATTTCATTACCTTTTTACGAACGCGTCCTTTTTTCATTTTCGTTCCTAAATTTTTCTATTACTCCGCGTTACGAGTATATGTTTTTTTTTTATTATATTTATCGTATTAATTGATAAGCCGCCACGAATTAATGTTCAAGCATTAATACGTAGTCTTTTCCGATTTATAATTCAGAAAAGTTTTGCTGTTTTTCAAATATGAAAAGTTCATGTTCGAGAAATTTATAAGCGGATTAGAGTGTCAGGCTCAGATTATCTCTCGCTAATAAGTCCTGAAGTCAAGTTGAATGTTGACATTTTTACTTACAAGCATTCGTGTAATGCTTCTTAACGTATATGGGTGTTAAATTATGTTTTCTGAGTTATGATGTTATAAATAATAAAGATAATTAAAATTAGTTACTAAATTATAAAGTATAAATCGGTTTTTTTTTATAAAATTTAATAATAGTAAATTGCAAATGTTTTGTCGATAATTGTCATTACCTTTTTATGGTTATTTGAAAAACATATTAATCTTAAAGTTAAGACAAAAATTTTTCTTTGTTTATTTTAATTTTAATATACCATTAATTTGAGTATTATTTTAATAGTTCTACCGCCCTAACATATTTCTGATACCTTAGATAACGCTAAAGTATGAATAACTTTTATCTAAACAACACTGTTTTGGCCAATAAAATTAATTTACACAAAAAATAAAATCTACAATTTAAGTAGGAAACATTTATATATTTATATTACTACGACAATCTTCGTTCTAAAATATTTATTAAACTACGACAAGAGTCGTTTGAACGTTTCGTTAAATTAAATACCTACTTCGAAAAGTCAATAGGAATATAGAACGAAGTCGACAACAAAGTTTTGTCTAGACTGCACGGAATGATCTATTCTAGTCTAGGAATGGTTCAAAGATATTAATAACTGTGATATTATGTCGAGTATTTCAAAAGATTTCGAGTTCAAAAGAGTTAAAATGTACTCTTGCTAGTGTAAGTAAGAAGTTTGACGATAACAATTGAGTTAGCAAAACTGGTAACATTGCTTAATCTAAATAAACTTTTAAATGTCATACAATTATGATTTGGGGATGCAAACATTGCATGTGTCAGATTAAGTAAGAAATAAATAAATAATTAGACAATTACAAACAAAGCTTACACTATGTATTGTATGTTTTAATCAATTCTGTAATAATAATATTTTAATTTAAGTTATTTTTTGGATATTGGAAAAGAGTAACTACTAAGTTTCTTGCCGGTTCTTCTCGGTAGAATCTACATTCCGAACCGGTGGTAGCTTTATCTTTAAAATAGTTGGTTAAATGACGATAAAAGCCTACTTGAATAAAGTATATTTTAATTATGGTAATTGGTTTTATTATAATTATTAATTGTTAATAAAAAAATCTAACACATGCGTATTATGTAAAAAAGATTTTCTGAAATTACAAACATTAGGGTAAGAAATTTAAAAAAATCTATATATCATAACATTAAAACGAATGGAAGGAATTATTAAAAGTTTATGGATCCAATTTCAAAACTTTTGAAGAGCAGATATGGCTCAGTAGAACACGTAAATCTTCACCGAAAAACCCTTTATTCTTAATTTGTGTTTAAAATTATTTTCATGCTTGATAGGTAATAAAACATAGTAAGGAAACCAGCGCGTCTCAGATTCCATCACAAGTAAAACCATGTGGCAGTTGTTTATCCATGATGGAGTAGCGTAAGGAATCAGCCCACAGAAAAAGAGCTTCATGAGGAGAGAAGGTCTTAGATTGTTACCTTAGTTTATTACTTTTCATCTCTTCGACACATATATATATATATATATATATATATATATATATATTTTAGCATTATTAGCATTAGCAGCCTGTAAATTTTCCTACTCCTGGGCTAAAGGCCTCCTCTCCCTTTGAGGAGAAGGTTTGGAGCATATTCCACCACGCTGCTCTAATGCGGGTTGGCGGAATACACATGTGGCAGAATTTCGTTGAAATTAGACACATGCAGGTTTCCTCACGATGTTTTCCTTCACCGCCGTGCACGAGATCAATTATAAACACAAATTAAGCACATGAAAATTCAGTGGTGCCTGCCTGGGTTTGAACCCGAAATCATCGGTTAAGATGCACGCGTTCTAACCACTAAATAAATACACATATATATATATATATATATGTGTATTTATTTTTTATCGTACATGTTGGCAACGTCAGTATGACGTAGAAGACTACGTGACCGCCGAAATTGTCATAGTTAATGGGATATCAAAAAAAATATATATTACGATCGTAAACGAATTATATTTCGGGTATTATCACGTCTGATAACGAGTTGACGCCTAACTTAACTTATTTGATATGTATGTAATATACATCACAATTATCTAAGAGATGAAAAGGAGGCTGCAGTATATTTTAAGTTGAATACGTGATCCTACCCTCATTCATCATTGACTTATTTTATAAACATTTTGGTTAAAATGAAAACAATTTGTACATTGTGTCAGCAAATTTGTTTGGATTAATTTAGATCCAAGCCATTGTAACCTAAAACTGCCATACAGTGCCCACGGTCCTTTGTACCCTAATTTATCTTTCTCAAATGAGAACGTCCGTCATTTTTTACACCTGAAATGTGCGTTTGACATATTTAAAATACTATTGTCCTTTAGGATTTCATAGAGAAGTTTTGCATAATATTATAATTGAAATTATTAACGCTTTTTTTGTTTTGATACATACTTATTATTAATTTATTGTTCAATTTTTCCCATTTAAATTATAAATTTATTTAAAAATCTTTTTGTATAACTACATTTTGATTTAATGTAATTTGAAATAATTATCGTAGAAATTTACGATATATAATCTTGAATTTATTTTCGTAGCTTGATTTGAACGAAACTTCGAGAATTACATAATAAAATAAAATAATTATTTATATCGTATAGCGAAAAGAGCCTCTGGACAGGACTGAGAGGCTTGCTTGAGAAAAGACCAGTGACTAATGGTCCTCGACGATATAAAAAATCTCAAGTATTCCATTAAATATTGTAAAAATAATAAGGGCCGGGTAAGTAAAAAAAAGTATTTTTATTTAAAAAGTAAACTTATTTCGAATTACCCATAGGGGATTTTTATTTAAGTAACAAAATAATTTGTTTTTATTAAATGCCAACTTTATAAAAATCAAGTTTTAACTTTAAAATTTACTTCGTCTTCCTTCTCCCTAAATGAAAATAATTACTTAAAAAATTTGCCAAGTGCAAGTCGGACTCGCGTAGACCTCAACAAGAACAAGCAGTTAGGATTTTTTATATGAACTAAATTCCATCGTCTGTCACCAATACTATAAATAGTTTGCTATAATTCAGTTTGATCGGCTTGATAGAAATGGTTTAAAAATCAGTTACAATATTTAAGTGTTTAAATGAAAAGTCTAATAACTGTTATAGATACATTCACTTACTTTAAATTATTATCACAGTGCATTTATATGAGTGAGTGACGCTCGTACTTACGATATTTCTTAGTGTGCGTTAGGAAGTGTGTCAAAATCTGGGATTCCCCTAGCCTAAAATTAAATAATATCATTTACATTAAGAATAATAATATCGATTATTATAATTGATCTTGAGGAATCTGTGGTCGTTCGTTTTTGCTAATTAATATAGTATTTTTTGGCTGATCTATGTTGGTATTACTTATTTTTATTATTAAATCAGTTGAAGAGCGTCTCAAAATGATAGACAACATAATCTTGGCAAATATATATTAAATATGATTTTTTATAATAATAAACTTAATAAATATAATCTAATTTGTATTTTTTTGCGTTTAACACACAATAAAGACTTCAAGAATCAAAGAATCGAGAAATATAAATTTGGAAAATATTTATTACTATCCAGTATTAAACTTTATTTATTTTAACAATAAAAGTGACCATCTTTAACAACTAATAACACAAGCAGTAAAATGGGAAAATGTGTTATAATACTATATGAACTCCAATGTAACTCATACAGGCACGTCAAGATGTGTAAACCATTTCTCACGCCATCAATGCGCCAGAGAAGATGGATTTATGATTTTATATCCCCCGTTGCTTACTTTCCATTAAAACCGGAACACGGTTTGTGTTTTCTATTGACAGTCAAATAATTGGTAAGTGGGACAAAACTCCACTGGTAAAACTCTTGAATAAAATAATTCCGGATGAACAATTACAAAATCATGTTTTACCTGTCCTGTTCGAACAATATATACTCGTTCGAACAATATATATGCTAATCAAGTTCCAACTCGAGTAATCTATAAGCAAGATTATTTAAAAACTAACTAGCATTTACTTTAATTGCATCGTATATATCACTGTACTATGGCCACCATTTGCTACGAGCATGCTCTTTCCCGTCCATTCTTTTCCGCCACTTTGACGACATCGTTCGCCCGTTGCGTCAGATAACGACCTACATTCCTGTGACTTCGAAGTTGGAATGTATTTTTATACCAATGCATGTATGTTACGTAATATGGATTATTTTCTTTGGAATATCTCAAAATACGCTGTGACTTACGGGACAAAATGAAGCTATGGGATAATATTATTGAAAAAATTGGCCAGGATTAGGTCAATGTCCAGTATACAATTGAGAGTCGACTGCAAATGATTTAATGTCGGTTTCGTAACTTGTCCTTAAGATATTCTATGCAAAACAATCACTGATACACACACACACACACACATACATACATACAGAAACACAAAGAGAAAGACTCAAAAACGTTTTGATTTATCATAATATTGACCTCCAAAAAGCGAATACATCACAATTGTTAATATTAAGAAAATTAAATGATTTAACATCAGAAAATAAATATATTAGCCCGTGCCTTATATCGCTGATTTCCTTTATATGTAGCGGTGAGTTAAGAAAATATTTGATTGATTAAATATAAAAAAAACCGTTGATCCCAATATATATAAGTAATTGCCAAGATTTATATCAAACGTGTCAAAACAATCATGTCTTCTAAACATAACTGTATATATAGATCATCAGTCTACTCCCAAAAATCTTAATTTTTAAAGTTTCCTCATAAGACCAATGAGATTAACAAAGAATCAGCTATAATTAGATCGAAAGCCGGAATTGTCTAGGAAGTTTAATAAAGAGAGCCTTCGTATTTAAATCCCCCCATTTAACTTTGTCGCGGCATAAGTCCAAGGATTAATGGAAAGACAGTGGCGGTAGTCGTGACACTTTTAATCTTTTTAATCAGGTTTAGTTTCAGTCGTCTAGAATTAAATCTTTTAAAAGATTCTCTAATTGGGCGTATATAAGAAAAACTTCTCATTCATTAAAGCTATTTCGTCTTCTTTAAGATTATTTCTTTTAATTCTTTTGCCTTTTTTTCGTCTGAAATCGTATGAATAATTGAGCGTTTTAATTTTTGAAGCCTTTAATACTAAAAGTATATCGACGTTTTTTCTTAACTAGCTGACCTAAAAGAGTATTTCCCACGATATTTTTTATATTGCCGATCTATTATATACGTACCGATTTCAATTTCGATTGCCCATACATACCCATCGTCTTTAAAAGCAAGCGCATATCATTAAATACGTACCAGTATAGCTAGCCAAATTGGTTCGACATTCATGGTTACTATTCTGATTCCTAGGATCGCAGCTTGAGTTAGTAAGTCGCGTTTTCAATAGATGTAATAACGATTTTTTTGTGTCAAATCTGATTTATTTCAGTTTTAAGAATTAGTGCATTGAAACGTAAGTATAATAATTATTTTCGAATATTCTGTACCTTTTAGTAAAATTGTACGTTGATTGTTTCAGTAAGCTACAATAGTTTCGATTTAAAGTTATACGTAAATGGAGCGTGTACGTTATTTTCAATAATGTACTGAACGCTATTTTGATCACATTATTAACGCTCATATACATAGCATTGTTTTAATAATATTTTGGCATCAAAAACTCTATTAATGGATATCAATTTGATAAGTATAATTAATACACTAATATTACTAAACGCAATTCATTTCCAAGCCAAACTTAGTGATAATTTATAACTAATTTTAATCATTTGAATTTCTGGTTATTTCGTTAAATAAAAAACGTTCCAACGCAATTTACAAGCGTTGTCCTCAAGCATGCAGCGGTGTATTTTAACCTGGACAGTGACCGTCGTATAAAACATGTCACGACGGGGTAATTTAAAAGATATTTCCCTGGATTTTTCGTTAAAAGCCTTTCCAAGCGTATATTTTACAGAGGAATAAAGTACTACGCTTGCTTCGTGTAAATGCATAGTTTCCAATGTATAGAAATTTAAATTTAAATTTACGAAAATAGGAAAATTAAATATTAGTATGATTTATGGCCTGAAAAATATGGTCGGATTCGACTGGATACGGAAAGAACCTTTGGCGCAACTTGGTCCATCACAAGTGGAAGGCAATTGGATGATGATGCTGATGGTATATTATTTTACATAAAATAAACAGTATTTATTAGTCCGATAAACCAAAATATTACTATTTGCTAAAATAGTAATATTTTGGTTTAACAAAAGATAATGTATGAAGTCAAAATATTTTTATAGACTTTTCTAAATCAATAGTAACGCAAAAAAAACATAATTTATTCGAAGGTTTTGCTATTCTGAAGAACTGAAAAAAACCGTCAAGAAACGTTACTATTTTCCAACACATAAAATGCATAACTGTGTTAAATACAAATTATAAAAAGTACTTTATTTTTAAATTGCTGATATCCTAAGTAGTACATACCGTAAAATGAATTGTTAATTTACCAATAGCTTACACACTTTCTTTTTCTTATAAATTCCTTGAATTCTTATATTGTGTGTATCCTGATATTTTAAGTTTTTTTTTTATATAATCATGTGTTATTTCTATATGTATAATAGTATATTCCAGTAATTGTTTTGTGTTATTTCTATATACTTTGCCTTATATGTCCTCCAAGCATCTTTCAGCAGGGTTGATTGGAAGCAATAACTACTTAATTGATAAGGTCACCTTTGTAACCTTTTTTTTATATTATAAGTCTTAAGATTTCTGTTTTATTTTTTCTACGCTTGTGTGGATATAAACCTTAAGGGGCTATCAGTTACAACGTAACATACATGTTTTCGCATCGATGGATTTTCTGATTTTTTCGGAGGAAATTAAGTTACATCTCGCTTTTTCCTTGACAGCAGATCACGATGTTGATTACAAAAAAGACAACAAACAAGCGAAACCTATTTTTTTTTTATCCTTTTCTGTCAAATCATTTTATTTGGTACATTTCATACATATAATTTAACACGAATATTGGACCACGTGATTTGACTCACTCAAGCACTTAATGAGCCAAAAGATAACACACAGAGCTAGATGTAAGTACTCGTCTACGCTATCCTCAGTGAAAATCCAAATTATCTTTCGAAATACAAGATAGAGCGTGCATCAGAATCGTTGCGTTACAATTTGACCTTGATATTTTACTGTCATGGGTTAAAAAAGTTTTCATGTCACAAACGTGATATCTTTTATATAATTGAAAGGTAAATATTCCAGTAATTGTTAATAATATGTGAGCAATTTACCTCGTGACTTAATCGACAAACTGACATTAACAGAATACCGTGAATAATAATTAATCGCTTCGTCATTGTAGTGACAGATCCTGTTAATATGTTAATCCTAATCTGCCCTAAATCTAAACATTATCTTATCTATTAATCATAACATTTTAGATAAATATAAAAGCACTATTCGCATTAACAAAACATAACAAAACGGTTATTAATAAATATATACAATGTAATAATTATTATTTTTTAGTTATTAGTCCAACACGTGAATCGCACCCGAAAGCGGTAAGTTCAAACACGGCAAACGTAATGGATTTTACATGTGCTTTATTTATGTTTTTTTTTATTTATGGAGATTGGTAGAGCTGGATATCGTGAGGAAAACTGCATGTGTCAGATGAAATTCGAACAAATGTGTATTCTCGCATAAAGAACTCGCATTTGCGTTGAATAAGGACAAACTTTTTTTTGTCTAGAGGATAGGAGGAATTAGCCTAGCAATGGGACTTAGATTGTATTTTTTTATATATGTATCACATATGTAGGTACATCATAACTCTGTTATTAACGTACCGATTTGGATATTATATTTTTTTGGATTACGTACTCGTATGTTATACAAAAATATAACCACAACACGGGTGAAAAAATACGGAATACAAACGTATGGGCTCAAAATTTAAATTTGTAAATAAAAATTAGACGCATTTGTGACGAAAGTTATCGTAATCACAAAGTGAATTCAATTTAATAGCTTTAAGCAAATCCGAATAAATATAAATTAATAAAATATATATGTGGAGGAATATGCTCTTAACCTTCTTCTCAAAGGGAGAGGAGGCCATAGCCCAGCAGTGGGAAATTTACAGGCTGTTAATGTATGTAAATGTAAATGTATACATACTACATGTATACAAAATTGAAACTTTAAACTTATAATTTTTAAAGAACAACTTCAAATTATTATTAATCATAAATTATACTGTTAAATTAAAAGTGGAACTCCGAAACTAGAAAATAAAGGAGTGCAGAACTGCGCTTGTCAGCACATCCTCGGGACTAGTTATAAAACTGTACCGAGACATGGAACTTTTAATGTGGTTTGTTTCTTAATAAACTAAAACTCTCCTGTATTTAAATTTTAAATAGAGTTACAATTTTTAGTCATAACTCAAGTTTAGCATAAAAATTAACTATAGAATTTAAAATATTGTTTAATTATTGATATTCGTCTGACTTGTTACCTGTAGCAAAAATAAACGAGTCTGACTTAGATTGGATATAAAAACGAAATATTATTTTCTTATAAAAAAAAAAACAATTATTATTTGTTTTTTGTTTTGCACTGACGTACTTTATAGTACTTCTTCAAGTGAATACATAAATTATTGTTACTTATTTTATAAATACCTTTTAAGGTATTTTCATGAAAGTCTTTGCAAATTATCTTTTTGCTATCGCTTTCGACAAGAAATCAAACAGACATGTTTCGACAAAAATACTGGAGTAAGAGTGTCGGCATCGAGAACATTCAAGTGAAAGCGCACATATCGAGATTTATAAAAACGATAGCTCTTGGAACGTTTTATCACTTGTTTTGTGCTTCAATTATTGTTACATTATTTTTACATACATTTCTCATTCTACATCAATTGAAAAATGTTGGCACTATTCAAATATGGATTTGTTGTATTATTTTACAAACCAATCATTAATTGTATTAAATCCTTTGTGTATTTGACTTTAACTTCAAGACAATTTGAATAAAATGCGTCCCGATTCTTACCAGGACGTAAAGATAGACTTTATATTTAAGATATTTAAAAGCGATTGAATACAGCAAACCCTATTGTATCAGTAACAACAGCCTGTAAATTTCCCACTTCTGGGCTAAGGCCTCCCCTCTTTGAGGAGAAGGTTAGGAGCATATTCCCCCACGCTGCTCCAATGCGGGTTAGTGGTTTTACATGTCGCAAAATTTCTTTGAAATTAGACACATGCAGGTTTTCCTCACAATGTTTTCTCGAGCACGAGATAAATTATAAACACAAATTAGGCACATGAAAATTCAATGGTGGTTGCTTGGGCTTGTACCCGAAATCATCGGTTAAGACGTACGCGTTCTAACCATTGGGCCATCTCGCCTATACTGCATCGCCTGACACATAACTACCCTGACACATAACTATTCACTTCTCATTTTAAATGTCAAAAGCAAGAAACTACACATTATTGTCGAGGAATTAATTTTGCTCACAGTAAAGAGACAATAAAAACAGTTTTTCACCGTAAGACAGCTTTTTATATCGAAAAACATTTTTTGCAATATTTCGGCGCAAGGAGAACATATGAAATGGCAAAACTCGTTTAAATATAACTATGACAATTCGCAAAGACCCAACAATGAAATTTCAATTTTATCATACGTACGATTTTTAAAACGTGAATAAATATACGCAAATATATGAATGAAATATATGAAATCTTTATTTTAAACAAGAATATTGCAAATGAAATTACTGAGAGACTATTCCGTTAGAAGCCTTAGCACTCGAAACTAAAGAAGAATGTGAAGCCAAATTCAAACCCAGATAACAACATTTCGGACTTCAAAATTCTATACCAGCTCTATACTCTATGGTCTGTGGATTCAGTGTAGTAGCCGATTTAATCTCAATGAAGAGCAACAGACTACACAACCCAACCTCAATCACTCAACCAGACTCAAACATCTCATTATTTTTTTGTTTATTACTAATGAATTTTTAATGAATTGTTTATCTCATTATTTTTATGACTGATTGATCCCATGCTTATTAAAAAAGCACCAAATTTATTCTACCATTAATTTGTCGTTTTATTATTTTTTGCTTTTTTTTTATTATACATGAACCGTGTGTAGATAATGAGCTAAAATATTTTAATATTTCGTATAACTCTAACAATTATAGATAAGTCCATCTTAGAAATTTTAGTCCTTTACTAAAACATGCGTTAATCCGAAAATGGAAATCTTTGGTCTATACTGTAGTTACATATTTTATGAAAAAAAATTGATAGTGAACAATGGAATACAGTCTGGTATAGTTTTAGTACATCCCATTAAGTAAAGTTTGTTTCGTTAAAATTAATATAATCTATTAAAATATATGAATATATCATCAGATGGAAAGTGACAACCACCGCCCATGGACATCTGCAACACCGGGGGGCTTGTAGATGCGTTGCTGGCCTTAAGAAACTTAGTTTATATTTATAAACACGTAATTGACTGATTTTAGTCATACCTTAACATTTACTTGTATAATGACCACAATAGTCTTCAAGCAAATATGTATAAATGTATTTAAAAGGAATAACGAAAATAAATCCATTCATGTTACGTCAATTAAAATATTTACATTTTTGATGAATCATTTACGAACTCAATTTTCATAAATATGACTGGAATTAATATGACAAAATGGCAATAAAAATAATTGGAAATAAAACTCCACTTCACAGATGTGCAATCAATATCTGTTACAGCCGAAAACCACACAAACAGATGATTTGTGGTCGCGTGCCAATGGAACGATTCATAAATTGCTATCGACATGAAAACGGTAATGACTGGGGCATAAAGGTTATTACTTCATACTTGTAAGTTATCTTATACGAAATATTACAATTATGATATACAGTAAATACTAACGATATATAATACGTCGTTGTATCAAATTTAATTTGATTTAACGAAAATATATTCATAATTTTACAATGTAAGAACTCGTTTAGATTTTATTTATAGCTAAATATTTAATTTCAGAATACATTCATGTTTTGACTTAAAAATTACTTATCACACAAATTTACTTAAATAGAAAATAAACCAAAGACACAGGTAGGTCTTTCATTCCGATAAAATTTGGCAGAACTTTACTATCCTAGATATATCTTTGTCGAGGAATATTGTATTGCTAACTAGTTTTCATCGGCGTTCTTTTACAAGTAGTGACGTCCTCATTACATTTACATATATAATATCCGGTACTTTTTTATGTAGGTATTATTGCTACTTGAAGCTTCAGTTCACGTACTCATATAGTTATATAGTATAAAACAAAGTCGTTTACCGCTATCTGTCCCTATGTATGCTTACATCTTTAATCATTACACAATGGATTTTGTTGCAGATTTTTAATAGATAGATTGATTCAAGAGGAAGGTTTACATGTATAACACTTGCACAATAAAGTAGAGAAATACTGATAATTTTAGAGGTTTCTGAATAGATGTCGTAAATAAACACATTTTTTGCGCTTACATTGCAACTGGCTGAACCCTACGGGATAGATCAAAATAATGTATTTTACACCTCAAAAAGGTCTTTAAAAAAGTCCGCGACGTTTTTTACGTTTTAGTCCATTTTTTATCCTTAACTTTTTTACGAGAAATAACCGCTTATTTCCAAGATTTTAATCAATACAGCGTTAATCCTTATCCAATTAAAAACCTTAAATAAATTGTGAATTTAATATAGATCACTTTATAGCATGCAATTTAAATGAATATTTTCGAAGATATTACAGATTTCAAACGCAGGGATATAGCAGTTTGTATTGTCTAACGACTGAAAAACTGTGAACGTTGTAAGACATTCTGTAATAAATTTAGTGGCAGCATTGCTTCCGTTCGAAGCCGGGGCGGGTCGCTATTAAATATATATTAATATATAGTTTTTAAATACAACTGCATTATTACAATGCACAAAAGTATAAGGTCAATAAGATTTCCAAAAAGTAAAATATTCGAGTTTAATAATCTCGTGATTTAAGTAAAACCAATAAACATAGATTAAATATTTTTAGTATTCGCTACGTAAGCAAGTTTTTTTCTTGCAGTATTTAAATAAATATTATAAGTTTGTTTAATTAAATTTATAAATGTATTTATCATAAATGGCAAACATAAAACAGATATTATAGTTTCGGAATACGATTTTCACGGCCCATTGGATGGGTAATAAATGGTCTGGACAGAGTTATCGTTGATAAAACATTTTATGTGTAAATGTAAATCAATTATTTAAAAAACATATCAAACGAATACGTAAAGATTTTTAATAAAACGATAGTCCATTTCATTTTGACAAGGGACTTATGAAAGTATTTTCATGTCAATTTTCATTTTTCTTTCATACTAGCTTACAAATAATTCTTACACAAACAAAAGTTTCATGTATTACATGGTTTTATTTACTTCGCCTACTAGTATGAGTACGTCGAATCCTTGCTATAGCTTTTAAAAACATCCAACAAATTATTACCTGAAATTGTGCACGCTTTTTTTGAGGCTGTCAATACAATCTTATATGAAATAAATACAAAGTGTGTTTTTAATTTATTTTTTTGTAATTAGAAAAATATTCGCTTTGTTTTTATAATTAATACAATACTTTGAAATAAAACTAGTTTTTAACGGATTTAATCGCGTATATTAATTATTTTAACATCCCGACGTTTCGAGCACTTTGCAGTGTTCGTGGTCACGGGCAGACTGCCCGTGACCACGAACATGGATGTTAAAATAATTAATATACAACTGCATTATTACAATGCACAAAAGTATAAGGTCAATAAGATTTCCAAAAAGTAAAATATTCGAGTTTAATAATCTCGTGATTTAAGTATAATCAATAAACATAGATTAAATATTTTTAGTATTCGCTACGTAAGCAAGTTTTTTTCTTGCAGTATTTAAATAAATATTATAAGTTTGTTTAATTAAATTTATAAATGTATTTATCATAAATGGCAAACATAAAACAGATATTATAGTTTCGGAATACGATTTTCACGGCCCATTGGATGGGTAATAAATGGTCTGGACAGAGTTATCGTTGATAAAACATTTTATGTGTAAATGTAAATCAATTATTTAAAAAACATATCAAACGAATACGTAAAGATTTTTAATAAAACGATAGTCCATTTCATTTTGACAAGGGACTTATGAAAGTATTTTCATGTCAATTTTCATTTTTCTTTCATACTAGCTTACAAATAATTCTTACACAAACAAAAGTTTCATGTATTACATGGTTTTATTTACTTCGCCTACTAGTATGAGTACGTCGAATCCTTGCTATAGCTTTTAAAAACATCCAACAAATTATTACCTGAAATTGTGCACGCTTTTTTTGAGGCTGTCAATACAATCTTATATGAAATAAATACAAAGTGTGTTTTTAATTTATTTTTTTGTAATTAGAAAAATATTCGCTTTGTTTTTATAATTAATACAATACTTTGAAATAAAACTAGTTTTTAACGGATTTAATCGCGTATATTAATTATTTTAACATCCCGACGTTTCGAGCACTTTGCAGTGTTCGTGGTCACGGGCAGACTGCCCGTGACCACGAACATGGATGTTAAAATAATTAATATACGCGATTAAATCCGTTAAAAACTAGTTTTATTTCAATGTGTAATAATCGCGAAAATCTAAGACAACATAATACAATACTTGTTAATTCACTTCGATTATCTAATTAAGCATTAATTTTTTTTACTAAAACGTGAAATGGGTTTATTTTGAGTTTCATTGATTTCTTTATTTTCAGAAATATGTATATACTACCAGCATTTGCTCTTCTCCAAAAATTAATATTAAATAAATACTATAGAAATAAAGAAAAGTATCCTCTAAATTTATTACTATTTTTTTCTAACCTATCACAAGATTTGTTAATTTACATTGAAATATTACGTAATACAATACTCCCTTAGTATTGTAACTTCGACTTGGCAGACTATCTTTATTAAAAAAAAAAATTGTAATCGATACGTACAAATGACGATTCAACTCCTATTTCGCGTAATAAATCGTGCTAGTCAAGACGTTGTGTTGAACGGATCTGTGACACTTTTCTCCGTAATTGCAGGATACTTCGGTAACGCCTAATCGAGCAAGGTCATTGACATATCATCCTTTGAATTTAACTCATATTCATAAATATATGCGTGTCAAATCTTATAACTACATAATGACAAGATTGTTGTCAAAAAAAAAATTAATTCATAAGAGTTGTGTTTAAAAAATGTTCACATTTTGTATTTAACGTAATAAAATGATATCAATTTAATTCTTATTTCGAAATGGTTCTAACGCAATATATATTTAGATGGTTCTGATAAATGTTTGTATGAAAATCTCTGGGGGAAAATAAATTATATTACAAAAGTTTATCTCAGTTCCTGGTAATTAAAGTACAGATGAAAATACAGTTTATTCATGTATGTGTATATCTCTACATAAAATAAAATTGGAGTGTCTGTTTGTAATATTAAAATAAGCGCGTTTTACTTGCATATGTATGTCTACACGGTACATATAACTAAATAACATTTTTTTAATTTTTGTATCTGTCTGTCGGTCTGTATGTTCCGGCTAATCTCTGGAACGGGTGGACCGATTTTGACGGTACTTTCACTGGCAGAGAGCTGATGTAATAAGAAGTAACTTAGGCATGACTTTTATTTTAGAATTATATCTAAATAATAATACTCACGCTTTTTTATTAAATACAAACGCCCGCGAAGTCGCGGGCACAGCTTGTAGTTAAAAAAATAACAGAGTGTAACTCTTATGTAACGTGTTAATTATAGAATAAGAGTAATACTTATGATAGAAAATTTGAACACAGTATCATTAAATAAATAAATGCAGTTGTTGCAAAGCCTATCTCTCCTGTTGTAGAATAATACTATCGACGGCCTTATTGTTGTAGTAGCCAAGCCTCGGGTAGGGCTATAAAAACTTTGTAGTTATATAAATAAATTCATACTAGCAGCCTCCGATCTGCCAAAAAGCTGGTGATCTGCTAAAAAGTATGGAAGAAGAAGACATGCTGCGCCGACTGCAAATAAATTTGGGATAAGAGCAAGATGATGATGACAACGTAGATCAAACAGGTAAAAATTGTGCTTGCCCGTATTTTAAGCCATGATCTTTGGTTGAGATCTACGATCTTTATTGACCAGTCTCGGCAGCAGCAAAAAACTTAAGACTGCATCTCGCTATATCTTACTCCATAGCTTTAGTGAATATAATGCGGTGCTTTCCTCTTGGCTTATTTCCCCTGAGATATTGATTTTCGATAAAAAATTAAATTTACATCCGACGTTTACGCTAACGACACAAGGAGAGCAGCTTATAAAATATTGAACATTTTATAGAACTATTTATACTACTTTATTAGTGATAGTTTTAGCTATATATCGTACAAAATAAATAATCCATACATGTCATATTTAAGTAGGTTCTTGCAAGCGCTTTTAAATCGAAATTTTGGTCATTGGCTGGAATGTCACTTGGTTGTTCATCTGTATCCTTCTCGGCTGTAAATCCAAATGTATTGAAAATTATTACAGTTCTTACTTTTCCATTTATTTCCATTAACATTATATAATTTAATGAAATTATTTTAAGGTAATTATATTTATAAAATATAAGGTATATAATATTTATTAGACCAAATTTCATCATGATTAAGCCACTGCACAGATCGTAATTAAAATTGACGTAAAGGCAACCTGGGACTTGAATAAGGACGCATATAAATTGCGAGATCTGATTGAAAAATCTATACTAGAATGAAGTCGCGAGGAAAAACAAGTTAAAAATATTCCTTTGAAGTAAGACTTCATTGGCTTTGAAGTAAGACATTAAAGATCAAATTTGATTGCGACATTTATCATCGTAAATGTTGATTGCATCGTTTATATAGTATCGATTCTGATTTCAATTCTGTCATGATACATTTTTAAATTCATTTATTATTATTTATTTCCGTAGTAATTCAATAATACCTGATATTATTGTTGGTTTCGAATCGATTGAAAATAAACTGTAATAGTACTGCGAAATCTATATTTAGCGAATTTAATCATCTAAAAACGATAGTGTTTCATCTCGTGATCGCTTGTCTAGACGACCATTATGTTGAGAAATAGGTCGAGCGAAACGTACTCAGTCAGGTATTTTATACACTCCAGCGACCTTTGCGCTTTAATTTTTTATTATTCCGACTAGGCCGCGTCATACCTAAAATAGAAAATTCTAGTTGCCATATAACTCAGACGAGATGTGCCTGTTTTAGTTCAGAGTTATACGGAAATATGAAATATATAGGTACGTACATTTTTAGAACATTAATCATTGGGAATAAATACAAAGCCAGTAAAATCAGTATGTGAAATGTGAATGTATAAGGAAAAGTAATATAAACACAGACAAGCATCCCACTGCTCTACTCACTCTCAGACTAATTTAAATACGTAGAGATATGGACGAGTGAGGGTTATTGGTGAACTGGTGGAGGAGTTGGTGTATAAATATATAGCTAGATAGATTAAAATAAAAAAAAAAACTTAAAAAATCTGTTACCAATTCTGAAAATCATATTTGATTTGATAATCATATCTGTGTATTTGTTTTTCTATCTCAAAAGAATTTCCAATCATGGATAGTCGGATGGATATAAAGATAAAATTTTATGCTAAAAAATTTCTAGAAAAATAATTTATGATTTCTGAACATACTTCACATTATCAAATACATATACAATGAGAAGTGACAATAAATGTTTCATATCATCATTTGAACGTACACGCTAATTAAGGTTTAGGACCAAAATACATCAGACGAACTTCATCAACGCTAATTAAGGACAATTTTTTAACCGCAAATGCCAAAATTATTGACACGAGAACACTTTTGCACCCTAGCTATAATAGTGATCCTTAATAAAATGTCTTGAAGTAAATTATTTTTTTCATATATTTAAGTGATTTAGATGAAGACATTTCGTGGTCAACTATATTGTAATTAACATTTAATTAAAAGCGCCAAAATGGACCAGTGCCTAACACTCATAAATCTTGGACAAGTACCACAGAGTTTTTATTAGGACAAAATGAAAAGGACTGTCCTATATAAATAGAAAAAAAAATCGAATTATAATTGATATATTATATGTTTATTCTATGAAAGAAGTAGCATATGTCTGTTGCCTACATTCTATGGCTTTATAAAATATAGGCGATTTACTTGGTGGTAAAACTTTATGCAAGCCTATCTAGGTAGGTACCTGCCATTCATTATATATTCCATCGTCAAACAATATTTGTATTGTTGTATATAATTTGTATTGTTGTATTCCAGTTCGGTTCCAGAAGGCTAAGTGAGCCAACGTAACTATAAGCACAAGATAAATTACATAGCTGTTCCCAAGGTTGATGAGGAATTGGTTATGCAAGAAATGGTTAAAATTTCATACATCACTTATGTCTATGGGTGTGATGACCTAAGGAGTCATCCTCCCTCAGGTGGCTTATTTACCTGTCTGCCTACCAATGCAATAAAAAAATCAAAGCCATAAATTATTTATTTACGAAATGGTTTACCGACTGGCCTTTAATTTTATTGCTTGTATGACAATGCTTTAATTAAATCCGTCACTCACATTAAATCAGTCCTTAATATCAGGCCAGCATAAAAAATATTAAAAATAATCGTAATCTATGCTAGTATAATTGTGAAAATAAATCTGCCTGTTTGTCTGTCTTTCTCGGCCAAACCACTGAACTGAATTTGATGAAATTTGGTATGAAGCAAGTTCGAACGCCAAGGTTGGACATGTATGAATGTAGCCTAAACAAAGCTAACGTAATTAATTATTAATAATTATTATTAGTTGCACAAGGTTGCATGTTCTTGGTTGAAAGCCAGTATTGAGCCAGTGAAAACGTCTAAGGTTGGTCTTACGAGTGTTTTTATACTTAACACCTGACGACCAGCCCCTAAATCGGGAGTGAAACCGCAGGCAACATCTAGTATGATAATAATTACAAAGAAGCAAACATGGCGCCCGCACTTTAGAAAAATATAGAAAATCCAATCTTGCTGGAATCTGAGAAGATATTCTAATTAAATTAGGTCCTTTGAGTTTTGTGAACTTAATAAAATGGTTAAACAGCAAAATAACGTTCGATAAATATTTAAAGAATTTTATTACATTACAAAAAAATTCCAGCGAGCTTCGCCGCATACTGCATATATCTTAAATGTACCACTAGAAATCCTTTCCTTATCCGGAATAAAAATCACCCATATATTAAACTTGGATAAAAATTTGTCAGCACGCTGAATTCCATTGAGCCAGTGGCTTTCAAGGGACATTTGCAGAGACTTTTACATACACACTGCCCAGTTAAAAGTGTTCAATATAAATAATGCTAAATAAACATAAATATATTTATGCACTCGCTAATATATTTTTGTACCCATTTCTGGACGGTTGACATTAGTGTCAGCTGCACTGGCCGTAATATTTTTAGCAATGTAATATTGTTGTTTTATGGAACTAGAAAGCTTAGACAATAAAGAAAAATAGTAACATAACTTTTGTATCATCATATAAAAGCTAAGCGACGACAGTCTGGCGCACTGCGATGCCTTCAACAACAGCGAACAATATGTTACCTATACAAATTGTCATAATAGTCTCCTTTGGTTTAGATATTGTTCTTTCTCAAATGCTATCACAAAATCTGATAGTAGTGGTTTAATTTTGTATGTTATTGTATGTATGTGTAAGTGTGTGAGCGTGTCTGTGTGTGTAATTATTTAATTAAATACTGGCTTAATCAAAATACTTGTCTAAATTATCTGTCTATCTAAACTAAATTGAAATTTGTTGTTTAGCTTATTCCATTCTGAAAATATTTTGAGATAGTTATTAGATAAATCTCATCACAATAAACATATAATTTCACGAACGAATACGATATAATTTCACATAACACTTTCTCCGGACCTACTTTTCTATCCAATGAATAAATTTATTCGCATTCGGCACTATCAGCCGCGATATCAAACAGATTTATCTATAAAAGAATTTCCAGCTGTACGTATTTAAAATTAAAAAACCTTACGTTTACGCTTACCTTTTAAATATTTACTTTGGCGCCCAATTAGTGTGGCTCTAATTCAATTTTCTTTTCCCTCCTATCTATTTTACATCTCGCCCTCTCTCTTCTCTTGAACCTAAAAAGATTCACTCTTCACAGAGTTGGGAGCAAGCCGAAAAGGCAAATTAATTCAGCATAAAAATCGAGTTTATTATAATAATTTTGCTTATTTAGTCCCTTTCCGGTTTAATTATGGTCCAAATAAAGATTATATAATTATTATTAATTGTTTTAATTTCGTTTCCAGTCCATTTCATTTGCATATAAAGATGCTTAAAATTATTTATACTAAAAATTTTCATTTTGTTTTCATTTTGTCACAGTCTCAAGCGCAATACAAAAAATTGGAACAATTCAATTACACATTGCTGATAGTTATTTGATTTCCAACAACTCCTTTAGTATCTGGAAAGTATCCGTCTCAAACATATAAGGAATCCAATCACGGTCAGGAAGGAATTCTTTTTATGGGTAATTTTCGTTCGTAGAAGTTCTGTCGCTAAGAAAATTAACTCGATGATTCGACCAATAAAAGAGCAAGGTAAGTAACATAAATTTTGTTGCCAAAATGGCCGACCGCAGTTGTTTTTATCTTTCTCCGCCTTAGTATACACTTACATAATGTAATTAAGTTTCACATTAATAATAATTTTATTAGTATATTTAATGTTAAAATAATATTATTAATAATCCGAATAGAAAACAGATATCGATCTGAAACAGTTCGAACTCGTATTACCCAGACTATGTGTGTCTGAAAGAAATCTCTTATTTGTCATTTTATCTATTTATCAACTTTTGAATCAACAATTTATTGATGTTAAATATTCCTAAGAATATGACTTTTAATACTTGGTGAATATATATATATATATAATTGTATTTACTAACATAACGTTGATTTATCAATGTAATGTGTTATTTATCAATGTTAAGTTTTTACCGGTTCTTTCCGATAGAACGGTGGTAGCTTTACTTAATGTAGTTCTGTAAAATAACGATTAAAAAGGGCTTGTAAAATCCTACTTAAATAAAATATATTTTTAATTTTATTTTAATTACATGAATAATAAAATATTTTTTGCAAAAATATGTCGCTCTTAGAGTGACTATATTATCCAGCATAGTAATTCGTAATGTAATGTACACTGAAATTACTTATAAAATAATCATGATCTATCCGCCTGTACTTACAAGTACATACAATACATTCTACGAATCGAATCTTTCTCATTTGATTCTTAAAATATCTTGTAATACTTGGTTACCCCCATCCACTCATAAGATATTTTAACTCCAAACAGCAACGCTTAGTACTGTTGTGTTTCGGTTTAAATGGTGAGCCAGTATAACTACAGGTACAAAGGACATTGACGATGTAAGGAATTGTTAATATTTATTAAAGTGCCAATATCTATGGGCGGTGACCACTTACCATCAGGTGGCCAATTTGCCCGACCTATATCATAAAAAAATATTACAACATCACCTTACACGTTAGTTCATACATAAAATATGAATACGTACAAAATTAATAGGATTAGTATACCTATTTTTACCCAATCAGTATTAACCAAAATAGCGATCCGGCCAATGAAATATTACGTCACGACTTTCGTATCCAATTATGAACCGTTGTTTAATATATCCGGTGGTATTTTAGCTGAAATTAAAAAGTGTAAACGATAACTTTGATAAGGAATAATGTGAAATAATTTATATCGTCAGGTAGGTTACAGTTTATGAAAGCTACATTACTATATAATTAACAAACCATTGAACCGATTTCGGTAAAAATATACGTGTCAATTAAAAATATCGATAAATACATTCGGCTGAAATTAAATCTCTATAATTTTATATAGCTAGTTTAAATAATCGATTTTGAGGATTAATACAAAAACATACATTGATAACAAAAGTGAAACATGATGGAAAAAGTATGTTAAACATCAAAGAAAATTTCAAATTTGGCTCCAATTGATCAAGGAGAGCTACGCTTACGAGAAATTGGGAAATAAATAATTTAATAAAAATTCTTCTCTTTTATATGCTCATTCATAGACAAATAAATATTTGACCGTATTTTTTTTTATTGTATAATGTAATAAGCATTTCATGCTTACGTTCTAATATTATGCAGTTAATGACGATGATGATGATATGACGTCATATGATTTTGGTAAAACTTTAGCTAGGATAGGACCGAAACAATAGTTTTTGTAGATATATTTTTATATATATTATTGATTCCGCTGAGGAAAAACTACCAATAGGTTAGAATCCACTACGATGAATAGTTGCGTGCGTGGATTCATTATGGCGAGATATGTGAAAATTTACCTTTTCCGCGCCCATTTTCATACAATAATCACGCACTAAAATGGTAAATAGTTATTGAATTTTGACCCTTATTTTTATAACTACAAAGACTGTACGTGATTCATAAATGTTTTGATTATTTCTGAAGTGGTGAGTACAAAGAATCGCGTGTCTCGAAATCTAAAGGAGCCTATTAGAATTATTATGGGACCCAGCAATATTATTATCATAAAAGTATAATTAAAATCGTTCTAATTACCTTTCAGCTTCACAATGAGAGCCCAATGTTCGGTGGTGGATGGTTCTCGATGCTTCACAAAAATAAGCGAGTTTGTTTTATTCATTGAGCACAATATCCCTTGATAATCCCATTAATCAAGCTTCATAATAATAATTATTTTTATCAAATCAGTTTTTATTTGTCTTACTCATAATAACTACAATCGAATTTGGCGAATAACATTTTATTGAATAGAAATGATTGACAGCTATAGATCTTTTCACTTACGAAGACGCGCCTCTACACGTTACATTTTTGATTATTTTTGCAGTCTCTCACGCACACTAATAAATCTAGTCAGCACGAACGTTGTTCACACTGACGCAATTCGATAATAATGTTTTGTCTATGTACAGCAGTGGACTTATACAAGCTGATAATGATGAAATATTAATAATATATATTTATAAGTATAGTACAATAAAAGACAAAATGAACTTCAAAAAGGAAAAATGCAATACTTTTTAGTAAAATTGTATGAATGGAATTTGAACCGTTATCACGTAATACTTCTTGGAAATAACATCTTAAAATGCAAACTTTAACACAACGCGGAGAAGTGATTCGGTATGAATACAAACTGTCTGTCTACATATTTTAACAACGCTTTCCAGCCGAAAATGCATTGTGGGCTTCCAAGAACAAAGCCGAGGAGAATAATAGTTTGAAACTGAATCAAAAGATTTACGGAATGAATTTGGTATTTTTAGCTCCATTGTCTGGATGTCTTCGATCAACTTGAGTATTTTATAATGTTTTAACTACCTACATTCAAGCAATAGTTATTCATGAAATTTTCAGCTTTCTAGAAATTTCTTGAAATATTCTCAATATCTCACTAATTAATTTGATATTATTAATACGCGATATACGTTCATCGTTCACTGAATAGAATTTATGAAATTTGATATTAAAGTCGATTATGTCATAAATTATTATCAGACCATATTATATGTATGGCATTCGATACTTTTTATTTATTATTAATTAAAATAAATCTATAGTTACATTTTAATTAACTTCTAATGAAGCGATGAAGTAGAGCAGTATTGTCGATTTCGTTTATAGAAAAAGCTGAATAAAACTACATGAAAATTACAATTACGTATTCCATTTAACCCTTGATCAACAATTAATGTATTAAATTGAATAAATTTGTAATTATTGCGTTTGAATTATAGAAATAATTGAAAACCAAATCAAATACTTAGAATACTTGAAATTATATATACCTATCAACTACATTAAATATCAAAATAAATTTGAAAGAGTTTGTGTGAAGCTATTTTTATCGTCGAATTATCGATAAACGAGATAAAATAACGTAAAGCTACTAGCGGTTCGGAATAAAGATATCAATGAACTATCGGCAATTTTTTCATCAATAAAATTACTTTATTTATATTATAAAGGAGTGATACGAGATACAACACGTGAATCTTAGCACTAGACTGCAGGTTCGTTACTAAATTCTGATGTGCTTTGTGTTCATAATTCGTCTCATGCCAGGCGACCTACATGTGTCAAATGAAATAATGTCACATAATGTATCAAGCATAAGAGCGTGGTGTAATAAACTCCAAGCTTTCCTTAAACAAAAGGTGACCTTAGCCCAGCAGTAACATATTTACAGCTTGTTACTTTTACAATTGTACCGTTATTTGACGACCTCCGCGGTCGAGTAGCATGTACACCGGTTTTCATGGATAGACCACTCCGAAGTCCCGGTTTCAAACTCAAACTCAAATTCCTTTATTCAATATAGAAGTATTACACTTTCTTATTGATGGTCAAATTAAACACTACCACCGGTTCGGAAAAGGAAACACCCTGACCTGAGAAGAACCGGCGAAAGAAACTCAGCGGGTCTTTTTTTTTCATCAAATTAATTATATACATGATTGTATATGAATAGAAACAGCCAGGAGGCGATCGTTTCATTCCCAAGGTGTGCTATCAAACATAAACTCACTAATTGTATAGTACCTTTCGCAAACAAGCGTTCCTTAACATTTTTTTTAAATTTCGCAACAGAAGCATTTCGAACGCTTTCTGGGATCCTGTTGTAGAAGCGTATACAAGCGTATACAGGAATAACAGGAGTTCAATTCCCGGCCGAGTCGATGTAGAAAAAGTTCATTAGTTTTCTATGTTTATGGTACCGTCGTTACTTCTGATTTTCCATAACACAAGTGCTTTAGCTACTTACATTGGGATCAGAGTAATGTATTAATGTTATTATTATTATTTAGTTTTAATAAACATCTTTTAAGTTTGAACATAGAACGATTACCACTTAACATCTCTACGAATGCACCCTTTTCGAAGTACAGATAATTGTTTATGTTATGTTGGATTATAATCATTTTCCTACCAAAAATTACCACAATAACCATCAAACATCGAATTTCTGCATTATTAACTGGAAAATGGCTTAACCGTTTCTATAACGTATATATCATCTATACACACAAAACCCATATTTTAATCATCAATTAAAATAAAATATATATGTAGAACACTAAAGGAAATCCATAATAATTCGTTTAAATATTCTAAAATACTAAATAATACCATTAGAATGTCATAGATATCTTCTACAAAGTATAGAACGTAGCAATCGCTTCGTGCGAACAGGCGGCATGTCAACAACGTTAGGGCGGAATCCTATCGCGCGTGTCATACCAGAAAGGGATGTTGGAATTAAATTGCTCGATCCACATACATTCCCATTTCTAGCGGTTACTGTGTCCTTTGAAATACCTTTGTTGATTTGTACAGCATTCACAAATTACTTTGCGAAGTGTTGTTTAGAATTAAATACGAACTATGCTTCCAATTTCGTGAACATAATTACAGTTGGAATATTATTTTTCCATACTTCGTTTATGTTTAGAATATATATAGTTTTTGCAAAAAAATAATATCTTAAATTAATTGATTAAGTGCATTTGTTTTATTAAAATATATCACTCTTTTAAATAGAGCCCTTAATCAGATTTACTTTACTAACCGCTAACAAAATTAAATACTAAAAAACATTCGAAAAGTGCAAATGAAAGCACATTAAACAACATTATGAATTCCAACAACATTTATTCCTTAAAATTTAGTTTTAAATTCAAATACCTTAATCTATAGATAACGGAATTAACCTGAAACGAATCAGCGAAGGGGAAATAAAAACTAAACAAGTTTTGAGCATCAAAGTATGTTCAAGCTTATCACTCTTAACATCATCGCTTATAATTTAACTTCGCTTATTTGCAACTACATTTTAAAGTAGATTCACATTTCTCTGTGACTAGAGACAATACAATGTATTCTTAATTGAATTAGTTTCATGGACAGTAATTCAGAGTTACAGTTCTTCTCGAATCTCAAATCGGTGTCAACTTTACATTACGTTTACGTGTTCGTCTTCAATGACGATAATAATAATCGACCCTTTTAAAGTGATTACACCATTAACAAGATGGCTTACACAATCCTCTGCACTGTTGTTCATGAATTCACTATAGAATACATTTGTAATTTTAGTAAATATATATCAAATATATGTACATATATATATACATCAACCTATGTAATGGTACACGCTAATTTATTTTGAAGAATAGTTTGCACATTAGTTTTATTTTTTATAATAATATAATTATCCTCCTGCCCTTATCCCAATTTTACTTGGGGTCGACGCAGCAAGTCTTCTTCTTCCATACTTCTCCGTCGGACGTCATCACACAAGTAACATTATTTCTAACCATATCGGCAACATTTTTTCAATAACATAATAATAATAATTTATTTTCTCCCACATTACAGTTTAAATGCGTCTTAATAATAAGTACCATTGTCTGTGGGAAACAGGAGCCCAAACTAAGTTGCCCTATACTAAGGGTCTCCTGGCTCCCCCTCTAGGATATCAACTATTTATTTATATAATTTTAAATTCAATAGGAGAAAGACCAAACTTAAGAAATACATTATAAATTATTAAAAAACAAATAAAATAATAAGTAATTTGTGCTCCAAATTTTAAATGGTCGCCTGTGGTTAGTCCGGCAGGTTAAAAGTCTCATCAACTTCTCACAACGTGAAGGCGTTACCAATGCAAATTCGAATACGTATTACAAATGTACCCGTAGACTACACTAGCTTACTCTACATTTAAAACAGGACAACTCAAAACAAAGTATTGCTGTTTTGCGATATACACACAGACAGCCCCCCACTTAACCGTTCCATTAGTATAGTTCAGTATCATGTATAATTGTGATGTTGTCTTTGAGGTTTTAAATGAGGGTCGATAAATATAATCCGTGTACAGTTTTAACATTGAGTTAAGTAAACCCTAGTTGGGTTTACCAATTTAATATAGATATTATCTGCGGAGCTTGTAAATATGAAATGTCATAAGTTTCAATTCGTTTTAAAACTGGATATCTTAGCGACAGTATTGAAGAGGATTCCTGAGACGTACAACAAAACTTTTCAACTTTAAGTAGGTTTCAAACGCCAAGTCAATTTGTTCGACTCCGAAGTGCCTTTGAGTCTAGTGGTTTTATATACATGTGATTTTCACAGATCGTTCTCTTTTTAGATACACTTTTCTAAAAAGGGAACGATCCGTACATGGTTATTTCATGTTGACTTCGATCTCATTCCATTATTTTCACTATATTATTATACACATGCTTACAGTGTATCCATTATACAGAATACAAACTCTTCCCGCGACTTCGTTCACGTAGAAAGTATTTGTAGTCTAAATACATTAGAGCAGTTTTAGAAACATCACGCTATTATCTGTAAGAGTTACCATCTTAGAACTACTACTAGTAGTACCACTAGTCTTTAGAATGTTGGTTAAAAGTACTGAGTGTCATAATATTTTTATGTAGACAATTAAATTTAATAATATCTTATAATTATTTTGTGCGGTAATTTTAAATTAAGCTTTATGATATTAATCAACAGATTTTTAAATCTTTTGTTATGTAAGCAGTTGAGTAAATCGGTTACCTGGTGTTTTCCCATAAACACTTTCAGTGTGAGAAATAAATAATTTCTGTCAAAGCGCCACTAACATGAGTACATGTATTAAATGGTATTCCTGTAATAAAACTGGCTCATTCGCTTCAAAACTAAACATAGAAATTCTATGTATTGTTTTTTGTTGGTTGAATAACTAACGGATATGTGTTATTGTATATATGCTCTCTAAACTTTCTAACACGCAAACCAACTGTCAGAATGCCATGAATGCTTGACCCAAATAACACAATGGTGGTATCTGAAAATTATATGGACTCGTCAATAGTTTGTCAAAAATAACTCAGACCGGAGACTTGTTGAGTAGTTGAGTAGACATAATATATATTAAATGTTTGTATATGTTATTGTATGATTTGACTTACATTATTTTTGGTTATCTGAAATGATATATAAATAAACCTAGTCTATCAAGTGTATCGTATCGTATCATAGTGTTCTGTTAGCAAAATCTTTTGTTAATCGATATTATATATATAATAAAAAACATAATTTTAATTTACATCTACTTGTGTTTCGAACAGAAGCTGTTTCAATCTTTTTCCAATACATGATAACGTAAAAAATCGACTCGTCATGATATGATTATAACGAGAACCACGTTGCTTATAAAAAGAAAAATTTCCAATCACTCGCACGCATAATTTCACATCAACGTTCATACCAAATGTACCTTGATTAAAGCGGGGGATGAAAGAGGCCTGACGAAATAGGATCACCCCGTATATTAATAACAATAAAGACATCGCTTAAAATTAAGCCTTATTTCTTATTTACAAACCACTGAATACCTTTAAATTTTGTCATGCCGTATTATGTTGATTGCAATATTGGATTCGGTTTTGAATTAAGCCAAATTTAAATTTAGAAATCCAATATAGAAGATAAATATTCTGCTATTAACGCAAACAAGGAATCAACGTAGGTTTTTAATACAATCGTTCCTGTTCAAAAATCGGTGGCAATAGATTTATTATTAATCAGTTTTTCAAAAACTCTATATCTAAACGAACAAAATTTTAAGTGTAACTAAGGTTTATGTAGGTTTTATTCGCTAGGAACTTAAGTTCAATAACTTCTTAACTAACTTTCCAATATTAGAAAATATTTGAAAATGTTTTTTTTTTTTTATTTTATATATATATATATATATATATATATAATTATTTACAGGGAATCAACTGAATAACAATACGAAAAATTATTCTCGTGACGACATACATATATAATATAAAATATATTCGAATAGAACCTCAAAGTGAATATATCATCAATACACAGGATATAAATAAACCATTGAAGTCAAAGCGCCCCTTAATCAATCCCTGAGGTGAAATGAACAGATCTGTCTGCATCGTTGGAAATATTCTCTTTGCTGGCATAAAACTCATGCCTCCACAATATTACATTCATACCGAAAATATCCACATAAGGCTCAAAGATATTCTATTCAAATAAATAAACCTGAAGTAAATTTATGCAGTGCAAAGCAAAATTCATAAGCTATGCTAAGAATAAACTCGCAAATCAATTAATAATAATTGATTACAATAACTAAGTATAACTTTTAAAGGATTCAGCCATCAAAATATCTGCTTGAGATGTTGGATCGCTCTGCATCTTCTACAAAATTTTTCACGGGGAATGTACCGAGGAATTGTTCGGATTAATCCCGGCTGCTGAATTTCACCTTTGGACATCTCATCAAAATTCCAAATATCACCTGCACCACCTAGATGGCCGAAAATCCACAAAAGCGCGATTTTTAAGACATTTTCTGCCTCGCACAACCACTCTGTGGAACCAGCTTTCAAAGGTGGTTTTTCCTAATCAATACGACTTGGGAACCTTCAAGAAAAGCCGTTAACGCACCTGCAAGCCCCCCGGCGTTGCAGATGTCCATAGGCGGTAGTAGTCACTTTCCATCAGGTGAGGCTCCTGCTCGTTTGCCAACCATAACATAAAAAAATATAATAGTATATCACCGTTACCGCTTGAGATTGAATCAGTAATTCTCATATTTAAATAATAAACTCTGTTATTTAAGATAGACCTAAAGATGTGTAAATTCTTACATATTCAATATGCTGTCAATCAGGTATTCTAAGATGTCTCTGTAGAATTATTTGCGATAGAATAGTACTTCGTCATGCAGAGCCTAACCTTCTAACTTGTCTTAAGAATTTATGGACTTACAGTGTCCTTAAAACTAGTTTGGTTAGGTTACAATAACATCGCGCAGCAGACTGGTCTATGTTACATTACTAGTTGGATCACTTTACAAATCTAAAAAATTTAAAACGACATTAAATTTTATAGTGGTGTTTTTATAATTAGATTCATTTGAAAATGACACATATTCCACGAACAATTTATTGTTTTTCAATTCCTAAAATTATCGAATATGGATATCGACAAAAATGTCACTTAGACCACTTTGGTTCCAGGTTAGTTATATTATCGACTATTGTTCGCCTAAATGGACACTTTTGCCGTATACTTATACCGGTTAAAATAGAACGGAAAAGTAAATGTAATTCTTCTTTCAGAGTTACAATGTCAACAAGAAGTTGATGAATTGAAACATTTTATGAAAAATTAAATAGGTACTGGACAATTACAATATATTAAAAAATATTTTTCGTTAAGAATGTGACGTAATGTATATCTAAAGTATACTTTTTAATTATGTATAAATATATATAGATAGAATATAATATATGTCATAATGTAAAGACCACAAAGATTTTAAAGGTCGTCAATAACAGCTTAGCAATTGGTAAGTAGCATCGCTAAGTCTTCGTGATTAAAGTCAATATTTTTTATATATAACGCTATGTTTATTCTCGTTGTAATATGGGATTTTAAAATTTATATTCCAATTACATTTTAGTTTTAATGAAACGGTCTCATGAAGAAATAAATTGTAAATATTAATTATTATACGTATGATTTTTTTCGTCACAATTGTAGCAAAACACACAAAGCATTACACAAAATGTGGACTTACAAATAAATGGCACTTTTTATTCGTTTCTTACAATTAAAATAAATAAACATCGTCAATATAAATCAACTGATTTATTATGAAAAGGTAATTTAAAAGACATTAATAACATTTCCTTCCTGTGACTGCGGTGGCGCCAACTGAGATCGATACGATCGCTTTGTTATTCTGATTACTTAACAAATTGCCTTCGACATTCGTCCTTTACTTCTTCTTGGAAACGAAAATTAACAGCACATTGCATTTGTTAAATACAAAGAATACATTTCAGGTCTTGAAAAACTTGTATTATTTTTTATTTTCTGAAACAATTTATACGAAAAGTTTTCAAGCCTTGTGTATCGCATTCCGAGCGCAAGTGTTTATTTCAGAATCCCTCAAGCGACGGAAGTGACCGGCTTGCTTCGTAAGACGCCGATTCGTTCTTTATCCCTAGGGCTTTTATCGAACTCATACAACTGAAAACAAAATAAGAATGTTAAGCGTATTTCTTTCATTATATACATATGTTAAAAAAAGAACAATACCTATAATAAGATTAATTACAAGCTTTAATATACTAAATATTATAACAATACAATTTGGTGTATTAAAATATATTTCCCTTAAGTATGTACTGAAACCTCAAATATGACGAAAGAATTGACGAAAGAGCGATGCAATGCTATTAAGAGAATAACTTCTTAAATTGTAGCTATAAACTGACTAGTAGACGAAAAAACATATTTAATAATAATGTATATTGTTTTAAGTATATAAGCAAATGTTTCCACAGATAAAATGTTTAGTATAGAATGGAATTAAACAAATATTAGGTCTTATACATATTTACGCCAATCGATACCTATAGACATATTCACTCAGGAAGGTGTGCCCTTCTATGCTTAACTATCGGCATGCATTAGTGGGTGACACTCGTACTTACAAGATGTATTCGTGCGTGCGTTGACTAATGTAGGGAATAGGGATAAAGACAGCAAAAAAAATACAAGTTAGATTATATTTGTTCTTGCCCGCCGATAATTTAAATGTGAACGGGCGCACTTTCATAAGTGAAAAGATCTTTGACACAAATGGTAAAGGTTAGTGAATAGTGTGACAAAACAAAATAGAATTGAACTATATAACACTGAAACTATATTCTAACACTGCACGAACACATTTTACATTCCTAGTACAAAATAACTTCGTTTAACGCGATGTGTTGCCAGAGAAAGTTTTGTGTGCAAACTTACCTTAGATAGTGTCAGAGAGAACGTTTGTGTGTAACTTAAAAGGTTTTTAGTTATATTTTATTGTTAACAAAGAAAATTAATAAGTTGTAATACACTTATAATTGTATATATTTTGTTAAATAATTCGTACATATTTTTAAAGCATAATACATGAATACCTTTTAGCGTAATACATTAAAAAAAAGAGCGCGCCATCCCTTGTCTGGGTTTACTTTTTGGCGCGAAATTTGACTGCGGCATAGAATCTTTGAGTCCTAGATATATTTTTTTCTATAGCAATTATTGTATAAATATAAAACTCATTCGTGTCTTAAGGAGTTATGCTTTTATTTTTTTCACAGAGTTTATTTTGACTTCTGCTGTGGAATATCTATAACCTTTGTCTTCTGTTTTTTCAGGTAAGGATATATTTAGATATTCATATATTAGTATTAAAAATTTATAAGTGACAACCGAGTACGCTCGGTAGAATCTAAATTCAATTTTATGTATGTACGAAAAAACATTAATGATTTTGTGGGAAATTTGACATTCAAATAGGAAAAACACGATTTTGATTATGAATGGTAAAACTTAAAGATACAAAATCTATTGTAAAAATCAAAAAATATATTTTTTGAAAGGGTGGTTAGTAGGTAGTTATTAGGTATTTCCTCATAAATGCTCTTACTGTTCAGTCAGAAGAACTAATTGTTCTTTTCATAAATAAATCAAATTATTAAGCAAGCTATTTAAAATTACAAATACAACATAATATATTAAATATCAACTGAACACCTAGCTTCAAAGATTATTAAATATAATCGACGGTTTTATTATTCATTCGTTTTATTTATTACAATGATAATAATTTTGTTACGTTTAATATTAAACTGAAGCAAAAACAATTATGTGAAATTTAATAATTTTGCAAGATAAAAGAAAACGATTTGTCTAGGACTTCATATCGTTTAAATATTTTTTCAATTTGTTGCTTGATGACAAGCGAAAAGATCACACGAACAGTTTAAGAATTATAAGCATAATTTTACTCCGTTAATACACCGGCAACCAGAAAATCTAAGAAGATGTCCTCGCCTATAATTCTTTTTACTAACAATTTGTATTCAAAGTACAGCAGTTTGGCCGTGATGAAGCGGTACTTCGGGTCTACATGACGTCATACCACTTGTGAAAATAAATTGATTAACAACTGTTCATTTACATTTACAACGGTAAAGATGCGCGCATAAAGGTGGTAAAATTCGTTTTTATATAAAACTATCTGTACCTCTACTATTGAAAGCAGCTGGTTAAGGTGATTGTTAGCTTGAAATTAATTACTATTATGCAATTTGCTGCCAATGCCGAGTTGGACTAGCGGTTAGAACGCGTGCATCTTAACCGTTGATTTCAGGTTCAAACCTAAGCAAGCACCACTGAGTAAACGTCATGAGGAAACCTGCATGAGCATAATTTCAATGAAATTCTAACACATGTGTATCCACCAACCCGCATTGGAGTAGCGTGGCGTAGTAGGAGCTACTTAACCTTCTCCTCAAAAGTTAGTCCCAGTAATGGGGCATTTACAGTTAGTTATCTTTATGCAATTTGTACAAAATTGTATTTGATTTATTAAAAAGAATTAACTTCTCTTCGGTTCCAAGTAGATCCAACCAGCTGGAATGTTGAAAGAGTCAATGTTAATAAAAATATTTTCAATTTATGTATGGGTTGCTACATAAAAAATATTTTTCTTAATACCTGGGATAGAATATATTCTATACCAGTTATAACTGGTTAAGATACACAAGCGATTATAACTCAAAGTGTTTGTTCGACTGCAGTGTATTTAATTTTTTCACTCTTACAAGCGTAACAAACTACTTGAAACATTAACCCCTTAACGTGTTAAGTGTATTTTCCGTTAAGGGAATATAGACTCTATACTATTTAATAAAAGATTTTTATTGCGTGTCGCCTTGTAGGGCTCTTGTGAGAACGTCGTGTACAACAGATGATGAGGGTCGGTCTCTTATATCATACATGACTGGATTAAGTATATTTTAAGTAAATATTTAAATGAAAGAAAAAATATGATAAATAATAACGAGTGCGAGCAAAAGCTTCTAGTTAAGTAAAACGAGAAAAGTATATATGAGTATAATTATGAATAAGAACCACCATCTTACTTAGGGAGCGTTCACACGTAGACTATCACGATTTTGTGCCATGTAGTAACGTACATAATTTTACTAATTATATAAATACAAAATTTTATGATTTGAAATTGACCTTGAAAATTGAAACTCACCGCGTCCAATGTAATCGCTTCTACCTATAAAAAAATAACATGACGTTTTGGAATCGACGGAAATAGAAGAATCATAATATTTACAAGCTTTCAATCAGCTGGAGTACATCTTATCTTGTGATTGAATATTAAACCAGTTGCACCCTAAAATTTTGCACGGTTCGTTAGTCACAATATAATTATAAGATTTTTTACACTACATTTTAACTTTTTTCGTAAAAAGACATAGAATATATATAATAAAAAATTTAAGAACGTTTTTTTACAAACCTTTTGCTAACAATGACATCAGTAACAATGATATAATGTTGACACCATACAGGGATTAATTAAAAAGTCAAGGATATTTTTGTCGTCATGACAATTTGTAATATGGATGTCTTCATAAAACTATAATATACGGTGTGAATTAGAAGCAAACATCAAGAGGTTATATGTTAAATTTTAAGCAATGAGCAAAATAAATATTAGTTTTGAAAAAGGACATTTAAAATACTTCTTCTTTCTTTTGGCGATATATTAAAAAACTCTACTGCGCTTCTAGAATCAGACTAGTGGATGCACATGCGGCAGAACTGTATCCAAATACATGCGAAGTTCTTTAAGATTTTTTTTCAGTACCGTACCGTTTACGATATGAATTATTTTAACGAATTTCTTTTACGCAGCTTACAGTAGAATAGGTTGACAAAAATCTTCATGTAAGGAACAAGCGTGTTATGCCTCCCGACCACCTACAACCACTACCCTCTGGAGAACTTTCTCTTTCTCTCTCTATCTTTCTATTGTATAAGGTTTTATATAATATTATTTAAACTCATTTTTGGTATTGTTTTAATTCACACGGGATTTTTACAATAATAATAATTTTGTCAGTTGTAAGAATTATTCTCAAATGTAATTAATTTATTTTATTATCTGTTATTAAATACATATTCTGTAATGCTTCTCAATATATATTCTGTAATGTTTTGTATGTACGGAAAAATATTAATGTTTTTATGAGAAAATGTGATTCTCAAACGTTGGTACAAGGAACAAACACAATCTTGTTACTCCTATTACTCGACTGCATAGAGTCAGTAACTCTTTTGTGTGGCAATGTATACGCTTCTACAACAGGATCCCAGAAAGCGTTCAAAATGCTTCTGTTGCGAAATTTAAAAAAATTGTTAAGGAACGTTTGTGTGCGAAAGGTTACTATACAATTAGTGAGTTTATGTTTGATAGCACACCTTGGGAATGAAACGATCGCCTCCTGGCTGTTTCTACTCATATACAATTATGTATATAATTAATTTGACGTAAAAAAAAAACGTCCCGCTGAGTTTCTTTCGCCGGTTCTTCTCAGAACCGGTGGTAGTGTTTAACTTGACAATCAATAAGAAAGTGTAATACTTCTATATTGAATAAAGGAATTTGAGTTTGAGTTTGAGTTTGAATACATAATATACAGTGGAAGCAACTTCGTTCCAGCCGGATATCCCTCGTTACCTTATTATAAACACAAACTTAATAAATGCATACTCTCGTGGAAACCCGGGCCTAAGCACGTAAGCGTCAATGTCGACGTATATCAATTTCAGAAATTCAATGTCGGCTTTGAGTCATAGTAAAATAAAATCCATTATGATCTGAAATCATTCTCAAGTAAAAAATAAACCTTTATTAAATTCACTTATCAAAAGTAATGAAATTTTGTATTCTAGACTATATTGTCACCAGCACTGAAATGTGTGCAAATTTTCAGCTTAAGCGGTTGAGTGGAACTGATTTCATATTCAGTTGCAAAATTTGACTCACACATACTAACAAGTCAAGTTGAAGTGTAGTGTGTAGATGAAGAATACTAAGACTAAGGTATTCTGCCAAGATACGATACATAAAAAAAAAAATTACATTCAAAACATAAACTGAAGTTTCTCCGTGCTAATCAGGATGCTCAGATAAACAATTATAAATGTATTACGTCAATTGCGAATAATTTAATTGTAATGAAAACACGTACGTGCGTGGTACGTTATACACTCGAAATTTGCGGGCACTTTGTATTCAGAGTGATTACGCAAGGCAAGACAGGTGCGCAGTGATGTATGACTATTACATGCTCTTTGTTCTGGATCGTGGAAATTCACATTTCAATTTTCTCGCTACCTGGGGGATACTGCGATGAATATAGAGGATAGTATTAGGGTTGTTGTTACCAAAAAATATGAATGTTGCCAAAATATATTTATAAGTTTCATCAATTTATATGTATTAAAATCTATTGATATTTAATAGTTTTAAACATTTTAGGTTAACTGATTTTTATATTAAAATACTTGAGTATAATTAAAAAAAAATACAAGTGAAAGAAGTTTACACAAAATAGAACAGCAAATTTATACTTTTTAATCTGTTCTTTTTTAACGTAAACATATTATATTTGTAATACCAGAATTACATTAAAAACCTTTATTAAACACAAAAAGAATCATTATATACATATTATTTCTTTATTACATTCAATCCAAATATAACACAAATTCACAACGACAGAGGAAATTGAATATCTTTACCAGTTCAAAATACGTTAAAACTTTCAGCAGCCGTATTAAATCTTGCAAACCGGTTCATTAAAGATAGAATTAATATTCACTCTATCGAAGTTAAGCCAATGCGCAGCGTATTCGAATTCTGATTCTCTTCGCCATTACCGGTGTTAAACGTGTTATCACATTAACAGATGTTCAATTGTTGCTATACAGCGCTCTGCGAATTATAAATTGATTTATTTTCGGAAATAATTAAGAACGTATTATTATGTTAGTAGTCATTTAATAAAATAATAATATTAAACGTCTGACAAGCTTTAAGTGTAATTTATATTGAATGAAAATACAGAATAAAAACGGATACAAATTGAACAAAAGATTTGCAAAGTAATCTCTTCCAGGCAATCTTTGGCTCAAGGATATTAAATAATAACTTGAAATGCTTCGGAGATTTATGAATATTAAAAATTCAATAAAGAATTAAAATAAACAGCAATCGCTCCATTGCTAGACAACTACAAGAGTTATTATCATTTCAGAAAGTTTTAGTGCTGATTCCACTACTCTTCCCAGACCGGGTGGTAGATACATATATCGCTGACTTTCATAAAAGGTAAATTAAATATTATAAAAACACAGTACTTAGTACTTATATATATATATATATATATATAAGTAATAAATTATAAAACATACCATAAAAGATACCTTGATCTTCATAATTATCATTACAATATAGCAAGAAATTTGCAATGCCTTCAACTCAAGTGCAACCATTAAAACTCTTAAAATAAAGAATAAAAACATACAACAAATATTTAGTAGGCACAAACAGTGTACATAATGGAACACAAATTATAAGGAATACAATACCTGATATAAAATATTCAATTTTCAAACTTAAACATAATATAACATTGGTCCTTAGTTGAGATTTAAATGATTTTATAATAATGACTCGCAAAAGTTAGCCATCAATTTAAGGTATTATGTCAAAACAACGGTAGACTTTCGAAATTTAGAGTAAAATGAAAAACCCTTTGTTCGGCAGTGAGTCACAATGGACTAATAAAAAAACTTTTTTGACCGACAAATGTTGAAAGAGTAGTTTCCTTTATTGCCATTTGGCTTGCGTGCGGCAACAATTTAATATGAACTAGCTATAAACCGTAGTAGTCGAAATGTCCCAGTGGAAGGAATGCGTGATTTTCGACTGATGATTGCAGGTTCAAACCTAGGCACTACCGCTGAATTATCATGCGCTTCATTTGTTTCTATAATTCATCTCGTGCTCGGCGATGAAGAAAAACAACGTGCAGGTTTCATGTGTCTAATTTCAATGAAATTCTGCCATATATATTTTCAACACACCACAGTGAAGCAAGCGTGGTGCATTAAGTTCCAGCTTAAACCCAGCAGTGACACATTTATATGCTGGACTTTACTTTACTTTACTTTTTAACCGTCAACTCATTACCGCTTGTTGCAATGTTGCTTGAAAATATATTTATTGAATAACTTAATAAAGTAAAAAAAATATATCTTCATACTATTCATATAAACTATTTAACATTTTGTTAAAATATTAGCATTGTAAAATAAATAATAATTATTATTATGTTTTTATCTTGTAGCAATTCAAAGCAATTAAATTTAACTTTTATTAAATTATTTAATATTTATCCCCTTTAATCTTTTCTTTATTATATAAGTTCACCTATGCCCGACGAAATTCCCTCTCGAAATCCTGAATAAGGCACAACATGTTAGAACTATAGTCTACAAATGGATTTTCCGTCGTAAATTTGAAGCGCGCTTTTCATAGAGCATAAATCAAGTCACTAACGCGAGTATTAATAACTGTGGGCGCTCTGATGTTGACTCGGTTCGTTCGAAGCTACGACGTAGGTCAGTAATGAAAAGTATTTTACCAATATCGACTTTATTACGTATATTATAAGATTTATATTTTCTTTCAAGCATATAAACTTAAGTTTGTATAATATCGTCCAAATGAAATCGCAGTTAAAGTAATAATTCAAATATGAACTTTATAACTTGAACTTTAAAGGCAATTAACTACAGATATCTTATAAATATAACCGTCAAATAAATTAAATATTTATATTTTTGATTACATAGTTCATTTATTGTTAAAACTAATGGTAACAAATTTTCAAATGAAATTTATTCATATATTCAAAATTATATTCATTTCATAGTAAGTTATCTCAGGATTGCAGGTAACCCGTAGTTAAAGTTCAACGACCATTCGTCATTCCAGTTGCTGCGAGCCGAAATATCGTAGACTTTTCATGATATATGTGTGCATTCGAAACATTTCTCATTTACCTAAAGATATAAAGAACAAACTTATTAACGTAAAATACTGTTTTTAATAAGAATATATGTATTTGTTTAATGTCAGCTATTATTTTATTTATTGATAAATAAAATTAATGTATAAAATAAATTCAAAGTAACTCTGTCTGTTGCTGTTACCACTGTACCGAATTTGATGAAATTTTTGCGTAAAGCAGGCTTGAACTCGAAGGAAGGAACATACATAATCATTGTTTATACCAGAATGTACTATAATTCATTGTGATAAGACATTAATTGGTTATTATTATATTATAATAATATATAGGTTCATTGGTTTAAGGACCGCCTAGCGATTTAAAATGTTGCAGGATCGATCCTTACCGCTTAGACTATTGTCAGCCCCATTCCTATCACAAGCTTTACACTTAAATGTAGAATTATAAAAAATATTTTTATTAATATTATATACGTGTAAAATTCTAACAAATGTCCTAGTTAAATCACAATTGCTACTCTAAGTGAAAAATGTCTTACCCCTCTCACCATTAGTGGCGGCAATAAAACATTTATAATATATTTTTATGTATTGTCAAATATCAATAAATGCCTTTCAAATTTCATAGGTTTGAAAAATATTTTTTTTGCATATTTGTTTTTATTTTTGTATTTTAAAAAAAAGTCTTTTTACTAACGTCAATAGTGTTTTCCTGCAATATTTGATAGTTTACATCATCGCCACCAGCGAAATCACGTTCAATCGTAAAACACGTAAAATATTCCAATGTATGCTCCAAGATCATATTCATAAAATAGTTTTCTGCTTATCATGATCGAATTGATAAGGTCGATGGCACACGCAACTATAAGTTAGATCATATAAGTAAACTAGGCAACATTCAAAGCGGTGATATAGTTTGAAAAAGTTGTTACCAAAGAAGGATAAGGCGAAGGCTGTCTCGAAAGTTTTCCCTCTTAACTGAAGGTTCGGAATCTATAGATACGTTTACGTCGCTTCATAAACCGTCGAATTATAACAGAAAATGCAACAAAAGCAAATCTATCGAAAGATTTTTTAGTTGAAGAGTTATGTTATAAATGGTAATATTAGATAACGACTAATAAAAATTAAAAGTAGCTTTTATTTCTCTCCTTTTGAGGAAGAAATTTGAAGCATATTCTACCACCCTGATAAGCACGTAGCAGATTTTCTTCAAGTTTATTCTATTATTAATACTTTACAATGATTGTAAAAATAAATTGATGCCTACCTGGGCTTTAAGTATGTTTGATCTTCGGTTAACATTTGTTTCAGCCACTGGACCATCTCGGCTTTGATACCATACATTATAAGTATCTAGCAAATTATCCCATAGTAATTGACGCTGTGTTATAAGATGTACATACAAAGCATTTTTCATCTGGTTATATTTATGTACGTACCCCACAAGCTTGTTTATTCGAAAATGTTATTTTGAAAAACCTAATTTAATTTTAGTTTTTAAAAATAAAATCGTTTCGAAACAAACGTAGTCACGAATATTTTAAAATCTACATGATTGGAAAGTACATATATTTTTATTGTGAATGAATTATGTATATATTAATATTAAATCCCAAAGTCGTTAAATCTTCAAACAACTAGAAATATGCTATTTTATTATTATGATTATTTATTAACATCATATTACTGGTAAAAATCCGCAGAAGTAATGTTGATAAGGTGTTTTAATTCAATGTAACACGACTCTACATTGCAGATTTACATACGTATTGAATACACGCTTCACACAAACATTTCGGCGTGTCAGAATTTTCTCATATAACAGAGCTTAACCTGAATTTTAACACAAAGCACTTAAAAAAACTTCGATATTCATAAAGAATTGAAGTTGTTTAAACATTTTTATTAATACATTTTAACTTCTTAACACAAATTATTAACAAACTCAATGTGAATTTGAAAAGAAAATAATTAAATTATATAGACATTGTATTAAATCTACAACAGCGCGATTTTTAAGACATTTCCTGCCTCGCACAACCACTCTGTGGAACCAGCTTTCACCGGCGGTTTTTCCGAACCGACACGACTTGGGAACCTTCAAGAAAAGAAAAGCGTACTCCTTCCTTAAAGGCCGGCAACGCAGCTGCAAGCCCCTCGGTGTTGCAGATGACCATGGGCGGTGGTAGTCACTTTCCATCAGTTGAGCCTCCTACTCGCTTGCCACCTACCACATAATTTTTTTTATAAAAAAACACGCCATCCCAAAGATTGTCCTGTGGCGTTGTATACAGGAATGTTTTAGAGTTTAACAAACATTTAAAATTATTGAATTCAATTAAAAAATTATAGAATAGTAAAGGTAAATGTGTGCAGCAATTAAATGAAACTAAAATGGATGGTGTAGTTTTAATTCGAGCACTGGGATCACTAAGAGTAGATAATGGTCTTCGCTTGTCTATGGGCCGAATGAAATTATGCCCGCGGGAGTTCCACCAATACTACGACACTGAAGTTTTTACTTACCCGGGTTTATTGGTAGCACTTTTTAATCGTTTCTTTTTTATGGTAATTGTTTAAAAACTTTTAGTTTAAAAGTGCTGTAAATGTTCCAATGCGGGGACGTGTCGTTTACTCTATAACTGTGCTTGTTGGTGTATATAGTATTTGCATTACTTTATTTAAATACATATATATTATTTATTTAGAAAACAAATTACGCATATATTATCACATTGAATATAATAATAATTATAAAGCCAATTATGAAAACAATATAATAACATTGCATTGTATAATTAATTTTATTTAATATGTATTGAATGAAGTGTACTTATAAAGTCTAGTAAGTAAAAAGTTTATATCCAGCCTGTTAATATCCCACTGCTGGGTAAAGGCGTACACCCCTTTTGAGTAGAAGTTTTGGAGGTTTCACCACGCTGCTCCAATGCGTCTTGGTGGAAGATGTTTATTCGCAGCAGGTTTGAAATGTCGAGCACGAGATGAATTATAAACACAAATTAAGAACATAAATTCACTGGTGCTTAACCGGAGTTTGAACTCAGAATCATCTTGTGGCTCACTGAGTCATCATAGTGGCTTATAAACATGTGAGATTTATGGAAATGAAATAAAATCTCAATATCAAAATCAAACTACTGTAATATTCAAGTAAGCTCTTGCAGGCACCTTTGCATCACTTTACTGGATTTAATTAATTCTAAAATAACTACCAGCTCGAAATGAATATTCTACTGAGACGAACCGGTCGGAAGCTGCAGTTGCTCTTTACGAGTAATAAGTTATTAATATTAATACACTTATAACACTTCTTTGTATCAGAAAAAACCCACATAACTCAAGTATAGAGTTGATTTTATATAATTTACAACAATAAATAATTCACCATAAGATACATCGTAATTAATATACTTAACTTTAATCCTGGTTATTATTATTATCGTTTGTATAATATAGATTGGGGAACGGACAACTGAGCCACCTGATGGTAAGGTCACCACCGCTCATAAATAAAAAAATATTAACTATTCCTTACATCGCCATGCTAGCTAAGGTCTTATATATTTTTGTTTTTAGTCAAACAATAATTTAGTATACGTATGTCTTGTACCTGTATTTACACTAGCTCACTAACCCTTTAAAGCGGAACCAAACAAAACTAAATTAAAGACGAACAAGATTTTAATAATAAAAAAAAGGATTACGTTACCCATTATTTTTCGCTACTTACTGATAAGACTGCAATTCCGTATATCTCTTGTCAATTTTGTACATTCGTATTGCACAATAAATAATTTTAATGTTACTATCTAGTTCTCGCGACGTAGCTTATAAAAGGAAAAAGCAAAACAGGTTATCTTAAGCCTCTCACGTGTGCGAAAAGTTAGATGGCTCCAGGATCGGTTAAAGATTCACAATATATTGCACACACATTGTATAAATAAGCAAAGAGAAATAAATCATTTTAATTCAATAGCGTAGTACATGGGTAGACTTCCTAATAAATTATTATTATTACAGTGCTGGAAATATATAAACATACTCTTATGTTATTAAATCACATCGAAATATCACGTGTTATATTTATACGTTTAACATATTTATCATATAAAACACTCATTAACATATAACCGACATGTTCATACTACGTAAAAGCCATGTAAGCATATATCTATAAATTCCCTATTTAAGGCTTTAACGTAAAATACGTAATCGTATTCAAGAACACGAACTGTTCGAAAATATCTCGTTTTATTCAAAACATTTCAATCAACGACCTTTTGCATAATTTGAAGTTTGTCCCGATGAAGATATACGTGTCTTATCTAAAGCTGAATAAGCCGATTCTGATGAATGTCCTTTCATAAAACTGGAATTGGATTAAACTACGTTTTCGTTATCGCCTGACCCTAATGTTTCACCTTAACATCTCATACCATCGAAGTACATTGAGATTTTATTGGAATTGTTTCGTGAGAAATGTATCTAGTGTTATTGCGTTATAGTCTTAATGGCTTAGTCGTATATGGCTGTGATGTATAAAGTTACAGGATTCATCCTGACATTAGTTTCTCTTAAGGTTTATGCTTAATTAGAGGAAATACGAACAGTAAAGGTAAGACCGCACTGAGTGGAATTGCATTGCAACATAGCAGCGCGCCACGACGCGGTTATACTTAGTAAGCCGCACTTAAACTGCAGAATTAAACCAAGATTGTCCAGTGGCTAGAACATGAGAATGCTAATCGAGGATTATGCGTTCAAATCTGAGCCCCACATATTTTATGAACTCAATTTGTGGGTATATTTCATCTCGTGATCAGCGATCGCAGAAAAGATATTGAGTAAAACATACAATATCGAATAAAATTCTGCTAAATATGCAACCACAGGTGATGGAATTAACTAACTAGTAAATATTTTCCTCAATTATTTCGAGGAAAATATTTATTTTACCTAGCAGCAATGGTTTACCATTGACGTCGTCACAAATGTTGGCCATTCCTTACATCGCCATTGCGTCACCAACCTTGGACACTAGGATGTTAGGTCCCTAGTGCCCAGGGCCGGACCGTAAGTTTAGGGGGCCCTGGGCTAGCACCTAAGACATATCTGAACGTAGACTTGCATTAAATTAATTGAATGGGTTTCATTAATTGCAGTACTCGCAAGGCTGCAAACCATACGATCTGTTTAATTTAATAAAATTATGGATTCTTTCGCATTATCGTCTATTTTTGACTTTGGCTCGACTTAGCTGGGGCCCCAGTGAATCCACGGGGCACTGGGCTTAAGCTCAAAGAGCCATATGATAGATCCGGCCCTACTAGTGCCTGTTTTAGCAATAGATAGTATTACGTATCATAAATTACAAAACACTAACTTTATAACAACGCTACAAATAAACCAATCGACTAACAAAACTTGTACAAACAAACAACTGAAAAAACACAGCGAAACCGATTGTTATTTGTTTTCCTAGTTCACGGCAGAATTCTGAACAGGAATTTCATCATACGAAAAATATTAATTAGAAAAATCAAATGACGTATTCGGTTAGGTTAGACTTATTTCGGAGGTAATTTATGTTAGGTTAGAATATGACATTTATGACATTTTTTAGCTTAAGCCGCGCTTTGCCCGCGTGAAATCGCTTTGTGACAAAAATCCTTGTTTGACAAATTTTATAATGATGTATTCAAATCATTTTAAATTAAACAAATATACACTATATAAATTATTACAAGGAAGCGATAATCTAGTCAGACTACTATAATTAAGAAAATATTTAATCTCATAACACGCACTTCTGGCAAAATTTATAATGTTTTTTAGGTTATGTTACTAATTTAATTTTAACAAACAATAATTGAAATTGAAACATTGCCAGCTGAAACAAGTTATCTGCTGAACACACTCGATCACTATAATAACTCAGTACATAGCGCGCAAACACAGGTGTACTCGCTATACTCTCAATCTCATAACCCGACAGAATGGCGATCCGACAAGACCAGAGAGAGTTTAGAATTCCAGAGAGCACCAACGAGTCTGTGTGCTTTCCGAAGCATGGGAGTTCTAGTTATTACTGGATTGATAAATAAACCTATGACTAACAAAATCACACTTGAAATTCAATATAAGTCAGTATAAGAGAAAATTTCGTCTGAAAATCTGACGTTAATACAAGAAGTCTTTTAGCTTAATTCATTTCATGCTTCGTTTAAGCAAATAAATTTAATGAATAACTGAATAGCGACTGAGCAACAATAAAACTTGTTACAATAAATTAATTCATTCACTTTAAACTCGGAGAAACAATTACGTGACTATTTCCGCTGGAATATAATTATCACCAAACATTTCTATAATATAAATATAAACTCATTTAAAATATATCGTACAAAGACAAAAGTATTATGAAATTTAACTCACTGGTCGATATTTCTGAAAATATACATACATATAAATATGATCAGATAAAAATGTAAAGAAGGAAAAATTCGTTCTCATTTCACGTCTTTACGGGTATTTTTTTAAATAGATTTAACACATTTTCTGAACTATTTATAAATAATTAACTTAAGATACGATAAATTCGTTGTAAAGGTTAAACAAAAATAAAATCTAAACGGTTATTTCACACGAGATCTGGGACGGAAGGAACTTCCCGAACATTTTCCAAGTTTTCACTTAAACGCTGATCTTCTTGATTACGCCAACGAATTCTAACATACCTCCATTTCGCTTTGATCTTTCGTAAATTGCAATTGGTTTATAAAATGAACGGGTTCAGGTCACGAGCGCATCTTTTACTTAAAAGTATATGTTTAGAAACTTTCCGATTCATTTCGTTTATGGAACCATTATACTTTCCCTAGGATTCAAAAATACCATTTATTAATAAACATAAAAAAACATCAATATCATTTCTCTTTACATCTAACGTATAGACAAAATATTTTAAATTATTTATTTAAAAAATATTGTAATCTTAATAGGAGCAAACCCTCTGCATAATATCAAAATATTGATGGATCAAAGAAAAAAAAACGTCGGCATTCACAAATTACCAAAACATATTCAATATTCAAATTCTCATTGCTAATATATAATGTAAATAAAAATATTTATTTTAGCCCAATTCTAAAATTATTCGGGGCTGACAGTTACTTTTTGTCCCGGGACCTCCAAGCCTTTTAATACTGTCCTGTACATACAAACAGTTGCACTAAAATTCGACCTTTTGGTTTTGATTTGAATTTAGACTCTAATTATTATTATTATTATATAAATTATTTCGTCAAAAGAAGTATGATCTCCAATACATAACATATAATTATATATATTTATTCAAATAAATAATATGAAATGGTGATTTTATAAAATAATATTTTAAACCTGATTTAACATTTAACAGTCTTCAACTATTTATTTCGAAACTTTAATGTATGCGTAAAGAATTAAGTGTGCCAGATTTTTTTTTGTTTTATATTAATGAATAATTGTTTATTAAAAACGTATAATCTCTTAGATTATATTACGAGGATGAAGTTCAGTAAGACTGGAAAAAAACTAATGTGTGCCTATTATTTTTTTTAAAAGATACATGAGTAAACTACTACTACAATTATATATTATGTAGTTAGTATGAAACGATATAATTTTTTCCTTTACCAAAGTATCTCATATCATATAATAATTAAAATATTTGTATAGTTAAAACTTATTTTGTATGGTTTGAGAATTTATCATCCAATTTCGTAATAACTACGATAAATCTAAGTGTATGTATACGAATGATTTATTTGTATGTGTACTTTCTTTTGAAACATTCGTCAGATTGTGATAATTCATGATGCCAGTACACTCCATTAAGTACCAAGTTGCGGAATATATATCGCACGGTCGTTTTTACCGCAGCGCGTTAGTTTTAAACAAACTTCAAAATGTTTGGTGAAAGTTTTGTTAAAATTCAACAGCTGCCGTCCAAAATCCCACTTTTATTTTGTTGTAAACAAAACCGTGCAGTTTATGTGTTTAACAAATCCAGTTGTTGCCGTTTTAAAATGCATTAGGAATTTTAATTCAACTTTATAGTTTCTAAATAAAACCTTATTATTTACGCCTTGCCTTTTGGTTCTTATAAGGTTGCAGATCGACTGTGGTCTTGTCTTCAAAACTCGGGTCGGTTCAATAAAAACTTATTAGATGTTCAAGAAATTCACATTAGTAAGCGCAAATCGTGAAGGCGGTAATTTACACTGACGTTATTCAGGAAAGCACGAAAAGTGATTGACTGGTCTATCCCATGACTAAAAAATGCACAAATGCTGCAAATATCACTACTCAACATTAATTCGAGAAAGCAACAATTTTGTACTATCTATGAGGTCTAACCCTAACCCTTTTAGATGTATATCAGTTTTTGAAAATTGGAATAATAAATTTGAAACAATTAGTATTTTTACTATTTAACAGTGAATTATTAATAAAATTAATACACGTTTTACTCATAATTGAAGTGGAAAATGGGATTATTTTCTTGTAAAAACGAATTCTTGCAAGCGTTTTAGTTAAATAAGATTAAAGTAGCTAAAAAGGTGCAATAGCTTTTTTCTGTAATCTTTGAAATGAGAGTTTTTAATTAAGATGAGTAATGATAGAATAAATAATAATCTCAAAAAAACTTAAGTACTGAGACTGCTAATTATATTATCTAGAACTAAAGTATACAATTGTTATATCTTCTTATATAAAATATTATCAATTTTAGCCGCTTTGTTATTATTGATTTATTTAATACAGAACAATGATCACAACTACCAATAAAAGACAGATTTACATTTACAATATTTATGTTAACTGACCTTTTTTACGACACCAACAACTTCCGCTCGCTAGGGCGCGCCTCTCCGCGCTGCAAGCTTTAAGCGTACACATAAATATATACCCACAAAGACATCCGATCACTTTATAAAAAAATAGAAGCGATTCTAGACAACCCATAACGTAAATATTCGTCCAAAATCAAAATTTCAAAAATCGAATCGATTTCATTACCATCCAAATGAGAAATTAAAATATTCCATAGACTGAATTGAGTGAAGCAGACTTAGCAGATAAATAGAATTGAATGAATGTTCGATAACAGAATATCCTCAGGCAAATACCAAGCTTGTTTATTTAAACAACCGCAGTATTTCCGCAAATTGGTGGTGCGGTCGAAAAATGCTAGCCATTTGTTGGGTTAAACAAAGCGTGAGATTCCAATTCGAACTAAAAGGGAAATAGAATGTCTCTAATAACGTTCATATTAGATTTACTCGTGTACCATAATTTAGATGTAAAAAAGTGCCAACATTGAAATGATTCATACTTAATTCAATATTTATTCGTGATCTTTTTATATGTGTAGAAGTTTTATGATATCTACTCCATTTTAAAGAGAGTAAAGGCATTCTGTTATTAAATCATGACTAATTCAAGCGTATTGTTACTAAGAACTCTTCCGAGCATTAGGATGTCTTCGCCTTAAGTCTCCTGTGAAATCGCAGTTCAGAACATTGCCGTTGTCAGTTGAGGACAGGGATGCTCTTTACCTGATACATGAGTGAGGCAATAAGTATGAACAACACTTTCGTAAAATGAATTTACAACTTAAATTTTAAATGCATAAACTAATTTTCAATCATTACGTATATTGATAGTTCAATATAAGTAATGATTGAAAATTTGTTTAATTTAATAGCGCCTTTTAAACAGATAAATTATCATTCAAGTATTTGTCATTGGTCAAATGCGAAAACTTCTAATCCCAAGAACTCAACATCGTTCCATAGAATAATTAATAAATCTAAAGTATTTTATACTAAAACTATACCTATGACAAAATTGGAGTGTTTGTGTGTGTGTGTTTGTAATATTAAATTATCTACTATTTACTTAATGTAATATATAATAATGTATTCATGGTACATATACCAGATTTTTTGTCTATCTGTCTGTTTGTTCCGGCTAATCTCTGGAACGGCTGGCCCGATTTTGACGGAACTTTTACTACTTTTGATGTAATTAGGAGTAACTTAGGCTACTTTTATTTAAGTATTATATACAAAGTCACGCAGCAATGTCCAAATACTGTCCGCGCGTTGCCCTCGCGCACGGCACCACTCCGCCGTCACAGCTAGTAGTAATATATAAAAAGCACTCAATTTAAATTTCAACATTTTATATATATTGCATCTTATTTAAATTTAATATGCATTTCTTATTTCAGTGAGGGAGCACGAAACTGTTATTCAAGAATAGAAGCAGCTAAATCGTGTCTTGGCTAGAACTTGTAGGTGTAATACCTGAAACCGCAATTTAAAGGAATCCGATACGCTCGCTACTTGGAATTTATTGAAATTAAGGTTTGTATGTTACGACTGAACTAAAATGTTACTTTAACAGCGACCAAATCACATACAAAGTTTTCAACTCTATTCAAATTAATTGTAATGAAATCAAATCAGTGATATTTCTATCGTCCTAATTCAATTAGAATATAGAGCGAGGAAACAAAGGATTATGAGATTTACAGGAAAATTCTATTATAAACATGATTAAGAAGTTTTGACATGAGCCGTCCAAAGCCGAGGGGGCTGAAGTTTGCGAGCTCTGCGCCGTATATCTTAATTTTCACCCCCGGGCGGTGCTCGTGTGTAATGGAAAACAAAAATAAGACCCAGCTCACTTTTATATTTCACGAACATTACTTATCGAATTAGGTCGGCTGAATGTCAGTGGAAACGTGACTGACGCGGCCTCTCCAATCCTCTTTGGATAATCTGCTAGGTATTTTACAAATGTTTCATTGAATTTTTTTACCCGAATGCTCTAATGATCTTTTAAGATTAATTGATTTTGTTATTTAAGATAATTGCTTTTTGTGTTTCGAGAAAATTAGTTTTCTTTTTTTTTTTACTTTTTTTGTTAACATAAAAAATAACAAACTTTTTGTAGTAATATAAATTTGACTTGTAAGTTTGAATTGTTAATTTGGATCTCTTTATTTGAGTGAAATTTGGATAGAAAAGGGCAATAAACAATATGAATGTAATATATTACAATACTTTCATTAGAGAACTTTTTATTTTCACCTTAATGAATTACAAATACAACAAACAAATTGAACATGCCAAAACCAATGTGTTAATTGCTTAAACACGGGTAATTGGTCGATTAAAAAAATAACTAAACGTATTTTGAATGTGCCCATTACAAATGAAACATTGATAGCAAGAAATATCAGCGCCAGTACCTCGCAGTATCTCAGCCAGTGTTGGTTGCAGTTAGCAACGCAATAAACATTAGTTTCCCTGACCCCGTTTCTGTTTTGAGTTTCGACCAAGACCAGTTTAGAGTTTGGAAGGTGTGAGGAATCCTAGCACCTTCCGAATCCCACCCACTCGATGTTCTACAACATTATCTCGCCGGGACGTTAGGGCCGACTTGATTTAATGATCTAACAAATTTACAGAAATAGAAAATGTTTCCTAAATAAATTTACTTACAGTCTGCTATCGAAAAACATTTGCGTCAATTACATTACTGAAGATTAACTACTGTAATTGTTATATAGTGGTTCATTCATTAGACAATCATGTGTATTCTTCGTTTGAAGGTCAAGTCAATTACGACAAAAAGAAATCACCGATTACACACTAGAACTGAGCCGAGATGGCCCAGTGGTTAGAACGCGTGCATCTTAACCGATGATTACGGGTTCAAGCCCAGGCAAGTACCACTGAATTTTCATATGTATGTCGAGCGGTGAAGAAAAATATAGTGAAGAAACCTGCATCTGTCTAATTTAAACGAAATTCTGCCACACGTGCATCCACCAACCCACATTGGAGCAGCTTAGTGGAATATGCTCCAAATCTTCTCCCCAAAGGGATAGGAGGCCTTAGCCCAGAGGTAGGAAATTTACAGGCTGTTACTGGTGTTCTGTACACTAAATCTACGCTACCCAATGTTTATATGTGAGGCTAATCAATATTCATTAAAGTAAGTTCTACCGTTAATAGAACCTTTAGTGGAATTTATACATTTTATTAAAAGCATTTTTTTATTTCTACGAAATTATCGTACCTACATCAATAAAAATAAAAGCGAAGAGACATAATTCGAGGGATTTATTTCTTATGTACGATGTATTTGTGTTTATAAAATCTGAACGTGCTGAGCGGTATTAACCACAGATTACTGTTTATACAGAGCTATTGTCAACAGACTGCTTCCATTCGCAGGACCTTCGACGGAATTAGCTCTTGAAATATCGAGAAAAACGTCGTATTTTTAAAGAAAAATACTAAATGAAAATATATTAGCAATTCTTTAACATTAATACGAACATTTATATTTTTAGGTTTGTAGTTTTAAATCTAATTTAAGAAAATACTTAAGGTTAAGATTCTATTTGAATGAACCAGCGCATTTACCCGCACGAAATTTATAAACTATACTTATACTCGAAGCAAACAAATCGTAAAACTCCAATTTACCTCAAAAAAAAAATATATATCTTTATTATAATAAAGTTGCAAGTAGGCTCATAAAAGTACTTTTGAATCGTTATATTTCATTGTTTAATTAAACCTAGAACTACCATCGATTCGGCAAGTAGATTCAACCGAGAAGAACTAGCAAGAAACTCAGTAGTTACTCTTTTCCATTTTAAATAAAAAGTATAAATGTTTTTTTTTTTTTTAAAGTACAGTTCAATTATATTCTGCCTAGATATCCACAAATACTTCTATATATAATTACTAAGCCGTTAAACTAACGATATAATATAAATAGACACTATACATTTTTTGAAATTGTTAACGTACTTTCTTAATTAATTTAAAATGAATTATATAATTTATTAAAAAAACAATGCTTTTAACTCCATATAATATAAGCGGATATTGATTAAAGTTGGTTTTAATCTATGATTGGGTTTTTATTCACTAAGTTCGAACTGTACTCGAGAGAAAAGGTTCTACATCTAAATTCTAATTAACGAACACTGGTTATACGAAAATGTGATCTCATATCAAATAATATCACAAAAACTCCGTTATTACGTAATTTATTGTGTCATTAAATTTTGGTCAAATGCTGCCTCAAACTGAAATTTATCGAAAATATTAACAAGTTTGGAAATCATTTTGTAACTGATTTTCCCTTAACTAGTTTTATAAATTAAAAATAATATATGTAAATGAATAATGCGTCACGAACCTTGTGCCTGTAGTTACACCGGAACACAACAACACTATATATGTTGAATGGGTGATATCTACCCAGGCTTGCACATAACTCTACAACCAAGGTTTACAAGGTTATATACAACAAATAATATTAATGGATGATCTACTGCTACGTCAGCGATTATTTGTCACCCTTAAGAGGAGGAGTCAATTCAAATTATGTTTTAATTTTATTTGTATAAATACAAAATGAATATTTAATTAATATTATAAGAGGATAAATTGTGTATATATTGTAACCCCGTACTCATTACATGGATATGTTTGTATATCCGAACTTATCAAAGGCTCAGAAGTTTAGCATAAATTAATTTGTTCATATGCAAAATGGACAAAGTTTTCATTAAAATTAATATCTCTAGCCTTAATCAAATTTAAAATAGGACGATACGATCCCTGTGTAATTATTATTATCGGTCGAAATGAAATTTAGATTATAATTTTATTAACTTGTTACAATATTCGTTCACCTAATGACTAACTTGTGAGACTGCCGATCTTAAAGACCAAGGTTCAAATCCCACGTCGAGAAAATGATCATTTACAGGATTATTATATATATTCGCAGTAGCTTAAATTCAGCAGTATTTATAGTCCCACGTCCCAGAAGATACATAAAGCCGCTGATCCTGCGTCTGAACTCTCTGCGGTCACAACACAAAATTAATTCATTTATAAATCAACGTCAAATGTACCTTTAATAATTGTCATTAAAATGCAGAGAAAGGATTTTATTTACAAAATAATCTCATGCTTTTGACGACTATTTTTTATTACCAATATTATTAAAATCACAATATACTATTTTAATGAAGGTTTTGTGTTTGCCACCACGCCAAGCCAAATATGAAACTTTGTTAATAATAATACTTTGCTGCTATGACTTTCAGGCTTAAATGCCGAGTGGTCCAGTGATATATTAAAGGCACAAAGGACATAACATCGATCACGAAAACTATCCGTTGGAAGCGCATTTGGCGCGACGATGTTAGAAGTGATTTATATTTCTAACAGTATCTGTGTCAAGGGGTAAAGGTGATCGCTTCCTATTAGGGAGGATCTCTTTGCTCTTCGACGTTCTTAAAATATATAAAAAAGGCATATTTTTTTACTTAAAATAAAATAAATAAGTATATAAGAAAATCTTTCATGAGGTAAAATGTGTTCACTTAATTGAACCCGGCTTTTAATTTGAGTTTTTATTCAAATAGCCGCTTATCAATTACTGTTATTATTAAGCTTGTGTGCGTGTGACTGCGTATGCGTGTATTATCGCGACTACTATAATTAAGTCAATCGATATAAAGAGTCGTGGTGCAATTAAATTATTTTTGCCGTATATATTTTCTATGAGTTTTAATTTCAGTTGTGTAGAAAATAAAATGGCATAAGAATCATAATAGATGACTGAAATCATTATAATATATTTGATACACACAGTTAATAAAAAAGAATAAAAACTTAGAGTAATATATCAAAATCGACTGTCACTCGTAATAACCGTAAATTTTACGGTGCTTTTTTATGATATCAGTAGGCGGACATGCAAATAGGTTACCTGATGGTAAGTGGTCACTACCGCCCATAGACAATGGCGCTGTAAGAAATATTAACCATTCCTTACATCACCAATGTAACAACAACCTCGGAAACTAAGACGTTATGTAACTTGTGCCTGTAGTTACACTGGCTCACTCACCCAACAATACTGAGTACTGCTGTTTGGCGGAATATATCATAGTATCTGATAAGTGGGTGGTACCTACCCAGACGGGCTTGAACAAAGCCCTACCACCGAGTACTAGGTGCTAACGTTTTCAATGCAATTTTACTATAAAATTTGGCCGTGAATATTTGTAATCCACCTTTTGTATGATACGCAAATTCTACAAAAAAAATATTGATCAAAACGCGCTACCGTATGCCAAATTGGGAGTTGCGTTTCAATGTTAGTAGGTAATCCTGAAAAACAAATTAATTATAATGAATTTACTTGGTGGTAGGGCTTTGCACTTGGTGGTAAGTGCAGGCCCGTCTGGGTAGGTACCACCCACTCATCAGATATTCTACTGCGAAAAAAAAAAAAAAAAAAAAAAAAAAAAAAAAAAAAAAAAAAAAAAAAAAAAAAAAAAAAAAAAATATGGTATAACCATAGTTTACTATAAAATAAATGTAATAAAAAAAAAAAAAAATAATAATAATTTGTATAGAAATATTGTTAATAATAAGGTATAACTACTATAAATTACTGTACAACAAATATGCTAAATAGTAGAAAAAAAAAAAAAAAAATAAAGTCAGTACGGGCAAGAGCCTCCGGCAAGAAGACATCGCCGGCGGAGGCGGAGAAGATCTTCGCTGCTCATCGATCTACAGTAGTTGATAAGCTAGTACTGTTAGAATAGTAACTACTGTAAATCCCAGTGCGCTAATCACAGGCACAAGGGACATAACATCTTAGTTCCCAAGGTTGGTGGCGCATAGATGATGTAAGGAATGGTTAATATTTCTTACAGCGCCTTTGTCTATGGGCGGTGGTGACCACTTACCATCAGGTGGCCCATATGCTAGACCGCCAACCAATGCCATTAAAAAAAAATCGTGATTTAAATAAAACAAATTATTTTACCGGAAACAAAGCACCACTGGTTTATAAAGAGTGGGCTGCCAATAGACCAGACGTCCAACATAAGCTCCCGATCCGATGTGTAATAAATTTGATAATTTGTTTTAGATCTTGAAATAATAATCTTTCATCACCGCCTTTTATTTCTGAAAAAATACATGATATGTAACAGTTAAAATATGATTAACGAAGAAATTTTATGAAAAAACATACCGAAATATACATAAGGTAGAAATTAACATATGCATATGACTTATTAGGATATTACAGTAGAACACGTATTTGTGTACTGAGTTATACATATTTATATATGTATAATTGACGGTTCAATATTTAATGGTTTATATTCTATAAGCGATTACATTTATGCGTGTACATGAACACGTATTAAGAGACGTCGTTTGGCGAATTTATACATGAAAATTCCATCGAAATAATGAAATAAATATATAATGGATCACATCACGTCTACGTCTAAAGGTCGATGACACTAAAATATGAATCCTTTGAATAATGTACAGTGCAATGTTATTTTTATAAGATTTTGGATGTTACATTTATTTTATATACATTAAAGTTAGGTATAAACCAATATTGTTACAATTTTAGCGACATTTTTATCCAGTTTATGGAACCTACTATATTAAATTTATGGAATAAACATATTTCTGAATATTGAAATCAAATTTGTTTTGTTGCAGTGTAACACACTTTGGTAACAAATAATTAAAATGTCCATCAAATTTATACGATATTGTGTAAATATACGCAATACAATGTACATATATAATAATATAATATTAACAACCTAAAAAAGTCAATTTCCCACTGCTGGGCTAAGGCCTCCTCTCAATTTGAGGAGAATGTTAGGAACATATTCCACCACGCTGCTCCAATGCCGGTTGGTGGATACACATGTGACTGAATTTCGTTGAAATTAGACACATGCAATTTCATTCACCGCCGAGTGAAAGATAAATTATAAACAAAAATTAAGCACATGAAAATTCAGTGGTGCTTTCCTGGGGTTTAACCCGCAATCATCGGTTAAAATATACGCGTTTTAACCTCTGGGCCATCTCGGCCCTCCATGAATGTACATAATCTGTAATGTTCATTTCACATTCCGTAAGAAATTCAGTTCAGGATAGTTATTATCTATATCCTATACAATAATATTATGAATGTGAAAGTAACTCTGTCTGTTACCTATTCACGCTTAAACCGCTGGACCGATTTAGTTAAAATTCGGTATAAAATATAGTTTGAGTCCCAGGAAGGGACTCGAGCTACTTTTATCAATTCTTGTAAAACACGGGTGACTGTTGTAGGTAAAGGTTTTTTTTTTTTATTTCGCGAGTGTATAGCCGCAGTTTTCATTTTTTATTTCAACTTTTAACTAGTTACTAATAAATATCGATATCAGTATTAGACGCGTACGAGACGAGCAATTAAGCTCGGCAGTTTGTGATCATTGGCGATATTCATAGGCGTTGTATGCAGTATATTCCGTTGTTCCTTCCGAAATTATTCTTGATCTTAGAGTTGGCAACGCGTTGACAATATAATTAATGGTTTATACTGACATAGCATAAGGTATGTGTGTGCCATTAAGCTGATACACTCACCCTTTAAACTATGACAAAGCCATATAAATTATTGACGTTTTGGTTATTTTAGTAGAAATAATTTCACCCGAAAATAACCTGATTAAATGGAAATAATCTCATTGGTTTACACCTACCGTATTAGTTCTTGCACAAAACAAAACACCTATCAGCACTAATAACGAAAAGGAGCGTATTTAGATAGAAATCCTAAAATAAATAATAGTTAAAAAAAATAAAAAACCTAAACTAATTTATTCGACACTAGGACGCTACGTGGACAACCTATACAAGTATATTTTTAATTTATATCCTGCCCAAACAAAGACAAAATGAAACATTTTTATTGTCATAGGTCATTAGTACGTGTGCCAATTTTCAAGTTCATCAGATGTCTTGAAGATGTAAGTTACGTTTAAAGACTCCGTTACATATATACGTTCATGAAAATAAAGTCATGAAATCATATGGCTACTAATCTAACGTCGAAATATCTAACAGACGACCCAAAGCCACTATTAACATGGTAATAATTCATTCTGTGAATATAATTGCTTTGTTATTGCTTTAGTCGTATATTTTATAACAGGCCTCTCGTTTATGATTCAGCCGTTTATTGCTCTATATTTGAATTAAGGTTTTTTCATAAAAATGTTACTCAAATTTAAATGTAAGTATAAAATACTACCGAGTACATTTCGGATAGATTTTTAAAGATTTTTAAATCAAAAAATATATATTCAAATTGTAATGAAGAATAACGATTGTATACACAATGTTAAGATTACATTTATTTTTAAATTAAGATAAAAAAAGTTGAGTTATTTTAAATTAAACTTTTATTTTAAAATTCTGACTGTTTTATTTCTCAATATTTTTTTAATTAGTGTTGCCAATGTAATATTTTGAAACTAATTATTTAATATTATAATAAAATAATAAATTTTCTTTACTAATGTTGTCTTAGATTTTCGCGATTATTACACATTGATTAAAAACTAGTTTTATTTTCTTTACTAATTATGTTCTAAAATAAACTAAGTGCATTGATAAAAATAGATTATTTTTCGTTGAAAATATACATTTGATTTATTGACTAAGATTAACCATTCACGTTTCATAATTACAGCTTTTAAAATTCCTTCTTAAGGATTTAGAATTCTTTTAATTTATTATTGAAATAAGGTAAGTCGAAATAAACTTCGCGTAGGCGCAATTGAAATAATTTTGAAAATGCGCATGATAGTTATTTCATGCTATGGAGTTGAAAAGTTACTCAAGCATTTTACGCCTTTCCCCTACTACGAGTAAGCTTATGATAAAAATATAATATTAAACTTTATTTTATTTAATTATTGTTTATGTTAATTTATATTTTCAATACATACATTGTGTAATATGATATTGCATAGTGAGAGTGTGATAATTTGAAATGTAATTTATTTTCCTCCTAGTGTCCTAATGAAAATAAAATAAAATATATTTATTTCAAAAAATTAAATTAATTGTAGCTACTTCTATCCAAAGGAGTTTATGTATAAGTCTGTAAAAAATCAACCAATTAGTTTTAATGTATGTCATTTGTATTATGATACATAGAATGAAGGAAAAAAATGGATAGAAATCATATAGACATTATGTCGCTTGAAGGTTTCCACCAAATAGCATAACAGCAGCTTGGTGGAATGTTCGAAAGTTCGTCGCTCATGAAGAGACGGCCTTAGCCCAGCAGTGTTACCTACATTACAGTATACTAATTGTACTATTTTAACAAAAGCTTTTAATATTTGATTAATCTCAAATGTCTGTTGGATTTTTATGAAGATATAAATACATTGCTCCAAAAAGGTTGTATATACTTTGCGTTACAATTCGATATTCGGTTCGTGTTTAAACAATGTTTGTCATGGTTTCTATCAAACCAATCATTACGAGTATTGTTCTAGATATATATAATAAAAGCACATAAAGTCAATAGATATTTTTTACTTATATATAGTTATATTAGATAGCAAATGCGAAAGTAAGTCTGTCTGTCTGTCTATTGCTCTTTTACGGCCAATCCACTGAATCGAATTTGATAAAATTAAGTATGAAACAAGTTTGAACTCCAAGGAAGTATATACTTTTTATTCCTAGCACTTGATGACTTACCCTTAAAGCATGAACGAAGCCGCGGGCGACAACTATTATATAATTACTTTATATCTACAACACGCAGCCTCTTCAAGTATAAGTTTTTTTTTAATTGCTTCATAATACATTTCCACATAAAACTTTATCCTTTGACTCACATATTATTTAACAAGTAAGTATCAAACTGTATTCCAATAGTATAGGTACAGGTGTGGCAAGTGAATATAATTATGGGAACTTTCTAGCTCGCACGCTGCACCATTTTAAAGTTACACTTTCGTAAAGTAAAATTAGTTCTGTGGCTTTCTTTTGTGATGTTGGATAAATACAGAGCGGTTTTACTATGAAATAAATCGAGTGATTGACCCTTTAATTTTTTTTTTATACATTACAATTATGTTGTCTCAGTATTCTTCTCATAGCCTAATAAGTATTTTCAATATAACTATAAACGATAAATCAATATTTATAAATTTATAAAAGGTGTCGAGTATTGCGCTGGTCGAGTCATCGTTGTTTTTCAAATCTGAATTTGAAATTCTAACAAATTAACAAAGAAACTCTTACAAAGTTCATTTTAAATATATTTAAATAATTTTGATTTAGATGCTTGCAACATTTTGAACACAACCACCGTCAAAATACTCAACTATTTGTGTTAAAAGTTTCAAAATTGTTAGTTTAATTAAATGAAACGTCACAAACGTAACTGTAATCAACGTTTAGAAACAGCTAGTGCAGATAATTGCTTATAAATATGTTACAAAGTGTTGCCACATTGTATAAATAAACAATTTATTTATCGCTCGAGATGGTCAAATGGTGAATAAACCAGGAGAAACTTAAACGATGATCGTGGAATCAAACCCATACAAGGAAGCACGTATCGAATGAAAATCTACCACATTTTTTAACAACATGGCACTGTAAAAAATATTAATCATTCCTTACATCGCTAATGTGCCGCCAAACTTGGAAAGTAAGATATTATGTCCCTTGTGCCTGTAGTTCCAGTGGATCACTCACCCTTTAAACCGGAACACAGCGATACTGAGTACTACTGTTTGGCGGTAGAATATATGATAAATGGGTGGTACTTACCCAGACGGGCTTGCACAAAGCCCTACTACCATACTCATATGTACTACTCGAATGTAGTGGTTTCGACAGCTGCGATGCAGTTCACTGTCGTTTCGGATAAGTATCAAATACAAACCCCGTTGCGTCAACATTTTACTGAGTGACTTATTCGGAATTGAAACCGTATAAATATTGTGAAATATATTATTATTTTAGCCATGACTTGGGTATTTTTTGTTTTGTATTATTATAAACGTCTTGGTCTACCTTGGTGGTAGTTTATAATAATACACACCTTTGTCCAAGCGCATCTGGTTAGGTTAATATTACTTACGTCACCAATGTTAATGGGCCATGTTGCTCATTTACCAACTTACGGACGAATGACTACAAGCAAATATACACGATCCATACTTAAACTTTTTGTGGTTATAAAAATACATGGCAAATCACAGACATACATGACAATTTAATTTATTTGTAGATACCACATATACTAGTATATTGAGTGCAAATGTTTTAAAAGATACATGAAATAAAATTAATTGGATAAAATATACCTACATTATTTTACTAGTGTCGATACATTCGAGTTTTAATATGTAGGTACATAACATTAGGATATCTGTTTTTCAATTTAAGCCTTAACCACGTTAATAATAAAATTCAATGTCGTTTAAATATATAAAGAATTAATAACAATCTTAAAAAAAAATAAAACTGAGAATTCTCATAAACTCATATTATTATAAATGATGTTGATATTAGAATACGGTATGTGATTTAGTTAATATAATTTCCATTCGGTGACATGATGTCACAGATTCAGTGTGACCCAGAACTATCCATGAAAATTAATTAAGAAGATTAACTACTCGCAGCGCATGTGTTGCAGCTTGTGACACTTATTGCCACGTTAGTAAATACGTCAAGTGACAGCCATTATAATAGATAACCAATACTATTAATACAATAATTATTACAAGAATAATAAAGTGTTTATCGCGTCAATAGCCTAAATTAAGCGTGTGAAAATATGACTCGCAGTATTTTATAATAATATTTTATACTAAGATCTTCTCCGAAACGCGTTACATTTTCTTGTATAAGTTGTGTATGTGTGTGTGTTTTAAGTGTTATGTATTGAATTAGTAGTTGTAATAAAATATGTCTCCTCTACCATTAGTATAGTTAGATATTCTGACTGTCAGTAATTGTTTCAATTTTTCCTTCGTCAATATGACACAATTATATCTCAAAAAACTCTTAATACTTAATAAATAAAACCTTTTTTAATAAGTAAACATTCCTCCTACCTTCTTACCGCGCTTCAATGTTATGTCCTTGATTCTTAGACTGTCTGGAAGATACCTTTGTTTTAACAACAAGACCGTCTTTAGTATATGGGTTACTGTAAAAGCTCGAACTACTGTAAATCTTAAGATTATCCAGTAAAACCTAAGATTTACCGATTATGAATGGTAAATGTCCATAAATATCATTCACTTGGTAAATCTTAGGATTTACATTTTGTCATGGTTAAATTGGAATGGTTAAAGTCCGAAAAAGTCGTCCCTTTATAAAAAATACTTACATTTACCAACTCATGTCGGTAAATCTTAGGTTTTACTAGAAAATCTTAAGATTTACCTTAATTCGAGCTTTTACAGTAACATATACATTAGTCTAACTTACTAGGTAATAGAGGTTTTTGCAAGCCCATGTGGTTTGGTACCACCACAGACCAAATATTCCACTACCGAAGAGCAATACTTAGTATTGTTGTGAATCGGTTTGAATGGTGAGTAGGAGAGTGTAATTAAAGGCACAAGGAACATAACATCTTAGGACCTAAGGTTGGAGGCGCCTACCTACCTGTATCATAAAAAATATACATATATAGCTTACAATAAAGTATTTTAATATTACAGTATTCACGTTTGAACTTTGTGTCTTGAAGAGTCATTCAACTGACACTTTATATAAAAGGTTAAAGTTTTCAAATCAATATTAACACTATATTAATTAAGGAAATAAATAAGATAAATAGCATAATAGTACTCAAATTGCTTGGCGTTTGTAATATATTTACATCTATGCAACATGTTATAGAGTACTGAAATTATAAACGGGTTTCTTGTTAAGAGGCAATTTAAAATCCATTAATAAAATTTCCCGTCACGCGACCGCTACGCTTACTGATCGATCCTAAGCCCTGCTATTCATAGCTCTAGTACAATGCACTCCCTTGCTATTTACGTCCTTGTTAAAATTAAAACTTAATTTTGTTCATTGGGAATTTTTAAATTTCATAAAAACAACTATCGATGTAATAGCGAGGGCAAATAACCTGCTTGTAAAATAAATAATGCATTCTGAAGACGCTCGGAGAGAGGCACGACACTCAAACTTACATGCACTTTATAAAATTGTATGTAAGGTCTCCGGTAAGTTAAAATGTCCACTAACTTTTTAGTTCTAAAATGCTGTAGTGTTTATTTTACAATTGATGTTATGTTATTTGATTTATTTCACTTTGAGTTTATGTATATATTAAGACATGATGATTAAATTAATTTGATATTTTTGTTGTTTTGTATAAAGTCACTTTATAAAATTTTATTTCACAATATAACCCCTAAGTTTTTAGTTTAGAGCCTTGTTTGTCAAAATTAAATAATTTCAAAAAACTTTTCTAATAAATAAAATCTAGTCAATTAAAAATAATTTATGACAATATTTTATGAATATGGATGGAAAAATTTATATAATGTAATAAAATTAATGTTGTCTTAGATTTTCGCGATTATTACACATTGAAATAAAACTAGTTTTTAACGTTTGGTTTATCTTACATAGGTCAAACAAAGAGAAGTATCGGTACTAGGGTCAAGGAACATATAGGAGATGTCAAAAATAGGCGTTCTTCAAAGTCTGCAGTCTGTGAACATGCTCTGGATAAACATAACCATTTTATTCGATTTGATAAACCACAGATCCTCGCTAGAGAACACAGATTCATTCCTAGAATGATACGCGAGGCTATTGAAATTCAAAAACATCCGAACTTCAATACAGAAGATGGTTGGAGACTTTCTAACACTTGGGATTCACTTATTAAAAATTTAAAATCCCAAATCCAACAGACTGCAAGACCTAAAGATACAGTTAGTGCCTTCTGCGTGCAACCGGAACGCTACTCAAGATATCAATTAAGAAATCGTTGGCGGTAGTTGTAAATAATATTTCTTTTGTAATTTGAACAGACAAATGTCACCTTAGTCTGCCCGTGACCACGAACACTGCAAAGTGCTCGAAACGTCGGGATGTTAAAATAATTAATATACGCGATTAAATCCGTTAAAAACTAGTTTTAGTTCATTGTAATAAAATTAATTTTAAGTTAATAATTCCAGTTTACTTTTTTTTTCATACAAACAATTAAATTATTGTAATTAAAACATACATATGCATACACGTCGTGTTGCATTGCCTACAAAGCTCGGAACAAATTACTTTTAAGTTTTTGCTTACATGTTTGTTTGAATTATAATGTAACTGCATTTACACGTAATATTTAAACGGAAAGACCAGAAAATTAAACGATTTGGTAGATTAGTTCGATAGTTACATATAAATGACGTAATAGAAATATAAAAGTTATAGCAAGTATGAGAAAATACTAAATATATAATAACAAAAACGAAATTCGTTCTTATTTAAAACACGTGATTCTTATAAAGACGAAGATTTCTGGTTTGACACTTTAATAATAATAATTTGCTTGCACGTCGCAAGATGATTTGTTTATATGAAAATTACTTTTAATTATAAAATAATAATTAAATTCTAAAACAATATCTACCTATTCTGAAATGCATGGGGATAGTATTTTCGTGAAACATTTGAAAATTTCTTTCATAATGAATTCCTATTCAAAATGTCATCCTGTCGTCCATCGGTTTGGGAAGTGCGTTTTATTTCAGTCAATTATTTTAAAATTTTATCATCTAGACTAAGCGAAGGAATGTCATAAGAGCCAAAAAAATGTACACAAATATATACTGTGAATCATTATGAAATAAGCTCCAACTTCTCCTTCTTAAAAGTAGATGAGCTATTTAACCACGGAGAGTCCACTGTACCACCTAGTACAAGAACCATCTATACTGTTACTACAACCATGTAAAAGTATAACGTTCAATTATAACCAGCTCAATTCGTTCATATGATTCATTAGCAGCCCGTAAATGTCCCACTGCTGGGATAAAGGCCTCCTCTCCTTTGAGAAGAAGGTTTGGAGCATATTCCACCACGCTGCTCCAATGCGGGTTGACGGAATACACATGTGGCAGAATTTCGTTGAAATTAGACACATGCAGGTTTCCTCACGATGTTTTCCTTCACCGCCGAGCACGAGATGAATTATAAACACAAATTAAGCACATGAAAAATCAGTGGTGCCTGCCTGGGTTTGAACCCGAAAGCATCGGTTAAGATGCACGCGTTCAAACCACTGGGCCATCTCGGCTCCCACTGGGCCATCTCGGCTCGATTACATTTTATTAAATTAATATTGACGTCATAAATAAAAGAAATAGTACTTAAAAGTAAGAGCTGAGTAGACTCAGCTAGGACGTCAGTCTTGTTCAAAGCCGAAGCCGAAGTTCAAACCCAGGCGAGCAAAACTAAGTTTAAATGTGCTTAAATTGTGTATAAAATTCAAATCATGGTTGAAATTGATAAAAATCTGTCTCATATATAACCAGCTTTGTTGCAGCGTGTAGGAATGAGCTCCTAACTGTCTCGTCAAAGCAAGAACCTTAGCACAGCACTATGACATTTACAGACTTACTTTAATTATTTTTACAGAATGCAGCTATTTATTGTACAATTATAACTAGCTGGTTATAAGAACTTACATTTGCAAGAGTAAGTTTAATAATAATACAGACCTCGCGATAATAGCGACGGAGTATAACTAAACAGTGTAACAAAGACGAAATGAAAGCTGCTAACCTAGTTAGCACAATACTGCCACCATTACTTTAAAAGCCCAACCCACACTGGCGAGAACATAATGGGACTATCAAAGAAATAAGGGGCTGTTCCCAATGTAGTTGTAAAATCATTCGCAGTGATTAACAACGACTTTAGTGAACTCGGTTATGTGAGGATGATTTTATTGCTTATTTGATTTACTGTTTAATTAATAATGTGAATATTTATGACTGTCTCGTTTGATATTTGTCCATGCTTTAGAAATATAAGGAATGATTAATCCTTTTCATAATGTCTATAATTACCATTTGTAAATAGCTGATCAAATGTCACCAATCAATAAAAACAAGAATCAAAATTCAAGTAAATAAATGGAAACACAATATTTTAAGAAACATTAATTGTACACCTAAGAATTATTTTTTATCATATAAAATTAAATATATATTATTTTATAGTTTTATTTATTTTCACCGTGTAAACAAGGTGTGTCTTTACATTTACGTGTACATTCCAAAAGAGGGTGTACCATTTATATTATATTTAACTTAAATACTGGTTTAGATAGACATGGCTAGTGACTGGATTGAACGGATGTCTTTTAAGAGTTCACGGCTTCATTTTCAAATTGAAGTCAAATAAATACAAGTTAGTGGATTTTTTTCTTGAGATATTCAGTTACTCGCAATAACAGCCCCAATTTATTCATATAGCAGTATTTGCTTGCGACTGAACAATTTTCTTACCATATCGGATCGCCGTCCAATAGAACTTTGAGAATGACGGAATAGTCCAGCTGTGTTTACGTAAAGACTTATGCATTGTAATATGCAAGTTCCCGTTGAAAGACTACGATTTCAATCGATATTTTAATTTATTTCTTTATTATTGGAATCTTAATTTACATTTCCTTTATAACAATGAAGAAAATTTTGATTGATTGATTTAAAACATAGTATGATAAATATTTATACTCATAAATAAAACGAATTATTATACATAAAAAAATATAAATAAGCTATGTGTGTGAGATTAATAAGAAACTTTAATATTTACATTAATTATATACATGAGTAAGCTAAATTGCTTACTTTTTATCGATAACAAAAAAATTTTTCTAATCAAAATCAAAATATACTTCATTCAAGTAGGCTTTTACAACCGCTTAACATTTCGGCACTTTGAATGAAACCTCAACTCTTTGAATCGTCATTTAACAAACTATATTCAGTTAAGCTACCACCGGTTCGGTATGCAGATTCTACCTAGAAGAACCGGCAAGAAAATCAGTAATTACTCATTTCAAAATTTTAAAATACAAAGTCACGTTAGTTAAATACTATTATATACCTATGTATATAATACATCCTACCTGGAAGTCAACAAGTAATTTGTTAATACGGATTTAATCTGGGACATCAAACTGATGGGTATACAAAAATATATTTAATGATAAAAACATCGAAAACTAATTCGGTGAAATTGATTCACGAAAACGTGAAAACTCTTTCCATTCGTTTTTAATATGTTCCGCGTGCTGTCAAAATGCAAGCCAATTTCCGAATTGGGGAACACGTTTCACCCGTTGTATACATACCAGGCGCAGCTAACATTTTCTGTGGCAATGGTCCAGTTTGTAGATGTGTAGACGACCATCTGGCGCGTAACGTGATAGCCGGGGGATATTGTTCCAGCCAGCGAACTTGGTTGACGATACGTGTACATGCATACAATACAAGCATTTGCAACTTAACACGATACTGAGGGAACCGGGACGTGGACGAACAAACTCAATTTTCTAGCCAAGGACAACGTGCAAAGACACTTATTAAAGTCGGTCTTGTCGCATTACTTAAAGTAATTAAAAATGCAGGTGCTATAACAAAATGACATTTATATTTGTATTAGTTAATAATACACACAAATACAATACAAAAAATAAAAATCTATTTTCCATATTATAATTTAGGCAATCAAGAGTGCGTTTTCAAAATTTCGCTTAAATTTTTCTTACTTCACAACAATTCCCATTTTATACTGGAAATAATTTTCTTAACGGCGCTTGTTTCGTTAAAAATGCTAAGTATTATAATGAGCGCTACAAAAGTGCTACATCTCGTAACTCAACTGGTTTTTTCAGACTGTTTTCTTGGTATATATCACCTCGACATTGGACCTGTGGAAAAAATATTGTACCGTTTTTAAATACGACAATTTAACAAGGCAACGTTTTATTTCAAAACTCGTCATTTCTCATTGTCATACATCATCTGATCAGCCCGGTTGTAGTTGTCCGAAAGAAAACAAATTTTAGATTTAATTTCAATAGTAACTATTTTAATGAGCTACGTCCTTAACTGTATCATGTAGATACTTTTAGGGTTGTTACATGGTCGTCTTTAATTAGTTAAAACGCGTGACGTTATAAATCGGCATAAGTATCTGATATCGATATAGTTTTTAAAAGGTCGAGAAATCTCTCACAGATTCTTAGAATTATCATAGCTGTTTTCGAGAAAAACTTTTTTTAATCCAAATATAAACGACCAGAAGACGTTAAGTACTGTCTATTTTACTATTGTTTTAATATTATTTACATAAACGTACAGACAAACCAAGAAATTAAACTGATTTCAAAAAACGAGTGTATTATTAACATTCTAATTTTACAATTAAATTGAACTGTTTTCTGCGAACTTTAATCATACAATTTTCGTATAGCCAAGCTATTTATAAGTACTTTAATTGATGCGGTTCAATTATCAACTTTTACAGAAATTAGAATCATTTCAATTATATAGAACACTTTAACCTTTGTACACTTCTTCCATCGTTTTCACCTTAACGTTGGGAGGTTTTGGGTATTTAAAGAATTTCGGTATATTAGAGTCATATTGCAGATTGTACGTGTGATTCTGTATATACGTTTTGAAATCCTTCGGCTTGGGATACGCAGTCGCTAGGTCTGGAAACAAAACTTTTATATTGAAAACTACTTTGTATAAATCGATCGACGTATTGTATAGAATCCAGCAGTGCGCTGGAAAGTGTGACGTAAATTTCAAACTTATGATTCAATATTGCTTATTCACTCACTCGCATCTATCTCATTTATGCAAAACATATACTTTTTGATTGATAATAACACGCATATCATATTTAGTATAAAAGTTATACTCTCAAACGCTCTAACATTTATTACATGTCATTTAAGATTCGAATTGTAAATACGTGCTCAAATATGATCTAAAACAAAAATTTGAAACTGGTTATTTATTAGGAAGCGACGTCTAGGACGACGAATCGTCGTTTTCTATTAAAACCAATCATATAGACCAATACAAGATATCTTTCTTTTCAAACGACTATATGTATATGTACACAAACATTACGTATTATTCTATACACCGTGTATTATAAGATTTTGAAAGCGTGATTTGGTGGGATTTTTTTTAAAGAATTATAGCAATTAACGGATTTAAGTAATAACCAGTGTTCATATTTACCGCTTCAATTAAGCTTTAAGTTTATGCTAGGAGTGGGGATGACAATAGCTTAAGGGGTCAGGATTGAAACCAAGACTTCTTACATCGTTACCCATTGCGCTATTGAAGTTTCAATTGTTATAAAAATATAAAGCACTGTGTTTTCGTTATTTAATCAAACGAGGAAATAATTTGAGATAAGTCAGTATGGACTGTATTAACCGCTACAGTCACAAAAACTTTTCAGAACTGCGCTCATTAATTATTTAAAATTTTGTTAATTGATAATAATATAGTCGTTGAAACAATATAACAAAAAAATCTGGTATTCAATACCGAATTCAATTAAATCAAATTGCATAGCTAATTTTAAATTCAAGTGTTGAAGCTTAGCTTAAAATTTTCACGGTACTCGTACACATAACTTAAGAATTAAACGTGTAATATATTTTTTTTAAATACACACACAACTAATAAAAATAATTGTTTATAATATTCAAGAGAATAGAGACACATGAATGACTTTTATTATCTACACTCACACGCTCACATACGCACGCACGCATAAAGGTAACCGCACGCACACGTAGATTGTATTGTGTTTAGTTTTGATTTAAGTAAAATACATCTGTCTACATATCAATATACAAAATGTACCTTTACAATAGGCTAACTTGGCGACTTCGATCGCAATATTAAGCGATACGTTCCTCACGTCGCAGAGAGGAGGATATATTCGGCCGAGCGCCAAGTCTCCTTCGCTTACAAAGTTTGCCAACGTCTGAAATGATCTCTACTCTTATCTATACAACTTAAATTCACACTATTGTTGACGGTAGTGAATGCAACAACTTTTTCAACAAATACCGGAACCGCTATGAATGCAAATTGAATTCAAGAATAAGCGCGCAATGAAAATGGTTAAATGTGATAATTTTGTTTGTATTGCTTGGTAATGGCTCTGTTGGTACATACAACGTATACTTTGTTCAAAAGAATATAATGTTGTTTAAGATTTCTGAATATTTTTATGATGAAATAAACATTTTACAACCGTTTATGCTAGTATAATGTTTCGTAAATTTTCATGAACATTTTATACGGGCTGTTCCCTATAGTTTCCCAGTTCGGAATTAGTTTTGTTCCGAAAGCAGAAGTTTTTAAAGCAAAGCATATCAATCTTCCCATGAAATTAATGGACAAATATTATGTCTGCTTAAAAAATAATATCTGTTATGACATTGTGTGCTTTTGAAAACCAAATGGTTAAATGTTTTTTTTTTTTAATCTGCCGACTATATAAGTAAATTTAAACTATAGCCTTTTTGTATTAAATAGTTCTCAATTCTAAAGCGATTATGATGTAGTTCTCGATATTTCACAAGGTGACAAACTATCGGTTAACAAAAGGTAATCAATGCAAAAACCATATAACTTTTGAAATTCGACTACTTACCCTAGCCGCAGTCAAGAACATACTCTCTGGAATATGTCGCGAGCGGGCCACAATCACACCGAGCGCAATTCCAGGGAATATGTAAGAATTGTTACCTTGACCGGTAAAATATTCTTTGCCATTATACTTGACGGGCGGGAAAGGAGAACCTGATGCGAAAACACATCTCCCCTATGAAAACAGACGAGAAAGGAAACAAATGTTAAAAAAAAATATAAATGGGTTTATATGAGCTTGTACTGACTGACTTTGAATATAAAAAGTATTAATTATTCTCTTGGGAATATCTTAATTTTCCGAATAGCTCACGGTTACTTAAAACAATAACAAAAACATTTTTGAAACGTCATTTTACAAATCTATTCTCATTTTATTTTAACGCTACAAAAAACTAAGGCAAATTTGGTGTTCTTTATCTGTTTAGAATTCCACATTGCAATTAGTAAGTGTTATAGTCATAATACACTAACAAATTATTATTAATGATATAATTATTAATTAATCGATATATTATTACAATAATAAAATAGGATCGATAAAATAGCAATAGGTAGGTACATATTTTTGAAACATGTTAAATTATTAGAAATATCTTAATAAAATTTAACACAGAATAGTTTGTATCGCAAGTTGTTGTCTTACTACTAATTATCAATAATATTGTTTAACTACTAATTGAACATACTGATTATTATTACTAAGTCCTCTGGCAAAGCCATCTGGCGTACTAATCAAAGACAATGAGATTTAGACATAGACAATTTTGCTACTTTTTACTAATTGTTACATTTCCAATGTACGTAAAATATGATATCTTGGAAAATTAAAAATTATTCAAAAATAGAAAACTATTAATTTCTTGTCTAGAGTTCACGCAAACGATATTCGTTGAAGCAGCGCCTTTTTTGTAAAAAATAAATTGTCAGAAAGATCTTTAATTCAAAAATAATTTAAAAATATCCGAATTCCTGTTCCATCTTTTACTTTTAATTCAAAATAAACCAACGACAAAATTCGCCGTTCCTAGTATGACTTATAATTAAACAATTAACTGATCCTTTGTAGAAATTGTTTCAAGAAATTTTATCCTTCAACTCAACTTTAGTTGTTTCATAATTATATCTTTTAGACTTTATCAAGATTAAGAATTTCCTAAAGCTCATCTTGTCGTTGAGTATATTCCTAAATTGTATTACTTGTACAAATTACCTCTGTGTGATCATAAGCAGCTTGTGCTGTGCATTCCGCTTTACTGGTAGGGTTCGATAGAGCGAATATTACCGGTCTCTCCGCATTTTTAGCCATTTGCTTCAAAATATTTTCGTTAAACGCACCACCAACAGTCGAACAACCTAAACGATAATGATCGTTCAAAAAATATTCAACTACTTAATATTAAAACAGCTGTATGGTAAATGTTCATTCATAATTTTAAATTTCGTTAATTTCGGTAAATTAATTTAACAATTTCATCAAGAATTGCTTCTTAAACTTCAAGTTATAAATTATTTACTATTAAAACTAACCAATTAGACAGGTTGGCTTAATAGTAGCGACGCACTTTTCAAAATTTTTTTCGGCTTCCATATCTTTTCCGAAATGTTTGGCATGGCTTGGAAGACCATTTGGACGATTTTTGGTTAACAGACCGTCGACGTCGAACATATAGATTAATTTTTGAGCTTCTTCGAGTTTCATACCATCTTCGACCATAGCTGCGACTATTAAGTTGGCTATACCGGTTGCCGCCTAATAAACTCATACATTTTATATTTGTTTATCTATTATTGCATAAATTTCAAGAATGAATTTAAAGCTCAACTTACAAGCATGTCGTTAAAATTCATTTCTCGTAAAATTATTTTATTATCAGGAAATTTTATAAGCTGGCTAAAAACCGAAATAATTGAGGTATGTCTTATGTAATATCTTGCACTTACAGATCCAGCACCGAGGAACATGAAAATATTTTCGTTCATTTTCTTTTTGGTTATTCTACTAGAAGCAAAAAGTCCGGCAACTGCCACACTCGCAGTACCTTGAATGTCATCATTAAATGTACAGTATTCCTCACGATATTTTTCAAGAAGTCGAGTTGCATTTATTAAGGCAAAATCTTCAAACTATAAAGAAAAGTAATGATAGCTATAGTAGGAATTATCGTACGACATAATATTTTGTCCGTTGTTTAGTTTGTAATGTTAGTGATATTATGAACTTTGGTTCCAATTGATTAAATTCGGCCTTAACTGACTACTCTATCATTGGGTTTAAGTCTATAAAACATTGTTGACTTTATGATATGATGAATTGGGTGTAATTATTTTCATTAGTTTTAAACTACAGTGATAGAGTTTACATAGTATTTGCATAATATCGTTTACTAAACATGTATATGTATTTACAAATTTGTATAATGTTATATTATGTTTCATACAAATAAACAACTATTATCATTATTTTACATTTTTTATTGAAAATTTTAATGACATTTAATATCTTGAATTTTTGAACTTTGAAGACAATAATGAATAAGTAACTATATGCCTAACATCTCAACATCCTCTTTGGGTCGGCGCAGCATGTCTTCTTCTTCCATACTTCTGTGTCGGACGTCATCTCACAAGTAACATTATTTCTAACCATATCGTCTTTCACACAATCCATCCATCGTTTCTTTGGTCGTCCCCTACCTCTATATCCATCCATATCCATTCTCAAAACCTTTCTCACAATATGGTCCTCATTCCTACGCATAACATGCCCATACCAAGACCGCCGGTTTCCAGATAGCTTCTCGATTTTCCGGTGCCACTTTCGAACTTCCTCTTATGAAAAACCATATGCTTAACATCTATGAGTAAATATTAGTTAAAATAAATTTACCTGCAACAGAGTATTGGGACCAAATCTTTCAATAGCGGCTCGCATAAACTCATCAATAAATTCATCGTATTCTTTGCCACGAACTCTCTTCTGCCGAAGGCCTATATAAAGAGGGTCTTCTAAAAGGTCCTAAAATAATGTTTCCGACAAACAATATAATATATTTATAATGACATACTGCCAACATTGTTAAATGTAGGTATGTTTTGTGTTTTCATTAAGAAGTACCCAATTTATTTGTTTTCAGAGTCGTCATTCTATTTTGGTAGAGATTGCCACCAATTAATTTGACTGTCAGTAGATTTTACCAATAACAACCAACTAATTTAAAATAACTTTAAAATAGCTCTCATTTGCTTTTTATTTTACTGTTACGGAATTAAACCATTAAGAAGCACCAAGAAAGTTTAGAGGTTTCTCCGAAATATGTACCAATAGCGTCTTTCGAATTTATAATTTTTTCTAGTTAAGCAATATTTAAATTTTTATACACATACCATACACATACAAAATATAACCAATAAAAATAATATAGCAACACATTTCATACAAAAGAATTTACAAGGTAATCTTAGCAGACCTAAAATATGTAACATGTTCATCTCTGAAAACCATATTTTAACTAAAACTTCTAACAAGCTAAGAAACATTCCTTTATGGGAACGTTACGTCGCTCATAATTAGTTTGTACTGTTATGAACGCTTTGTAAACTATAGAATATTCTAAAAGCTACCTATTCCAGGCCTGACCTCATGTTATTTATTTGTTTACTGTTCATGATAATTTTCAAATTATTTTTAACATCTTGGTAAGGATAAGCGAAACGTACTAAGACATCTCCATGTAGATTGTTTCTATGAATAATAATTAATTACCAAGTTGCATATTTGTCTTGCAAGCAAATATGTATATTAATTTTAAGCTACCATTCAAAACTAAAAGTACTTAGTCCATTTAATATGATTATACCTTAACGTATTTTATTTTAAACATGAAACGGCATTTTCAAAGTCAGTTAAAATAATGTCCAATTCATTCATATGGAATTTTTGAAAAATAATTATAAACGCAAGATACCTGATTATCTGTCCCGACATCCAAAGTAATAGGAAGACATTGATGAGGTTTGATACCAGCTAAAACTGTATAAAGAGCCAGTTTACCAACAGGTATTCCCATTCCATAGGCGCCTAGATCTCCCAAGCCCAATATTCGTTCACCATCTGTGAATACGATGGCCCTGACGTCCTGTTCAGGCCTATTATATAAATAAAAATTATTCCCCTTAAAATTTTCGGTAATAAAACGAATAAGTTGATAAGGCTAACAACGTCGTAACATGCCTATGTCTAAGCCCGCCCGGTAGCCCAAGGGTATACGAGTACTTGAAAACACTTCGAAGATTAATCCACCGCGTTATGCCACGAGGTTACATAGATATAAATGTTTCATAACTCCTTATATTTCCATAGAATGTTTTTCTTCAAAGCTTATTCAGTAATACTTGGCATGTAATTAACCCTCACTTATACTACATACCTATTTCGTGTGTTGTCGATTCATATTACATCATAGTCCTTCTTTTTTAAATCTATAATATTATTTGTATAAATATTTAATACATACCAGTTATTAAGAATGTTTAACACATGACCTTTGTCGTAAATAGTTACGAAGAGGCCACGAGGTCTTCTGTAAATGAGACCAAATCTTTGACAAGCCAATCCCACTGTCGGGGTGTAAACTATAGGCAAAAATTTTTCAATATTCTGTGATAAGAGACTAAAGAATAATTTTTCATTCATATCCTAAAATAAAGCACAAAAATATCATAAAGGCCTAGAAAGATATTTGTTACGAATAGTTTTGCTTAAATATTACAAGTATTGTTGGGTTAAAATACCTGCAATTCTACCAAATAAATATATTTGCTTAGAGGGTCTTTGTATAAATCCAATGATATTCTGCATATATTTAATTGTTCTTCTTGTGTTTTATATTCAGTAGCTAAAAGTCCTTGAATACCCAATGTTTGTCTCTCTTCTAATGTAAATGCTAAACCCTAAAATATATAAAAAAGACTTTGTAAAAAGAAATAAGAGGACACAAAAGAAGGAATAATATTCTAAGATGTTGCTGTTATTATTAAATATCTTGTTGAAATACATTTTTATAAAATAAATAAAAATTATTTAAATTAGATAAGTATCTATCTACCACTTTTTTTTATTTGAGAGCGGGTTAGATATTAGTGTTTTTATATTAAATTTTTTATATAAGCTGTTCTGAATTTTCTTTATTTTTTTACCAAATAATGATATGATATTTTTTAAATATCTTACCTTGTTAAGACGAGGGTCTCGAAGGTGGTCTATACCTCTAATCATATTCGGACAAACCATATCTCCAGTAATATCAGTAAAGTTGCGACACATATTTTTCAATTTAAGAAAAAATAGATATTTTTTGAGGAACGTACCATGTATAATTATATTTCTACAACTGAAAAAAAAAGTATGCCATTAGTTCGCCCAGGCAATGTATAATAATATCTTAGTATCTTTGTAAAAAAACGGGCACAAACATTTAAAAAATATTGTCCAATTTACTTTTGCTTTTACTTTGATTTTTTGGAATAAATGCCTACATCATTTAAGTATCACATTACGCCCTAAAAAATAATAGTGTTCTTAAAAATGCATAGAATATAATACTCCTGCATCCTTATAACAGCTCAGAGTAGGAAGTCAGCAAAGATGACCGATCGCGCTGCCGATCTGGTACGTGAGTTTCAGATCACTCTCACAAATGAAAGCGTGCAGAACTGCCGAGTATGTTAAGATCAAGACGATTTCCTTTCCCCGTAGGTTGGAAGGAAGAGGAGCAACCTGAAAGGTTGAGGCGAGTCTGTCTTGCTCTAAGGAGATTTTTTTCCACCGCAAAGCATAACGGCTAACCCACCCCATAACTCCTCCGATCAATGCAGAGGCGCGGCCGCAGAAATTTTAGTGTGTAAGCTTAAACAGATTCAGATAGCCACTATTAGAAAAATACCCCTTATCTCACCATTAAATCATAATACTTGATTTAGGACACAGTCTGAACATCTGACTGTAGCCGTTCGAGCCTAAGCGTTATAAATATGATAAGTTCTGTTGAACATTATGATTTTGCACATTACCTGAAACATGCATTCTTGTGTCTAAGCATTTTCTTGATAAAATTCGTTTAAAGTCAAAAAAATAAATTATTTCTTCTTAAAACATAAGTTGAATCTAAAAATGTTCCTTGCATTATAAAAAAAATAATAACATGAAAAATATTAACTTGAAAAATTTAAAAACATTACAGAAAATTTGACAGAATAACAATAATTACAAAGATGTCAAATATTCTCTATTTTATTCTTATCAAAACGGTAGATAAAAAATAAAAAGAAAAAAATGAATTTATGTTCAGAGGTGTATATGTCACCGTAAATACCGTTAGATTATAAATCTATTTCGCGAGATTGTAAACTGCCGAAATATTGTGAACAGTGATTTAACTCAAAATAAAACGTCAAAAATTTAGATATTTACGCCAAATTGTAAAATAAAATCTACTACTTATTTTGCATAAGCACTTCTCATTTCTAACAGTATTTAAAACGGGATATTTACCATGTTTTTTATATTTATTTGGTGGAGCTCGATATTTCGACAATATCTCCGAATGTCTTGTTCACGAGACTGACGTTTGCGGGTAGATGTTCAAATCAACATGTCTTCTTCTACCATAACAACGAAATATCGAGCTCCACCAAATAAAAATAAAAAAACATGTTAAATATCCCGTTTTAAATACTGTTAGTAATAAAAATAACCATGTTAATTTAAAATCACTTCTCATTTCTCTATTAATAAACTGATACCGCGCGAATTCGGGGCGATTTTTGGCTCGCTAGTATATCATAAAACAAATATATATTATACTAATAAATTTGCTGCGACTTTATACTTTACTCATTAGGGAAAGGTATAATAAAAATAAATAGACACGATAAGGTTTTGAACATTTTTAATTAGTAACATCCATTCGATATAATTGAACAATTTACTTTCTAGAGAACAAACACATAAACGCCTTGTATTCCATGAAGTTTCTAAATTGTAAATAAATTGACCTAGTACACTGAACATAAACACACCGAACCCATGTCATACTACAATTACTGTTAGGCAAAGGTCACACGAATCATTATTCGACCTTAAGCAACGAGTACCTTAACACACCGACATCGATTTAAGCCAAACAACAAAATAATAAATACATTAACGTAAATAAGTTTAAATAAATACCATAATCTTCACATAGACTCTTTTCTATGACAGTGAAATAGATTGAAGAAAATGTGACATTTATAGCAACTTCATACAATCACGCATTATTAGTAATATATAATACGGCACTTCAAATTGTGACTATAATATTAACAACCACACGAAATAAAACGAGTTCAAACGTTTTACTAGGATATTAGTCTTTAAAGACTTTCTTTTTTATTAATATCATAACATTTTATAATCCGATTGTTTTATTGCTTCGCCAATAGTGCGTAACATTAATAAGTGTGGTTATTGAAAATTAGAATATTTTATAACGAATAAAGCAACACGTCACGGGTAGTTCTCGAACTGTACTATGTTTAAATAGTTCATGTCAATAGAATTCATAAAAAAAAATACATCATTCTAGTTCAAACATAGATAAATGTTGAATTTTTAACTTACGCGAAACCGTGAACACCTCCAAACCGCTGTTAATTTTCGGTCTTACGCCAAATGTATATAGAACGCCTTTATAGATTATTTCGTTGTTATTTATCTATATTTATTTTCTTATTATTTAATAATAATTTAAAATAAATATTAAATGTATTGTTTTGAGCTCACAAAACTTTAAGCTTTTAATTTATATAAATTCTATTGAACAGCACTATATATAATCTAATTTTATTATCTATCACAAGAAAAAAAAAAAGATGAAATAGTGATAAATTACATAATAGTCCATAACAGAACAGAACAAGCACAACCAACAAATTAATTTAAACATTAACACGGGTGGTTAGTTCAAAACCTACATACACCTCACAGCAACATAATCACTTCGTATCAAGAGATACCGGGTTTAACATAAATTTACACAAAACTTGAATCAACATAAATTAATATTTTTTTTCGCTCAGCGAAAATAAAACCTGTCTCACTATATTAAAATACTGAACGAAATACGTATACTTTATTCCCAGTCGAAGTATATAGCTGATGACATAAAGCATTCGTCAAAGTTAATTAAACACGTTCAACTGTTCAGTTGTGTAACATACATTTTAAGTAAATAATTATAAATATAATGTCTCACTTCGTGGTCGATCGAACCAATTTAGGGCCTAATATATAAATAGATAAAAGTTGATAATAATATATAAATACATTATGGATCTACATTTTCTTACAAATAATGTCCCTACATGTCTTTTATGTTATTTTATTATTTAAAAGTAAGAATTTAAGTATAGTATTAGATGACGTAATGCTGCGGTGACTAGACGTTGAATTTCGTACAGAAATGACGTAATACTCAAAAATACACGGGCAAAGGTTTTATAAAACGTAACTAATAATTTAAGACCAGTTAAGAATCATTAAAGATCACTAAATTTGAAAAATAATTTAAATATTTTTTTTGCACGAAACAGATCTAATATTACCGAATTTGTATTAGTCGTAAACGGGGCTCAAGCGATACTGGCCACATATACGTTGCACAAACAACGGTATTACATCTACTGGCACAAACATACATACAATAAATATTATAGAGTAACCATAGCTACAAACTACGATAAATAGTTTTTTTTTTATATAGAAGTCAGACAAAAATTATGTTTACAAATCAAAATATGCATCAATTAAATTTTATAAATACTCTTTGATCTTCAAAATATATTCTTAATACAGTTGCTTTAGAAGCGTTGTTTTTCATTGTCGAATCAAACAAGTCACGGTATTATAGTAATTCTAGAAATTTCTAATATTTAATCTGTGCACAGTTTGAACACATTGACTGATGGAAATTTTTAGAAATATACGTATAATTGATTATTTCTACAATTTTACTTAATTTAATCATGCATTTTTTAATGGGACTAAAACTCTCCTTATAATCAACAATTACTCTAGTATCATTATAATAACTTGACTTATTCAATCTCGTTTCATAAAAACCTTAAAAATTAGCTAATACGGAGGTAATACATTGTGTATCAAATAATAATTAAAAAAAAACACAAAATCTTTCAACCTTGTCGCAAAATGCTTTGAATAGATAAAAAAAAAATACTGTTTAAATATTTTTGGGTACTGGTTGTATTGGTCTAATGTTGAACTTCTCTTCTGGTTTCCAGTCCCACACGATGGGCATGGAGCTCTCGTAGTTGTAGTTATACATCTGGTTCTCGACATGCTTAGCTAGATCCTTCGGCTGGGGATAAACTGAAGCAAGACCTGGAAAATTAAATTATAGTCTTAAATTTATGGATATTTGGAATATTTTTAAATATTTTCATTTTAATGTATATATTTTATGCATATCAATCTCAAATTCTCATTTACAATTATTAAATAAAAATAAGATATGTTATTAATAATAATATAGTTTTGAAAATATATAGGGTTTATAATTAATGATTTCTTAAATAGTATGTTTCATGAATAATTAGGTATATCTTATTAAGGTACCTAGTTTATATATTTAATTTATTTTTATGCAACATTACTAATGTACTAGCAAAGCTACTTAAATTTTTTACTGAGATACGTTACTCATTTAATTTAAATGTCGAAGCAAATTTTGTCAACTCATCTATAATGAGCGCTACAAATCCAACTACAAATAAGTTTATCTACATAAAATTACGTTATAGCTCGACAAAACTCCACCAAAAATTTACTCTTTAAAATAATATCGTTACCATTTATAATGCGCACACGTTAAAAAGTTATTTACTTTATAACAAATGAACATCGTTAAATTTAAAGTTTAAACGAAAACCGGTGAACTCCTTCCTTCGCAGTACTTATAATTTACTGGGGGATATTCGGGCCAGCAATAGCTGTCTGGCAACTGAGACTCATAGTTACAGTTATATTGGCAACTCTTTACGTGTTCCTTGAAATCTGTTGGCGTTGGATACACAGAACCGCATCCTAGATAAAAATTCGATTATTGTTTTTTATTTTTAAAGTATGTATATATTTTATGTATGAAGAATACACTTAAAAAAACGTATCAAAATTAGTTTATTAATGAATATAATACGTCAGTCATGTTATTGCAACAAACACAATAGTAATCTCTTTTATTATTATAAATTAAATTTTCAGTTGTTAATAATAACAATCACTAAAAATTGACAATTTAAATCTATAATTATATAATATTGTCAGTAAATCTTTTAGCAGTCTACTTTAATAATAATTTATTAGGTATGAATCAACCAATGATGTTATCTGTTAAAATTTACTGTAACCACGGAGTTTAAAAACTGTGATAATTACACAAAATAAATTTTAGAACAAGCATCCAGACATTTTTTTGGTCCTCTCAAGTCATTACTGTATAAAATTATAACTCTCTTAATAACAATTGAATGTTAAGAACGTAATGTTTCTGTATTTTTATCAGTACTGTTTGAATTTGATATCTATTTATGTGATTAAAACATCGTGTCTATTTATTTAGATTCAATGCATATCAATGGAATGAGAAGAATTTTTTTTATCACTAGAATAATATTATAATAATCATATCATACCTTCGTCGTAAGCCATCTTTGCGACCTCTATTGCTATTGCAAGTGAAACCTCCTTTACTTCAGCGAGAGATGGATAAATACGACCAAGCGCCAGATCATCTGTGCTAACATAGTTAGCTAGAGTCTGTAAACAAAAAAAAAAAAACTTTTTGTAAATTCATTTGTATCTTATGTTTTTAAGATTGGTTACACAGGTGTATAACTAAAAAAAGGAATAATTGTAGATTAAAAAATTCTCAAACTTAATTTTATTTATTTTATATTTTTGATCTATAAACAATAAACGCTGTCATAAAGTTAAAGTCGCTTATTTATGTTTATAAAAATATAAATAATTGGCAAAACAAAAGTAATAGACGAGTCTTTGTCAACACTTGGCAACAATATTTTATATGATTGCCAACAGAAATGAAAAGTAATGAAAAAGTAAACAACGACGGAACGAAATTTTTCATGTAAATTTTCATAATAAAAATCTACATATTACATCTTGTGCTAGAGGAATGTATTTTAGAATATTAAAAAAATATTTAAAGTTTCTGGTCAGTCGGCTGGTTAGTTATTCGCCCCTTATGATGTGGTGGTGGTAGGTGGTATAGGGCTTAGTGCAAGACATTCCGGGTACTCATCACATGTACTACCACCAAAAGCCAACAATCAGTATTGTTGTGTTCCGGTTCCAAGTAAGTGAGTCAGTCAGACAAGCAAAAGGGTCATAACTTCTTACTTCCCGAGGTGACTATGTATGGCGGTTATGACCTTTTTATCATTAGGCTTATTTACAAGTCCAAAAAAATTAAAAAAAGGTTTACTTATTTTTATAGTGAGCATATTCCCAACAATTTAATTATTGTTACATTTGCGTTGACAATTGGCACCGAACGCAACTCGGTTCCCGACTTTACATCACTTATTGTGTACACTGAATTTAACGCCCACTTTCATTCTATTTATACGCGGTTCCTTGGTACTTTTATTGGCGTTTAATCTATACGTTAGCACTATCGTTTCGATAACCATAAAAATGCTTTTCCTAGCAACACAATGTACCATTTTCTGCATTTGATAACTTAACCGACCAATGTGTGCTTATCAAAAACTTTATTCGACGTTTCCTATAGTCATAAACTGCATCAACTCTTAGGCTAATTATTTTTATGGATTAGATATTACAGCCCATAGCTGATATTAGCATAATTAATATCATTCGAATAAATAAATATAAATAAATAAATATTGGACAACATCAGATATATTTCTCTGATCCCAATGTAAGTAGCTAAAGCACTTGTGTTATGGAAATCTGATTTTTACACAACTGTACTGACCAATAGACAATTATTAGTGACAATTTAACTGGTAGCTTCAAATATGTGGCTAGTCTATGTATATAAATACATACATGTGTATGAGTTTTAATCTATTTAATAATGAAAGGTGCTTATCAATATTGGTACAAATGAAAAATTACATTATAAAATCACACAGCACATACTCAGATTACAAGTAACTAAAATAACAAAATTATTGTGAAAATTTAAAAACTTCTTAGATTACATACCCGAGCAGCAGTCAAGAACATGGTCTCCGGTATGTGATGGGTCGCCGTCGCGATAACCCCGAGAGCCACTCCGGGAAAGATGTAAGAGTTGTTTCCTTGTCCCGTGAGGTACTCCTTGCCGCCATACTGAACGGGGGGGAAGGGGGAGCCCGAAGCAAAAATGCAGCGACCCTGGAAATATTCAAATGAAATTTCATTAGTTATACGATAAACGAATAAAAACACCAAAAACATCACATATATATACGTTATATATTTAATAGAAAAAAAAATTTAGATTTAAATACATATTATATAAGGTTTTAAATCGTAGAAATTATCAGACAAAACTCCAAATCTGCGTTTACACGATAAGAGTCCGATGCGAGTAATCTGGATTATATGCATGACTTTTATTTTTATGGACTAATTATAAATATAAAATATATATGTAATATATCAATAAAATGGTGGCACAAAAAGAAGCAGACATCACAGATATATTACAACAGGAAATATTGAACATTATGTATAACATTTTGCTTTATTTTACACACAACCTTGACCTTGAAGTAAAAATGCCATGTCAATCGACAAAGACGGTCTATTTTTAAAGACGTTGTAAAACAATCTATTATTTACACTTCACGTTATTCACCGGTACATTAAAGAGCGATGTATTTGAAAAACTAGTTTTAGGCAGTTATATTCGCTTTTCGGGACCGATACGAAATCGATATGCTAATCTGAAGCTTATATTCATCGAAAAAAAGATAAAAATATCGAATCGTTGGAAATCATTTATTGGTACATAATCATCGATGGAAGGATTACTACAACATTATAAACATGATCGTAGTACTCTGAATAAATTTTAATAGGTTTGGAGCTATTTGGAGATATGTATGTTTATCCACCGTTCAGTACTCTTTGGTTAGATAAACATACATACGGGAGTATATCATCCGGCACATAGTTCACCACCGACTGATTGTACTAGACATTGGGACTGTAAAAAATATTAACCATTCCTTAAATCGCCAATGTGCTACCAACCTTGGGTGCTAAGAAGTGTCAATTGTGCCTGGCACACTCACTTTTCAAACCGGAACACAGAATGTAACAGATTTTTCAATTGGTGGGTTACAAAGACTGACTTAAACAATGCCCTACCACCAAGTAAACTTACTTTACTTGGTAATATTGACTTCTGATTTAAATGGTATTTAAGACAGTGACACTACACTACAGGCACCAGAAACATAACATCATAGTTGCCAAGGTCGGTAGCTCATTTGGAAGAGATACCCATTATAAATTAAATAAAAAAAAACGTTAAATCATTTTAATGACTTACTTCAGTGTTGTCGTATGCTGCCTGTGCGGTACATTCTGCTTTACTGGTGGGATTGGAGAGGGCGAAGATAACCGGATGTTCGGTGTTCAGAGCCATTTGCTTTAAAACGTTCGGAGTGAACGCACCTCCCACAGTAGAACAACCTGATAACATGTTATATGAATAATTCATAACATGAAAATGTTTCTAGACGATTACCTGAGTTTTTCTATAAATTAAAAAAAAATAACAATAACACCATAGAAAGAAAATATTAATTTTATTTATTCGTTGGTAGAGGCATGCCCATTACCAATATTTAAATCGATACAATGTCGATATTATTAAGATAGTTGCACAAATTAAGGTAAAAGGATTAACTTTGTTCAAAGTCAATGATCAGTACCACAAATTTCAATCCAAAAATATTCATAATTAATCTTGGAATTTGCATATTTCGTCATGATAGGATTTTAATAATTTTAACTAACAAATCGACTGTCAAAGTGGAAATTTGACGAATTCAATATTATTCAAAATGTATAAATACTCACCTATAAGGCAGCTTGGTTTAATCTTTGCAATGCACTTCTCAAAGTCCTTCTCGGGCTCGACATCCTTGCCGAAGACCTTCGCGTGAGGGGGAACACCGCCTTCTCGTCTCGTAGACAAAAGTCCGTCAATATCGAACATGTAGACTCGGTCTTGAGCTTGCTTCTCAGTCAAACCTTCAGACACCATCGCGGCAACAGTAAGGTTTGCTATACCGTTTGCAGCCTGTTGAAAAAATATTTTTATCAGGTCAATTTTGAATAAACAAGGACACCTTTTTCGGGAGTTAAATAAGAGAATGTAAATCATAAAAACGGATATTTTTAAGTCAAGGCTAGGAGGTCATTCAGCCAATACTTCAAGGTTGGACAGGTTTCCTCACAATTTCTCCTTCACCGCCGAGGACGAGATGAATTATACGTATCAATAAAACACATGAAAACACAGTCTTTGTCCGGTTTTGAGCCCGAAATCTTTCATTCAAGATTCTAGTGTTCTTGAAACTGGGTCATTACTTCCTTTTTTTATGACAATATAATAAACAAGCAACAACGGTAAGTTAGCGTTGTGTTAGTGAGTATACGTTAAATTATTTATTTCGTTACCATCTGCGCAAGTCATATTTATTACTACTACGAGTACTACGCCTTTCAGTACTTCTAGCAAACCGTGTGCCGCCTTTAGTAAAATGTTTTGGAATTTAGGAGGTTAGGGTAAAATAATAGAGGCAGCTCGGTTCAGTTTGAATTTATTTCACCGAATAAATATTTTAAGAGACTTAAAGAAAATATTTAAATTGACAATACTCTGAAATAAGTATTAGTGGCCAGTAGCAGGCAAATCTTTTATGGTAAGACATATAATACTTTTTACAAGAGATTAAATTTTGGCTATAAAAATCTTTTGAAAATCCAACAGAACTTAATTTGGTGCAAAGAATTCGTTAAAATATCCAAAATTAAACGGTATTTTTTTTTACAATAGGGCCACCATAGAGGAATGGAATTAGGAGGTCAGTTCCGCCCATAGACATTGGCACTGTCAGAAAAATTAACCATCCCTGACATCATCAACGCGCCAACAAGCTTGGGAACCAAGATGTTGAGTCCTCCGTTCCTGTAACATTGTCTCACTCACGCGATACTACAATTAATAATAGTTTTCATTAAATAAATGGAGTTTAAAACTACTTTATAATATTCTACATACATCATAATAATCTACTTCGACTTAACTTTCTAATAAATAATTTTGCCAACAATTTTTTTTTCGTTTTATTTTCGTATTTCGATTTAAAACACCTACTCATAAATGGTATAGAATATAATTTTTAAGTCAATCGGGCTTATAGTTTCCGGGATAGTGTGATCAGTAATTTATATGATTACCTAACGTACAGCAAACGCTACGAAATTATAAAGAATTGTATTACAGTAAGAATACACAAGTACCAATTTGATACAAATAATACTTATTTATTTAATTAATGTTTTTAAACTTTAAATTAATTCGTTCTAAATATAAATCTTCAAGTAAATTAATTGGCTTGTTACTGCGCTATTTTCGCTAATCTTATCATTCCTACTGCTTCTAGTGAAGATAGTCGTCACGATTGCTTTATGCGCTGTCGACTTAAATATAGAACATATTCTTAAACCAACTTCGTCACAATACGACATTATGTAAATGTATTGTGTTATACGTGTTACGAAATAGCAAGTATTTTCTTTTATCTCTCAAACTAACTAACATTATATTCACTTTTTAACAGAGATAAACAAATCGTTAGAGCATGAATCTTAACTAAAGGTTGCTAGTTCAAACCGTGACAAGTATCACTGAGTTTTTATGTGATTAATTTGTTTTTATATAGTTATTGTGTTCGGCGATGAAGAAAAACATAGTGAGGAAACCTACATTAATACCATATATAGCAGGGCCGGATCTATCGGATATGGCTTTTTGGGCCAAAAGTCAAAGTAAAAAATAGACGATAATGCGAAAGAACCCATAACTTTATTAAATTGAACAGATCGTATGGTTTGCAGTCCAGCGAGTCCTGCAATTAATCAAACCCATTCAATTTTTTAAATTCAAGTCTACGTCCAGATATGTCTTAGTTGTGCCCCTAAGTAGTGTTAGCACAGGGCTCTCTAAGCTGACGGTCCGTCCCTGAATATTAGTGTATATATCGACACGCAATGGAACGTCTTAGTGGAATAGCCTGTGCTATATATTTTAGTATATTTACACTGCGTATGTTTTTATAAATAAACCTACAAAAAAATGGATACGATACTGTTGTATGAACGATAATATTCGACTGTTATTATATAAAAACGCTTAAGATAACAAGTGATCGAATACTTTATTTGCGTAATTATAAATCTGCAATGTTATCAATTTCAAATCAATATGTATAATTGATAAAAATAACAGTTGTAAGTAAAAAATGTATTTGATATACATAATATTAAAAACCAGAAGAAGCAGCACGTTTCTTAAAATATTTTATATGTTATGTTATGTTGGGTTATTTTTACCGGTTATAAAATCATAGTATCGGCAAGCGTGAATTTCGTTCCATATATATGATATAAACAATTTACAAAAACAACAAAAATAGATGAAACTAAACTGACTCATGACGGACTAGTGTATTCAATACAGACCGGAACACGTTAATACAAAGTATTTAACGGTCGTGTTTAGCCATAGAATATCCGATTCATTTAAAAATACATACTAAATTATTTATTTTTTTCACTTTTAATTACCTATAATATATATCTTATATATTAATAGCGTAAGCCGATTTTTGTCCCAGTGTTTATGGGACGATAGCTGCACATAAATTATCGGTTATAGTTTCATTTTGAAAAGCTCAGAAAAGTAAAGAGGTTTCTTGATTACAATTACCTAAATTGTTATGATTTATACAATGACAAATAATTAATTTTAGAGAGCGGAAAAAAGTTACTGGCCACGTAGAGAGCGAATCTATGGCTGTATAAAAAAACAATAAATCGTGCGAAAGGACGTCGTCAGTTTACAATGAAATTAAATAAAAAAAACCTTTCATAGTTTTCGAAAATTGTAAAAATCAGTCGAATAAACGAGAAGTTTCGCGTGCAACTCCCTAGTATTACACGAAGATCGTAGTGTAATTTTATTAGTCTACAACCTCGAACTGGCGATACTGATTGATTTTAAATAAAAACAATTGTCGTTATTGAAACGTTACTCTATATTACAAGTAGACATTATTATTTTATCATTGACATCTGGGTCCTGTCGCCAATTTTGTGGCTATTAGAAGGCCAACTGTAAGTAAAATGACTACGGAATCTTGGCCGGTGGCCGTTAAAGCAACACATAAGAGTAAAATTAGACCTTGGAGAGATTAATTTTGACTGCAAGAAGGATGTTTCTTTATAGAGAGGAAACCAGTGATTATTTACTAAAAGTGAAATTTCTCACTGTCGATAAAATTAAAGTTAATCTTATACGTTGATCTTAACGGAACGTCACTAGTACACATTAGAACAAGCGCCAATGCCGGAAACATACACATAAAAATAAAAGTCTGTCTGAAGTAAATGTGCCACTGCTGTCCTCTCGCTTTAAGGAAAATGTCTGGAGCTTATTCCACCACGCTGCTCCAATGCGGGTTGGTGGATGGATATTTGCACACTACGCAAAATTGCACCACATATATCCTTTATCAACACTGTTGATATAAACTTTAATCAAGAGCTGCCACAATATTACAAAACTAAAAACTAAGACTCAATCCCTCAGAGCGGCAAAGTTAAATTAAGCAATAGGTTTTTAAAACTTATTATTGACATTCATTCATTTTCTTTTAAATGTACGACCATAGCATATTTATAGATGCAAAAGACCTTGTGCTCTCAAAAGACAAATGCAGGAAAATATTGTCGTTGATTTGTTAATATTGAATAATTTGCTTAAATTTGAATACATTAACAATTTGATAGATAAACTAAAACACATTTAAATTGAATTAATGTTAAGGTAAAACATTTATATGACACTCACAGATCCGGCTCCAAGGAAGAAATAGATGTTTTCGCTGAGTTTCCTCTTAGTGATCCTGACGGCTGCCATCATACCGGCCACGGCCACGCTGGCGGTTCCTTGGATGTCGTCATTGAACGTGCAATACTTGTATCTGTACTTCGCGAGGAGACGACCGGCGTTACCGAGCGCGAAGTCCTCAAACTACGGAAGCAAGAACGGGAAATTAAAATGGAAAAGTAATGGGAAAACTATTCTACATTTCAATGTGTGTGGTTTATTGAAAATATCAATAACAAAATAAGATTTCATGTGCTATAACAAATAATTTTTTTTTTTTTAAATGTTAACTTTCTTTTGTTGTGTTATCAATTTAAACCCCCATTGGGTCTATTTTTTAATTCGTACAATTGAAGTTCGGTCGCTGGAAAGAGATCGCTTGCGATAAGGTCGCCCTTCGAATGCTTTTAACTCATTGTATTTACAGCGCTATTATGATGTATTGTGTTTGTGGTTTAGAAACATATCAATATAAAATTGCACATTATTATTATTTTAAAAAAGTTTAATTGCAGAGAAAATTACATTAGTTTCATTTAATTGTTATTATTTAATAACATCAAGTTCAAGTAAAGAATTAATATTCATTGATATATGTATTATATTACGCACAGTAAGTAAAGCGTGCCAATAACACAAATTGGACAATCAAATTATCATAAAATCTTATTATGCACGTCGTTGAATCAAACTTACTTTTTTTTTAATGAATCAAATCAACGTACGAAATAAATATTATTCTATTCGATATTTTTCAGTCATCGAGAATTACACAAAGGTAATCGTATTTATAGGCAGTAAATCCAAAATTAACCGGATAAATGGTCAAACAACCAAACAATAGTTTTAAAGTGGTTTATTCCACTTGGAACTCGATTATTTCCTCCTATTAAAGAACATTAGGCGAAAGAACAAATTACTGGAAATTATTGCCATTCATTGTTATTAGACTAAATTGTAGATATAATCTGTTATGGTTAGTGTTACCAGTTATAGAGACGGTTGCTTTTATTCAATGTGAAGTTTGTTTTGTTTTATTACTTTTATTTTTAATACTTTCGTAAAAACAAATGAAATTTCGACTTGCGGGAATTTTTAGTATCAGAAACTAATATAAACTACTTAAGTTTAATTATACAGTGTGACTAATTGTTTTGCGGAACCATGGGTATATATGATCTACAACAGTTACCCAGAAAACATGTCAAAGGAACGTGTCCAGTAATATTATAGAATTAAAATCTATTTAAACTCGTAAGGAACAAAACATCGCTCCAGGCGTTTCAAATAAAATATAAAATCATTGTAAACAAACAATTGTTTAAAAAAACACGCTGATATATTTTTTTACGAGTATTCTCAAGTCTGAGATACCTACTTCTTTCGAAACCGAAAGTACATTTTTGAGAATCGATAAGCAAGTGAAATTCTATATTTAATAAAAATAAGCAGTTTTTAATAAAACTAATATAATTTAAGTGTATTTTATCAAATTAAAAGATAAAAAAGATTAAAATAATAATACGCAATAATAATTAATTTAAATAATAATAACAAACATCCAGTAATATTACGAACAAATAACCTCTTATCATACTTCAATTGAATAGATAGAGAAAATATAAACGATGCAGATATTTATAAAATACCGAATTATTACCAAGACTTTTTTTATTACACTAATAGATAAAGGTCAAGTGGTCAACTTCACCAAAATACCGACGAGACGTTTTAACATCTAGTATTTTATTAATTGCAAGTCGTTGACTCCAATGTTCACTTACTATAACTAACGGCAATTTATTTTATTCTTTTAAGACCTACTAGTTTCCGCCTACTGTATCAGCTGCACGTGGAGGGGGGAGGGGGTCGAGGTATGAGGTAGTAAGTTATTTCAATAAACTTCTTATACATATCTGTATTATATAATTGTCAAACATATCATGACAATTTAATTGAATTGAGAATTATGATTTATTTATTTTTATACGAAATAGGTAACCTGGTACCTGATCGTAAATGGTCACAACCACCCGTACCCATTGAAGTCGTTAGAAAAAACTTTTTACATCTCCAATGCGCTACCAACCTTGGAAACTAAGTTATTATGTCCCTTGTGCCTGGAGTAACACTGGCTTACTCACCCTTCAAATTTGGAACACAACGGAATATATTATGAACGGGTGGTACCCTTACGGGTTTGTACATAGCCCAACCACCCAGTATTATAAAATTTCCAGGTATTAGAAACATTGTAAATCATATTTTAATATTATATTGTTAAAATGTATTTATTTTCGAACGTAGATAAAACAGCTGATAACAATAGACAATAAAAAAATATATATTTTCCGACAATCATCTTCGATACCAAAATTTATTTGTTTTCGAAACCCTGCATCACGATATCATGACATATTAGCAAATTATCCGACTATTGTAAATTAAATCTTATGCCTAATAGAGAAAGGTCGAATTTCTTAAAACAAACTTTTCGCCAAACTAACGCTTACCTGTAGCAGTGTGTTCTGTCCATATCTTTGGACACACGCTTCCATGAATTCGTCAATAAATTCGTCATACTCTTTACCCCTTACTCTCTTTTGACGCAAGCCGATGTAAAGTGGGTCTTCCAGTAAATCCTGTGAAAATAAACACGAATGAAAACAAAACGATATTGTGTGTAAATTAAGGTACACGTCAGTGATAAAAACTTCTCACGTCCATGCCAACTATAAGCGAAAGATTAAGTTATTTTAATCCAAAGCGAGTTGAATAAACTCTACTGTATTTGTTGTGGAATCGCCGGCTGTTTATCTCCTACGTAACTCTTATGATTAGATACTGATAGAAATCTAATGGATTAGGATCTAGAGAACTACATAAGTCATAGACACAACATTTTTTCTCCAATGTATAGTTTTTGCACAGCTGCGTCAGTGTGTGAAAATAAATAGGTATCTTTATTTTTTACGATATAGGTAGGGACGGGCAAATGGGCGACTTGATGGTAAGTGGTCACCCCCGCTCATAGACATAAGCGCTGTACGAAAATTTAACCATACCAACCAAGCAACGCGCGGCCAACCTTGGAAGCTAAGATGTTATGTCACTTGTGCTAGTATCACAACAATTGTAAGTATTACCACTTGGCGGTTAGAACATATAATGAAAACCCCTAAAACCCTACCACCAAGTATATAATATATATTATTATGTATATTTTGATAAAAAATAATAATAAAAATATATTTACTACGTCCTATTTCATGATATAATCGACTTCTTTGCCAAATCTCATTACATTCCGTGTAAGAGTTCGATCCAACTTTGTAACCTTGAAGCGTCAACGAAAATTCACATGTATATTTAGCTAATACTTTCGATTAAATAAAACTACTCAACGTAAAAAAAATTAGGTGTGGTCAGTAAAACAATATCTAGAATGACATTATAATAATAATTTAGTTTATCTCTCTAAGACTTTTCTAATTACGGTTATTTGAAATCCAAAAAATATTTATAAAATTTTTTAAGCACCTGGTTATCAGTTCCAACGTCCAATGTGATCGGAAGACATTGATGTGGCTTTATACCAGCCAGCGCTGTGTACAAAGAGAGTTTACCCACAGGTATACCCATACCATATGCACCCAAGTCTCCTAAGCCGAGGATACGTTCTCCATCCGTGAATACTATTGCACGAACATCAGGTTCAGGCCTAAAATTAATAATTTGATAAAACACGCACCATATCATGTACGCTGATACAAAAACAGTGTTATAACTTACCAATTTTTGAGAATATTAAATATATGTCCCTTATCGTTGATGGTGATGAAAAGACCTCTAGGTCTTCTATAAATGAGACCGAATCTTTGGCAGGCCAAGCCCACGGTGGGTGTGTAAACAATTGGCAAATACTTTTCGACGTTTTCGGACAAAAGTCGGAAGAACAATTTCTCATTTCTGTCCTGGAAACAAATAAATCCACTATAAAAAAATTCAGATATCTGTGTAAATAAAGTTGATAGCAAACAAGCATACGTATGACTATAAAAATACAAAATAAAATGAACATAAAATGTTTTGTGATTAATTAAAAATACTAAACTAGCACTTCAGTCTTAGTCGTAGTACTGAAACGTCTGAAAATCGTTACTAATATCGTATCACAAAAACCAGAACTTAGAACTTTCGCAATTTAACTAACACTTTAGTTGTTTAGTAACTTCTGCAATTAATATTGTAGAGTTGAACACTTAAAGAACTTTTCTTTCGAGGTCTCTATTAATATATATACAATCTTCAAAACCAAAATCCAATTGCTATGCTTGTATAAGTTACCTAAATATAGGTATCACAGTATTCATCTCGTACAGGATGGAGGGTCACGATTGTTATTTAACGTAACTACATCAGCGGATGAGAAGGACAAGATATGACACCGAATAAACTAACCTAATATACAGCAAGCTTCATAAGTAAAGGAAGATGAGTAAAGCTATGAAATAAACAACTAATAATAGCAAAAGAATATTAACCGCATGCACCAATATTTTTTTAAGAAACATCTGGAAACCTTAGAACCGAAGAAAAACTTAGTAAATTCATTAAATCAATGGTACCTTTATGGTGTTTAGTCACCTGTAACTCGACGAGGTAAAGATATTTGTTCAGATTGTCCTCATATCTATCGATTGATATTCTGCAAATATCCAGTTGTTCCTCTTGTGATTTAAACTTGGCCGCTAAGAGACCATGAATGCCAAGGGCTTGACGCTCTTCTAACGTAAATGCAAGACCCTAAAAACGAGTACCATTTATAAAAATGTATAAAAATTGCACATTGAAATGTAAAATCTTATTATCGAACAAATTTAGCGCTACAAAATCATATGCTAATTGAGAACCAGAACAGATTTATAGTTAAGTAAATGCTAATTGTTCATAGCTGCACTTGGCACTTGTAACTATTCCACTCGGCATCAACTGCATTCCTGTAATTGTGCTATAAAATTCTGATTTATGAAAATTTAATATAGCCGGATTTGTTTATGCGCACCTTGTTAAGGCGAGGGTCTCTGAGGTGATCGATACCCCTCACCATGTTGGGGCATATAATATTGCCGGTCACCTCGTGGTAGTTCCGACATTGCGACGCTGGTTCTAATAATGCTGGACATTTTGTTAGTGCTAACGCTAGAGCCCGATTCGGGACTATTGCGTTGGAGCAGCACCTAAAAAAATAAATAGTATTCATCATCTTAATAAAGAAAAATGTGTTTCGAAGATTGACTTTTCGGAAAAATGAAAAAGACTAGTACTGATATTTAAAATATCAGTTATTTCTTTTGTCGCTTTATATGGCGCAACCCGAAGTGATTACTTGCATAGATATAATCTATAGGCTGTATGGAGAGTGACATGCACATTTTTGTGCGACGATGAAAGATAAGTCGCTGATATTTTTTTTTAGAAACGTTTTCTTTAATTTTGGCAATGATATTTTAAATAAAAGTACGGCATGTTCGATATTTAAAATAACAGTACACAAGAATAAAAAATACCCCAACGAATGGAACGTATACCTATATCGTAATCATATATCGATAGTTAAAATATCAGTCATGTTCAGTCATGCACTGCTTTAATAGAAACATTGTTTGACTCGGAAGAAATGTGCACATTTGTATTTAATATTCATGTCATAGGGTTGCCAGTTTTACTGACTCTGCAAGAAAATAATAGTTCAATTGGCAAAGAACGGAATCCGATTTTTTATCAAGTCCTATATATTATTTTCTTGTTATACTGAGAAAGTTGTATATTGTTATTGTTCAATTTTACATTTTTTAAACATCGATGTATGTAGTTGTAACAATAAATGCAGTGTAATTTTTTTTTTAAATATACCAATCATTTTACTCCGTAACTTAATTCGACAAGGTTGAAATACGGAGCTGGGTCCGGCCGGAATGTTTAATCTTACGGCATAAAGTCTTTACATTCCGGAAAATACGGTACATCCGGCAACGTTAATCTGGATTGTATCATCGAAGCCTTGATGTGTCGAAAGCAGTTCTAAGATGATTTTTTGTAGCACATTCAATTTATAGTCTTTCTCGCCAACAAAACCTTTAATACCAAAACATAATATACAGATTTTCGATACGTAACCGTGGAAGCGCGCCATTTGATTTGACCAAAGAACGAGCGCGGTGATAGAGTTGGTGTCAGATGGTACAAATCAATTTTCCGAGAGGATATAATATAAGTGTCATTTATTACTAAAGTGTGATATCAGATGCTACACGTCTGACTACTGTAAGGCTCGTTATGTTTTATGTCCAAACATTTACTAGAACTAAAAAAGGCATCAAAATTACACTTTCTTTTAGACAATTAACTTTAAGCGCATTAATAAAATATAAACAGATGTAATGTATTTAATTATAGATTATTGGTTACGAATTATTTGTGAACTAAAGGCAAGACCATGAAGAGTCATCGCTGACCTTGACTGATGTAATAAACGCGTGACGAAAGCCGGTTTGAAATGTATTTTTAATCAAACTATTTTTGTGTGACGTGATTTCTGATATATAAAGTGCATATATAATACGACAACTTTTAATTAAAGTAACTTGACATAGCCTAATTACTTAACCAACATAAAATGCAATGTTCTCATAAACTGAATACCTATAAGACACAGATACTTGAAATTCGTAGATCGTCGTTACGTAATGTAGATGCGCTCAAAGAATTATGCGAAACTATTATTCAAAGAGGTCGTTGCACTCTTTTTATCTTGTACTCACCAACTGGTTGAAGGTGTTATTATTTTTAGCACACCAACTCTAATAAATATGGTTATATACATTTTTGGTATCAGATACACGTGACGCGCTGAAAACGTTAACAAAATTAAACATATATACGGGAAATATTTTTGTTTTAAATTTCCTCCCGTTTGCGCATCGTTGAATCTAGTATTAACTAGTTTTAACTAGTATTAGTACATAAAATCGGCCCCTTTAAAAAAGAGATAAATACGCTCTCTCTGTACGCTTTATCGTATAACACGAACGAAACAAATTAAAAAATACATATAACCAGCTCTTAATCATATTATTCAGGATCTAATATGTCCCAGTAAATGGAACTTAAATTGTTAACAAATTGAGCGAGACAAAAAACTTTATGAAATTACTTACATCTTTAAAACTATGGACTCTAAATATACGGTACCTACTCAAAACGTGGACATAAGTTCCAATTGTATTCGAATAATTTACATTTATATAATATATTGACGTTAATTATTTACATAACTGAAACATATAAAGTAATTTTATTTTTCCTTTAAAAAAATAAAAGCAAAGCCCCAATTTAATTTAGGAAAAACTGACATTCCTATTTAAGCTTATCACTTGTGTTAGGAGTCGGAACGACAATAGCCCCAGGAAGTCAGGATCGATCCTGAGACTTTTTACATCGATAGTCTTCAAGTTATTTCATTTCAATATAAGTTAGCTCATGACTAGTATGGAAAGATATGTTATTGTTATTGCAAATAATGTATATAAAAGGGAAATTACCACATACATTCTAAGCATATAAATAAACATTATATAATGTATAACAGATTGCACTATTGCTTGGTTAAGTGAAACATTCGTGTTTACGTCACTCTTAACTCAAATCAGTAAAATTAAAGAATACTTTAAGTTTGGTGCGCAAACATCGTACTCACGATGTCCCCGGTTACATTCATTACGTCTAGCGGACAAACATTTACTGGCAAAGATCCAAATGCACCGTCATAGATACCAGCCGTTTTTAATCGGCAAATATAGGCTTGACTCGTAAATATATTACGTTTCCAGGTTATTTCGTCTTGATATGGATTGTTCATCGAGTACTTTCCACTGTGCTCCTTTATTTAAGAATTCTATCTCGTTAAACAAAAGTAACGGATACGGGATTAATTGTATTGTTAAATATTTATAAAACATTGCGTATGCGTCTCCATTGTCCTTATAATTAAAATAAAATAGGTAATAGCCATAACTATTTCAATTGTTCAGCTAAAGTACGTCTGGCCTCAAAGCCAGCCTTAGTAACAATAAATAATGACAATTACAGGTAATAGTCAAAAACAAACATTATGCAATATGTTGACATTTTGTCTATTCATGTTATTTTATTACAAGAATATGAAATTCACATTAGTCACGTAAATAGCCTTAACTTAAAGCAAGTGAAACTACAAAGCGCAGCTACTTATTTAATAATATTATATAGTAAAACCTTTTTCGAAACGCGCACCACTTTCTGGTATGAGTTTTATGGATATTGGTTTAATCGTTTTTTCGGTAAGCCATCACACAGCATGGTGCATTTAAAATAGTTATATTAATACAATTCTACCGACTTAAAAATGAGAGTCAAGTTTGTTAGTTTAAAAAAGTTTAATTGCAAATACTCTACTGGATTAGTTAATTGTTAATATCTCAATAATAAATTATAATTTTTTTATTTTATTTTTTTCATTCGCTTTCGATTTTGTATTCGCTTCATAATTTGACTAATAAGTTATACCAGTCATTGAGGATGAGATTAAGTTGCAATTCCCTCTATACTCATCATCTTTTTTTTTATGTTATAGGTGGCAAACGAGTAGGAGGCTCACCCGATGTATAGTGACTACCATCGCCCATGGTCAACACCGGGAGGCTTGAAGGTGCGTTGCCGGCCTTTTGTGGTGCGGGTGATATTTGGAATTTTGACGAGATGTCCGAAAGTGTAATTCAGCAGCCGGGATTAATCCGAACAATTCCTCGGAATATTCCCCGTGAAAAATTCTGTAGAAGATGCAGAGCGATCTAACATCTCTACGCAAAGCCAAAGGATCGAGCAGACCGGAAAGGGCTTGATCGTCGTCAATGTAGAGAGAGTCGCTCTACATTGGATACGGTCAAATGGAAGGAGCTGGTACTGGGGAGCACCCGCCCAGAAGTGAGAACAGTACTCCATGTGAGGCCGAATTTGCGCCTTGTTTAACCGGTGGGCCGACGTGAAATACTGTCTTGCCTTCCTGAGCACACCGAGCTTTTTGTTGCCAATTTGGCTTTGCCTTCCAATTGACCGCGGAACTGAACGAGGCTTGAAATATCGACGCCAACTATTCCGATACTAGCTATGGCGGCTAACAGAATGTTCTCAAATCGTGGAGATACGACAAATGGTGATTTTTTAGCATAAACATAATGCAAATAATATATTCTACACCTTTTACGCTATTTAATTAAGTATCATATTTAATCACTATTTTACTATCGTAAAATATGTGATTACAAAACACATTATCAATAGTGCAAACTATAATTGATATGAGTCTGTCTAACAATGGAAATCGATACCCATTCAATGTCAACGTATTCAAACATAGTTGACTATGTAATACTATATTAGCTGTGCGACGCGGTTTCACTCACGTTTACTATTGTACAACCTATACAGTGATATACGAATTATTATATAATTGTAACACTTAAGCGATACGAGCATCAAAATAGCGTATCATCGTGAGTCAGTTTTTAACATTTCACATGCGAGATACTTAGATTAAATAAACACCAATGGGTGTGTTTATCATATGAGTAGACGTTTATGGTCAAATAGGGGACAATTCTACTAACAAAATGTTCATCGCAAAAATCGAAATATAATCGTTGCCCCTTAGGCGTTTTCCTATTCAGCACAACAATCTGGTAGCGGTTCGGTCGAAGTTGCATCGAAATAGACACAGGAATATACCGTAATCGTTATAACCTAGTTCCCAACTACAAGTCAGCTGAGAAGTATTCGATATCGAAATACAATCCGAAACGTATCGTAATGGTTATATAAGTTATAACGAGAGAATTCCCCTGATCTATCCTAATAGCGATCGTAGAGAAACGTGTTAAAACTATGATACAGACTAGAATACGTGAGAAATCATTTATCATAATCCCGATCATGGGGAATATGATTGAAATGACGATTGATATTCCCTAGAATTATAGCATTCAATCAAGCACATACTATACAGTTTTATAATATTGGTATATTGATAACATTGGACAACCGTATCTACGCAAACATGACGACCGTCATAACACGATATTACGATAATTACAATTTTCGTGGCTAGGCTTTTTTTGATATGAGAATCGTCTGTTTTTTGTCATTGACTCATAAGGAATTAAAAAAAAACAATAGCACGATAAATCGGTGATAAGTTTTTGCTGTACCTACGAATTAAATCAATTTCAAATTATAAGGAATATTTAACGGAAACATTACATAATATACTGTTCTTATTCAATAAAAGCCTTTAATCTTGATGTGAGATCATTTTTAAAAGAGCTATTCATTCATAAATATTCATTAAAATAGGTTTTCAATTTAGTTGTTTCCTGATGTATTCGAAATTTGTGAACAGATTTTAATCATAAATTTTATCAGACAGTAGTCCTTACTTCAAGGGTAATGCCATATAAAATTTATGACAAACTCCACTCACCAGGTGAATAATGTACACTTGTTTCCTTAAAATGCTAGAAACACACTAATTATTTACAAATTAATTACCACACGAAAGAATTGCAAATAAGATTTATTGCACTTAAAAAAACTTACAACATTAAATATTTTAAATATTTCAATAAGTATAATTTTATATAATCATTATTGTCCTTAAAATTGTATTGTGATCTAGTTATTAAAAATATTAACTTTATATTTTCATGTTAAGCATCTTTTTATTTACATTTGTATAAATTAATTTGGAGTACTTAATATGTATATCATTTAAGATATTATACTTTACATAATATGTTAATTTTATGTTTATGGGCCAAGTTGATATAATTGATAACATTATTTAGAATTTATTTTAAATTATTTTTTCATTTAATAGTATAAAATTAAATATAATTATTTGCACATTACACAACCTTCTTTAGTTTATTAATATTCTAGAATAATCCTGTGCAAATTTATTATGCTATTAGCTTTTAATTTTTGATACATACGGAGATAACTTTTAGTATCATTTATTTTTATTTCTGTATTTTAATTGAGACTTTTGTATTTTACATAAAAAAATTATAAGCACAATTGCCAAGGTGTGATAAGTAGGTCATTCCACAAATAGGTCACATTATAATTATACTCACTGTATGTGAGCTAATTGTTTGAAAACAAACAAATATTACCAATTTAGAAATTAGCAATATAAAAAATATGCCAAAATGAATAGATATTATAAATCAATTATTATTTAGTTACAGTGAAAAATTTAATTTTACTTTTTGTAATTTATTAATTAAATATGAAAAGGAAGTAATTTATTTTAACATGATTAAGTTACTGTAAGAAAGTAACATGAAATTCGGAATATGTTTAGGAATGCGTCAATTTTCTCAGAAACATGATATCATTATAGGCAGTAGCACTACGGACGAGAGATCAATAGCCGCGGCCGCGAATCTAAGGTTAAGGAATATTCTGAAATAAAGGTAGCATATCTATGCAATATATCGCATTGATTTTGAACATAATTTCTGGAAAAAAAATATATACCGATATCTTTTTTTAATATTTTAAAGATAGAAGCATACACAACTTTAATAGATAGCTTTTAAATAAAATATTCGTATAAACCTAGGCTTAACTTTTTTTTTTTAATAAAAATTCTAAAACTCTATAAAAACAATTATTTTACCACGACAACCTCCAATTTCTGCACAAATCGAATAAAACACAGGTGTCACGTTATGTAAACTCCAAAAATAAACGAAAAGCTACTTACAAAAACGACCTGGGAATACTGGAAAACATTTCAAAAAATATTTTTCATCTGCAAAATGCCAAGCTTCCTTATATGATTCACTATTCGAAAACTTATTTTTATAAAATTATATCGTCCTCCATGTGTGGCACTAACCGTGAGATTTCCAGTCCGTATATTTTAGACTGGCTGACGACTTCACGAACTGACTGTTGTTTAGAGCTTGCGAATTTAGGCCAGAGACTATATAAACTTCTTATGATATAGGCGAGGCGACCACAGACAATCCAGTATCAAAAGCGTAGATAGGGTTTTGTCTCTTTCGTTTTCATATTAAACAATTTTATGGTAAAACATGACGTGATTGATGATTAGTGATTAATTTTTTATGTCCCAATGTGATCTATAATAGATAAAATAAGAAAAAATAAACCTAGAAAACTAGAAAGGGTTCCCTGTATATTGGCTGCCTAGAATTCATTAGAGAGAATGTAGTGTTCTGGTTAGTTAATACGAGTGGGTGACATATAATTTTGTTGAGGATCAAAATAATTTTGTGAAGAAGTTTAAAAAGTCATCGAAACTATAAACACCTTTAAGTCACCAAAATTCAAATTTTGAGAAAATACCCGACTAATATAGTCACATCATGCAATTTAGGATTGCAAAATGAGTATTAAACCATAGGAGAGTGCATCCCATTCGCCTAGGATACTGGTCTCCTGCCTTATTAAAATTATATTTTAATGCCTTCCAAGTGACCCAGACCAGAGTAACCCCGTACGATCGGAGAAAGTCTCTGAAAAATTTTGATGTAATTGTGAATTGTGATGAGGCAAAAGGTAAGTACAGATAACTATTATTTTATTTGTAGGTTTAAGTTGCTCATTGATAAAAATCCTTACTCACGTCACCATGATAAATTATAAGTGAGCAGTAAGTATATCATTCAGCTAGATATCAAAAAGGACTGACCACAAATAAAAAATAAAAAAAATACTTTTAAAGGCTAATTCTTAAGGTAAGCCCTACTCAATCATAGATATTGCACCTACCTGAACTGACTTATTGAATGAGTATAAAAATCGTGAGTGACTGGATGAGTATTAATTACGTGGGGTTTTTATATTGAATCGTATATTATTTGTAAAAATCACTGTTCCGCGGAAAACGAACGTAAATAAAGACCACACAATAAAATGAATAAATATTACGACCTAAAAAATGAGCTAATTAAATTTGGCTATGCGGTACCAGCCAAATCTCTCTATAACTTTCTAAAAGACCTTGGTCTGTTAAGAACTTCAGCATAGCAACTTCTAGGTAGGAAAGCAACACGAGCAATCAAGATATATTGCAAAGATAGCCCACTTCAACCACATATGGATCGTAAGTTTCAGGAATTGCTGACAGTTTCATTTTCTGTCTCATGATACACTTACACGGTAAAATACGTGCAATGCTAAGAAATTCGCTCTCCTCCTCTTTTCTTTAATGGAGCATTAAAGAAAAGAGGTATAATAATTAATAACTATACCTATTACAAAACGTTATATTTTTTTAGGAAAAAGTACAAAATGATAAAATATTCAGTAATCTATATAAATTGATATATATTTAGGTATACAGTTAATTAAAAATAAAATTAATTTTTTTCTTGGCTTCAAATTCAAATAATACATATTCAGACTTCACTGATATATATTAGCTCTATGGGATAAACATAGACTATTTGACAATTTATTTGACAGAAACAACATCTGATCGAATATAATTATATCAATACATATTGTTTTATACTTCATTTCTCAATACAAGCTTAGATTTTTTCTTCAAATGCCATGATTCGAGAAGACGATCCCCAGTTTCGTATAACTCCTTTTCAACAGATGGCATCAGCATGTTCTGGTGCATTAATAACCTCCTTGTTTAGTAAGCTTTCCGGTGTTTTTAATATGTTTTGTAGTGTTTTAACAGTGACCACTGTTACCACCAACGCATGATTTACTTACTTTGCAGTGACTCCATTGGATGTAGTAAAAATAAGGTTACAAGCACAACAGAAGGCTTTATTATCAAATAAATGTTATTTGTATTGCAATGGTTTAATGGAACATCTTTGTCCTTGCGGGGAAACTGCATGGATACCTAGACGAGTTCATTTTCATGGAACAATGGTAAGTTTGCTATTCTTGTATACCATCTTACAAAACTCAAAATAATAATAGACTATCAATAACTGATAAGATCTGTTGTAAATGTATAGAAATTAACAAATAACAGTTTTTTAACTTTTCTTTTATTACAGGATGCTTTTTACAAAATTGCTAAATTTGAAGGGGTACCAGCATTATGGTCCGGCCTTAGTCCTACACTAATTCTTGCTCTTCCATGTACTGTAATTTATTTTGTCTCATATGAACAACTGAGATTTCGAATGAAAAATTTTTATAACAACATTACTGGCAATAGTAAGTATGATATTAAAAAAAATTTACATTACATTATTCCAGTTCATTTTCATTGTTACATTTATTTAAAATTACAATTTTGATTGATAATTTTTCATCATGTACACATAATTGGCTTAAATTATTTTCCTTTGCAAAAATTCTGACTGAACATGTGTATTATGATATCTAATATCTATTTATAGCATAATATGGCTTTTTAATGAGTGTTTAAAGATTGATTGTTATTATTCATTTCATTATTTGTTCTTAAATAATAATATTATGAATTATTAAAAAAAATTTCAGGTGGCCAACCTATGTGGATTCCGATGATAGCAGGTGGTACGGCAAGAATAACCGCTGTGACTCTTTTCAGCCCATTAGAATTAATTAGAACAAAAATGCAATCTAAAAGCTTGACCTATTCTGGTGATTATTTATTTAATTTTTTCATAATTAAATAACATACTCAAACAACATCATAAACTTAATTGAAGTTATTTTTACCAAAATAGGTTTATTTTGAAGAGCTTAAATGGTGTTTGATAATTTAATTTATTTTGTTCCAGAAATTACTTTAGCCTTACGCCAAGTTTTAAAATACGAGGGATATCGAGGATTGTTTCGTGGATTAGGATCTACATTATTAAGAGATGTGCCATTCTCAGGTAAATTATTTTTTGTGAATTCTAAAATTCATGTGTTTAATATGGTTTTAATGTGATAATGTGATTTCAAGCAAGGCAAATCAAGAAGTTTTTAATGAAATTTGTACCACTATTTGAATCTTACAGGAATATATTGGTCCACATTTGAAACTACGAAAAGGGTATTCAACAAACCAGAGTCAGAAAAAAATTCATTCATTTTCAACTTTTTCTGTGGATCTGTAGCTGGCAGTGTATGTATTTAAAATTCTAGTTTGCTTATATAGATTCTACTTCCTTTGATAATTTTAAATTACAAATATATTTATAAAATCCTTTACATACCTTGTTTTACAGATTGCAGCTTTTATAACTTTGCCATTTGATGTTGTAAAAACTCACCAACAAATAGAATTAGGGGAAAAAGAAATTTACACAGGTAAGACAAAGTAGTTGGCTGTTGTTGCTAGATTTATAGAAATTGTATTTGCTTAAAACTAAAAACTTATGAAATAAACTTATGAATACACTACACAAAACCAAAAAATTAATTGATGATGTGAATGATGGTCAATTTATATAATTTGCAGATGGTAAGGTGCATCAAAGAGCCTCAAATATGAAAGACATAGCAAAGACTATTTATAAGAATCATGGTGTTAGAGGGCTATTCACTGGCTTGTTACCTCGAATATTTAAGGTTGCTCCAGCATGTGCTATCATGATCGCAACATTTGAATATGGAAAACAGTTCTTCCAAAAATACAATACACAAAAATATAAGGAGAAAATGCAAAGGTATAATGAAAATGATTAAAATTTGTTCTCTTTAACTGCATATTATAACACACAAAATTTCGCTTTTATTTTTTAATTTGTTTTTTAAAGAATATATTAATAGTTTTTGTTTAATTTCAGACATGGAATAGACATTAAGATAATTAAATCTGATTAACTTGATCACACAATTTTAAGTCTGTTGCTTAGGTATTATACTGCTTTAGTTTTTATTTTACAAGTAGAACATTATTATTTATTATTCAATATCATCAAATTCAGACCAACATGGTTATCGCTCATCATGGTTTTTTTTAATTATTAGATATGTAATTTACAACAATAATCAGTAAGCATGTAAATGTCATTTATTACCTTAGCAAGTAGGTAAGTTCGTAAGTTCTATAATTTTACGTGTATTCAAAAGTATGCACCATAGCTAGTATTGTATACAAAATGGTAGTTAGTAAAATAGTAATACGATTTTGTTGTTGCAGGCATCATGACATAGTACTAATGAGCCAGCCATCAAGTAATAATGAATATACTTCTTTGTAAGGAGCTTGACATAAAAAAAAAATATGTTATGAACTATTGGGATGGTTAAACGGTTTTTAGGAATTGTACTTGATTACTTTTAGATTCAAATTAATAACTTCATCAAGTAGATCACTCTAAGTATCACTTAAATCTATGTATAACTTTTATGTTATGAATTCATTTTCATTAATTTAATTTTATTTGTTGTATTCATTTACTGTTGTAAAAGTAAATCTAAATGATTTAACTGATTTAAATAATATCATTAGCATTAGTACTGAAGTATATTGCAATTTTATTGAGTTACCAAAGCAATTTGATTGGGCTTAGTTTATATGAATTCCATTTTACTAGAGGTTATAAGGTTTTGTAAATATTATAATTAAATGTAAATAACCTACACAAACATTTTTGTTTTATTACCCATATTAATAAACAAGTGTAACTATCAGATGTAAATTAACATTTGTACATGAAAAAAAAATCAAATAAAAACAGCATATTTACAAAAAATATTTTAATATTATTCCTAAATAATTATTAATGTGCAATAGATCCTAAAGGTTCTGCTCTTATATTACCAAGGTCCAATCTGCTGTCAATAGATTCATCTATTTGACCGACGATTGCTATGTTATCACCTCGAATTATATGAAGTCCGAGTACAACTTGTGCTACTCCAGTGGACGATGAAAATACTCTTTCGTGGGATTCATCCAATATAATGTTTATCGTTTGATCGAATCCCTTTAAAGTACCAATAAAATTTCGTCCATCAGCTGTTATCACAGAAACTGTTTGGTTAATATAATTTTCAAGCCCTGATGCCATATTAATACTATAATTTGTAATTGTTAAAACAGAGAACAAAATATTTTCTTTGGTTATTTATGCAGCCCAAGCGTTTTTCTTTCAACGACAGAAGTTCATAACACTGTCAAAACAAATGTCAATCTCGGTTTTAATTCAATTTATTAGACAGCTCTGGATACTATAACTTCAGCCTTCTTAATTAATTTCGAGTGACATGCCATAATTTCCAAGTATTTCATAAGTAAAATATAGTTAATAAACCAAAATAAGTTAAATATTTATATTTTTCAAAAGGTATTAATTTAAAAGTACAGTAATGTTAGTACTATATTAGTACACTCTTATTCAAAAGTAAATATTGTATAGAAATATCAGGAAGAAGATGGATACCCAATTCATGACGGCGTTACAAATTTAAAATCTAAATTAAAATAATTCAACAATTGCATGGCATTCTATTATAGCATTGGCATGAAGAATATTTCATGTTGCCCTAGTAAAATACGGTTATTTTCTTCTTTATATAGTAATTGACTATTTACAAGTCTTTATTCACAAATAAAAATAAGCCGTGATAGGCTTTATCAACTAAAATTTAGTTATTTAATATCAATAGCCACTCCGACTGCGATTACCGCCGCTTTAAGTACAGAGGTATGATAAGATAGTGGACACTCCGTTTACACGGTCTTTCTTGTTTTAATAGGTCAGGCAAGCTTTTCACCGCGATTCTCTTAATAATTACCATTTTCATCATCTCAGCTATTTATCTCAGTATTTTTTTATGTAAATAAATTTGATATATAATGTGTAAGTATGTATTATATTATACTTTTTAATAACTTTTTACAATTAAATAAACTGAGGCAATAATAAAATTTATATGGCATTCGTTTATTTTATACAAAAAAACACTTTACTGTTTTTTTTTTTAATAAAATATGTATTATATTTTTTTTTTTATGAATGGAAACTGATTTATTTAAAACTGTATATTATTATACTGAAAATGCGATCTCATTATATGTTTCCTTAAAATAAATAAATTTCAATATTTTTTGGAAAGGTTAATAAATTATCATCCATATATATCCAATTTTGGTATATTAAAAAATATTAAATTATGATTGGAAAAAGAAAGAGAGAAAAGGATGCCAGTCTGTGACAACTGATTGCTGGGTGAATCGGTTTTACGTCAAGGTGTCATTGTGACTGGTATCTGGATCTATCTAACGTTAGCTGACAGGTGATAGCTATAAATTTTTCTTTATTGTCGGACTACAGAAGTTCAGAGTTAGGACTCATTAGAGTAAGTGGTTCCAATAAGCATGTTTTAAGTAAAAGTATTTTATAGGCAGCATATAAATCGATCATTTAATATCTCAAATTACAATGTCTACTTCTATCGTTCAATATATACTCCTAAGAAGTGATTTATTAAAAGATTTGGGATGGTCTGTTGGTGCTTTAGTGGCACAAGCATGTCATGCATCCACAGCCGCTCTCCATATATTTAAAGAAGATGAACATACAATACAGTATCTCAATGATTTAGGCAATATGCATAAAGTAGTTTTAGAAGTAAGTATTTTCTCTTTGCATTTACTCGAATGTATATATTAAAAATTTAAAACTTTGAATGTTATATCGTGGTAAAATATTTGTATTTATTGATAAATACTTAACATTAAATAAATTTAGTGTTCTGTCAGAGTAGAATAAACCCACCAGTCATTGCCTGTGGTAAGAGCCAGTTAAAGGAGGTTTTTTAAGAACACCCACCTAACATTCAACTTTAATCACCCGTACAGTGGTTATGTTCATGTTTAATTTAAGTTTTAACAGTGTAAGTTATTTATATATGGTTGGTTATATTTCTTTAATATATTTCTTGCTACTTTGTCATAGTTATTTAATCCATAGGTACCTAATGAAGAATCCTTGAAAAAAACTGCAGAAAAATTAAAAGAAAATTCAATATCCCATAAATTATGGATTGAACAACCAGAAAATATTCCTACATGTATAGCTTTAAAACCGTACCCCAAGGAAGAGGTTAAGAAATATGTTAACAAATTCAAATTATATAAAGCATCAATGAATAATTAAGTATTTTTTTTTATTATAACATATGTATTAATAAAGCTGAATTAAAAAAATATGTTTTATTGTTTTTCAAATTATCTTATTAGGAGTTATAATATGAACAATTGAATACCTATGCATATAATCAAAGTCATTTTGTACTGAAGGTTCTATACCTACAGAAAAATAATATTTTATACAATATTTTTTTTAATTATCTTAACATAAGTTATTCTGTAACCCGCTTGGACAAAAATAAAAACTTGCATACCTTAACCATCGTCACAATTAATTTTTTTGTTAGGTTTGTAATATACTTTTATGAAACACCATTTTACGTTTCTGTTGTGTCGTAGCGTTTTAGCATACAGTTGAGACTTTACTAGGGTTATGTTATATAAAATATATGAAATCTGAAAACTAAATTGAAGGGTGTTACATTCAAATCGTTTTTGAAATTTGTGTACTATTTTTTATTGCTTTTAATTTGGTGGTATTGTTGACATATAGCTATAAGATAGCAACACTTCGTTTTAAATTCTGTATAGCAACACTGGTGATGTTGTCATAGATGGTTTTGTAAAAAACATTGGTTGAATGAGTAAACTTAATCTATAGTTTGTATTCAATTCTAATTTAGATTGTAAAAACTTAATTGTGACTTGTTTCATTTCAAGATTAATTGTTCTTTATGGTGGGTATAAATAAAGCGTTTCTACAATAATTAATTATGTCAATGTATTGCTAGATTATTGCCAGACAATTTGTCATACTATAATCTATATGCTTACGAGAAGGAAAACGTAAATTTGTACTCGATTATAGTTTTCTTTTTTCTTGCTGTACATAAATTACGAAAAAGTCATTATTGTTTTTACTATGTAGATATGTCTTCAACCGGATATATTGTATGTGTCAGCCTTTAATTGTTATGCATTGGATGATGATTAACAATTAATTGGATCAAATAACAACATAAAATTCATCAATTTAACATAATCAATATTTGTTATTAAAACATAAATAAAGGTTTAACGAATTTTGCAGGTTTAAAGCACAAGAATGGCTTCATCTAACACCTTACAAAAGGCCATTGATCTTGTAACGAAAGCCACGGAAGAGGACAAAAATAAAAATTATGAAGAAGCCTTACGACTTTATGAACATGGAGTAGAATATTTTCTGCACGCTGTGAAATATGAGGCTCAGGGTGAAAGAGCTAAAGAGAGTATAAGAGCTAAGTGCTTACAATATTTAGACAGGGCAGAAAAACTCAAGGAATATCTTAAAAAAGATCGTAAGAAAAAACCTGTAAAGGATGGTGAATCAAACTCCAAAAGTGAAGATAAGAAAAGTGACAGCGACAGTGATTCTGATGACCCAGAAAAGAAAAAATTACAAGGAAAACTAGAGGGAGCTATTGTTGTCGAAAAGCCACATGTTAAATGGAGTGATGTTGCTGGGCTGGAGGCAGCAAAAGAAGCTTTAAAGGAGGCTGTCATATTGCCTATCAAATTTCCCCACTTATTCACAGGTAAAAGAATTCCTTGGAAGGGGATCCTCTTGTTTGGACCCCCTGGTACTGGTAAGTCATATTTAGCCAAAGCTGTGGCTACAGAAGCTAACAACTCAACATTCTTCTCTGTGTCATCATCTGATCTTGTTTCAAAATGGCTTGGTGAATCAGAAAAACTTGTGAAAAATCTGTTTGAATTGGCACGTCAGCATAAACCAAGCATCATATTTATTGATGAAATTGATTCCTTGTGCTCATCTCGTTCTGATAATGAATCTGAATCGGCTAGAAGAATCAAGACAGAGTTTCTTGTGCAGATGCAAGGTGTAGGAAATGATATGGATGGTATTTTAGTTCTTGGAGCTACTAACATACCATGGGTCCTTGATGCAGCTATAAGGAGACGCTTTGAGAAGCGTATCTATATAGCATTACCAGAAGAACACGCTCGTTTGGACATGTTTAAGTTACACCTTGGAAATACAAGACATCAGTTAACGGAACAAGATATGAAAGTTTTAGCATCGAAGACAGATGGATACTCTGGAGCTGATATAAGTATTGTTGTTCGTGATGCATTGATGCAACCTGTTCGAAAAGTACAGTCTGCAACACATTTTAAGAAAGTCACTGGACCTAGTCCTACTGACCCCAATTTAATAGTTAATGATCTTTTGACACCATGTTCTCCTGGGGATCCTGGAGCTATGGAAATGACTTGGATGGATGTACCAAGTGACAAACTTGGAGAACCACCAGTTACAATGTCAGATATGCTCCGGTCTCTAGCAACGTCAAAACCTACTGTTAATGATGATGATATGATAAAATTGAAGAAGTTCATGGAAGATTTTGGTCAAGAAGGTTAATTCCGCTTTTCAGATTTACCTAATTTATAGTGTTAAGCAGATTATAAAGCACAGTGCCTATATTTTTGCGAGAGCTTTTTACAATAACTATGATTTTCGTTCTTTCATTAAAGTAATTGTGTGATTATCATTTAATTGCTTATAAAATATATGATAGTAAAATAAGCACTATGTTAATTATTTAGAATATTGATACAGTTAAAAGTCTGGAAAATAACATGTTTGTTAAAAGTAAAGAGATATTTAATTCTTACTGCAACTTAAATATATTAATGTTATTTACTATTAAAGGAAATTAGGAGAAATTAATTCAATATTTGTAACGGATATCGCAGACCTCATTTCATTAATTTTATTGCTAGGTATGTATTGATTATGTGATCTTAAAGATTTTAAATAATATGTGACTTGCATTAAATTGAGATTTTTTTTAAATGTAAATGCATATATGATCTAATATACATTACACATATTATCTTGTAACACATATATATTTATGTATTTTTTGTTTATTTAAGGTCTATCTACACATTTATGTAGTTTGGTACGTCCATCATAAAAAAAACCTGAAAATTTAATGTAATTTGTGATCTATCTTCATTATAACTGATATATAGAACAGTAACAACTTCTGTGTTCATTATACACATACATTTTTTTTAAGTGTGTATATGGATTTTCTCATGTTGTACGTTTTTGGTAGAAATAAATTAACATTCAACAAGATATATGTAATTAGAGACATAGTTCATTAAATTTACATTTTTAAAAAACAACATTGGTATGTTCTGTTATTGCAAATTTAAAATATATTTTTTTATGAAAGTCTATATATCGATTTTTTTTTTTTTTATTAAATAGCACTTTAGTTTAATTAAGTCTGTATTCTTGTAACATTGTTTCGTCTCTATTCATTTTGTATGTAATAACATAAGATTGAATTAAAACTTAATTAACTGATCAATTATTATTATTATTTTTATCCACTGTAGTATTAAAACACGAATAAAAAAACGATTTTTTTATTTACAATAAAATAATATAATGAGAGTTATTTAATTTATCACGACATTATTTGGAGAATTTTGTTGACACATCCAATCAGCATTATTAAATTTATATTCGGTGCTCCTCTCCAGTTCGACGAACTTGTTTCTGTAAAAGCAAAATTAGTGGTTTAATTATATACATAATATACATGATAAACTATTTAAATTTAAGTAATCATATATTAAAAAAAAATGTTAAAGCTAATGATTATGATTAATAGATTTAAATGTTCGTACTTAGATCTTCCGGCTACGCGCTACATTTTGAACTATAGTGGATTCACTTGTAACAATATATATTACATAGGTATATTTAGATTGTGAATGTTTCTCTCGATCATTTATTTATTAAATAATTCTCAATGAAATAACGTACCTATTGATGCAGTTCGTTCTCGTCTGTGCGTGCCGATGATGGCAACGCAGCGTATCTTCATGTGACGTTTAGCGGGTGCTCGCAAGCCAAGGGTAGACATCATTAAACCTTGTGCGGCATGTACGGCGTCGTAAGGTATTAGCCATGAACTTTCCGTGACCTGTTAATAAAACCATGTCAAAAATACTTTCTAGGATACAATCAAATGGTCAGAAATGTCAACATTATAATAATTTATTATTTATTATAATAATTTATTATTTATTATAATAATTCACATAACATTATCTGACAATAGAAATATAATATATTTATATATACACAAATTAAAAAGGTTTTTAATTTGTGTATATATAAATATATTTTATGAATGTTCGGGTATAAAATATTTGTTTATGAATCGATCTTGAAGTTCCTTTTTGGGTTCAATACCTATAGAAGTGGTCCTATCATAATTTTACTGATAATAGACATTGTAAATATTTTATTTGAAGCGTTTAAAAGGTAAAGTCAGTTATTACTTATTCTTTACTGCCTGTTACAAAATAACAAATTATATAAGATTAGATATTGTTATATTATTTTTAATTTGTAAGTAAGATTTGTTTATTTGTTATTGAATATAGAATAGAATAAGTTTTAATAACAAGTTTACATTTTTTAAATATCTACTATATTAGTCATAACCATGCCGTAACTTTATTTGATTATTTTTATATTTTATTAGTACAATTTTTATTTTACCAATACATATATATTTCATTTATTTTTCAAAAAAAATAAAATAAATATCTATGAATTTATTCGAACAATGTTCAATATCCAGTATAATCCGTTTCTAGAGAAAGATAACAATATATTTTAAAATCCTATACAACCTTTTCACCATTTATGAGCCATTGCAAATCCGGTGCTGGGAACGCTTTAGCAGAGGTGCAGTTAACATCGAGTGGTTCTCGTAGTTCATATACTCGTTCGTGTCCAACTATACGAGGACTTTCACGTGGAAAATCTGAAATTTGTTATACGAAAAGTTGTAGGTAGTGAACATTTTCTATCAAGTGCGGTTTTTATTTATAAAAATAATATCGTGAGTGTTCTTAAAAGTTACTTTATATTTATGTTCCATATTACAGTCATATCTACTAAATTTACGTATTTGAGTAATATAATTCGAGACATCTTAGTTATTACTTACAATAAACTTCCATAAACGTCTCCGCCTGCGCAGAATGGAATGAAGGAGCTTCTTCTGAAACTTCACAGCGATATGATCCTCTAGATTTTAATGTTAATTCTCGGAGATGTACACGTCGAGCACTAGATTTCTCTAACTGTGGCATAAATAACAAAATAATATTAATTAAAAGATAAAAATATATGTTGTAACTCAAGTACTTGTTATAACTAAGTACTAAGTTAATATTTATCCTATAAATATTCATCGTAAAATGCGCATATTCCAAAGTTTATTTTGTTTTTCTCGATATAACAGTTAGATAGGCCACGGCCGGATTTTTTTATCTATTTCCGTGTAATAAATTGCATTTTTTAATGTTATAATTTAGAATTATTATTTGTCTATTATTAAGGTATTAATATCAATAAATATAAAAACCTAATTAAATATACAATAAAAAAAATAACATGTGGAACACTATGTCTTAGTTGAACGTATCAATACATACTTACTATATAATCGTATATATATAAACTGTCTTAATGAACTTAAAGAACGAAAAAAGTTCTAACACCTATTTTTATAAAATATTTATATTAAAAGATTAAAAACCACAACTGGTATAAGAAAAATCAAAGTTTCATTTATCTCATAATAAATAAATACTTAAAGTAGCAGTTTCAAAATCTTTTAAAAACAAAAAAATATATATATTCAAATAAAAAAGTAGTGTAATTTAAAAACCCTATTCAATTATCGTTTATTACAACGTGTAAGTTAAGTAAATATATTATTAAAAAAAAACTTTCTGACTTACATCAACTCTCACGCCCTCTAATTTATGTGCATGTTGTGGGGGCCTTAACCGTGGCATGTAACGGTAGAATTCTTCATTATCGCGATACCACTTCACTGAATATAGCTTGCCTCCTTCAAGATCGTAGTCGCAAGTGAAGGTTACAGACTCACCTCTCTGCTTAAGAGTCGGAACTGATATTCCTACCACACGAAGACAAATTGACACTAAAACATAAAATATATAAATTAGATAATGATACGATAATTTCTACGAGTCAAATGTAGAAATATCAAGTCTCTAAAGAAATAAGCATAATAAATTTAATGAGCGTGTAAACATTTTTATGTATCTTTACAACTTAAAATTTTTTTTTAATTCACATTATATTTTTTTATATCTCTGCACTTTTATTACAATACGATATTGTTTGCAGAGCCGTATACTCGTAACTTTTAATTTAGAATTTGAGTGTGTGTAATGTCCGTACCAAACAAAACAAAACAATTCAAATTATTATCATGAGAATTAAGATTAAAATGTGATCTTCGAGGTACGATAACAGATAACACCCGGTGGAAATAATTTCTTGCTTCTCTGTGCATCATATTCGCTATTCAAAGTATAAATTTCTTAAATATGTTATTATAATTATTATAATATATACAAACGTTATATTATTTTATTCAATAATTTAATAGAAAACTATCTATAAATATTTCTAAATGTTACCTTCCAAATTGACAAAAAGGAAACTCCAAAATACAATAATTTTTCTCATTTTTTTTAGACTTATAAACAGTATAATATTTCAAATGATTTAAAAAAAGCCATAACTATTAATACTTTATAAATTTCGTTATTCCAAACACCATATTAGTTAAACGAATTTGAAAATGTTTATTATTTTTTTAAGTTAAACGCTAATAAACAAATTGTCGTGTGAGTATTATTTTATTCGCGTAATAACGACTGCGGAATGGTTTACGCAAATACGAGCGTAGCGTAGCGCGTGCCGTAGGCAACTGTTGCTACAAATGATAGTGGCACACCGGTTCGCTACGAATGTCTACGGGTTTTTCCCGAGTCTCGCCTCCTTATGGATGACGAAAAGTACACTGGGCTTTTCTGTTTCCACTTTTTTAAACATTTTTTTTAAATATTGCTTTAATAAAAATGACTTAATATTAAGTATTATAAATCTTAGACTGATATACACATATATAACATAAAACATATATGTTAAAATATATAAGTACATTAGGTTATAAATTTTTTTTTATTTCAATGAATGAAGTATATAGTAACGAAAATGCAATTAAATTTGCGGCATTAGAGGGACTTATTTTGGGTCGCATTAGTATCGTTAGCGTATCAAAGTGCTGGACAAGGATTAGTGAGGGATTTAATAAATAGGTAATTCGCTAATGGTGTGCCAGCGAGTTTTCCATTTGGTCCTTGGGTTTATATTTTAATTAATTTAAAAAAATATTTTAGCTCATACGTGTTAGTTTTAATATTTTTAGTTATTCATACTGCCAATAAGGATAATGTGAGTTATAAGTTACGTTCTTCTACATGTGTACTTATATAATCGAAACACAACAAAACAAAGTGCTGTTACGTTTCGGTAGAATATTTATTGACATATCCAGAACTTGTTAAGCAGCTCAAATGTAATATTATCTTGTACAAATACAATATATTTTTTTACTATTTGATTTGGAAAGCGAGTACGTAAATATTTACTTAATTGAGTCTACAGTTGCAAACTCTATATGATTTTATTTATAATGCTAATATATATCATTATATTTTAGACGAATTATAGAAGTGGACTTTGCTCTACCATAAGAAGCTTAAGGCAGGGTTTCAAATATTCATTGCCGTAATACATAAATGTTTCACACTATACCTCTTGAGTTCTCATTAGAGAAACACTCCTGAAACTTGCTCTCATTTCACATTTTAATTATAATTTATTTAAATTTTGTTCTCATATCTGGAGAATTTCTACATTAATATAGTTTTTTTTTTTGTAAATAGCAAGATGGTTATTTTATGTTTGCCTTTCTTTGATCGATAAATAATCATGTATCATACATAAATGTAAACCACTTTTTTCACATTCATAATATTCTCGGATCGTAATCCAGCCTTGATATCTAATGAGAAAAAAGCCCATTCATTTATTTAAAAAATATATCCATCTTTATTAACAATATTTCTTCCCGGCGCCAATGGGAAAAGTCATAGAGCTTCATTTCAAATTTATTGGTAGCGTGAATTTCCTTTGAACTCGTTGATAACGACTTCTGTGGGTATCTTTTTGCATAATTTTGTAAAATCTTATTATTCAAAGAAATATTTACGTTAATTCCAGACCAAATTAGTTGAAGTTGATTGAAGAAAATGTATATATTTGTATACATATTTTTAGCTTCAAATCAAGACAGGTTTTAATAACCTGCTTTATTTGTGACCTTATTTTTGTTGGAAAAAAATTGTCCTTTCTTCTGTATGAAGTGTATTCAAAGATAATCTAATTATTTTATCAAAATTTCCTTCAAGAAAAGAGCGCATACATTTCTCAAAAGCCAGCAACGTGCAGCAATCTGCAAGCCCTCCGGTGCTGCAGATGTCCATGGGCGGTGGTTGTCACTTTCCATCAGGTGATCCTGCTGCCCGCTGCCACCTATAGAATAAACAAAGAAAAAAGTATTGAGACGTTGTTAAAAAAGTTACTCTAAATATAAAATTGTCTTAGCATCTCTATAAATTTAAATAATAAGTAAAATAAATAATAACCGCGTGTTGTTTACAACAAGTGGTAAGAGTTACACAAAGTTGGAGACGCATCAAAGTGTTGAGAATCAATGTGGGTAACAAAACCGCCAATCCCTTCAATTATTTATGTTTAATTATATTATGGGAAAATTGGGAACGCTGCCGCTGGCATTTTTAATTATGTTTATCCTTCGCTTTATTACAACCGAATTAATGTTTAATTAAAATATTATCTAGGCTGTTTTCATGGACGCAGTGTACGTATTTTTAATTTTTCCCTAAATTAAATTTATATAGGTGTTAGGGATGTCCGTAGGGCATAGGGAAGTTTCATGTTGAATTAAGCGAAAGCAATATATTATTTTTATCACTTTGTTAGCTGCGATAATTATTTTATACATAAGGATAATTATAATATCTATTAATATATTTCCTGTTATTATTATAGGCTTCCATTACTTGTAATAAATAATAAATAATTATAAATGACTTTAACGTAATCGATATAATCAAATTTTCGACATCCCTACATATAAATGTATATCCGTGTTTACTCTCGTTAAAATTTTCGTTTTTGAATATGAAACAATTATCGTTTAATAACGGTTAGCTTGTCGCATATTCGCATTCGTACTGATTACATTATACATTCATCGGAAGCCAGATTTGCGTAAATAGCTTATTATGCACTGCCTCGAAATTGCACTGCTTATGTCAAATGGAAGCTTCTCTAACATTCACGGAATAATTTGCACTTCAAATGCCTCTCTAGATTTTTAATGAGTGCAAATTCAAAAGTTATGTTAACGAATCTTGAATTTGCTTGATTGAGATGAAATATTGTTTAATAACACAGCTCGTGCCATAGGTGTGAGCGACGTGATAGAATGTGAGTTATTATATATAGCTTGAATATCATACATCGCTTCAATATTATATTTAACTTAAATATTAAAGATAGCTGTCCTGAAATTTTCAAAAGTCATCTTGAATATCTGTATAACATCTTACACACTTTCGTGAACCTATAATAGTTTTAGTTTAACTTGGTGACAGGGCTTTGTGCAAGCTCTTCTGGGTACCACACATCCATCACATTTTCTACCGCGAAACAGCTATAGGTACTGAGTATTGTTGTGTTTGGATTTGAACGGTGAGAAATTCAGTGTAATTACAGGCTCATATATAAGAACATAACGTCTTAGCTCGCAAGGTTGTTGGCGCATTGGAGATGTAAGGAATAAAATTATATTTCGTATAAAGTCAATGTCTATAGACAGGTAATGGTAACCACTTAGCATAGAGTAGTCAATGTATTCCTCCGACTATAATAATATGTATAAAATATTATAAAAAAAAATAGATCGTTATAGTTTCGAGCGTTTGCTTGCAAAACGTTTGGCCCGCCAATTTTGACGCTGAATTAATAAGCTGTAATTGAATATTACTCTATATAATACAAGACATAAATATAGAGCTTATCCAAGTTCATCATGTGACTATAATCTATCGTGATGTGAAATTATATCAAGCATATCATTAGTTTTTTCACGAATCTTTATAATATTAGACAAGTATCCTGATACTGAAATAAATCCAATAACAATAAATTGTTGAGTAATAGTCAAATTAAGCGGATAGTAAAAAATATGATAAGTAATGGAATATAAAAATTGGTAAAAAGAACTTTGAAAAATTAGTTTTTTGTATATTAGCAAATAATGAATCGCCTACATATAAATAAGCAAAAACGAACAGCTCATCAACTTTTTCTTTAATTTTGTTTGGCGGATATTGACCTGCTTTATTTTTAATTATTGACGCATCATTTATCATCAGTATGAAATTGTTAGAAAATATTAAATACATCTTAAAAAAGCACAAAAACGGCGGAATATTTTCGAACTAAAATCTGCCGATGGCAGGTAATGCAGACGCGAGGAACTAATCTAAATGATAATAATTTACTCTCAAAGTTCACGTCGCCTTAGTGATATTGGATAACAGCCGTTTATCCTGTTTCAATAAGCTCCTTTGTATCTTCGACAAAGGAATGAAAGTATTCGCAACGGCTTCTGTAGTCGACTTCATAGGAACTTGAAAGTGCTAATTTTCTTTAAGTAGCATTGAATGGTATAAAATGAACGTTACTTTAAGAAATATTGAAAGAAAACTAGCTTTTCAAATTTTTACTTTAGTTATTTTATTTTTGTTTAAATTCTATACATTTAGGATAACAGTTTAATGGAACGTAACAATCCTTCAACGTTGTAATTTTTACGCCTTTTCTTATCTTAAATTTATTTTTTTAATCTAAAATAAAATATCAAAATAGTTTATGTTTACCCACATCATATACGAGTATAATCTAACAGAAATTTCCCGCAGCAGAAAAAAACAATTTCGTTTCAATCCTCTATTCCGTGTCGGTTTTATTCAATAAACTGTGTGTAAATTGAATTTAAATTTAAAACACCATAGAAATTGAAATAAAAAACATAATTTATATAAAACTGTGCGTCAATTTACAGAAACCAATTTAAAGGCATAACGTGTTGTCAATATTGGAATACAGCAATATGAACATGACAGTTATTACAAAATGGCTTTTAGTTTGTATCCTCTAAAACGAATGATACTATTTGATCCGTGCTAGCTCTATCCCAGTTGATTGTGATGTAAATTCTCTAATATGTTAATTCACATATCGGCCTTTGCTAAACCGAAACGTATGTTGCCAGATCATAAATCTGTATTGAATATTTTTCACGGATATAAATACTGTATTATTTTAAAAGGTGTGCTTGGTAAGGCGCGTTGAGAGCAACATCTTATGGAAAGGAAATGACGTCAAAAAATGTCACTACAAAGTTAATTGCGAAAAAGATCTAAATAAACACGTGTACCTACGTATGTTCGTTCGTAACCGATTGTATATTACTTTATATATTACTCAACTCGTAATACGAATAAGTTCTTTTATTGCGTCTACATATATAAGCAAATGCAAATTTATCTTATATATATAAAACGGTTTCGTTTTTCATCTCCTCATCCTTATTCTTATTGATTTTTATCAATCAGTGTAGATTTGTTGTGTAATATTTATCGCCAAACCTTTAGATAAGTCTGACTTTAATGCCACTCAGGCAAACGGCATGACAGTTTCATATACCGTCAGGCCACTCCGAAACTGCTACTTCCCTTGTGTGCTTGGCGTGTAAATTGTAATAACTATATTTTGCACATTACTAAAAAATGCCTATTTTGATACGTATAATAATAAACTCTTGTGTGTTTTAAGCATATTATGTGATTTATTAAATGTTACTTTTAATAAATCACATAATATGCTTAAAACACACAAGAGTGAGCCGTAGTAACGATCTTTAAACTAATGTTGAGGATTGTAGAATAATTTTCAATTTAATACAATCGATTATTATAAAATAATATAAGTGATTACTTATGATTTATTTCTAGGAAATGCAGTTAAATGAAGTGTAAGTTAAGGTCTTAGAAGTCGCCAGAGTAAACAGGCCGCTTTTGAATTGGTTCGCTGTACTTGTGACTGGCGAATATGTAAGGAAGCATTCACAGAGAGGTTATCGGTATAAAGGGTTTTTATTATACAATAATATTTCTAATCAGTTAATAAGGGTTTTACTTCCCAAAGATCACTGTTCCACTGTGTGAAAGAAGGACAGATCAACAAGCACACTTCTATATAAATAATACTATCAGTGCCCGCGGATTTATCCGCAGTTATTTCAGTTTGTAGCTGTAAGTGTCTTATTGTTAGTGAAATAAAATAAAATATTCTTGCTGGGTAAGTGGTTCAACAGATTCAGATTTTGTCTATTACAAACAAACAAATCTTTATTCATAATATTATGAGGTCTCGGTCCGCAGGGTCCACTCTAAAATACTTAAATAATAAAATATCCTTACGTAAGTAGTTTTTTTTTTAATAATAATTTTTATACTTAAATACCATTCAAAATCCTTCTGCCATAATTACTTTAACTTCAATAACATTGGACTTTCATACAAACTACCATCCCTTGTTTTATCCCCAAAAGGGGGATTGATTTCTAAAGATACATTATTAGTACCTCCACACCATCTATAGCGCTTACATTTTATATTTAAAGACTCTTACTTCAAAAACATAGGACTTTCATACAAATTCGTGATAAATCAGTGGTATTTCGCTTTTATATTTATAAAAGATTATTACGAGATAGGTTTCTTCTCTGATATCTTAACTGATTATTGTGGGTTGAAACCTAGGCAAGCACTTTTGAATTTCATTATACTTAATTAAATTGATTAAATTTCAATTTACTTGTTGGTAGGGCTTTGTGCAAGCCCGTCTGCGTAGGTACCACCCACTCATCAGATATTCTACCGCCAAATAACAGTACGCTGTATAGTTGTGTTCCGGTTAGAACTTTTTCTCACTCATCCGAGTGAGCTAGTGTAATCACAGGCACAAGAGACATAACATCTTAGTTCCCAAGGTTGGTGGCGCATAGGCGATGTAAGGGATGGTTAATATTTCTTACAGCGCCTTTATCTATGGGCGGTGGTGACCACTTACCATCAGGTGGCCCATATGCTCGTCCGCCAACCAATGAAAAAATATATATATATATATAATTTATTTCGTGCGGCGGTGAAGAAAAACATCACGAGAAAATCGGCATCTGTTTAGTTTCAATGATATTCTACTACATGTGTATCAACCAACTTGCATTGGAACACCGTGATTAAATTAACAGCAAACCTTCTCATAAAATTGAGAGGAGACCTTAGCCCAGGAGTTAGACATTGACTGTCTATTAGCCAGACAGCGGTATCTGAGGCCTTACTTTAAGGCTATTTTGTCTATTAAAATTCACTCGAGAATACATTAGTTAAACTTAAAATCACACTTAAGCATTTAATCAATTATAAAAAAATATATATATTTACATTGAGCTAAACTGTAAAGCTCGTAAATAAAATTAATGTTTTAAATATTTGAATGCATATACATATATTAGGCATATGGTTAGATGTAACGTGAATTGGTTACTATCGCATGTTTCAATAGAAATTTGTGAAATACCAATATTTTACCATAATTGGCCATTCCAATATATACTATAAATTTGTTTTGGTATTCTGCTAATACAAAATTACAACATTAACGGCTTGGGCTTTATTGTTAAGTTTACTAAATAATTAATGGAATATATTGTGATATCCGATATATACTTTTTTCAAATAATATGAATACGTCCTCGAACTTTCTTTTTAACTGCCCTATTGGAGTGGCTAGTTTATAAGAACCTTGAAGCTTGGCTTTCAAAAGCCTGGATTGGAAAAAAATATATTGAGTAGTTGGAAAAAAATATATTGTGTGAAATGTTCAGTAATGTGAAGTAATGTTAAGTAAGTAAGTTCAGTAATGTGAAGTCTCGATGAAGGCACGTAAACCCGCGCCTGATTTCTTTCCGGTGTCTCGATTATTATCCTATCTGATTATAAGAGAATTTGCGCACATAATTGTGCATATGTCGTGCGCTGTTTACTGTTCCGTCGAGATTGACCGCCCTGAACAAAATTGGCCAGGAAGACATCGTCATAATTTTTTAAAGTTATAACTGTGTAAAATGAAAACAATATGAAGATAAAAAAAAAACTAATTTCCTTTTTCTGAGTAATTTTATGATGCTAGGAGGCTGTATATGTATGCTGAGGGCTTGATCGTCCACTATTTATAGACTATGTGACAGAGACACTGAATACAACAGAGCAACGCTTGAAATTAAAAAAAAAATCCTGTATAAAAAATGCTTATGCTGGATATCAAAAATATTGTTAATCAGGTTTAATGCTCTTTATCTTATAAAATATATTTATAAAGTATCGTAGTAGTAACATGTATATTTGAATTAACATTGTAAAATTAAGATTTATTTGAATTGCAATACAATCGCACAATTCCAAACTTTCATAGCAGTGTGAATACAGCCTCCGTAACAAAGGTGGTATCAGAGGCGAACTTCAATTAAACTTAGCCCATTCAACGGGACATCACGTGCATAACACACAACACTATTGCATGACTTAGCAACTAGTTTACATTATCACAATACACATTTTCACGTTTCAAACTTTCTGCTTTATAACGAAGTGATCACGTTCCGTCACAACACTGCGATAGATTCTGTGCGTTTAATTATCGTTTTTATATTATTAAAGTATGATACGCAAATTTCGCTACTATTATATAAATATTTAGTTCGGATAAGTGTACGCATTTTGCGTGACACATACGCGCTTGAATCATAGCTCGCATTAAGGATTCGCATTGACTTTATTGAATTGGTGTTTTTACTTGGTGGTAGGGCTTTGGGCAAGCCCGTCTGGGTAGGTACCACCCACTCATCAGATATTCTACCGCCAAACAGCAGTACTCATTATTGTTGTGTTCCGGCTTGAAGGATGAATGAGCCAGTGTAACTACAGGCACAAGGGACGTAACATCTTAGTTCCCAAGGTTGGTGGCGCATTAGTGATGTAAGGAGTGGTTAATATTTCTTACAACGCCATTATCTATGGGCGGTGGTGACCACTCACAATCAGGTGGCCCATTTGCTCGTCCGCCTATCGATATCATAAAAAAAAATCGTTTTAAACGTGTATATTTAAAATAAAATAAAAGGACGTCACATATAAATAGTAAGTGAACCGTGTGACTCCGTGTATATACTGAAATAAAGCAAGATAATAACTAAACAATAAAACTATAAGAAGATGAAGAGAATTTCCCATTTCCACTCGTACAAGAGCAGCGCTCTCAACGGCAGTAAACGTAAAACAAACAAGGGACGGAGCCATTGTAAAATCGCTACCTAGTGCGCTTTCCCACGTGTCTTATTTTTATAAAATATAGCTCATAAACTAAGACATAAACCAACAATATTTTATTGAATCTCATCGGCTCCTGCTATAAAGGGGTTATCTGTTTTGAAAATTTATGGACACCAGTAGTCGATACTAATGGAATGTAAAAATTAAACTTGAATATTATTAAGAGAAACGCCGAAAGACGAGAACACTTTAAAACTAATAATGTATAAACCTTGTATGTGTATAACAAACTGCTTTGTTAACAATACTTAATGTAATAAGCTTAAGACTCACGTCCCCTGAACGTGATAATTCGTTTCTGACATTAGCTTTTGTCTAAATCTGCTTAGCAATATATCAGCGAGTAACACAATAGCATAGACAGAAAGCACTGAACTAGCAACAGTTAACCTAACTGTCCGCAATTTGGACTCGCATGAAATAAAATAAATTGGTCTTGCACATTGCTAATTATACAAATCCCAAAATGACTCTTATCTTTTCGTACATATCTCTTACATTCCTTTACCATCATTATTGTCTTATTTCATTCTGGATGTGATAGAAGTTACTACCTTGAATGTGGTGCGAGCTAATTTTGACTTTATTGCTTGATGTTAGAGTAGAAATTCGGTAATGCGTTAATTGGGATACATTACTAAGTTGGCTGATGTCTATTGCGGGCGCGAGAGAGTTAATGGAGCAAGTGTTATTGAAGCCAGATATTACCCTGAAATTCTGTATCGCACACAGCAGGTTACAAAAGCAGTATAAATGTAGCGGTCACGATAATTTGAGTTAGCGCGAACACTAATTCGCTTATCCCGAACAATGCTATCCAGATCGGTACAGCGCGATAACCTTCTGAATTGAATTTTGAGTGATTAAAACCCTTGATTAAAATTTATGTCTATAGGATATAAAATGTTAGCTTGAATTCGTATTTAATAGTAAAGGTTTTTAAGCTAATTACTTTTTTTAATTTAAAAAATTTTAAAAAATGGGCTTTTTGTACACTAATTAAAAATAAAGTTGCAAATGAAAAAACAGCAGCAGAAGTTTTAGTGCTCAAGATGATATATTTGAAAAATACAAAATAGTTTATTTAAAACAGCACTCTACACTGAAAAATACAATGCAACTAAATTGAAACGGTTATTTTCGGATAAACCTGGATAACTCGACCGACACGTAAACGTGCTTCATCGAACCCGAATGTGAAGTGGTCTATCCATTTGTTCGGATTATACCGTTTAAACTTTAGAATATGGATCCAGAACTTTATTTACACAATTGCAATTTTTCCATTCCGCATACAGTTGCCTTTCGGCACCTGTATTATATTAAAACTAAAAAGGAAAATGTTCATTTGGACGACTATATTTATTTTCGTTATTTGTATAATTAAAATTAATGAAGTTATATGCATTTTAAATGTCATATAACAAGAAGAGTAAGAGTTGTGGTAGGGTGAAAGACCGTCTGGTTAGCTAACATCCACTCACCAGGTATTCTGCCGCCAAACGGCAATACTTGGCATTGTTGAGTTCCGGTTTGCACGATGAGTGAGCTAGTGTAACTACAGGCACAAGGGACATAACATCTTAGTTCTCAGTTGGTAGCACATGTGCGGTGTAACTAATGATTAATATTTCTGACAGCACCAAAGTCTAAGGGCGGTGGTGACCACTTAACTTCAGGTGGCTCGTTTGCGGCCTACCTATTACAGAAAAAAGTAAGATTGATAAAAATATGGTTATTATTACTGAAGTACGAATAGAGGTAGATATAATTGAAATATAAATTCATAAGCTGACATTCACAATCTAACTGAATATAATAAGGGGTAAAGTGCAAGCGAATGATGATAAGATAATACCTTTTCTTTTTATTAAAATATCTATTGTCACTTGTTTTATAGATATAATGACTTATGGCTGATATTACATTTTGTTTGGGTGCGTTGTGAATATAATATGTAGTCCACCCATTTTCTAGCGGAAACGGTCCTTTTTCTAACCTCTCATAAAGTTGAGAACATAAGCGCTTTATAACGCTATACTTGACATTTTGGTCAAGTCGTTACATTTACTTGAGAAAGATTTTAAGGCCTTTTGTTAGTTCATTCTTCCACAAATATTTTAATAAGTAACTTTAAAACATTTACAGCACACAGAATATTTAAGAAAACTAGTAAAATTTTGTCTAATTTAATTTATTTTGCAAACGAATTTAATTAACATTGGCTTCTACAAAAAATAATATAAAATCATGGCAAAACCTAATTAATCTTCCTTTCATATTGCACCACAAATTGTAAATTGTAGCGTTTAATTTAAGAGGGTCTTGTCTGTGAAATAATATTAAAAGAGGTTGCTTTGTGAGGCGCTAACAAATTGGCGTAGAGACTGTGTGGCGGGCCTTCTAGCTACAATAGGTGAATACGATGTGAGATACACAGACGTGACCTTTGACTAACGAGAACATTATATAAATTATATTAAATTAAAAAACACAACCGAGGTCAAAATTAAATTTTTAGCTTATATTCTTAGATATATTTCATAAAGAGAATTTCAAATGATTATATTACAATGGTGTCAGAATATATTGAGTATTGAGGGACAATAACTTTGCTTAAGTCACGTGATGTATTGAAGCACGTGATGTAGCAGCGAGCAGCGATTAAACGTCAAATATAATTGCCTCCACAAAAAGTTAAAAAAGTAAGATAGACATATTCTGTCTAGGGGTGATCACAAAGGTTCTAATTTCAAATCTCGCACAAAGTAAAGTACTTTTTCTTTAAACAATTTTCAATAGACCATAGTTTGTAAGTTGCCAGTACTTTAGAAACGCATGATAAGATGTTGATCTTCGCCTGATTTTTTATTTTTTTATTCTAGATTGCCTTTGCATAAGATTAAACTAGTGCGATAATAGAGATTGCAGCTATGTGCACGCTAATACTTGTGTTCTACAACATCTCACTCATGTTTGCTAGGTCTTGAAATTGGTCAAAAAGTCGGTGAAGGTTTTATTCGAGAAGTAAGCTGGTAATCTTTTGAAAGTTTTGATATGATGTTATAATAGAAAATTAGAAAAAAAACCTTAGTTTGTTAAAATTTATAACGCTGAGTCCGTATTGCAAGTGAAATATTTGAAACGAGAGCGAGTTGCCGTGGAGCTCTTTGTTCGCAAATCGCGAGGCCGAGAACGTAAAGCGTTTCGCCTGAACAGTTTGTGTGTGATTGTACATTTCTTAGGCACTGCTGGTTCCAAAAGGTCCTATGCACGTTTGCTGGATATTAAATAAATTTATCCGATTCCAATTTCAAAAATTGTATCAATTTTGTAATATAAAAATCATTTGATATTAATTTATACTGGCTATAACGGAAACTTATTATTTTTTCTTTTTCAATGAGACTTTACTACCGATTATTAGAAATATCTATATGCAATTAACGTATGCCATTTCACATTAATTTTTAAGATATACAACCAAAAAAAAATTTTTTCCGTAAACACATAATTAAAAAAAAAAAAACTTATAAGGAAGCAATAACTCCATATTTCGCTTGCGTACACTCTTAATTCAGAAATGTATCGTTGCAAATGTCCTGTAATAAAATATATCAAATATGCCATTCTATGGAAAGATATCAATATACTGAGTGTCGTTATGAAACAATCAGTGATTTCCGCATGATACGTGCACAGAATGATAAATAAATCATATAATAAAATATCCCTTTGTCCTTTATTTTCAAAATGAGAACCGTATTAGGTTATATGGCTTTGTGCAGACTAGTGGGTGTATATACCGCCCACTCATCAGTTATTCTAGCGTCAAATGGCAATACTATTGTTCCGAATTGAATAATAAGCTTAATCACAGGTACAAAAGATATAATATCCTCTGGTTTGCAGCGTTTCTTACGATGGCTATCAGTGAGCGAAGACGAAAGTACTTTCTGCTTTTGTAAAATATACGTTATATTAGTATCACTCATAGTCAGTTAATAATCAGTTCCAGTTTAATTTTTGTAATTATAGTACATTACTCATAACATCAATAAATATTGCGATCCTAATATTCGCTCTGTTCGACTAAAATGAACTGCAGACTGTTCACCTAACAATAGTCTAGCTTTGCTATTCGTTCGGGTTACGCGTACGGAACGGCGTTAATTATTCGAAAAAGCAATGAACCTAGACTTAAATAACAATTCAATAGTCAAGTAAGAAATATTACTTTTTTTCAAACGATCCCATACTTAGCAAATTATATCATAATACCACAAAAGAAAAAAAAAAAAATTAAATACCATGCTACAATTAGTCTAATCTTTAGGGACGATATATTATTAAACTAAGAAACAAAAAGCGTAAGCGCCGCGGTTTACTATTGGTCGCGAGAAAACTAAACTCTATAAGCAATCTAGCGCTGTATGCTTTAATAGTTTGATTAGATGATACAATAAAAAATTATTGCTGCAGCGAACTTTAGTTCTAATTGTTACCAGTATTTGGATACTTTGTTTATGTGTTGTTTGTTTATTAATGTTCTTAATTATCGTAGAATTTATATGAATGACGCATAACTTTTTTTAGTATATAAAAGCACAGATTGCACCTTGCACATTGCACCACTAGCAACGAAACGCATCATGGTTAGTTTAGATGTGTACACAAAAAAGTATTACACAATCTCTCAGTATCAATTACAAACAAACATATTCAATTCAATCATACTTTTAATAATTAAACAATTAGCGGTGGCCGCTGACATGGTGCGCTGGTAATACTCCGATTTCTTTTTAAACAAATTCGAAATGGCTACCTCGCTACCATAGACCCTATGCTCCGCTGGAGTGCCAGTAACAAGTTTATTTTACCTTACTATAAATTTTATTATACCATGCCTTATTATTTGTGTTAGTCTAATATAAGATTAAAGAGAGCTCTATTATGCTACATCAGTTTTCTTACTGAAATCCTAGACGGCAGAACAAATTGGCTTTAAAGTTTAATGCCTTTAACATGTATTCATAAAGCGCCATGTTTTCTTAATCTTGACAGTTGTTTTCTAAAAGAAGTTGATATTTGAATAATATAAAAAAAGTTTTAATAATCAGTTTTTGTTTTCAAATTTTAAACGAAATTCAAATATGCAGTTCTGAAAATAAATAATTTTAGAATTATTATGTTATTTTTTAAATTAAAATCTACTTTGATTGGCAAGCTACAATATTAAAATATGTTCTAATTTTATACACAAAAGAGTTTGTCTTTTTCTTACTCTGCACTTAGCTTTTTAACAAACTTCTTTCTTCAAAAGTTGTCTGTGACAGATCGCTTTAAGCGATACGACTGCCTTTGAGCATCATTTTTTCTGATGTGGTCTGTTTTTACATCATGCGCAATAAAGTAAAAATAAATAATTAAAAGGAGGTAATAAAGTATTATTGAATAAATGAGAGCAAACCGCTAACTTCTGAAGATATTTATAATTTAACAGACGTAAATCGTCTCCATATCGCCAACGACATTCTTGTGAACAGTGAATTTGAACTTATCCTACTAGTTCACCAAACACTGAATAAGTTAGGATGAAGTTTGGGAAACGGTTATGGGACTTTGGTATCTCTGTATTCGGAATGCATGAGTTTTGTACTTTCAGATTTCGATTGATCGACTCTGGAACATTTGTTAAAAACGATACGAACTATTTGAATACGAAGTGCGAATCAATTGAACTGTTTCTCGACTAAGAGTCGGTTTTTAAAAATGTTTTAGTATTTTAATAACAATATATTTTTCAATTTGTCTCTAAAATTATTTTGTAATACATTTTGAAATATATTAAAAAGTATTAGGTAAATATCCAACTAAAGAATAAAAACTTCCGCCTCTGTTAAGAAGAGCTCAAGAACCATATTGCTCTAGTGTTATGTACAGCTTTCTCCTACAGCCTCTGAGTAATTTTCTTCGCCGCAGAGCAACTTCAACGCTTAAAATCTTATCTTAAAATAAGATAAATTAGACAGAGACAATATTTACTGTACAGAGTTATTATGAGACTGACCATGCCATACTATATATTTTTATTGTAATTCATGTTTTTATCGCATCATGAAAGAAGGTTACACGGAATTCAAAAATATTCGCCATAAAGGTGTTCAGGATTATGAAATTAAAAAATAAAATTTGGTTTCATTGGGTTAATTCAATGCTGTAATGCTGTAATTTTCTGTAACATAAAATATGGTTGTATTGTGATGAAATTTATAAGGTTTAGCCCAAATTTAAAACACGATGAAAATAAAACTCATTTCATATCTATACCGCAAATGATAATTGGTGTGATGTTTCAGTGATTCACAATCACTAGAGTAAAATAGTGTATGCAAAAATACTATATTCGGGAAACGATTCGTTTTTCTGAGCCTTAATGCTATAGAAGTATGCTAGGGCGTTAGTACTATGGTTAACACGAGAAGCGTTTTCATTTTATAGTTAGTAAAGTAAAGTTCTCCTAGGAGTTGATGCCTGTCCAATGTACTCTATAATTTGACGCCCAGCTAGGCAATTGGTTGTGATGCGAAGCGAAGCGAAAAGTTAGTACAATAAAAAAGAAAACTCAACAAGTATAAGAAATGGAAGATAAAAACTTAAAATTAACATGTAATTTTTCTTTTCCAGAATTCAGTCAGGATAACTTGTCTAGTGCTATTAGAAGTACTAGCCATATTATTATTATTTTTAATAGTAACAACGCACAAAAGCACTATTTATTAAAAAAGGAATTATTTTTTCCCCAGAACTAGAGCTCGTTGAAAAGTTTATAAGAACAATGTTTGAACGATTAGTGTTATTAAAATGTCGGTGCAAATAAAGAAAATAAGGCGTTTATGTGAAGGCGTTTTGAATGTTAATACTTAATATATATCATTTCAAAAATAGCAATTTCGGTTATTTGTCTTTGCGTCGTTGATTTAGGTTGAGAGGAACACCAACAGCATACGTAGGGATAAATACATTCACATGTACATGTATTTACATTATTACATCTATAACTACTATACATATAATGAAATTAGAGTGTCTGTTTGTAATATTAAAATAACCGATTTTGACTGGATGCATATGTAAGTATACACAGTACATATACCAAAATAACATTTTTTTCAATTTTTTTCTGTCTGTCTGTCTGTGTGTGGAGTGGCTGGACCGATTTTGACGGGACTTTCAATGGCAGTAGTTAATGTAATAAGGAGTGACTTAGGCTACTTTTATTTTAGAATTACATATAAAGTTACGCTGCAATATCCAAATACTGTCCAGTATCGCGCGTAACCCTCACGCATACTACCACTCCGCAGTCACACCGGCTGTCTCCCACCAACGACTTATTACACAAGCCGCCATATTCAGAACTAATAAGTTATATTAAAATCGCGAACTAGTAAATATATATATCTAGTGCCTTAATATGCAAGTGCCTATATTTATATACATGTATTCTTATGGTATGGACTATAATGGATGATCCATTAATATATGTACAAGAAAAGCTGTGTGAAGTTTTTTGTTTGAGTTTTAGTGTAGTCGATTTTATACGACAAACACTAGAATAAGTATAATAACGTCCACGATTTGCTTAGTACTTGATTTAGTTATAAATGCGGTTTACAGAGAAATAGATTGGCCCCATTAGTTCCGTTAGAGTCGGGCTCCCTTTGACGTAGCAGTGCATAATTCAAAGGCTTTCCTCGATTTCCCTTCGGGATATGTGTTAGCACCTGTATTAATATGAAGCAATCGTGTGTATGAAGTATCGTAACCCGCATAATCGATCTTATGTACGAAGTTATAAGTAAGATGAGTTCACGAACTTTGCGGTCCATTGTGCAAACGTCATAATGAATTCTACAAATTCATTTGAGAATATTCTAGTTTACATCACATTTTGTTTCAACAGACTAAAACAACAAAACCCTTCATAATCTTAATATTTAAAAAAAATATACAACGTGGCGCAGTTACTTTGGTTGTTGATTTTGATAATTAATTAATCTAGTAGTTGGCAATAATGTTTGATGACTGATTTACTTTTAAGAGCGGGTCACCCCGAATGGAGTTGTAAGTGTCATGGCAATGCGAGTCGTTATGTTTTGACAAGCGACTCAAATGCGATGGTTGCTTGCAAATCCATTTGCTCTTAATCGAGATGAATTATTGTAATCTTTGATATTATTGTGGTGTACGATTATTGAATCAATTAATACAGTGATTAGAAGATATTAATACGTTTTATTTTGTGAATATCTCCATTGCACGCCCACATAGTCTTCTAAATGTCGGATCAATCCCCGAACCCAACTGTTCGGCATCCTGCTCCTCCGACATACATATATATATTTATTTTTGCATTTGTATAATAAAATGTATTGTTTTTATTGCATCATTGGAAAGATTTCATCTAAGTTTGTTCCTTTTCAAGGTTTCATATGGTACCTAGCGATGGTTAAATTGTTATAATAAGTATTCGGAGTAGTTCTCCTTTGAAGCTGGTTGCTAGTACATATTATTTTATTTTTATTTGCCTATAGATGCCTTTGCAGGCTTTAGCCATAACTCCACCTCTTCTCATTTCACCTCTGAAAATCTTTGTTAGGTGATCCCACAACTGATTCATACGAAGTGTCATCACTTCCTATGAATCAGGTGTGGGATCACCTGATCTTGCCGACGTTGCAGACACAAAATTATTATTATTTATTATCGAATTGATTTATGTTGAGTATAGAGTATGATAATTGTATAATTCAGTTTTTATTTATTAAATTTACTTTTTATTATATCGTTGTGAGTATACCTTGTCTATAATACTAGTATTTGTTGCTTTAGGCACATTTTCTTTATTTATAAAGAATCTAAATGAGAATAATCTGAATGAGAATAAGTTTTCAAAGAACGTTCAACGCGTGTATGGTACGTTTAACAGATAAGAAACGAAAGATTAGTACTATATGAAGGAGCATGACTTACTGAACGCGGCATGTGCAATTCCTCAAACACGATTACAAGTCAAATAGCACAACTGTTTGCTTACCCCTTCATGAGCTTTACATAAGATTTTGAGAAGGAGTTTCATCGTTAGAACAGAATACAGCAAACGTTAATGGTTGTTATTTGCTTTGTTGAAGAACGGTTTTTGACTCACTTTGGGTTTATTTGCCTGGAATTTGGGTATATAGGTATAACCCTGTCTAATATTGATAAATTGTACAACTTATCCGCTATCTTTAATATATAATGAGTTATAATGTAAATTGTAAAAATACTGGTACACTTAACACTTGTATGAATTCTAATAAATTATGAAGACATTTCATTTCGAATTAGGAACGAATTTACCGCCAAAAAGATGAGGAAATTGTCGGGAAATAGAACAAGACGTAGAGTTGCTGATTTTTATATCTAATATATAAATCTAAAATTATGTATGTTTGTATGGACGAGCTAATTTCGGGATGTATCGAGTCATTTCGACTTTTTGCTATAGATATATTTATTGGAAATGGTTATAAACTATAAAACATCCCGCTTTGAAACCAAGCGTACCAACCAACTAATATTTTATATGAAGTTATAATAATATTGGTGTTTCTTGGAAAATCATTTGATGTATCAGTAAAGGATATAATTCGCTTTTTAATTACTATAAAAAAGTATACTTATATATATATATATATATATATATATATATATATATATATATATTATTCATATATATATATATATATATATATACTCGTAAATTTGCTCTTCGTGTCTATTTTTTAATAAAGATAATCTATATACTAATATTATAAATGTGAAAGTAACTCTGTCTGTCTGCCTGTTGTTTTATCGCGACCTAGCTACCGAACCGAATTTAATTGAATTTGGTATTAAACAACCAATTCCAAGGAAGGATAGGTTAAATTGCTGTGCTTAACAACTGACGACCAATCCCTAAAACGCGAGCTAAGCTGCGGGCGACAACTAGTACAAAATAAATTATATCACCGTAATTTATAAAATTTTAATATCTTAAGCAACAAAAACCTCCTTGATATATGTAACAAATATTAAAAAGATACCCTTGTATGTAGCGAGTGTATTCTTTCTGTGACTCGTCTTAGTATTTTACGAGTGCAGTTGTCGTAACATATAGGCCATAACTTGCCTTCGTAACTTACGTCTAACCCTAGGGCGAGAGTAAATCATTTCCAATGGCACTGTTATACTGTTCCATGGGACGATGATACTGAAAAATATTTTTATGATTTGCTTTTCGCGCGACTTTGTACAGCTTTGCTTTGATTTATCCTGGAGACCCTATTAAATAGGATATCAAGTTTTTGTTCGAAACTGTAGCAGTTTCGATTACAAGTTATAAGATATTTCATTTGAATATTAGACGCGATTCAATTGCTGGTACATGTAGAATGTTACTCATTAATTTGACCCTTGGAGTTATACTCACATCGCCTTCAAATAAAATCAACTAAAAAAATGTAACAATTTCATATTTTATATTAATAAATTCTAGCCATTATGAAAATGACAAATAACGACTTTTAATTTATATTACATTCTTAACAAAATATATTCTTATGAACATAATCCGACTGGTTTAGTTTTCTTATGTATACATAGATATACGAAGATATTTTACGTACGTGATAAAACGCGCTCAATATAAAAATATTGTGACGGAAAATTATAGAATAAAAGAGCTGTACCGACGTTACCTTAAGAAGCATTTATGGAAGTAAGATAAATCATTTCGTTTATGATATAGACTAGAGTTTCTTGCAGCTTCACACTTTTCATCGATCGCCTCATATTAAATTATTTATTTATGTCTTTAATAATTTACGTAGTAATCTAGACAATACCGCCCAAAGTCATTGGCACCCCAAAATTGGAATCATTCCTAACATTGCCAAAGCCCCACTAAGCTTAGGAACTGAGATTTTATGACTTCTGCAGTTACACTGGCTCAATCACCTTTCAAAGCAAAACACGACAGTTCTAAGTATTACTATTTGTCGGTAGAACGTGTGGTATCTGGTTTGTACGTATCCATTTTGGCTTGCACAAAGGCCTACCATCAATTAAAGCGTTAATGTACATAATATTTACATGGATATATCGAATGAATTAAATAAATTGAAATTAACAATAACCATTATTTATTGATGTTCAAAAATAAGGAAAAAATAAGAATTTATGAATATGAAAAAAATATATTATTAGATATTGTATAATGCATATGTATGAATAGAATATCATTTGAATGGTGTTACCATTATAGAAAGTTTGAAAGGACACTAATTGAAGCGAAAAGCTGGGCTTAAACCTCCTCTTATATGAAGTGGATTTTATCTTTTCATATAAAAATAATATCCACAGTTGAGCTAACGGCCTCCTGACATACAGGGAAGTGGAATTTTTGCACGCTGCTACAATATGAATTGGCGGTCAGACATTGGCGGATATTCATTCTATACATGCTAGTATCCTCGAGATGTTTTTCTTAATTCTAATTTTAATATAATTCTATGTTCTTCTTTACATATACACCTCTTTAGAGAGGAAGTATGAACCATCTCGATATCAGTTACTTAAAGTTTTTTTTTTTTATTTAATTATATATAATTACTCCTTTGTTAGTTATGTTTTGTAATTGTAGCATAATTTTTATATTATAAAAACCTCTTTTTAAGTTTATTGCTTAAAGTTCTTTATTTTGTTAGTTTCAGTTCTTCTTAAAAAGTATAGACAAAGTATGTAATATATAAAAATATGTAAGTTAATACTAGCCCCGGCTTCGCACGGGTGTCATTTATGAATAAAGGAAATTTTATAGTATAAAAATAATTTATAATTTATAGCATTCAGAAATAATGTAACCTTCTGCCAAGGAAAAATAAATTAGATATAAAAATTATGATAACATATCATTCTGATATTAGTATAAATAACCCTTCGTAATATTATAATAAATAAATTACTTACTTATACTTTACATTTGCTTGGTTGCGGACGGTCACTGAGTCTTAAAATACAATTAAATTTAGCAGCCAGAATCTCATAATGTAATTGTATGTTTAATCTTGTGTTGTAAATTTATTAAGGTATTTTAAATGTGTATGACATAATAAAATATTAGAACGTTCGATCAAAGCAATTATTTTGTCAAAACGGAAAGGAATAAAAAATTGACTAAATGATTGATGGTCGCTAAATGTTATAATTACAAGCAGACGTCGCGTGCGAGAATAATTGTGCGTTACTTTTAATGGTGTTCGCCATTTTTCATTTGTTGCGGCTTTGATTGATGTTGCGATTTATTAAGATTTTTAATGGCCGTGGTATATACGAAACGAATAAACGTAATATTAAATCTGCTTCTTCTTTGCTTTTTGACAACATCAGAGAAAGTTTAAATGATCTTCTATTTCATATTTAATGCTTTTATATTTCAGTACCGATACGCTGTTTTATTGTATAGAGGTTATTTTTGTTCAGTAAGTAAAAAATCTTTGATAATTTAAGTAGTCTTTCCATCCAATGATGTTTAGTCTCGTTTTAAGTTCTTAGTACTAAATTTTTGCAAGCCCCTCTGTATAGATACCCCCCACTAATTATATTTCTTCAAATAAAAATACGCTGTATTGTGTTCGATTTAAAGGGTGTTTGTTGTCAATTTTACTAAAATTTTCTTCTTTAATGTCCAAAGGATGTATTTTCAATTATAAACTATCATAATTTCGTCTTTTTTCTCTTTGTAGTCATTTGCAAACTAACAAATCTAAAAAGTGCATTCGTTTTTTTGCGCATATTAACGAAGAAAAGAGACAATCTATAAATACATATAATAGAGATTAAAATATTATTAATTTCAAAGGTTACGTGAGATTTTGGACACTAGAATTTGGTGCTTTAACGATGATTAAGCCGATTTGATATGCCTAGATTATATTTAATTTTAATATAATCTTAATTTCATCTGTTTTCTTTTTTTTTAAATATAGAATAATAAGATTTGATTATGCTTTCCTCTGCATTTGACCTGAGTGTGAGTTATATATCTTAGGTCGGGTATTTTATCAGTGTTCAGAATTGCCGCACTGCTTAACAAAGATTTTTATGCTATCGTTTTTAAAATTCCACATTTATATTTGAATAAAAATGATATTCGTGTAACGATTAGTATGTATAGTACTTTTAGGATTGTAAGTTTAAATTATAAATAAGAAAACACAGAGTGTGTCACAGAAAGGCGAAATTGACTAGAAATGTAATAATATGTACCTACTTGTAGATAAAGCATTTTAAATGACGATAAACGTTCCAGTAAACTTTCTGTTTGTTAATTTTTTTGTATGTGTAACTTAATAAATCATCTTTTATATCATAAGAGAAGAAAGTCTTCATTACACAAAAAAATAATATGTAATACTGTAAGTTAAGACTAATTAAAATTATGATGTTGTAATAATTTGTTAAGTGTAAAAATCTCATGATTTGTTTTCATACACAGCTGTGGAATGAAATTCTAGCGGTAGTTTTATTGCCTGGCTATTTCATAAAACTATATTAAACTGCCCGAACTAAACATAAATTGGCTGGCGAGTGTGAAACTTCTATAATTTAACAAGTTCGGTGCATTATGCAAATCTGGTTTATTAAATCATTGAACCGGACAATTCGAATAGAAATTTTTAATTTGTTATTCACTTATTTATTTACAGTTAACTCAATACAAAACTAAATGTAATTTATGACGTTAGGACCACCATTTATATTTTCCCTTTTTGAAAAACGTTCTAAATGGAAAATGCCGTGACAATTTCTAAAACAGATTAACTACAGCGAACAGTGAATAGTCACGAATTCACTCAATAGTTTTCACGTGTTATCTTTAAGCTGTGTAAGAGTACTAGTCGAATTGACGATGTCGAGAATAAAAGAGTGGAGTCGTAAAAGGCTTTGGGACTGAGAATGCTGAATCATCGCGCTGGAGTGGTGGGGCGTCGCGAGTTACACTAGTGATGACGTGCAATAACGAGCTAGGGCTGTTTTCGTATTTTCAATAATTGTATCGATAATTTTCTCTTATTATTAATAATAAACTTTGCCAATTGAACTTGTTGTATGAACATTTGGAAAACAAAACGATTATTTTGTTTTCTTAGACAAAGACTTAATAAGTGTAAGTTCTAACAACATTGCACTGGGCACATATCAGGAATAAAATTTAAATATAGAGAAGATTATGTAAATACTGATGAGACTAATTATTATTTATTGTATCGATACATGTTCCATCAAAAAAATTCAGCATGCCTAAGATCACAACGTAAGAACTAGTGCCTAATCTTTCGCGGGATCTCAAAAGAGGGTTTGAAAGAGGCACACGGGTGTCTCGTCGTCGCCTGATGAAAACCTCGCTCGAGTGTCGCCGAGGCCTTTAATATTCACCCCTCTCTTTGTCTACGGCGATTGACGAAAATCGTCGCGCTAGCCGGAAGCAACTTGCAGTTAACTATGCAATTTGTTTGTGTATATACTCACATACTCATATTAACGGGGTTCCGACCTTGCTGAATATCAAATGTTGATACTGTTCAATGTATTCATTTCATTTTGGTTTCATTGTAAAAAAACAATGCAAACGTTTTATTAAAATAAAATTATTTATTAAATTTTATATATACGAACTTTATTAAAAAACCTATCAATAAAATAGATTTATAATTGTTTTTTTTTTTTAATTTTTAATTTAGAATAGGTAAGATAATCTGTAGTCTTGTATCGCGTTCAATTAATTAATGTTTTTAACTAAAATTAAGCTTTAGCATTTCAACAAGATAATAATTTTATATATTTTATTCAGGGGCAATTGGCATTGACAAAGACATACAGCAATATAATAGACATGATTAAATTATCCCTTTGTTTGATAACATATAGTTTGTTAGATATGCTTCAAAATTATATTTCTACTAATACAATTTGTATAAAACTTCTAAGTAAAACGTGTAAAGGGAGTTCAGAGCATCTCACAAAGCGCTTGATTTATCAAAGACTCGAAGTAGAAGCGACAGCTGTGGCAATGCAAACATAATGCTCTTACAATTTGATTAAACTTGAAGTACCTACCTTCATAATAATCCTAGTATTTCAGTATCTAGAGTGATTTATCTTGACATTTATGAAATTCAGACTCAGTTTCATTAGGCAAATTGATTTTTTATATAATCGTAGCGCATTTAAGATTTAGTCTTAGTTTTTGGTTGGTTTTCTATGGAAGTTGTCTATTTGGGTTGGTTAGGTAGGAATGAGTATAATTGGCAAGGTAAGGGTATTGTAGTGAATATATACCATTATTATGCAGTATATAAAGAAACGTATATACATAGATAACGATTTATCATATATTAGAGATGGACCGAATGTGGATTGAACCGAACTTCGGTTTAATTTCGCCGCGCGTTCTAAAGAGCGATACGTCGTGAAGTACCTTCACGTAAAACTTAACTTACAATGTGATGAATATTTAATTATCTTTCTCTTCTTTTATTTAATTATTAAATTTCGCTTCTCCATACAAACTCTAATAGCTGATGTTATTAAGTATGGGCAAGTAAATTTTTTTTTGAGATCACAGTCTAAGTTTAGGTTTACGTGTTCCTACTAAAATAAATGACCATGAGAATAGAAAGGCCTTGTTGTACTATTTTACAGTTATGATAATAGTATTTCCATGAGTTTAGGTATTTTATTTTACTTTTTTTTGCACCGACTGTTCGGCATTTGAATCGAATTACTGTCGAATGTTGAAGTTCGGTTCATGCTGCCGAAATTCGGTTAAACCGATTGTCATCGACAGCCCATCCATAATATATACTCATATTAAATATTTATCCAGCTCATTGATTCTCACGATGTTTACTTCACGCACCCTTGCTTTGCTTGCTTGGCTTGCTCGAGTTTGAACCCGTTGTCTTCGGGTAAGATGATGTTGTGTTGTAACTGTTGGGTCATCTCAGGTTTTAATATTATACATCACAGTATATATTTAATAGTTTTATAATTAATCGTAAGCTTTATACTACTTGGTTGTAGGGGTTTGGTAGGTAGGTACCACCCACTCAGCAGAAATTCTTCCGCTAAACAGCAATACTTAGTATTCTTGTGTTCTCATTTGAAGGGTTAGGCACAAGGGACATAACCTTAGTTCCCAAAGTTGTGCCGCATTGGCGATGTAATGAATGGTTAATATTTATGACAGCTCTAATGTGCGGGCGGTGGTGAATACTTACCATCAGGGCCTATCGGCCCTTCCACCAACCTATATCATAATAAAAAAAACTGTTCTTTTGTAATCTTAGAATGACAATTAGTCATTCATTAATAACTAATACGTTATTATAGATATTTTTTTTTATTTAAATCGTTGTTCACGACATCTTTCTTTCAGTGACGAAAACAGTAGGAGGTTTATGAGTTTACTCGCTAGTGGAAAGAAAATATAGTCACGTAACAAGCGCCCTCTTTGTACTGTTAGATATAACGTTAAGAGTAACCCTTAGGTACACGTACAACGGCATCTAGTGGTGATTGTTGAAATCATGTTTTTAACCTGAATTTAGTTCTTTTCGAAAGCAGTTCTTTGTTTTTCTCATAGATGGTCTTTTAAAGTTATATTTTAGATATAATTTATATTATAATTATTATTTAGCTTAATATGAAGTTAGGATGATTTTATACGTTACTTTTGAGTACGTGTGACTTATCCTTGATATATATGTACACATGGAAGTGGTAATAAGCGTACGATCTTTATGAAAATGTGAAATAGTTAAGCTGTAACTGTATCGTACCTATACCACACACACACACACACTACACCTGGTGTTACTGCTTTATGCAAATACTCAATCGTCACCAATATTTAAATATTCTACCACTAAATAGTGACCTATCATCAGGTGGCCTTTTTGGCTACAGAACTACTATTTTAGAAAAAAACGGTACACTACATACAGAAAATGAAATACTTGAACTATTTGCTAAGTATAAGTATTCAATTATTTTTAATATTGTATCGGATAACATCGCTTTATAATTTTACACGGGGCTTCCACTTGTTTATCGTTCCGGGTATTTACTTTATATTTACATAACAATGCTTCTTATTTACTTAATAAACAGGTTGATTGTATTTAAAAAAATATGTTGATTCTTTCTTTAAAAAATAATATTTTTTAATAATTTGCTAATATGAAAATCACCCGAACGTTAGATGAAAATTAATTAGGAGAGGAAAAAACGAAGAATATAATAAATTAGAGGTGAATTAATGTTTTTTTCGTTACGATAAAAAAGGACTTCGTAATGAGAGCTTAAAATTACGCAGGCTATTATTTTACTGGACGAATATTTTATTTTAACTGACAGATCTGTTCTCCTGAGGGATCGAGACAAAGGAAAATAATAAAAAAACATTATAGCCAGTCACAAAGGGCTCTTAACGTTCTTTTCTCAACGGAGGTCGCTATGGGAGTTACGGCTGTTACGCATTAATATCATTTTTTTTTTCTTTTATATTAAGAATTTATTTCAATCGAATCGTAAATTCTCTTTTGTTGCTAAACCTTTTTTGTATTCTCTATTGATTGAATTTTCCTTTAATTCCATTCAAATGCTTCTTGTTTAGTTATTTATGTAACATAAAATTGGTGTTTCGTATTCAAAATTCGCTATAAATTTACCTAATGTTACCTTCTTGAACTAAAATGAGATGAGCTATTGTCGGCTTCTCATTTTGATTTTTATTATGTAATCGTTAGTGTAGTATTAATCTTATGGTATTATTAAATACAAGAGATCTGGACTAATTCATATTTAAATATAAAAAAAAAACTCTGAAACCCGTATTTATATAATAAGTATTCATTTACAAATGTCGTATTGTTTCGATATTTATTATATTATATAAAAAAATAAGAATTATAACATTAAGGGTAACATAGATGTACAAAAAGAAATGGTCGAAATTCGTTCAAAAAAGAGTGAATTTCGACCACACGCGTAATACACAGGCGTAATTTTTTAATTACGCTTTCGTTAGAAGAGAAGTATACGCTAAAGTACGGAAAGTTTGCCTAAAAAATTTAATTAATTTTCATCAACAACATTATCACGAAGTATGCTAATGAACGAAAAAACTGAAGGGTTTATGAAATTAGTTAGTTCAAGTTTTTTAGGCTTTATAGTTTGAAAGTATTCAAATTTGACGCAAGCGAATGGAGGTTTTATATATATGAAGACAAATGTGAAATTGCTTTGAATCGTTCCGTAAAATATGTAGTTCATCTAGTTATGTAATTGCACGTGCTACACAAATTCTCACTCAATCAAGGAGTTGAAGTGCAGGTCAACAGCGTTAATTGGCATCAGACAGCCGATAGGTTGGAGTTGCAAGTTAGCGAACTCGCAGCATTTGATTTCAATTTAAATGTTGATGAGAACGTTAAGTTAAAATGCATGGTACTGCAAACTATTTCATCACGAGCTTGGATATTTCATATTTATTACGCTTTTTGTTTGAGCTATGAAGTTCACTTGCTCGCTTTTCCTTTGTAAATATTTTCGTTTTGCAAATTGATATTGCGAACATTTTACAGTAGCGTCCGGTTGTTTTTAATTATGTTTCATAAATAGAAAAATCTAACTTGACAATTGGTATATATACATTAAAAAATTAACTCTTATTTGGGAAAAATAAGGGAGTCTTAGGAGATGAATTTTCTGAGGCTGCCTAGAGCTCCATTCCTGGTTCAGGTACAACCTGATCTCTCTGAACTAAGCTGTCTTTAAATTTAACATTTCGTCAGTATTAGAATTTCGTTAAGGAGATAATAATACTGGTACTTATTTTAGAAACGCTTTATAATAATAGTTACGATAGAATACCATTAATTCAATAAATAACGATCTTATTAAATTTTACATCATAAGTTTCAGGGATAAAGGTCGTTAGGAACAACAACATCGTAAAATATAACCTCTATAAGTATAACAAAGGCAATAACCCTTAAATCAAGATATGAATACAAGTTCCGACTAATGAAGGTTCCGCACTTAGTCCCTTACAAAAGCCTGTATTATCTTTCATACTACCAACCTTATACAGTTAAAAGTCGAACTAGGGTTGTCAATTTTCAAGTTTTTTTTTACTCAAATATGAAACAAAAGTAAAACTTTTAAAATAAACTGTGTTTACTGTTAAATAAAACATTTAAAGCAAGCGAATTTTTATCTTTATTTAGTATAAATTAGTTCATTATTTTAGTAATTTATGTAAGTGTGGTGACCCTAAAAATAGCTGAAGGGATGAGTCCTTCTTATCTTGATAGTGGCTGGAAACAGTGGCTGTCCTCACGGCTTTGAGTTAATCGAAACTTCAGTTACGTCGCGATAGGTATAATCAAAATTTTGCTTTAGAAACCGATCTTCATTATTTTTTATCTAAGTGTATAGACTTCGTGTAAGTGTATATTCGTTCTATTTACATATAGGAATACGATATCTAGTTTAAAATAAATACAACATCCTTTAATTCCATCCATTTTTCTATTAACAGCCTGTAAATTTCCCACTGCTGGGCTAAGGCCTCCTCTCCCTTTGAGTAGAAGGTTTGGAGCATTTCGTTGAAATTAGACACATGGTTTCCTCACGATGTTTTCCTCGTCGCCTAACACGGGATGAATTATTAACACAAATAATTTATTTTATTATAATTATTTTTTCGATAATATTTTTATTTCCATTTAATTGAAATAAGGTAGGATACCTTTTTAAGGGATGTTGGAAAGTGGTGAAGGTGTTAGAAACAAACAATTATGTTTCTAATAAAATATTATAATATTTTTTTTCAGATGTCGTAGTCATTGTCGTGTCGGTAACGTGTTATTTAAATAGCTTTATATAAGCTGATCTTCTAGAAACGGAATTGAGCCTCTTGTTTCGCCATTTTTAACATATTCTTTGTTCGAAAAGCCATCAAGTGGCTTAATCAAGTAGGAAATTGGTTACCCGACCCAGGGTCCTTCTCACGCAGACATGTTTTTAGAGATAAGCTCCTTATGATGTGATTTGACGAAAATGTTCGCTCGTGCAGAAAATTCTCCCTTATATATCGAATTTATTGACGTCGGCGAAGCCTTTTGTTTAGAAGTGGAATTTTAATAACAGTAAATATTGTGTTACGTTAATAATTATCTTCTAAATATATATATTGAAAATTAGTACATGATTTGACGTGTAAGTATTTAATATCATCTAATCAACTTCGTAGATATCCAATACTTTCTGCACTATTAATATTTTAATTAAATTTTGATAATACAATAAAACTGCTGTGTTCAATATATTTTTATTGATTCAATTAATATTTACTCGTTGCTTTGGGTCAGTTTTTAGTAAACTAATAGTGAGATTAAATTAAATATATTGAGCAAATAAGAGTTGTTACATAAGCTAACTGTTAAAATATATTTAAATGGAAAATATCGGTTTGCGTTCAAGTTTTCAGGGATAATGACGTAGCAGGTGATGAATTAGGTCTGCGAAATGTTGGGCTGATTGATCAAAAAATATGTTTCCATAAGTATCAATAATTATTTGCATGCAATTAAAAATTACTTTTAAATACGCCAAAGGCATAAAACTTCACACTCGCGTACAAAATAACGCGCACCTTTTCTTCATTCGTGTATGGAAGTTCATACTAGTAACACAAACTTAACGACTCAAATTATCCACAAGTATAAAAATAATAGGATTAAAACTTAAAAATGTAAAAATAAGTAACAATGCCTGGTCTGAACCGATGTGGATGTGAAAAAGCATCATTCGCTTGCCATCATCCCATTTGTTTGGGGTTAGCTCAGAATGTGTTTCTTTTACATTTCCGTCCACCCTTTTGCACGTTTCATACCTTTTAAGGTACCAAATGGATTGTTTGCAGTTCATTCACAATGTTTTCTCTTTCTCTTAGCTTATTGCTATCCGCATATATCTAACGCTCTTTTTGTGGTATATGATTTTTTTTTCTTCGTTTAATGGGAACTCGGGGGTCGCGAGTAATTTCTGTAACCTGTCTCCATTTTATCCACCCTGAACTATTCTCAATTTTTTTCCTTATAGAATGTATCGCACGCACGGACGTGAAAGATCACACGATCACTGGATTTTCAAGTTAAACAAATGCTAATCATGTAGGTTTCTATATAATCTCGTGTTATTCGTGTGCAATAAGGTATTTTTAAGTCTTAAAACTCTGATTTCTGTCATAATTATTGTTAAAACTATATCTAAGAAATAAAAATAAATTATTATATTAATAGTTTTTATTACTATTAACGACGAGTTCAAACCATTATTGTCAATTAACATAAATTATTAAGTAAGGGCCTATACTAAAATTAGAAAAATAAATGTGGTAATATCCTGTTCCACCGATGGGCCTCCCTTCATTAAGGCTTCTTCTTTCAAGCCACCACGACGCTCCAAGGCGTGTTTTGTTGATATAAAATTTGTGTAATAATTAATTTAAAAGAGTTTTACTATGAAGTCCTGCCTAATTTAAATGCACCAAAAACTTTTTGTCATAACAAACATAGTCATACGGGCAAAGCTACGATTATAAATTAGTTATAAGTTTCGTGTATTTAAGTGTTAAGCAAAATAGTAGTTATAATTATAATTATAATTAATATAATTAGTATGAAATGTAGGTAGGATAATTAGTATGAAAGTCAAAATACATATGATTTTGGAAGAACGGGCTTAGCACGGGTTAGTTATTGTGGTCGTTAAAGCTATTGACGACATAGCTAATACTTGGCCGCGGTTAAGTGAACGCTTGGTCAATAACGCCGGCACAAAGGCTTGGTAAGCGTATTATGAAGTACCTAGCTTGTATACTAACATTTACTGTGATCCTGAATAGTATAATAACGACCATTTCCATTGAAATATGGTAATCAAAATTTACTATTCAAGTAGGCTTTGGCTCTAAATTAAATTACAGATACAACAGGTTCAAAATGTAAATCTAACAAAACCAGTAAAAAACTCAGTAATTATTATTTTTCGACAATCTGTTACATAGATTAATAAATTATTACTTATCCCGGGTGGAAATCAACGAATACTAACTCCAAACTTTTTTACCTACATAATCTTTTAGCGAGTAATACGCCTTAGTAATCAAAGTTTTTAACATGTAATTTATATTATAAAGTATATTTAAAAATTACTATTTCCCTTAAATACACCACAAAACTACGCGCTGCGAATAAACAATTCGAAATAAATAATTAGATAAATAAATGAAATAAACTCGATTAAGTTTTCGTCCATAATTTGTGTTTATGATTAATCGTGAGGAATGTGTCGGTAGAAATCTTGATGTTTCGCCAACTCGTATTTTAGCAGTGTTAGAATTAAAATTTCCTATTTGAGAAGGTATTTGACCAGTAGTAGGAAATTAGTTAATAAATAAATTTAAATAATATGATAATGGTCTTTTAAGAGCCGAGATGGCGTAATAGTTAGAACACGGGCATTTTAAGGCAAGTATTACTGAATTTTCATTTGCTTAATAAGTGTAATTCATTTCGTGCTTGGCCGTGAAGGAAAACATCGTGAGGACAGCTGCATGGATCTAATATCAATGAAATTCTGCTACATTTGTTCCACCGACCCACTTTGGAGCAGCGTGGTGGAATAAGATCCAAATCTGATCCTCAAAGGGAGAGAAAGCCTTAGCCCAGCAGTGGCATTCACTGGCTGTTACTTCACTTTACTTTTAGTTTTTATATATGTTATGATTCACGTTTTGTAATATAGTTGCCCGTCAATATATTTCTAACTAAAACACATACATATATTCTACAAATGGTATCAAATATAACGAAAATTGACGTTTATACCAAATTATATAGTAATGTGGTCCACGTTTATTCGAAAAGATTTAATAAAATTAATAGTAAGGAGAAAGGCAATTCATCATTCGCTTTGACATTAAAAAGAATTTTGCGGCTGAATTCAGTCCGAGCTAGCTGCCTCGCAGAGACCAATTATAATTACGTCTGCGTCTACGTTTTCACTCGCTTAATTAGAACTTTCCTTGTGAATACGGTTCGTTGGATACACTATTATTTCGTGATGATCAAATGTTTAATTTATTGTAAAAAATTTAAAGTATTCTGCATGACTAGGAAATTTTAATGTTCGTTAAGGGTTAAATGGTTTATTTTCGTAATATTAGTTATTGGAAGAAATTTAATTCAGATCAATTGTTGAACCACTGTTTTTGTTGTAACGTACATCATATAAGATTTACTTAGGTTACTTTCTGTTTCGTCACTGAAATATTTAACTTTTAATCTTCTGGCTCCCAACAGTAGATCAGCTCGATAACAAAAAATACTGTTTTCTCATCCGCGTGATACTTGTGGAGTTGGATAAGGATCGAAAAGGGGGACAACTGTATTTATAATTATGTTATCATGACATAATCATTCGACTTTTACAAGTAATTTAGGAATTTTTACAACCAAATTTATTGGGAAAACGCACTTTATCATTTTTAATTAAATAAATTTCTTTTTTTATGATTTTGATAGGCGGACGAGTAAATTGGCCATCTGATCGTATGTGGTCATCATCGCCCATGCACAATGGACTTGTATGAAAAATTAACCATTCCTTACATCGCCAATGTGCAACCAACCTTGGGAACCAAGTTGGTTGATTACACTGGTTCAAAAAACTGGTTCACTTACCTTTCAAACAGGAACACAACAATACTGGGTACTGCTGTTTTGCGGTAGAAGATCTGATGTGTGAATGGTAATTACCCATACATTAAATTACAATTAACAATATGTTTTCAGTTTAATTAAAAGAATGTAAATTGTTAATCATAAGAACATACGTAGTCTTAATACGAGAAATCGAGTTTCCTATATCGTAATAATAAGTATACCAATTAAAATATTTTAAATTACTCGAAAGGGAATATTATCTTAGCGTAACAATCAGTTTCATTCAACTTGGCCGGTGAATATATTAATACTTAATTTTCACTATTAAAACAGACTAGGAAAGCAGACGGACTTTGAGAAGTTTATAGTTATAATAGATGTCTACTCATTTGAGCTATGATGAGAACTATAAATTACAGAACTTGTTTCTTAAATTACATTCACAAAAACTAACCTTAAACGCGTTGAATGGTACGTCCACCTTGAAACTTAAATAGGTAACAAGTTCCCTGTAACAATTGTAATATAAATCCATAGAAGATTATAATAATATATTGACCTGTAGCAACGGATAAATGTTTTACAAAATAATTCATAAACATAAAAAATTGCATAAGGAAAAACTTTCGACCTAGATTAAATTCAGTGTAAATTGAATAAAATAAATTTTATATGTTAAGTTTTATATTATACTAAATAGATAATAATATAGTGCCAGACAGAAAAGGAAATCCTATTCAGGAAGGGCATGAGGTTGCGTACACGATCCATACACAGGGACTAACGAGGCAAGTAGTAATTATCGTGCGTGCCAGCTCCACGACAGCGTAAAATAGATAATTGTAGCAGCACTATTTAAGAATAAGAATGATATTAGATAATCCATTAACTACATATGTAGATGTATAATGCATGGATATATATGATGCATTATATCTATAAAGAGTGAAATAAAACACGAAAAAAATCATGAATACAAAAGTCTATGGACATACAGTTCAAATAATTAGTATGTCTTTGTGAAAGACCGTGTAAATTTAATAAATAAAAATAATGCGTGGTATATTAATATACACACAATTCTGTATGAATTTTTTCTATACAAACATTCTAAGAATCAATTACACTCAAATTACTTTCATATTTAATGTCAAATTCTCTAGACCAGAAGGCGAAACGTTTTCAATATTTTCAATCGTAATTTACAGAAGATAAACGATCTAAATTAAAATTTCCACATCACTGACTAAAAATGATCTTAGGTTGCATCTAACCGAGACCGCGGGAACGTATCGGAGCTGGTTTTGTTTTTCAATTTTCTTTCAGTCCTTTGTTCTAAAAGCCATCAGGCGGCTAAATCAAGTAAGAAATTGCTGATCCCAACCCACTGCCTTTTCATGAAATGCATCAATCTATTATAAATGAAATGTTTTGTCGTGTGGAAAGTAAACAAGTATAAGTCGGACTTTCACATTAACGGTTCCGTATAGCATCAGGAAGTATTTTCTGTTTCGTAATAAATTAAAAAAAAAGTATTTCAAAGTTCAAGGTAATGAGAAATTATCATGTCTGCAAGCCATATCATGTCAAGCGTCTGGCTTTTAATCTCTAACAAGATTTCGACTTCTACGTAATAGCAATACCCTTGCTATATTGTCTATGCTGTTATACAAACAAATCGAGATAAAAACACCGATATTTTGTACTATCCTTTTTTACCCCATAGTTACTATGATTGTAACACACTGAGGAGGGGAGAAGAGGGGAGGACTGGTAATTTCAGGTGGAAGTTACTCTCAGTACAATGTAAGACTAACATTGTACTGAAAGTTACTACTCATTTACGTCAAATAAACTGAGTCAATATTAGTATTAAATTTATATAAGAAATTTGAGCTTTATATTAATTACAAACAAACTATGCTTTGCAAATAGTATATTTTATTAGTTAGTAGCGAATTGCTCCGTCTTCACACGGGTGCAATAATTAGAAAATGAAAAATTCCCTAAGTAAAAAAAAAGTTAAATATATTATTTTATAAGGTTTAATTATATACTAGTTCATATAAGTTTGTCATAGATAAGAAATAAGAATACTATGAAAATGGTTCGAGTCAAAATTGAAACAGATCAAATTTTTTCAAATTTTCATACTATTAACTGCAAAGGTCAATATTTTATTGTTTCATCCAGACATCCGACTATTTTTTTTGTTGTTGTTCGGTGATAAAGTATTCATTCGAATGATATAGTGTAAAACAATTTTTATCTATATTACATACTCTAGGTCAATACTCGACATTATAATAATAATCATCTGAATAAAGATTAATAATAAATTAGAGAAAATAACTTTGCAAGTAATTTTAAATATAAATGGCTTTTTAATAGTTTGTTATAAGTAAAAGATGTTATTAAGCATTTTTCTAACGAAATGCACAAAAGCTATTGCAGGTTTTTCCGTGGGCTTTTTTAATACTTACAAATTTGTAGTATATTGTATTGATGCCTATCCTAAGGTTTAGCCAGAGTTAACCATGTTAAGCGTTCGAAAACATTTTTTTATATAAAACACTGTCACAATTCAGTCGTTTTGTACAAAATATTTACAAATGATATATACGATACTTCATCCTCTATCAAAATCAAAATATAATTTATTCAAGAAGGTTTTTACAAACACTTTTGAATCCTTATTTTATAGAATTGTATTAAAGCTATTACCGCTTCGAAATGTAGATTCAACCGAGAAGAACCGGCAAAGAAACGAGAAGATAATCTTTTCGAAAATCAGAAATACAAAGTTATGTCAATCAAATATAACTAAATTTATATATTATATTCTACCTGATAGTCAACAATTATTAGCTCCACACTTTTTTTTCATCTACATAATCTCGTCCCAGGAATGATTTATGACTTTGGGGACTCGGCGTTTTAACCTTATCCTTACTTCTCGGGTTTATACAATGATATGTATATCACTATATCTCTTAAAATGATTACCTTTATTGTGAATTATGGCTATATATAAAATTATCATAAATATATTGTGACGCACCTATAACTATTTCTACTTTGTTAAATACAGAATACTCCTGAAGGGAGTCTCGAGTTCCCAGATTATAAATAAAATGAAAATAGATTCGATATCTGGAGCGTTACCCCAAAGTAATATGGTATAAGACATAATACTATGGAAATAACAAAAAATAAAAATATACTAGTCGAGCAGTATCAAAATCAGTTAGGAGCCTCTTGTTATGGACGATAAATGAGGATTCCATTGAAGTTAACGAGGACCTTCTGAAGAGACTCTCTCTTTTGCACGTTTCCCCCCCGTGAAGTTGGGGCGGGGGAGTATGTGGGGCTCGCTGGCGCTAAAGGTGCCGGAATATCCACTAATAAACCAGCGGTACCCACTCCGTTTTTTCAGGGGGCATCTTAGGATCGCTTGCGCATGCTACCCTGCACCCGTCCTGTTGGGCTTCCAAGCTAGGGGAGTTCCCGGGTTACAGAGAACCCAGACGCCTTCTTTCCGGTCTTCTTCGGTGGAGCGAATCCGCGGAGGCACTCTCCTCACGCGCCCGCTCCGCAGCCTCCTTCTGCGACATTAAACTTCCATAGATAGAGACCATCTCGTTCCAGTATCTCGCGCTGCCTAGTATGGCAGTAAATCAAGGGTCTTGCTCAAACAGTATTTGAATCATGTTTGGAAGTGAGAGGAGGTAGAGGTTTCAGCTGGTCTCTTTCTTCAAAAATGTATTATAACTCTTTAGTCAGTCTCCTTAAAGACTGCGGTGAGCATGTAAGGAGAGAGGAGGCGAAATAAAGTTCAAAAAGAAAGCGTCGGCGCTATGTACATCTTCTTCCGCTACTATAAACGTCACTGGGAGATGGGGTTTCTCTGTACCCTGGGAACCCTTTCGGTTCGGTACGGTTCTTGCTTGCAGGCTCGCAGACATCACGGTAGGATGCGCAAGCTATTTTATGCTAAAGATCATTACTGCTTAATATTATATGAAAAAAATAAATCAAAGCCAAATATATTTCTGATTCGAATCATTCGGCTTTAGAAATGATAATAATAGTATATTGAACGAGGTCGTGGTAATTTATAATGACAAATTTGTTGGTTACTGAGACATCTTTAAATAAATACTAATCGGTAGTAATCGGCGCTTCGCCGTAGATTCTTCTTCTCCTTGAACCTTTTTTGAACTAAGAAACCATGTATTTCCAGAAAGATAATAAGCATTTTCCCTTTGTGACTTGCAGCTCAAGTAAAGTCCAATTTTAGGTTCGTTACAGCCTAGAGGAATAAAGCAAAGATTACCTCATCATTATTGCAAATTATTTAATAATTTGCAATAATTATCCGGTTTGATATATTTCAAGTTTGTACGACCATGTCGTTAAGAATGGGACAGTTTACCATTTAATTCACACAGTGATTAATTTTTAGAAATATAAATTTAAGTTCTTTTCTATACAGTATAAGGAATGTCCTAATATGTGATATTTATAGTTAAAAGAACGGTAATACTCATAAATATTTCTACTGACATATTTATTATTTGAGAGCGACGAATATTGGAGTTTAATTGAGTGTATAATTACCTAGAGAATGGGTATATTTTCTCGAGTAAATGACATATTATGTGAAGTGTTCCTTTACATATTTCATTAGTCAATTCTTCCAAGATTTCGGAAGTAATGGGGAGAAATTGAGAGGGGGAGTGGAGTTTAAACAATAAGAGTGATGCGTGTTGTAATTTGTAAAAAGTATTAAAGAAATATTTAATAACTATTAATTCGGCTTTCTCAAGCTGCCAGCGAATCATGCTAAATTCATTAATTAATTAATAGGTTTCGGAGCGTTATCGTGACTGTTACTCAAAATTCACATTGAAATTTTCCCCACACGTCATTTGGAATTACCCATGAGTGGCGTACCTATTACCACACCCTTCAATAACAGCCTGCAAGCGTTTAAATATAAAAGTGAATTAATAATATACAAAAAAAATTCAAATACAAGAAAAGTTAAAATTCATTCAACTCAGTATTCACTTTTATTGAATTTTATTATATTATATTATAACAGCCACTATTGGTAGTTTTTTCATAAAGCTTGCTATTTTTGTTTATCATTGGCATCGATAAGTCTAAATATTAGTTCTACCATCCTACTTATTTTAATAAGTTATTACTACTACTAGTATAAGTAGAATTTATATTTAAGAGACTCCTAATGTAATCATATTTTGTATTTTTTTAGTGCATACGTACACTTTCAACGTCAAAATTGAAGAACTTGCACAAAAACTTGATTAAAGTAGGAGTTGAAGATTGATTTGAAAAAAGACTGAATCCTAAAAAAATATCAAAATCAATTACGTATCGTTGCGTGGCTTAGTCTTGTAAGCTTAAAAGACAGACAGGCAGATAAAAAGACAGACATATTACTATGATTGTGTTGAGCCTAGCACACAAAGAACATCCAAAACAAATTCCTTGATAGCAGTTAAAAAAGGTAATTCATTACTTTGTTTTTTAAATAAATCCGTGGACCATGTGTTATTTAAATAAAAGCTCAACATGCTATTTGAAAGCAATATGTAGTTACATATTGCTTACAAATATAAAAAAATAATAATAATATAACTCGTTTATTAAGTGATTGAAGCCGCACTTACTTTGTTTTGTTAAAAAAACAATATGATTTCATTAACTTTTGCAGCGGCAGTATCTTTTAACTATTGAACCTGTACTGATCGATGTATATATTTAGCCTCTGACATTATTTTGTAGCCCTTGAAAGAAAACAGAAAAATGTTTTAAAATCAATTGGATACTTCGTCAGTTGAATAATACTTTGGCAACATTTCTAGTTAGCCTCATTAATTCACGATAAAACTTTCTATAGAAGTTCTTTTCTCGATTAATCGCGAGTGATTTACCGAGTTCTCGGTAATTCCATTTCCTTATGACTTACAAGTTTTTCCGCGTTCCCTCCGTCTGCCTCTCGTAGTGCATTGCGTCGTAAAGTGGACTCTAGATGTGTCAAGCGGTCTGGCGGAAAGCCAAACGAGGTCTGCGGTTTTTAGGCCGATCCGCCACAAACATATTGCCGTAGACATGCTGTAATTAAAACATACATTTTATAAAAAATATTACCCATTTTTATTAAGCCGTTTTATATTAAATTTGTACTTTTTTAAGATTTATTAAATAAATATTATTTTTTATAAACGCACGAACAATATGATCTTGCTTGTCTTGTAAATTATTCGCTTATTATTATCTTATTAATTTGAACGGCTATTGATGAGTCGTAATATTAGCTTGACTTTATTCACTCATCTCTTTATTTCAAACAAGCTACAACAATAACAAACCTGCCCCGTCTCTACGCGGCTATAAGGTCTATACACAAGTTTTAGCTTAAAGAACAAATATATAGAAAATAATTCTTGTTTTTTTCTGGCTTCCGGAAAGTTCAAATTCTCGGCTTTTTATACTATAACATGTATACACATATTACATATGGTTTATATGTTTCCTGAAACATGTTCGATTATTGATGAAAACCGCTTTAAAATCCGCTGCGTATTTTATAAGATTTAAGCGAAACGGCGGGAAGCGTCTTTGTTTTATGATATTGACAGATGCTTGCTAGTCGTTTTTTCTCTTCTTAGTTCTTACTGAAAGCTGAGTGAGTTAAGTTGAGAAATTAATAAATGTTAAATTATATATCATTTAGTAATGTAAATCTATATATCTCATTTAATATTAAATTATATCCAAGATTAATATTTGCAATCAATCAAAATGACGCATTTCTCTGTTCTTTTTTATGGCATTGGTTGGCGGACGATATGGGCCACCTGATGGTAAGTGTCACCACCGCCCATAGACATAGGCGTTGTAAGAAATATTTAACCATTCCTTACATCACCTATGCGCCACCAACCTTAGAAACTTAGATGTTATGTCTCTTGTGCCTGTGATTACACTGGCTCACTCATCCTATTAACCGGAACACAACAATACAGAGTACTGTTATTTGGCGGCAGAATATCTGATGAGTGGGTGGTACCTACCCAGACGGGCTTGCACAAAGTCCTACTACCAAGTAATAAAATAAGTGTTCTTTTTCTCCTCTTAACTAACTACTAAAATAGTATATACTAAGGCTTAAATTTGTCCTTTTAATGAACCTTATTAAAATAAATCAATGAGTGACGTGTAGTCATTGAAATTGAACAAATATATAAATTTTGGTTTATACGGACACTAATTGCGTAATAAAGCCAGTAAGTAATACTTATATTTTTAAATATAATGAATCTGCTCAGTAGCTTTTTACACTTACTCGCTACCGTTAATTAGGATTATAAAAGAACATTTTGAAAGTAAATTTTCACTAAAGCGCAAAAACGCAAAGTTTTACTGATTTAACTAATTAGTTAAAACTAAGTGAATGTAGATATCTAGCTTCTAAGTTTAATACGTTCGCCCTTCAGACATCCTTCGGTGGTAATTCGCTGCTAATCGACGATCCTAAAGTTGCTTAATAAAACATTAATTATAACGTTAACTATCGTAATTTTATTCATATTTAAAAAAACTTATATATTTAAAGGAATATTATTTTCTTGTTCGAATGGCTTGCGATGCTTTACTATAATATATAATAATATTCCAAGGGATTCCAAAAGGCCATTATTATCAAATATTGAAAAAAAACAGGAAAACCACGTCCATATATCGGAATAGTTAAATAATATATTATTTAAACAAATATAATTGATATTTTTATTGGTGGTAGGGCTTTGTGCAAACCCGTCTGGGTAGATACCACCCACTCACCAGATATTCTGCCACCATGCAGCAATACTTGGTAATGTTGTTGTCTACAGGCACAACGGACAACATCTTGGTTCCCAAGGTTTGTGGCGTATTGGCGAAGTAAGGGATGGTTAATATTTCTAACAGCACCAATGTCTATAGGCGACGATGATCACTTAAAATCAGGTGGCCCATTTACCGGTCCGCCTATCTATAACATAACAAAAAAATAATTTCAACTTTATAAATATTAATGTTAAGGCGTCTTGTATATCTAGTTACCATGCCTCGTAAGAGAGCCGAGATGGCCCAGTGGTTAGAACGCGTGCATCTTAACCGATGATTTGGCTCAAACCCAGGCACCACTGAATTTTCATGTGTTTAATTTGTGTTTATAATTCATCTCGTGCTCGGCGGCGAAGGAAAACATCGTGAGGAAACTTGAATGTGTCTAATTTCAACGAAATTCTGCCACATGTGTATTCCACCAACCCGCATTGGAGTAGCGTGGTGGAATATGCTCCAAGCCTTCTCCTCAAAGGGAGAGGAGGCCTTTAGCCCAGCAGTGGGAAATTTACAGGCTGCTAATGTGCCTCGTAAAGCACGTTAATGTTATTGCTGATGATTTCTCCCTAGACATGTCCAATTGCCGTTTTCTCGGAATAAGAGGGTGAGGTGATAAAAAGGACACCTGTGATATCGAAATCACTTGTGAATTTAAATATTTTCTGCGTTGCTTTACACTAGTATTGTTATATACTCATTTTAATATATAATTAAATCTCATTTCTTATATTTATTTAACTATACCTATATAATATTAGCAGTCGTGAAACAATGAGTTCGTTTTATTGTACTACGTAAATACAACATTAAAGTAACGCACATTTACGTAGTTAAATAAATATAATATTAACATTGAAACATGCTCGTGTTGAACAATTGAAATGTGCTAAATTAAATTAAATTTCAAAGAAATATTTTCATTATTTCAGAACACCCTTTCGGATACAATATATTATTTGATAGAGTAATACAGACTTGACCGCTCTCCACATTGCAATATTCAGTTTTATGAAAGTTAAAGCGATTCCAAAACTTTTTCATATATGAAAACTTTGGGAAGCACTCACATGAAACCTCTTTGCATTTCCCTTTACAATAGTTTCAAAGCTACAGTTTAAATAATTTGACCGTTATGTGCAGTTAAAGTTGCTCGTCTGATGTTCTAATCCTGGTATTTAAATAATATTTTGAGTTCCATTGTTTTCAATTTTTTGAATGTTTTTAATTTATAAAAATAGATCACAATAAAAACTACAAATACATATTCTATTCGTATTATATTTATTGATTGGTGATCCTTTGTCCAAGCCTATTTCACGATACAATAATCAAACTTATTGCCACTCAGACTAAGATTAAAAATTTTACGCAAATTATATTGGAGTATCGCTACTGAACTTTTGTAACTGTAGTTTCTACTTCCTTAGACTAGTAACTTATAAGGCTATATTTTCTAAGGTTCTGCGTTCGAAAACGATTTGAGCCAGTGATAGGTTTTTGTTTTTTTTTTTTGTCAAAAATTTATTAATAGCAGTCGAAGATACGAATCCATACATAATATAATATTTGATAAGGATTATGTATAGAATAAAAGATTTAGGTTTATTGTGTCGAATTTCTACTACAAATAGCTCGCTCAATATACTAAGTGTAATAAGTTTCACAGTTAGAGCAGATATTTTAAAATTTAAAAAACTGGCAGTATTTTAAAATAGTTGAAAAATCGTAATGTATCGCTTTTATATATTTTTTTAATTAAATATGAAATAAATAAAAATCTTATTGGCAAGAAATTATTATTAATAACAAGAGCCAAGATATCCAAGTCTAAAGAACACGTGAACCTTAACCGAAGACTATGTGCTCAAATCGGAAGTAACATTAAATTTTATTGTACTTAATTTGTATTTAAAATTCATATTATGCTTGACGGTGAAGGAAAACCTTGTGAGGTTTACATTAGCCAGTTAAAAAACATTTGGCTGATTTAAGTCGCATTACAGTACAATTAATATTCTGTATATCTCCTCAAATAAGGTGAGGAGGCCTAAGCCCAGCTGTAGAACATCTACAGTCTATACTTTTATGTGATCACAGCTTTATAAAATATTTGCCTTAATTTCTCAGATGTATGGAATCCCTGATTGGTATATAAAATTATGAACTAATTATAATATATTTAGTAATAAAATAGTATTTAATCTTTATTTACATAAGAATTATTAATATTAAGTCGTTAAATATATATTTAACAAATATGAATTAAAATTGGTTACTATATAAATATTGACCGCGTGGAATGGTGGCAAGAATGCTAGCAGCATTTCTCTGTTGAATCGCAATTCCGAAACTCTGGACAAAAGGCGAACCACTGTTCCGTTAAATCCAAGGTAAAGAATCTTATTTTACTTTATTATCTAAATAAACCCACAAAACGTATAGCAGCTGTTGTTCAGGTCTAAGGTACTTAGGTTAATATTTTACATTACTGTTAACTAATCGGGTCCACAAGGGGTTCATGAATAAAACACGAACGGACGAATAAGCGCTTTATTAGGTTATTCGCCGCAAAGTTCTCACTGCCCACCCTAAGCTGACTTAAGCCTCGTTTACAACAGGACAATTTGATGTACAATATACATCAAAGACCCTGTGTAAACGGAATTTTGTTTTTTGATCATAGATTAAATATTCTTTGAACTATGCATTTAGTATACATTTAAGTATGAATATTTTACAAATATTTGTTACCTATATACGTGATGGTCCTTTTTCGCTCAGATTATTGGAATTTCGATTCAACGGAGAAAATTTTGCTAGCATTCTTGCCATCATTTCAACATCTATTTGTATATATTTAAGGCCTTGAAGTAAAGAAAATCTTATTTATCAATGAAGTGTTATTATCAATCGTTGATATTAGTGTCAAAAAATTAAAGTATTGTTTTCATAAATATATAAAGAAATATTATAATTAGTATCGTTAAATAATCTTTCTGCACGTAAAGTCATTGCTGAAGCTTGTCACGTGCTCATACTTTTTTTAATTTGATTAGTACAAAGTGTAATATGTAAACATACGCATACCAATTAAATTAAAATCTTCGCTTAAAATATCGACGTCTTCATAAATTCAATATTAAATTATTTTTACGCGAGATTTACAAATTAAGACATTTTTCATGTACCTATTTAAAAGTAAACAAGGATTAGACATTAAACTTATACTTAATTAAAATAATTTAATATAAATTTTGTTTTATTAAAATATAAAATTGTTAGTTCAAAGAACAAGGATCGCCCGAGGGAAATTATAAGAACAAACAAGTCAGAAATGAACGCAAATTCTATAATTAATTTTGTCATTTTCAAAGTGTATTCAAAATTTACGAAGATTTATACGACTGTTAGTCATAAATTTAAATCAAATTAATAACGATGTCCATCATCTTGTTCTTCGGGTAAGTAAATATTGTTTTTAACCACATTATTGTGATATCGCATAAAAAGTATTATAAGGTTTTTCTGTCCGTCTTTTTGTTAATTTTTTTTCACATTTGTAGTTGTATGTACTGGCAATTGGACAACTTGATCTTAAGTGGTCGCCACCGCCCATACATATTGGGACTGTAAAAAATAATAACCTTCCAAATATGATACATCGCCAACGCGCCACCAATTTTGGGAACTAAGATATAGCATCTTAGCATCTTAGTCCTCTGTGCCCGGAATTATACTGGCTGACTCACTCTTTAAATCGAAACGCAACAATACTGAGTATTGTTGTTTGGCTGTAGAATGTATGAGGGGATTTGGTGCTGCAAGTAAAGCAAACCCTAAGTAAAGCTAGTCTATGGGCGCCAACATTTCACATTTTGAGACACCGTTGTAAAGAACATTGATTACGAAAATGTAGAATACTTTATTGATATTTATTAGAATATTTTTAAAAAGAATATTTGATTTTGTATAAAAATAATAACCTTCCAAATATTATACATCGCCAACGCGCCACCAATTTTGGGAACTAAGATATAGCATCTTAGCATCTTAGTCCTCTGTGCCCGGAATTATACTGGCTGACTCACTCTTTAAATCGAAACGCAACAATACTGAGTATTGTTGTTTGGCTGTAGAATGTATGAGGGGATTTGGTGCTGCAAGTAAAGCAAACCCTAAGTAAAGCTAGTCTATGGGCGCCAACATTTCACATTTTGAGACACCGTTGTAAAGAACATTGATTACGAAAATGTAGAATACTTTATTGATATTTATTAGAATATTTTTAAAAAGAATATTTGATTTTGTATTTGAGATCTAAGAGTTTATTAATTTAAAATGTGAACGATAATTGTTAAGTCATATTAACCCGAACGCCCAGCGAAGCAGATGTGCTATATGGGCTGATAGCTAGAATATTTTTACTAATATTACGAGTATATATGCGAGAGTATTTTTTGTTTGTTGATTATCCCTTTCACACAATAGGGCAACGAATCGACGTGTTTTTTTTCACATGGTTTTTGGCAGAGAGTAACACATGCTTTTTATCGCTAAAAAATTATCGGTTCCTGTGAATTTTCAGCGTTATTCTATAAGTGCTAGTAAACGCTAAAATGGCTAAATCGATTTCGGTGAGTCACATATTGGAGAAATTTACACCGGAAAAATATATAATGCTTATGGGATAGTCATAACTATGTGATTCCATCTTCAAACGACAGCGTTTGAAAAAAATTTGAATACAATTTCATTCGAAAGGAATTTTGGCTCATGCCGGATAGTTTTAACACGGAGAAAATACACGGTTCACGTGGAATGGCATAAGCATAATTATATAACACACAGAGTAAATTTTTTCAAACGGTATTTTTTATTCTGGAACAATAAGCGGTTTATAGTTTAACTATTAAATATAGTTTTATAATTCCCTCTTCATTATTCTATATGTATGCGTATAACATAGTGTATACAAAAAAAAAAAATCGACATGTAACCTTATATAATATAAGATTTAATAACATAAGGGTGGTGTTAACGTAGCAATTTACCCCACATTAGTGGTTAGAGGACGTATTAATAGTAATTATGCAAGTGTACGCAAATTATACAGCGCGGGCTTTATATAAGTGGTTTCGTCTGGGTCATTAACCGTATTGATTTGACACTCGTATGAAGGTAAACGTCTACGGTTATCTATAACTCATATTATTTACATATTGGTAATTAATTCATATACATGATCTAGTCTTGTTGATATAAAATGTACATACAAAGCAGATTATATCGATGTCGCATATTCAAATCCAGGTAAGCACTGCTGAGGTTTGATGCACTTCGTTCATCTCAAAGGTGAAATCAACGTGAGGAACTCTGTAAGTTGTTTATGTTATCTTTAAGAAATTGTAGGGAATTGAAGAAGAAGATAATTTTTGTTTATATAACTTCTTATTTTAATTTACTTAATAATCTATAATTGTGTGTTACACATAATGTTATGACAAATATAGATTTTAATTTAGATTTACAGTTTCTAAATTTAGTTACAGTTGTTCAGTTATTCTATAACTAAAAAATATGCCAGCTAAACTCAGCGTGGGCTTACTTGGGATAAAAAACGTTTGAAAAATTAATAAATTATAATTTAGAATAATTTATCTTATATAAAATTAATACTTAGGCGCCACTGACGATTAAATGATTTTATATTTAATAATTTAATACACCATTCGCCAGGCCAGAGTAAACTAATTTTGTATAAAAATGAAAGAAGGTACATCACCAAATTTTCAGTTCCATGTTAATTCTAATATTTATGGGAACCGATATGCCAATCTTGGAGTAGCAGCAGGAATCTGGACACACTTGCAAGCCGGTTGCCTCCGGCCACACTTAATATTTCAAAAATAAATAATTGTGGGTAAAAAATAAATAATCAACTCAACTATTAGGAAAACTCACCGATATATTCAGTATATCGAAATTGAATTTTGAATTCGGTGCTAAACCGATGATATAAAATGCACTCTATGTAGGTACTATACACTATTACACTGCACGCTTAAAATAAATGTAATTTATTTGAATACTTTAAATTTTAAGAAAATGCCAAATCGAAGATTCAATCGAATTGATACTATTGTGAGTGATATTTTAGATAATTATTAAAAAGTTAAAATAATAAAAAATTTTTTAATGTAACAATGTGTTGTATTAATAATGTAATCATTAATCTGCAGCAAGGCAGTGTTTTATTTATAATAATAATAAATAATATGATATTAAATTATCGTTTTTTTTATTCACTCTTAAAAAATCGGAGCACAGTGATACTAAGTAGCGCTGATTAGCGGTATGATAAGTTAATAGTTAGGGTTAGGCGGTCTTGTACAAAACCCTGACACCAAGCAATAAATATTGTGGAATATTTATCAATTAATAAATCATGGTGGACGGACACTTACATCAAAATTAATATATTTTTTAAATTTTATAACAGTAAAAATAATACCCTTTTTGAATCTTCCATAAGAAAATATTCTAAGACATGAGTTTTCCACAAATTGTTGATAGAAAAAGCGAGGAGACAGTTACAAAACAGTAGGAATTTAATATCCACCAGGGCATGCGGCGCGCGGCACGCGGCACGCGGCCTGCTTGCGAGTTGTAACGGTTTGTTTTCTTCACGACGACATATTTCCTCAAGGCGCAGTAACACTGGAGATCTTTTTCATGATTTATTTTTTGTTGAAAGTTTAATACACGTATTAAACTTGAAGAGTAATACATATGATTGGTCAAATTTTAACAAAGACTCATAAATGTTCTCAAGAAGCAAAACCATATTTCACGTTAAAATATGGTTTTTCTTCTGTGTAATGTGCATCCTTAGTGAGGGCGCACAGCACACACGAATCCCCCAGCACAATGCAACTGTTCGTGTGCGCATCAACACGGAAACATTTCGAGTATTTTGAATAACCAGCAGAATCCGCGTGCATAGTGCGCTGACACTAAGGACCTACACTCACGAGTACGGGGTGCGTATCCAGTATACTGTATACTTCGTCGCTATATATAATAATAATAAAAAGTAATAAGTACATATTTATTATTTTTATTTATTTTGCTCCATATTTGTTTAATGGTTTTCGTTAATTTTTCAACATCCGTTATCAATTTTTCACACCTGCCGGGCGTCCCGTGACGGCTATACATATATTTTTTCTTATTGTAACGTGAGTTGGAGAGAAATTATTTTAATAACTGCTGACGTCACAGTTTTAAGATCACAAGTTAAATTTTACTATGTTTGTTATGATTTATATTAAAACATTATATGTTTTTTTTTCATTGTCTACAATAATAAATATCTCTAAAGACTTGTTTTCATATAATATAGAAGACACTAGAATAAAATACGAATTTAAGTGTGAACGAAGTCTTATTACATTTTTAAACATTCCTTTACCAAGTTATTATCCAATTATAAAATCTCATATAAAGGCTGCTTTTGTTTAAAATATCAGTTCAGGAATTTAATAAAGTTTATTAAAAGTATTATGTATGAATTTTTTTTTTAAAAGTACCTATTTGTAATATTTATTATTCGTATTCACGCATCCAATGAGGTTGAAACTTTGTACGGTTATTAGAATTAGCTTGAAGCCTTCGAGTACTGTGCCATCTAATTAAAAAAATGGTGCGTGGGTGTGAAGGATAACTGCTTAAAAAAAATTAACAGATATTACAACGTATGAAGTACGTACGTTTTTATAAATAAAATTAATAATTTAATAGGCCTCCATTAAACTCCCTTGTTGTAATGTTAAACAAAACATTTATTTCGATAATATGTAATATATAATAATATATGCGGAAAATTTTCGCACAATCATTCACGTTATTACATAACCTTACAAAGATAAGTACATGTACGGTTCCGAATTTACTTACACACAAAGATTATTTCTGAAGAATTATTATTATTATTTATTTATTGGTGATGGAACACATTAAAAAAATGCATCAGAAGTAAAAGATATTTTAAATCAAACATACATAAATGAACAGTTTCATAGAATCATTTCTTTAAGGAGTTTTACTTTATTTACCGAAATAAGTTTACTTTTAAAACTCGGTGTTCATTTAATATAAGCCCACAATCTTAGCGTATACAATATGTGTTCTTATCACGGATATATTGGCTTTACTATTCGTCAGTATCGAACTACGATATTTGGTCTCGACGGGCCCGAGTTCGAAGTTAGGGAACTCTATAAATTATTTATCGATGTAGCATATTATATACCACTGGAGGCCGTCGCACTGTAACAATGGCTATTTAGTATTCAGCGTTGATCTTTCCGATTGGCTTAAATACGTATGTTAATAATAAAACAGTTTTCAATGCTTAGTTCCATTTTTGAATAATTTATATTTTAACTGTTCCCAATTAGTCTTTACTATTTTTTTTAATATAAAGGTATTTTGTAAATGTCATCCTATTGGGCAAATATGTTCTCTACTGTTAAAGATAAAATTATGAGATAGTGTTGGTGTGTGATGATTGCTTTTGCTGCCAATCACGAGATGACGAGGATATAGGTAGGTTGCTAGATGGGCAATTGGACCATCTGATGGTAACTGGTCACCACCGGCCCTAACATTGGCGCGGTAAGAAATGGGAGCGATATGAAAACTCTTTGGCTATGATTCAAACCTTCACTATTTCCACTTTGACTAGGCCATAACGACTTTCAAGTATAATATGATTTAAAAAAAATCCTATTTTAGTATAATAACTCCTTCAGAATAGTAAGACCTTCTTTTGTTTAACTTAGGTCTGTTTGCGACATTTAAATATGTTGAAAATTATGGAAATTAAAACTTAAAACTTTCTGTGATTTTATTACAGAAATTTTATTTTGTATTTACGTATTCGAAACACGATGTTCTTTCATCATTTACGATCATAAATTTTAAAAATGTCGTATAAATTGCGGAGTAAGTTTTATAAATGGTATCGATAAAATCGCAACAGTTTTTGGTTTCAACTTATTTTCACAGTAATATTACGAAAAAAATTGAACGTAGTCATTGCTATGCTGTTTATTGCTAAAAAATTAATATGAAATCATACCTAATATTCTCATATACCAAAGTAAGCAATGTAATAAAACTTATCATTGAAAATCTCATTGATTAATTTTAATGATGATGTGAAATCACAACATAAAAAATATATCAGTTTTTTTGAATATAGATTATTATTTAATATAAATTTAAAATGTTAAAAAAATACATTTATTCGGTAAAACTATCCGGTTTTAAACTGATAACTGACGTGTGTGTGAACCAGTATAATAATAGATTAGAAAATAGATTTAAAGTATAATGATAGACCCAAACATTTGGTTCAAATGTAACGATATATTAACGATTCGAGAATTACTATTTATAATCATACTTCTCCCAATGCCAGTGTCTAGTAGCAAAGGCAAGTATCGCTTCTATATTTTATCATAATATTATATTATCTTTCATCTGGAATAACCAATTTCTATAGACTCGATAATGTACATCTAGTCCCGGTGTAGAGGCTAATCTAAAGCATTACATTCAAAGATCCTTTATCCGTGGATATCAGATCAAAGGACTAGGGTTATGACTCTATTAGTAGGGCCCCTAATACGTTTGAAACATATTGGATTGTTGGGATCAAAGCTGAGAGATATTCGATGGCGGTTTCATTACATTAAGTATAACGGGACCAATTTTTTCTCCTATTTACTTTTTTCGGTACTATTTTTCTTTATATGAACGTCAATATTATTTTTATAATAACTATCGCGTCTTTATACGACCATTTCCATTCCCAATTCGGGTGCAGGGCCAATGCTTTTCGGGACTGGAGAGAGTGCTTTACAGAATCATCCAATGGTATTTTTTTTGCCTGATTCTTAGTTTGAAATAAGTTACTCAAGATTTGCAGCCTTATGAGCTAAACACTACATCAGCGAGGCAGGTATAGAGTCATATACTATATTTCAAAAACAAATAATTATCTTGTAAAATTTTCACGGGTTTTCGTACAAAGATTATGCACCCAAGACGCAAACTATCTATCTAAGAGTATGACGAATATTTGTTTAGGCGGAGTTACCATAGTTCGCAAGTTCCTCGTTTTAATAATGAAGTTTGATGAATTTAATGCGATTCAGACTACATAATCAGCTTTACTATGATTCTATCCCTCTTAAACTTTAATGCTTCAAGTGTCCCAAGAATAAATTTACTGCGCTTTTATCAGACGAAATTTCATCTACTTAATTCAATTATGTTAATACTTTGAAACAGTTAAGTATTGAGTAAAGATTTTATTAATTATTAAGATTTTTTATTTCATATGTGATATATTAAAAGTACGAAATTATTTCTATCATGTGCGACATTTTGTTTTGTACTAAATTAATACAATTTCATGAACTTAAGCGGATATCTTTATTCTATAGTTAGACAGAAATTAAAGATAATCCTATTTTTTTAAAAATACATGGATATATGTATTCTCGCTTTATTTGTATTCATATATATGTTAATTTATGGCGGTGTAATTCAACCACTTAATGTCTACTATACCACTGTAGGTTAGTCTATAGGCTAGACTAGTATATAATAGGCTTTAAGGCTGATTTTATTCACTGTATCGTAGGTTTAGTGGTTAGATGTAAGGCTGTAGATATTGAGATGCTGAGTTTTAATTACAGGGAGTTGTAAGAGTTGCCGTGCCTGAAAAGTATGTAAAGCCATTGGTCCTGCGTCTTGCGGTCGTGTATGATTTACCGTCCTACCAGATTATGAGACTGTAGAAATACAGAGTGAAACTGTTTTTGCGCACACAATTGTGCGAGATATTATTTAGCACAATTGTGTGGGCCAACACAGGTGCATACTTTAAATCGGTCAGGACAACATCATCATTATCATTTGTTTGAAAATTATTCTCACTGAAATACTATATGTAAAATATGATCGCAAAATAGTGTAATTTTACAGTACAATATTTAGTAATTTATCTGCTTGGCAAAGCGATATCCATAACACGGTTCGTCGAGAACATGAATCATTTAATACGCATTAGTTATTTGAAACAGTATTGGCAGCCAAACGGCGAATTAGATTTAAAATTACGTAGTTTTCGTTTACGATTATTGTTACATTTAAAATAAAACACTCTTAATACATAGTACTAAATATGCCAAGACGTCCCAGTCGTTAGAAGACGTGAATCTTGACTAATGATTGAATGATTAATAGTGTCTATAAATGATCTTGCTCTTCATGATCAGAATACTAGTTGGAAGATGTACACTGCTGGACAAAGGCCTCCCCCGAGAAACAGCAGGTCTTGGTCTACTTGTAACCAAGGACTTTCCTCAACCCTTAGCAGTTCTTGTAGGCTTGCTAACGCTGCATTTTATGTTTCGTGGTCAGCACTCGAGAATTTTTCTGACCCAACGTCCTTTGGTTTGTACGAGCTATGTGCCCCGCTCATTGCCACTTCAGTATCTCGTTCTTGGCGGTGAAGGAATCGTGAGAAAATCTGCATGTGTATAATTTTATTGAAATTTTCTCACATGAGTATCCACCACGCCGCATTGGAGTAGCGTGGTTGAATAAGCTTCACTCCTTCTCCTCAAAACGAAGAGGGGATTTTTAGCCCAACTGTAGGACATTTATATTATTTTATTTTCGGGAAACATACAGCATAGAACAGTAGGAAATGGATAAACATGAATATTCATTTTAAGATTATATAATATTTTGTGAAGATCTCAAAAGTCTTATCGCTACACTATGGTACGGAATCTTCGCATCGTATGTAGTTTTCAGTGATAAATGTATGCCGTCGATACCGTGACATTTTGTATTCAAAGATATGTAGAAGATTAATGGAATTCTTCCATACGTTTCGCTTTTATATTTTAGAAATGGTACACACCATTTCTGTTCGATAAATCACATATGCAGTATAGTGTGTATGTGTATGTGTGTACGCGGTAGTGTGTGTGACTATTTATGTACATTTACAGACGAGAGAAAACTGAGTCGACCCGAAAATTCGATAGTTGATATTCGATTGCTATCGAATATCAATGCGGCGTGGAATTCGAATTTCGAAGGTCGAGTTTTTTTTACCTCCAGCCGCTTTTGTTATTTGATACGTCTCTGCTGCGGCTTCGTTCGTTTTAATATTCCCGCTCTCGTACAGATTTCGACTTTTTATTTCGTTACAGATCAAATATATTTTGTATTTTCTATGATTCCATTTTTATTTGATTCTTTTTTTTTTTTTTTGTAAAAGGTATAGATACTGTTGTAAACTCCATGTGATTTCTAAAATACATTCAATATATTATTCCGCGTGCTTTGCGCTGTGTGAGTGCACGATGCATGTGTAGTGTGTAAAGATTGTAAACAGAAGTTATTGAATTATTTGCATCTGAATTGAAAACTATAGAGGTATAATATATGACACTTAGTTTTTTAATAAATTTTTTTAAAGCTATTTAAGTAGTTCTGGTAAGAAATGTATTAATTAAGTATTTATTTACATGAATTGTATGTATATGTCGGAGAAGTAGTCGGGTTTACAGCTTCCATCGCAGTGAAACGCAATCAATATAAATAATCTTTATTAGTTCTGTTAACAATTTATTGTCTTTTTTAAAAAATGTGTCAATGCAATATGGCGTTGCTATAACAATTCCCGTTTCTAACGCGTCCTTTTCGAATGAATCAAACGGATATTCACAACTACAACTTTTTATTATAAATTAATGCAATTACTGTAAATTCATTCTTAAAATATAGTTTAATATTAAAGATGAATATCTATTTGGTTCTTATTATTAAATATAGCTCTTAATTAATTACAATTGAATTACTTAAAAATAATATAATATTTTTATTACATAGTCCGTTATGACACATTACAGGTGGCGCTACAAGACGGATCCAAATTAAGTTTTACTTATTGAATAATAGTGTTTTACAAATTTACATAATAAAATATAAACATTAAAATGATAATTGACAATATACTTATAATTATTATTTTATATTATTAATATTTTAAACCATTGCCGATAAATGGCGACTTGCGCCCATACGGCCATACTGACTCCAGCGCGTCCCCTGCGCTGTTACATGTTATAATTTCATACAAGGCATCGACCATGCTGGGATCTAGCCAACACACGAGGCATCACCCATGCTGGGATCTAGCCAACACACAAGGCATCACCCATGCTGGGATCTAGCCAACACATAAGGCATCACCCATCCTGGGATCTAGCCAACACATAAGGCATCACCCATCCTGGGATCTAGCCAAAACATAAGGCATCACCCATCCTGGGATCTAGCCAACACATAAGGCATCACCCATCCTGGGATCTAGCCAACACATAAGGCATCACCCATCCAGGGATCTAGCCAACAAGACCAGGTTTAAGGATACGCATGGTGGCCAACCAGCGTTTTAGGAAGGGATATAGGATAGGATAGGTTAGGAAAAATAAATTTACACATACACGCACATATTAATTATATCATTAAATAAATCATATCAACAAAAAAAATATATATGTTAATTAAAACATAAAATAAATCATATCAACAGAATGTATCATACAGTATCAACATTGACCGGAGCGGAAATAGAAGCACCGTCACGTTAATCAGTCTCATTTGATTCCTCCGCCCATACGGTAAATTCGTCCGAGTTGACAGAATCATTAAAAGGGTCTGATTGAGCTGTAGGGGCAGGCCGTAAGGCATTATGACTTACAATTTTTTCTGAACACTCACGAAGGTTAACATGTTTAAGTCTGTATCGATCATTTGCCAATATATCTAAAATATCCATCGGGCCTTCAAATTTAGGGCCTAATTTAGTGGTGTGTCGTTCATGGCGCTGCATCAAGACGAAATCGCCAACTTTACCTCTACCAAAGCGCATTTTATCATTAAGGGACCGCTCGTCCATCCGTTTTTAAGCATTTGATCTAATGTCCTCTAAGTTGTCTGTCAGTATGTCATCGTCAATTTGTAGCATTTTGATGGCAGGTGGGAAACATCTTTTACCTAATAATTATTCCATTGGATTTATTCCTGTACTTTTTATACTGTACAGTTAATAGCTAGTTGTAATTTTTGTAAAGCGGTGTGCCATGGCCTATTAGTCTCTAACGGACATATTATCTTTAAAGACTTTCATTAATCGTTCAACTCGCCCGTTGGCCCTACTAGCTCCCTTACCTATTACATAGTATTGAATCTCATATTGGTCGCAAAAATTTTTAAGCTCTGTAGATGTCATACTTTTATCCTGATCGGCAATTAATAATAAATAAAAATTAAGTAATAAATTTTGAAAACATTTGATAGCAGTTTCGCTTGTACGATCATTGGTATAAAGCATATGGACATACTTAGTGAAACCATCAATAAATACAAAAGCATATTCAGGTTCGTTGCATTTCCCGTTCATTCATCCGGTTATATCAGCATGAACTGTGTGGAAGGGCACAGCTATTTTATCAATTGGATGAAAAGTAACCTGTCTAGCGCCCGATATCTCCTTTCTTTCTCTACATATAATACAGTTTTCTACAAACTTTCTAACTAATCTAGTCATATTAGGGAACTATTAGTGCTCTCGCAATTTTTCAAGGATATTTTCTCAACTAAAGTGTTGAAGATTATCATGATAATAGGATATAAGATTTTCACCAGTAATTACGTGCCTATAATTCATTTATGTGTTTTATTATTTATCTGTACTTTACGTCTCAATAATTTATCCTGAAGTATAACGTGAGTATCTGCTCTATTTTTGGGAATCGAATCACTATTCAATTGTTCTACAATATTAGCTAGGGTTGAATCGCGTTTTTGTTCGAGGAGTTACGTTCGTCACTTTGACGCCGGAAACAATTTTTCTCTGAATGTCCTGTACGATGACAATAACTACACTAAATAATCTTAACATTACTATAACTACCACTGGTACCGGGATTGTTATTTGATTGCAATAAAAGAGAGTTATGCTTAGAGAGATTTTTATCTCTACAATCTCCTGACAAATGACCAGGCTTATTGCAATTGAAACATATAATTTGATCCTTTGAAGGTCCTGTAACACGTATTTTTTTAGAATCGTTATATTTACTCTCTCTATTTTCGATTTTACGTTTCCGAAATGTTTTTAAAATCGATACTAATTTGGGGAGCGATTCGGGTGTATTTCTCAACAACTCCGACCGAATAAACTCAGGATAAATACCTGTGATCAGTGCATCTACCACCTCGGCAGCGGAAGCTTCTGGTCTTACTCTCTTGAAAAGCGTCCAGGCCGTCGTAGCATATTCAGCGTAGCTTTTCGCCTGGTCCGAAGTGTAGCTGCGCCATTTTTGCACATCATCCGCGTACCGGAACTCTTCACCAAACGTATGGATCAGCTCCTGCTTCACTTGCTCCCACGTCGTTGAGTGCAACGACCAGGTGTCGGCCCATACCTTGGCTCGTCCTCTCGATTGCAGAATGGCCTTCATTCGAGCTTCGTGTGGCGAAATATTCAATTTTATAATGGTTTGATCAACATTAGCGCACCAGTCCCTGATGTCATGTGATCTCTCATCAGGGTTGAACGGCGGAAGATAAAAGTCATGGTGTCGCCGCATAGTTACGATCTCCTCAGTTAATGTTGCACTTGCAGCGCTTGTCGCAGCTGTCCTCGTAATAGATGTTAGAAGACCCATAACTTGTTCCATAGTGAATATTGACTCATTCGGAGGTCTTGAAGATTCTCGGGGCTGTGATCCCACCGCTGCTGTCGGAGAAGTAGTCGGGTTTACAGCTTCCATCGCAGTGAAACGCAATCAATATAAATAATCTTTATTAGTTCTGTTAACAATTTATTGTCTTTTTTAAAAAATGTGTCAATGCAATATGGCGTTGCTATAACAATTCCCGTTTCTAACGCGTCCTTTTCGAATGAATCAAACGGATATTCACAACTACAACTTTTTATTATAAATTAATGCAATTACTGTAAATTCATTCTTAAAATATAGTTTAATATTAAAGATGAATATCTATTTGGTTCTTATTATTAAATATAGCTCTTAATTAATTACAATTGAATTACTTAAAAATAATATAATATTTTTATTACATAGTCCGTTATGACACATTACAGGTGGCGCTACAAGACGGATCCAAATTAAGTTTTACTTATTGAATAATAGTGTTTTACAAATTTACATAATAAAATATAAACATTAAAATGATAATTGACAATATACTTATAATTATTATTTTATATTATTAATATTTTAAACCATTGCCGATAAATGGCGACTTGCGCCCATATATACGTCCTTATTCGAAATGCACAAAATCATTTCTCAATTATAGGTTAAATTATAGAATACAGATAATTTTTCAAATAAGAATTAAATATAATTTTGCATTTATGTATATATTTATATATATAACTTCTATATAAGAGTTGGATACATTACAATAGAAATGAATTTTAATCTACATTAATAATTGTTAGGTACCAACAAATCAAAGACATTACGAAGATCCGATAAACAATCAATATTACAACTAGATAGACACATTCCAAACGTCCCCCATTTTTCACTCAAAGCTTAATACTCGAGACACGCAACACTGAGATAAATAAGACACGACAGCAATTTAAGCGAAAACTGATTAGACTAAGTTTTACTGACACACCATTCGTTTTCTAAACTAATATTCTGAAGGTATATTCTGAATTTTTTTCTGTTTTATTTTTAGGTAAAAATTTACACGATTATATATAAATATCGATTGATTGCAAGAAGGTTATATATGATTTGGATCTCTGTCTGCCCTGACAGTAATGACTCCTTATATTAATTATTTATTTATATACAAGACCTATTTTAAAAACCTTTAAAATGACCTACCTACTAATTTATTATATATCAAAATATTTAATTTCGAGATCGGTAAAGATAAGTTAATCGTATTACTTTCAGATTCGAATTATATGTTACAGAAGCACTTATAAAGTTTTGAAATTTAAATTGAACATTCTATGAAATGTTATTTGTTGAAGTACCTTAAAATTAATTCGAATTTATATATTTAAAAATTCGGGTTGATTATATGAAACATGATGTAAGAATCGAAATTGGTAGTGATATATTTATTTTTTTTTTCCGCTGGAAAAACGCCCTTACGCGTTTTCCCCACGTGAGGGTGGGGGGGAGGTGGTTATGCGGGGCTCGGCGGCGCTGAAGGCGCCGGAATACCCACTAAAAAACCAGCGGTACCCACTCCGTCTTTAGGGGGGGGGGGGCATCACGGGATCACTTGCGCATGCTACCGTGACGCCCCGAAAGATATTTGTTTTTTTTTTTACTTTTCATTCCCATTTTCTTTTATTAAATACAGAGATTCCCCCGAGGAGGATGACCCCATTAAATTGGTAGTCACATGAGGTGACTACCAATTTAATAATTTGATTGTTAATCTCGTATTTAGCTAAGTGGGCTCGATAGTATAGCCCATCCGAATATGATTCAGAAACCCGAACGAATTTGATAAAATTTAGTACGAAGCAACTTGAACATAGGCTAATTTTTTATACTTAACACCTGATAACCAATCCCTTAAACACGAGCGAATCAGCGGGCGAACAAATGTATTTCATATAATATAGTTACAAGTTAAAGTTTATTCTGTGATTAGCTTCGTTGCAACTTGTTTTAACCGAATCAGCATTGTAAGTGTATGGTTGGTTAGATACGAATCGAAAGGAAGTTTTACGCGAACTCGTGCGCTCAATTGAAGTTAGATTTTCAAATCGCATATGAAATACTTATATCAAAATTCGCATATAAAATTTGAGAACACTCTGCAACATTGCTTATACCGATTTATATTTAAGAACAGCTCAATTATAAATCGTATTAAATACTTTTTATTTTGTTAATGCAAGAAAAAGGCTTAATTTTACAACCGATGACGACAATTGGTATTGTTTTCATGGGAAGATAAACATTAATAGATATTTATGAGAAAATTACAAATTCAATTCTTAAACTCAGTAAAATAATATAACAGTACCAGTGACATTTTATTAATAAAAAAGTCATCTTAAATATACCACTTTGAAAAAAAATTTGAGTTTCATATCAGAACTTTTGTTTTTATCATTATATAACATTTTATATAAATCGTCGTTCGTATTTAAACGTCAATATGAATATTTTTCACATGTAAAATTAAATATTCCTTTGAGTCTCGGAAGAAATGAAAAGTTGAATGGTAGAAATTAATGTGAAATTTGAATACGAATGCATTAAATTTATGAGAGCAAGACATTATCATAACAAAAGAAACTTTTAACTGAAAACATATTCAGAGAGCAGTACCCAGATACTCGTCAGAAGTATTTGCTTAAAAAATGAAAACGAATAGAAAATTTGTTTAAAAAAAAAAACATATTATTTAATTAAACAAACTTTCTATCAGGAGTCAGGAAATTGTATATTACGTTTAAGATATTCATTTAATTCATTCAAAACTATTTTGATAATCGTTTCAAAAATGTATTGTCGCTTTTAAAAACAAATAATGGAACGAAATAATGGAGAGAGAGACTCTCTAGTTTTTGATTACAATCAATCTATTGGTAAGTATATCGTTGGTCAAATGGCTATTATGTACTTCTGCAGATAAGCAAGGCTCAATTTTAAATTCATATATTGTTCCGATTCGTTTCTTTCATGAATCTCTTAGTAGCGAGACTATTTGGTAAGCTGTACTTTTCTTCAAAGTTATGTATGTACCATATTTGAGCTACTCTGTAAAAAAAAAAAAACGAAACGAACCGCAGAAAACGATCCTAAATATTAAGAAGTGATATGCGAAATTTACTATAATAAATAAACAATTTCAACAGTTAAATGTATAAATACAGTTACATGCATCAAAATAGCTTGTATAATATAATATAACGTATCACCATAAGTGAGAATTTCCAAATTAACACTACTGGATTATAAAGTTAAGCACTGAAATATAAAATTTTTATCGTTTCTCTATAAGCGATACTATTGATAATAATTGTAACCGAAACATGTTCTTCATAAATAATATTTAGTAAATGAAATAAATTAGAATACGATTTTCATTTTTATAACTGGTCGAAGTTATCTACAAAGCGCTTTTAATAGTACAAAGGTAATGAATACGTTAATGAATACAGCGGCTAAATACCCAGCATTGTGATGCACTCATTTATATTAGACGTCCCTTTGAAAGTGACCGACGCCGCTAATCAAAGGAGCAATTTCATTGTGCACCGGTCACAGTCACGGCCCACTTTAATAAATTTAATTTTAATAATTTAACGAATCGTTGGGTTACGTAATATTCAGTAATAAAAAAAATATTAAAAGAGCGAATTAAAGTTTTTCGAATTTAATTGCGAATTTTAATGTAATGTTTCTATATGTGTATTTGTAACGTTTAGATAAAAGGTTTTTAAGTTTTACTGCGGTCACCGGAACTGTTTTTCACGTGATTTTTATTTCTGAGATATAGGTACGTAATATAGCTATTTATGTTTTGGCTACAAGCTAAGCAACATTTCATGAACCAGTATAGTCAAATATGAACTGAATTTTCCAAAACAAAAACGTTTTATAAACTCTTTGATGTGGCGGATACCACTACGGCCGCTCCGAATATTCATACCTTTGATGTGCCAAGATTCAACTGTTACTATTTCGGACCCTGATTTAGTTGAATAAATTTGCAAATGTTTGTCTGTGAATAGTTTATTTCGGTTACCAGATGTTGTTTTGTTTTTTTTCGTAGGTACATACATACATGCTTAAAATGTTTTTTATTCAGAGAGCCTTAATTTCATAGATCTCTAATCTATATAGTATTTTTGGTTGTAAAAACATATGCTAAAGAAATTCATATGCTAACTTACAATAGTGTAATTTTTGGCTACAATAGTGTGAGACATACATCTTTTAAATAATATATGGCTTCGTATCTGTGTACGTATCCTTTACGTAGCCTTTGATTTGTTTACCCTTATAAAAATAGTACTCATGCAATTATAGGAATAATTTAGTTCGTGATTGGTAGTTGTATCACGTTGACAATTTACGGCTAAACCAAATTACATTATTTGACAATCGGTGGTATTATCCTAAGCTATTGTGTCCCAAAGTAAATCACATCAATCTATACAAATATAATCAATGTGAAAGTAACTCTGTCTTTAACCTCTTCACCCTTAAATCGGTGAACCAATTGTGATGAAATTTAGCGTGGAGCTAGTTTAAGTCCCTGGGAAGGACTTTTAATTTACCCCTTGAAAGGATAAAATTGTGTCTGGCAGTTTGTATGCTATAGATACATTTTTATAAATTTCGCGCGGGTTAAGACGCAGTTTCAGCTAATTTAGATCACATTTTACTACGTACGAAACGCTTAACCAAAATTTGTCTGTCTTGTTGTCCTTGAACCCACCGTCACTGATCATCGTTCTATTTTGATAACTATCAAACATGATAAAACTCGATATCAGATAGAAAAAACAGTGACAAAATTGGATTACAAATCCTTAGACCTTGCAATTCAGCAGACTAATTTCTCTCCTATACTCGACATATTAGATGCAGAAACTGTGAGTTATTCTTTAGTTCACCTATTGAAAACTGCCATTGATACCGCGAGAATTATCAAATAATCTTCCAAGCAAAAGATATTCAAGCCATGGATTACTCCGGGTTTGTTGATGTGTCTGCGTAACAGAGATAATATGTATAGACAACTTAAAAAATTACCACATAATATAATTCTTAAGCTAACTTATTCGCGGTATAGAAATTTTTGAGAAATTTTAAAGAAAGCCAAAAAATTGTATGATACCCAAGAGTTTTAACAAGGTTGAAAACAATTCTAAGCGTATAAGGGACGTATTCAAAATAGTTATTGATAATAACAATTCCAAATAAAATTCTTCGCAATTCTTACTTACAACTTCTTCTTCTTCTTATTCAGATTTCCCGAAATCTTCGAAACAAATTCTTCGTTGATATTGCCAGTGAATTCGCATCTAAAATTAAATTTTATTTTCCTGCAAACACACTTAAATCAGCTGCGGCTGTGGGTTGGGATGACATTTCTTTTATCATTCTTAAGAGGTACGTAATAATAAGCTTCTATTTTGTCCCATATATTTAATAAATATTTTTTAACTGGCTGTTTTCCGACCGTATTGAAAAGGGCTATAATACTGCCCATTTTTAAAAGTGGAATTAAGACTTCTGTAAATAATTATTTACCAATCACTGTTTTGGCTGCTTTATAGAAGGTTCTCGAGCGTTTACCTAACAACAGACTGATCAATTACCTTCAAAAGTACAAACTAATTTTGCCACAGCAATTTGGCATTCGTAAGAAGAAAAGTACAGCAGACGTAATTCATGGATTGACGAGTTTTGTTATTGACCATCTGAATAAGGGACACAGAGCTCTATTTTTATTGATCTTGCAAAAGCTTTTGAAACAGTCCCAATCTCCATAATTATACAAAAACTGGAAGCGATAGGTGTTCACGATATTCAACTTGAATTCTTTCGTAGTCTTCTTACTGTTCGGACGCAATTAGTTAAAATAAATGATTATTATAGTGATGAACTACCTTTTTCATATGGTGTTCCACAAGACAGTATAATCGGACCTACTTTATTTATTATTTTTATAAACGACTTATGCTATATATCTCTCTATAATGGTAATATCCTTTCTTATACTTGGTTTTGATTCTGTTAAGTCTTGGCTTATCATCCATTTTCTAACACTAAATGCATCCAAAACTATATTTATTAACTATTCTATCCCCCCAATCTCTCAACCGAAAACTTTCTTTAACTCTGATTGCCCACTCTTGTTTTTTAATCGTTGTCAATACCCTTCCATATCTTCAACCGATACTATAAAATATCTTGGCCTGATATTAGACAATTTTTTAAACTTTAGAGCTCATATTGACCTTCTTACCAGTAAAGTACGAAAACTAATATATATGTTCAAAAACCTTCGTGACATTGCCAATCACTTTATAATACGTAACATTTATTTTGCTTTTGTCTCTAATTTCTTATTGTATTTCATGTTGGGGTGGTGTTCCGAAAACAACTTTGAAGCTCCTAGAAGTTGCACAAAGGGCAATTCTTAAGATCAGTACATTTAAACCACTACTCTGTCCAACCACACAGTTATACAGAGAATGTAGTGTACTCAATGTTAGACAATTGTTTATCTTGGATACTGTTCTTCGTCAGCCCTGCAATACCCCTAACATAAGTGATAGATTAAGGCACTGTAATGATCCGATTTGTCACGTGCTCTTTTCGAAATTTAAATTCGTCTTTTTTCTCTATTTAGGTCCATACTTATACAATAAAATTAATAGATATATATATATATATATATATATATACAAAATGTAACACATAAAATGTAAACAGACACAGTAAAGAGACATATTTTCTTCTGAATAAAAATGATGAATAAACTGAAATTATTTTAGTTCAACATTCTAGCTTGTGATCTGATGATCTGCAAATTACATTATTTCGACAAATCCTGTTATTATGTTTTTTTTTTTTCTTCATTGATAATTTTAATAGCGAAGGGCTTATTTCGAAAGATCTAACTGCAACCCGTCTCTACTGAAAATTTCTGTTTTTATATGAGTAATATATTGTTATATATATACAAAGCATTCGTGATTAAATAAATGCATTATCTATTTTATGTTATATATATATATATATATATATATATATATATATATACAAAATGTAACACATAAAATGTAAACAGACACAGTAAAGAGACATATTTTCTTCTGAATAAAAATGATGAATAAACTGAAATTATTTTAGTTCAACATTCTAGCTTGTGATCTGATGATCTGCAAATTACATTATTTCGACAAATCCTGTTATTATGTTTTTTTTTTTTTCTTCATTGATAATTTTAATAGCGAAGGGCTTATTTCGAAAGATCTAACTGCAACCCGTCTCTACTGAAAATTTCTGTTTTTATATGAGTAATATATTGTTATATATATACAAAGCATTCGTGATTAAATAAATGCATTATCTATTTTATGTTATATATACAAAATGTAACACATAAAATGTAAACAGACACAGTAAAGAGACATATTTTCTTCTGAATAAAAATGATGAATAAACTGAAATTATTTTAGTTCAACATTCTAGCTTGTGATCTGATGATCTGCAAATTACATTATTTCGACAAATCCTGTTATTATGTTTTTTTTTTTCTTCATTGATAATTTTAATAGCGAAGGGCTTATTTCGAAAGATCTAACTGCAACCCGTCTCTACTGAAAATTTCTGTTTTTATATGAGTAATATATTGTTATATATATACAAAGCATTCGTGATTAAATAAATGCATTATCTATTTTATGTTATTACAACAAATTATTAATAATAATTATTATATGTAACTTACAATAACCCACTATAAGTTGAAACAACAAGCCATAAATACATGTATTTATTCGTAATCACTAACAGTCGGTAAATGTGTTAAAAGAGAAGATTAAGAGCTTATTCAATCACGTTTCTCTAATCTGAGTTGGCGGCTGTACACATGGTAGATTTAGATCCAACACATGCAGATTTCCCACGATATTTTCGTTCACAACTAAGAAGTAATCCTTATTATACTAGCGTGACTAGACGTGTACCTGCCGTCCTCAGTGAGGATTCACATTTTTTATCAGGTTTGGTCATCTCTGCTCAGTACTATAATTAATACATTAAATTAAATTTAATTTAAAAAATAAGATTTTTCGTAACAAACAACTTGTTTTCATACTTTATAAGGCCAAACCAAAGGCTCAACTCGAAAGTCTAAGCCAACGTTAATAATAACGTTAGTTAATGAAAGTTTAATTAAAGACTAGTTCCTCTGTTTCATTCATAGTTGATTTGGCATTCGAAAGAAGATACAGCACTGTTTAACTAAAAACTCCTTTAACAAGATAGGTAAAATATTTTTGATTTGTGATGTTTGAAAAAAATTGTTTTATTTTGAAGGATTTATTGTAGCAAACATTGCAAAATATTATTGTTTCACTTTGCAATAATTTAATGCAAATTGCTAAGCGAGGATTTTCACGCCGGCTCGCTGAGAACATGAATCATTTCATATGCATTGGTTATTTCAGACAGTGTGGTTACAAAACAAAATAACGTTAACGTTAGATACAGCTCTGTAAAAATATATATGGATGATAACGGTTTTGTCAGTCGTGTTTAAGCCCTTTAAAGCCTCCTTTTATAGCTACTATGCGATTAAAGGATAACATGTTGATGTAATAACGGGTAGCGAGTTTAAGTTTGGTCTGTTATGTCGTTTTGAAGAGGTTTTTTCGTTTATCATCCATTTCATATATTTTTTTATATATTGTGCTCAAATTCTTGGCAAATCATACTCTTCTGAGCTAATTTGAGCACCGAATAGTGAGGAGCACAAAAGTGCCACAATTCAAATGCAGCCTGGGCATCCCTGCTCAGGTAGTGTTTGCCCAGAGAGAGATTCTCCACCGCAATCGTTGATGGTACCCTTCTGGGGTAATAAAAGCAAATTCTGCTCAACCATCATGTTTTAGGGGAAGGGGTATCGGGCCTTCACGACTCTCACATACCGGACACTAAACTGAAAGTTTGTATGTAGTTTTGTAATTTTTAAGTAAAGTTAGTTCCCCAATTTTAAATCCTTAAGAAATGAATTTTAGCGTAAGTACGAAAAACAACTTTACTCTTAATGTAAGCACTCTTAATGTAAACTCTTAATGTGTACCCATGATATATTAATAAAATGTAATAATTCCATATTTCACACATTGTCAACTGTCATTTCCAATTTCTCTCTATTGGGTGATTAAAGTAAAAAAGTAAAAAAGTAAAGTAAAAAGTATATTTTATTTAACAAGTTTGTACTTAAATATAAAGTTGTTGGAGTCTCCTTTTAAGCATATGAAAAGCCTGTGCCAGGAAACTCCGCTCTTCCATATCACGAATTAGGTACAAGTATACAAGATATTTAAAGTACAACAATAATAAAGAAACAATATAAAAAAGTAATAATAAGAGAAGTAATTACCAAAAAGGAAGCAAATGTGGGATTAAAATGTATGTGTATGCATGCGTGCGCGTGCGCATTTGTGTGTGTGTGTGTGTGTGTGTGTGTTTTGTATGTGCATGTTGGTGTGAGTAGGATATGAATGCTAGTTCCTATATTCTAAAAAAAATTTCCGTTTCTTGAAAACTTAAAGATTTTATCCATTTTATTATTTTAATTTTACACTCTTTACAAGTTTTTGAATATATATCAACGTATTTATTTATTTTATTATATAAATAGGCAGATCTATTATCATACTGAATACTAGCGAAGACTGTTTTAGTAGCAGGGATAGATATAACATTATATGCTATACGTTTATTGAGTAACGATATATCGTAGGTTAAAGACTTGTGTTTATTTAGAACAGTTTGCACAATATATAATTTCCGTACAGTTAACAAACCACTTTCTTCATAGAGTCTTTCAGTACTAAACCGTTGTTTTTTTAAGGACATTACTTTAATCAATGCTCTTTGAGCTCGTTCAATTTCCATGAAACGTGTTTTACGTGCACCTCCCCAAATAGGTAAACAGTATGTTATTATGGATTGCACCAAAGCTATATAAATTTGATTTAAAAGATTGTTTGAGGAGTCGTTTACAGTATTATTGGTTGCAATATGTCTCAGTGATTTGAACATCCACGTGAACTTCCTAATGCGTGCCGCAACATGTTCAATTTGCGGGTACCTTGACAAGTTCTGGTCGACCATTATTCCCAAGTATTTTATTTGACTCACTTTATTTATTAATGGACAATTGCAGTTTTTACCTCTTACTTTATTACAATTATGAACTTTTATACGAAAATTTGTTTTGGGTTGTGAACTATTTTTTATACTGAAAGTGATAAAGTTAGTTTTATGAGTATTTAATGTTAGAAAATTTAGTTTTAGCCAATTTTACAGATTAATTTTCAAAGAGTCTTTCAGCAACAGACTAAAGTCAATGGCCGACTGTCAGCGAGCGTTACAAAGTTTTGTTCAAACCAAACGGAAAATGTGCTATAACGCAATCGTTATACTATATATGACTACACATTGGTCTATGACCCTCAGTGGCCTAATGTAATACTACGCCACTACACGCTGCAGACACTGACAATCATTAGCCAATCAGTAACCACGTAGGAGAACTTCTCGTTAGTCAGCCGCTCAGCTTACGCATAACAGGATATCGTTTGACATGTTCTTAACGTTAACATTATTTGAAATAATATAAGTATCGTCGTTAACTCTTAGAAAGAAATAAATGAGAAAATTAGATTGTAATTATATCATCCTTTGGAAAACTTATTACGCATTAAGTTAGCTGAATGTTGAAAGTAGCAATTGATGTACTAATATGGTTTGTGAAATAGAATCAACCCACTTGACCATAATGAACTTTGCATATTAAAGCTCCTGTGTATAATTCAGAAAACAGCATTTTAGTGCTTTGTGATCGGTCTGTAGTTTGCAAAGCGAATTCTACTGAAACAGCAGAGATTAATGTATATTCATATCTAATATTAGTGAATTTGTTTATTCTTTATGAGTATTATACTTTTCAAATATTAATTGAAATAAATTCGAAAACCTATTTTTATATGATTGCGGTGTCTGATAAAATACATACTTTAAATAATAAAATTTAAGTCACGTTAAAATCTGTAATTTATATATAACATCGACGATCCATTAGCCTTATAGCTGGGCAGTGAAGCGGCTAAAAGGGATTAAGCCGTGTCATCGTTTTTCCTTGCCAGTATTGATTAAATAAGCGACTAGTTAGTTCGACTTACAGGAAATAAAGTCAAGTAATGGAAGTAATATTTATATGTATACTGATAAATAATTGTAATCGATATCTTTCATCAAAATTTATATCAAATATTATATCGAATACGACACATTCAATAGTTTACACTAAATGTCACAGAATTCTTTATTATATTTAAAATGTAAAGAGCCGGTGCCGCTGCGGAAAAAAATGAAGCAAAAAAAAGGTCTAAATATTCTAATATTGGCCCTTGGAGTAGTGGTGCAAAAAGCTTAAAAAAATAATACCTCGCCTTATTGCCGCCACTGGTGACAGGAGGGCTGGTTCGTTTTTAGCCCAGAGGATCAGAATTGCGATTCAACAGGGAAATGCTGCTAGCATTCTTGCCACCATTCCACGTGGTCAAGATTTATACAGTAACTATTTTTAATTCATATTTGTATATATTTAAGCACTTAATGTTATCAATTCTTATGTTAATAAACGTAATAATACATGTGGACAAATTTTTTTTATCATAAATATCATTCGAAACTTTTAACAATTACTTGAAATTCTTATTTCGAGAATATTATTAAATTGCTCTTAATAATATCAATAAGTAATTAAGAATTAACACTGAAGGCGCTGAGGATGTAACATAGTCATTTAAAAAGAACAATCCTCAAATTCAAGCTTGGAAAAAAAGTGCTTGTAAAAGCCTACTTGAATAAAGTATATTATGATTTTGATTTTATATATAAAAATAATTTATTTTTTGTAGTGAAAGAATATCACGTTAAAAATTTAAAATGTATTGGAAGAAATTCTCACACATGTTAATTCACAGTGGAACCGTAAAACAGTCGTAAATAAGGCTTCGTATCACACTAGCAAAGCAGTGAGACATTTATGGGCTGTAACCTACTTACCAACACAACGTGTAATTATGTAAATTAGAAAAAAGTCTCTTGCAAACCTACGTTCATAATATATACAATTAACATACAATGTGTATGAAACAATATAATATTTTTAACCGACTTTAAAATAACGAGTATACTCTCGGTCGTCCGTATTAATATTTTAAATATACTCGTGCAATACTACTTTGCTCAAGAACCAATTTTTATGATTTATTTTGTGTTGTCGTCAGTATTGTTCTCAAGACTACTTGGACCCCGAAAATACACCAGTGAACTTATCAAACAGGAATTTCATAGTGATTGAAATTTGATTACGTTTATGACAAGTCGAGTGGATGGGCAAATGGCATGATAAGTGGTCTCCGCCGCCTATATACAATGGCCTTTAGACCTTTAGGCCTTTAGGCCTTTAGAAATATTAACGATTTCTTACAACCTCAATGTTCTGCCAACCTTAGAAATTAAGTTGTTATGTCCCTTGCGCTTGTAATTACGCTGGCTTACTCACTCTTACTGTTTTTGTTAGAATATCTGAACAGTGAGTAGTTCCTACCCAAGTGGGCTGGCACAAAGCCATATAATAAAGCCCTTATCTATGGCCAAGGGCGTATTGGCTTTGAGGTTCGAATATCGTTGAAGGATAAAATAAGAAATAACCCTAATTACAGACACGACTTGGGCTATTAGTTGACTGAAGTGATAGTGGGCAGGTCACGTATGATTGGTGACCGTTGGAGCAGATGATTCCTAGAGTGAAGACTGCGAATCGGCAAACCCAGCGTAGTAGACCTATGATTCGAAGAAGATGATAGGATCCTTAAGGCTTATCCTTATCTTATCCTAGGCTTGATATGGAAGGCGGAAAACCGGGAGCTTTGGCGCATTTTGGGAAAGGTCAATATATCACGATGTCTAGCAGTGGATAGTTACATAATAATAATAATTATGATGATAATATATTGTAATTATTTTCTATTAGAATTTGTTTAAGTGTCTGTTTAAATATTAGTAAAATAAACATATGTTTGTAAGTAGTTGTTCAAACAAAGCGATTAATGCTGTGCTTGTTAATATTGTATTGACATATTCAATATACTGTTTGCATTTGTTGTAATATTAAAATGTTTACTCATCAAAAAATTTTTGACCCGTTTCATAAAACTGTACATGTAAATTTTATTTTTATTTTTGATGATATTTAAATTTATTTTTGTTTCGGATTTGCAATGATTTATTTTTATTAAATGTGGAAATGTATGGCAATTGTTTGATATATATAATTAGTTCCTTATTTAAATTTACGCATAACATTATTGTATGGCATTAAAGCTATGTGGAAATAATCGATTATTTAATTATTGCCAAATTAATGAGACTTTAAGATCATTTTAGATATAAATTGCTAATAACTGTAAATTTCAATGATGTTACTATATGATATATATTTTTGTCTAATATTTGAATTTTCCTAAATATTTTTTTATAACTCCGATATAGCATATTTTTGTTACTGAAAACTGTACCTATAATTAAACATTGGACGTCATTTCATTATAAGCTTTTAAATTATGACGCAATCAAGTTTATTTCGCTTTCGTGACGATATTGGGTTTTATGAAGATTTATACATCATATTTTAATTTTTATGTTCTCCTTTACGATTGTACTGATTACCTTGTATGCTGTAAAAATGTTAAATTAATAATCCTTTGAATAATACTCTACTAATTTGAATAGTAAAGAAATGAAACAAATGGAGTATAATTTAATTGAATTTCCAAGGAGGTTAGTGAGCTTAACCTATTTATGTATATTTAACTAAGCCGACTTTAAGACCTCGGACGATTTTGATGAGTATTTCGTAATAATCGCTTTAGTTCGATTGTTCCGATGCTGAGCTTAATATATAATTTAATATACCAATGAATATATTTAAACTTATATTACTATTAATAAGACATATTATTGTAAATAATTGTAAAGTAGCATTTAAGTATCGTACTACCTGTCTTGGAACTTATTCAATCACGTTGCCCCAATGTAGGTTGGTGTGTGTCAAAATTAGACTCAATCAAACTCAAAATATACTTTATTTAAATAGGCTTTTACAAGCACTTTTGAAGCGTAATTTAACAAACTATATTAAGTGAAACTACCACCGGTTCGGAATGTAGATTATACCGAGAAGAACCGGCAAGAATCTCAGTAGGTACTCTTTTTCAACATCTAAAAATACAGTCATTTTAGTTAAATACAGTTATATATGTATGTAATATAGTCTGCCTGGAAGTCAACAAGCATTAACACCACGATTTTTTATCATCTATATAATCTTGTATCGAATAATATGCCTTCTTTACCAATGTATTTTTTACAGATGATTCGAATTTATGAAATGGCAAAGTTAAAAATGTCTGCGGAATTTTATTATAGAAACGGATACCTTGCCCCAAGAATGATTTATTGACTTTGTGGAGTCGGAAACTTGGCGTTATAAGCTTATCCTAACTTCTTGTGCACATACAATGATTACCACTGATTTTATCAAAGTGATCAATTGTACTGTTAATATACGTTATTACGTATTGTTAATATACGTTATTACGTATATTAACAATATTTTGTTGTAAATATATTGTGACACAACAGTGAGTATTCCTACTTTGTTAAAAACATCCCGAAGGGAGTATCTAGCTCCAAGATTATAAATAGACCGGATTGTTCTCTTTTGTAAAAAAAAGGCAGATTCAATATCTGCAGCATTACCTCAAATTATTACGCCATATGATATAATACTGTGAAAATAACCAAAATATACTAGACGAACGGGATCAATATCAGTTAGTTGTCTAACTTTTCTAACCGGGTATGCTGCGGAGCTGATCTTCCTGTTAGGGACGATAAATGAAGACTCCACTGTAGTTTAGATTCCAATGCTTTTCCTAAAAACACCGTAGTATCGGCTACATCAAGACGGCCACCGTTTAAAGATATATTATTATTTTGTTTTCTAACATTGGGTAGGGTAAAACTACACATTTTCCTTTTTGAGCATTCAAAACTAAATTATTTACTGTAAACCAATCATAGTCAGTCATAGTCAGTTTTTTCCTGTCGACCTTAAAAATCAGTGCAGTATCGTCAGCGAACAACATAGTATCACAAATACCTTTAACATAGAAAGGAAGATCATTTATATATACTAGAAATGGAAAGGAACCCAAAATTGATTCTTGTGGAACACCCATTTTTAAAGTAGATCCAGAAGACTTTATGCCATTAATGAAAAATTGCTGGACTCTTTGACTTAAATATGAAGCAATGAGATCAAGAGCTTTATCTTTAATACCGTAGGATTTGTAGCTTAAAATATATATACTTTTCGTAAAAAGATACATAAATGATGGTAAAATCACCAGAATCTAAAATGGCGGACAGTGTGACACCACCTTAGGATTATATTATTGTTATTATTCATATCATCTTAGAATACAAGATACTTTTTGATAATATCATGTATTACAAATAAGTTAGGTTATTAGTACAGTAAATATAATACATCTTTTTAATTTTTGTTGTATTCTTTTGTAATTTAACAAGAGACAATCTCTATTATCATACGAATAGTAAACGCTAGCTGTGAATTACGCGCCTGGTCATCGGACGTCATTAAGTATTCGTACGCGTCCGGTCAGCGGCGGTCGTGCAGCGACGCTGGAATTTCTGCCATTGTTGGAGTTCTACAGCGTGCATTTCATTCATATTCATATTACTTGACTGAAATTATTCGTTTTAATTGTTATGTTATGCTTTGTAGAAAATACAGTTGCTTTAAAATAATAGATAATATTTTTAGTGATTCATTTAAAAGTATACAATTAATGTGTATAATGTGATGAAATTCTATAATTTAAACACAACATGGTTTTTTTTACAACAAAAGGGTATCATAAATAAGTTATCTTACATATAATATTAAGGTTAATTTTAAAGTTTTGCTAAAAAAATATCAAACAAATTCGTAATAAGTTTAGTGTTATATTTATAAAAAGATTTATATAGAGATCAGAGGTTATTTATTTATTTATATAAAAATAGGTATGACTTAATAATTTTCATACTAATTTTTTTAATAAATAATGAAACTGCAAGTCATTCTACAGTCACATCAAAAAATAGGTCGGATGAGTCCGATCGAAGTACTCATGAGACAAATTACTCGCAAATTCGATTCTCCCTAATAGCGACTTCCCATACTATGAGAAAAAACCTTCTTTAAGAATTCGGAAACATTACCGTACCCCTGAACTAAGACTGATGTAATTTGTTCGCCCGGAGCGATTTCTACTCGGTATTAATGTCGCAAGAACGTTTGATATTACCTTCATTTCTTTAAAAATTACGAAGTTGTTTTTGCATTTATTAGGCAAACAATGACGTAATTGGTAAAGAATTCCCTCGATTACTTTCGTTAGGGCAAGAAGAAGAAGAAAATTATATCATAATTTATAAAATCTTTTGGTATTTTATGTGTATATTTTACTTGATATTCTACTTGTAGGGCTTTGAGCTAGCCCGTCTTGCTACCCAGTATGGTATCCAATATGGTATCTATATACCACCCACTCCTATTATTTATTTTACCACCAAGCAGAAATATTTTGTGTGGTTGTGTTCCGGTGTGAAGGGTGAGTAAGCCAGTGTAACTACAGGCACTTTTAATATTTGTATATTATTTAAATGTATTCTGCATCAAGAAAGTTGAACGTGAGATTGTATTCGGATTTGTAAGTTAGCTGACAATCTTAAATGAAATCGTAATCTAGAAACCTTAATCCAACTGAGACCGACTTCCCCTTTACGACGGTGTCGACTCAAAATATAACGACTCAGGATATTTTATTTGTAAAAGCATTGGCCCTTTAACTGTGGACCTATTATGATCGTTATTCTAATTGGGCGTTTTAACAATCGCTCATAAAGTAAAACGCCTATTAACTAAATGTAATAACGGGTAATGACGTTGAGTTATAAAGCGCTTAACTTTGTTAGTTTTTTCTTATTTTTTTTATATTGTTCCTGTATGTATATGATTTCAGCAGATTGATGGTGGCCAATCTCAAGGGAGACCAACCAAATACCCAGAATCAAATCAAATCAAAATATACTTTATTCAAGTAGGCTTTTACAAGCTTTTGAATCGTCATTTAACAAACTATTTAAAGTAAAGCTACTAGAAAGTTCGGAATGTAGATTCTACCGACAAGAACCGGCAAGAAACTCAGTTGTTACTTTTTTGAATATCTAAAAATACAGTAATGTATTTTTAGAAATAAATAAAATTATATATTATATATTTTAGAAATAAATATTTTTAAAATAAAATTATATTTGTATGTTATGTCTCCTGCCTGGAAGTCAACAAGCATTAATTCCAGGCTTTTTTATCATCTATATAATCTTGTATCGAATAATATGCCTTCTATACCAATGTATTTTTTTTACAAATGACTTGAATCTATGAAACGAAAAAATTAATAATGTCTGCGGAATTTTGTCCAGAACATATTATAGTTCATAAATGTGCGCCAACAGAGGTGTACTCTCTATGGCCTCACTTACGTAATCCAATTAGATGACATATTCAACACGATCGAAAGAAGTGCAGGTTCAGTGACAGCAGAGGCACAGGAGTATATGATCACTTCTAATTATCAGGCTCCCTGTTACTGAGTATAGTTCGACAGAGAAATGCTATAATTTTTTATATGCCCGATCAGAGGTTGAACTCTGGATCTGGGGATCTGTGGCTTTATATTTTAGTCACTAGACAAACGAAGCATTTATATAGAAATAGTGTAGATTTCGACTTGTGCCTTGTACATTTATCATACTTTTAGAAGAAAACAATATATCAGTTAAAAGTGAAAACAATTTCACGACTTTTTAAATTAGTCGTATTATTATGTTTAACGTTTTTTTTTTAATTCAATAAATAAAGATACATAACGTTACGTGGTAAATGAGACAGACAGATATTAGATTTGCAGCTGCCCCTATTTTTACACTGTTAGCATTACGAGTAGGTTAAAAACTTATTACTATATCATACTTTAGTTCAACTACGCTTTAAGGAAAACATCGTCAAGTTTTATCTTTTACTGAGTGCAGTGAGAAGAGTTTCGAAAGCAAACGTGCATTCACAAGTTTGTAACTTTCTCAATTGAAACTTAGGCTAATCCAAATACGTAGCATTCCTACATGTGTATGTATAAATACGGATAGATTATGCAAATTTAAAAATAAATCTAGATCGTTAGCAAAGTTTTATATTGTATAATAATTTATATAAACAATACAAAAAAGTTATAATACAGATTAAGATTTTGAATGGAATAGATATTTTTAAAAAGAGAACGTTATGTGCAATAAATAATTAAATTTAAAATTAAGACAAAGATAAGAAGATTATTCACAAAAAGTAATAATATTTTCTACGTAAGAATATTTTATACACTTCTATATTAATATGAAGAGCTTACTCGGATTATTAAGATCTATAAATAGCGAAAAGAGATACAAAAGATTAAATCTCTTATTAATATATAAAATATATTAATAAAAGATTTAATAATAATACTAACGATATTTTAATGTGTATTCAAATATTTTTGATAGTGATTTTTTTATTCCATGATATTTATTCTATCATATAAGGTAATGTAAAACAAACGTTCCCAGCTTCACTAAATAAAACAATCGAACCAACTCCAACAACACGTTTAACTTTGCAACTGCTGTTATGCAAATAGAGCAATCGACATTTAGGTGAATAGGTTCACCCGTTACATAGAATGTTAAATTATGTACATACACTAAATATATCAGTAATGCCATCTGTGATACATAAATAGAATAGGTAATAATTAAATATACACTGATTTTAAATAAATAAACCATATTAAATGGACAAAATTCTCAGTATATAAGGCTGGAGTCTTTCATTTAAGTATGTAACATGTTAGGTGGGTAGGTAAATTTACTAAGCTATACAAGAGGTATTAGACGGGACTACTGAGCTCAGTGCTAGATTACTTTAACCTTTTTTATCTCGTTGGAAGGAGATTACATGGAGCGTGGGTTCTAAAAACAAAGGGATACCTACTCCGTCTCCTTGTTTTTTTTTTATGTTATATTTGGCTCATCTGATGGAAAGTGACTACCACCGCCCGTGGACATTTGGAACATCTATCTTTGTTGCCGGCCTTTCAGGAAGGAGTACGCTCTTTTCTTGAAGGTTCCCAAGGCGTATCGGTTCGGAAAAACCGCCGGCGAAAGCTGGTTCCACAGAGTGGTTGTGCGAGGCAGAAAATGTCTTAAAAATCACGCTCTTGTGGATTTTCGAACATCTATTTATTATTTCGGTAGGTTACGTCACGGAATCGCTTGCTGGGCCCATTTGGTACATTCGTTCGAGTGTGACGCAGCGTGTCCAATGGCCGTCCACTCTCGGGGCAGTAAGATATCCGGAAGACGAAGCAACCGTGTCCGGAAAGCACCATTCTTTTAAACTCTCTAATATAATTATAATTCGGGAATCGTATTGAGCTCATAAAATCGTTTTGCAAGTCATTCAATAAGTGTTTAAAGACAAGTTTTAATTTTTAATAATAATTTATTTAATTCCTATTTTACATTACTGATCATGATAAAGTGTATATACGACACTACAAATAGTAAAAATATTTAGTATGCATTACTCGCTCGGTTGAAATGTTGATGGGCAAAAGGCAACTGCATTGTTAAGGTTTCGTGCGACATGAGATCAACGAAACCCTTCTAAAACTTCTCAATCCATCTATCAACTTTCACATTGCTGAAATGTTAGCATTTTATGATTATATCGTCACATAAATTTATTCTAGTACTGAACATTTGGAAATCACGGTCTTCTTTATAAATGTTTATTTATTTGATATCCGAATGAATAAGATTCCGAATTTTTAAATGACTATCAAAACGATTTAATAGACTAGCTTAGTTAGAATGTACAGACATATATATTTTTTAATCAATTTTTATGAAGGATTTATATATATTTACATTTGTTAACAAAATAACATAGATCAATTAATTTGAAATGTATTAATTTGTTTTGTAATTAAATGGATTAATTATTCTGTGTCATTTTCTTTCTGTAATCAAAGAAAATAAACGCACATTTAAATACAATTACCATCCAAATTTACGCCTCTTATTTGTTTATGAAAGGCTTATAAATTATTATAAAAATATATACATTTTCAATTAAATTATGGGCGGGCCGAAATTGTTAATTTCTGGTAGTGGCAGAGTACTTTTTTCTAGAAAAAAAAAAATATATAAACCACATTTATTAATGAAGATTGATTCAAGGAAGTGTCTAAAAGTTATGAAGTTTCGATAACTGGATTGATGGTCACTTATGTTGACACACATAAATAACTAGACACTAGATATTATATTAGAGAAAAACGTTTTGTTTTTTAAGCGTTTGTGTTTTAAGCGTAATATATATATCATATCATATCAATGGATAATATTCAAACAAATATTTTACACAAATAATAAAACGATTTTATTTACATATTGAATAAAAACTAAAGTATTTTTGATATGGAATGGGCATTTTAATTAAAGAGCAAACATTTCATAGTTTTCTTTTGAAAACAACATCATTAAAAGTACATTGAATGCCTTAGGAAAGTTCGACGGTCCATTAGCCTAATAGCTGAGCAGTGAGACGGCAAAAAGAGATTAAGCTGTGCATAGTCATCGCTTTCCTTGCTGCTTTTAATTGATTAGCAAATCTCTTTCATAATTACTTTTAAAATTATGGCTTTTACGTTAAAAAGAAAATTTGTATAGAAATTTAACAAGCCTTACTAACTGAATCTGGTAAGCGACTGAGGAGCTTAGACCGGACCGATTGCTTTACTTGGTGCTTGAGGTTATATTAACTAAACTCAAGCTTTGATTTAACTCTCAGGATCAGCCACTGTAATAGCAAGTCTGTAAATAAATTTAATCCTCCTACCGTCATACAGTTTTCCTGGTATGGAGAGGAATATGTATAATTGACAGTTACGTTTTCTGCTGTATTCCTTATATAATAAGTGTTTGAAGATAAGTTTGTTTCATCGTTTCTAAGTCATTGTTATTATTTACAACATATTTATACACAGCACATTGGGCCCATATAGCGGACTGGTTAGAAATCGTTGATTCAATCGATTACGGCGTCAAAGCTAGGCAAGCTCATTATTTATAATTCATCTCGAGCTGGGTAGTGAAGGAATACATCGTGTGTAAGCCTGCGTGTGTCGGATCTTCTGGGTAGGTACCCGCTCATCAGATATTATACCGCTAAACAGCAATAGTATTGTTGTGTTCCATTTTTAAGTGTCACTGAGCGAGTTTATAATATATTCAATCAAAATAAAACTTTAAAATACTGACAAAATTTTTTGAATTGTAACTTCACTATTTAACTGTTATATTATATTAATTAAAAAAATTAAATACAGGATTATATAAATGATAGAAAGCTGTGGCGCTAATACTTGTTGACTTCCAGGTAGTAAATGACTTTGTATTTTAAATGTTAAAAAAGAATATCTACTGAGTTTCTTGCCGGTTATTCTCTGTAGAATCTACATCCCGAACCGGTGGTAGATTTACTTCATTTAGTTTGTAAAATGACGTTTTAAAGGTGCTTGTAAAAGTCTACTTGAATAAAGTATATTTTGATTTCGATTTGATAAACAACGAAAGTAATATAGAAAGAAAAGTTTGAGTGCAATGTGAAACGTTTATGACGTAAACGTACGTTTACACAGACAAACAAACTACATTTGTCACTATTTACAACTTAAGAAGAAATTTATAAAGTAGAATATTTAAATTATCTCTATACAAGACAATTTGGAGCCGAGATGGCGCAGTGATAAAAACGCGTGCATCTTTACCGATGATTGCGGGTCAAATCCAGACAAGCACCACTAAATTTTCATGTGTTTAATTTGTGTTTATAATACATCATCGGCGGTGAAGGAAAACCTCGCGAGGAAACCTGCATGTGTCTAATTTCAACGAAATCCTACCACGTATGTATCCACCAACCCGCATTGGAGCAGCGTGGTGGAATATGCTTTAAAGCTTTCTTATCAAAGAGAGAGGAGCCTCAGCCCAGTAGTGGAAAATATACAGGCTGTTAATGTTAGACAATTTCCGTATTTCATTTAAATGCAATGTCATGTATACGAAGTAAAGAATAATACAAAAGTAAATAAGGATTCAAGCTAGTTTACAAAGTTGAAAACTAATAAAATTGCTTATTTTTAATAAAGAGCAGTAATACATTTGTTACTGAGTTTCTGCTCGTGAATTTCAGAAATTATATCTTTAATATGAAACAATATTAATGCAGCCGATAAGGCACCTGATTCTTTAATATATAAAATTTACATTTAATATAAAATTTTATCGAGATACTTTGATGATATTCAATTTATATTGTACATATATATATATGTACGTACGTATGTATTTAGCTTGCAGTATATTAAAATTTTCTATAAACTTATCAACTTAACACTTTATCTTTACATTAGTTTGATATTAATTTTCTCGGTATTTAGTCGTATTCGAAAACGAAATGAATATTTTATACAGATTATAATCAAAGGGTAATTGCCAACTTGGCTGACAGATCTTCTCGCTTAAATCGAAAGGCCGAGCCGATGATAGCTCCTTATAACTGAGGAGTTGTCTCTTAGTTAATTTTAATGTTATTAAATGATGGTATATTAGGGTGATATTCATAGATTTTTTATCCTCGTTTACTAACGAAAGTTGGCACATATATGTGTATCTGATGGCTAGTGGTCACCACCGACATTGATACTGTAAGAAATATTAACCATCCCTTTCAACGTAAATTTATCAACAACTGTTGGAGCTAATACGTTATATCCCTGAGCCTATTACATTGGCTCACTTACCCTTCGAACCAGAGAATAACAATACTAAATATTATATTATATATTTGGTGCAAGAAGTGGGTGGTAGGTCCCCGACCCACTTCTTCCACATCACTATTACCGCGAAGTAAAGTGCTATATTGCAAAGTATTGATTGTAAATGACCAACAAAAATCATGATAAGCCATATTAAGGTTGAAATCTAAATGATTTATCAGCCGCTCCATTCGTATAATGAGTGCCTTTCACCGCTTTGTTCAGCAAATTGCTGGCACCATTTTTCATAGAACGCACATTATTAGACCGTTCAAGCGACCTTCAACACAAATAACTTGCAAATCGATTTCTCTCCGGTCTAAAGTTCCTTTACAAGAACTTATTGTCCATTTATTTTATTTAAACTATTTTTAGATAGTTTTTAGCATCATTAGCAGCCCGTAAATGTCCCACTGCTGGGATAAAGGCCTCCTCTCCCTTTGAGGAGAAGGTTTGGAGCATATTCCATCACGCTGCTCCAATGCGGGTTGGCGGAATACATATGTGGCAGAATTTCGTTGAAATTAGACACATGCAGGTTTCCTCACGATGTTTTCCTTCACCGCCGAGCACGAGATGAATTATAAACACAAATTAAGCACATGAAATTTCAGTGGTGCCTGCCTGGAACCTTTGAACCCGAAATCATCGGTTAAGATGCACGCGTTCTAAGCACTGGGCCATCTCGGCTCTCGGCTTTTTAGATAGTGTATTGTAGTAATTTTATATTGTATGTAATACTTTTGGGCTTAAAATATTTTTTTAATTACAAGCATAATGGATAGGATCACATCTAATATATTAGATCTCATGGTTGATGAAGCTTGGATTTTGTAAACATTATACTCATTACAGTCCTAGTAATTTTAGACGAAAGTAATTTGTTCTCTGATTTTTCAAAATTTTATCAAGTATAAATAAGTTGTTATTATAAATCATTTTTTTATATACCTTTCAATATAAGACTTACGATATACACTTTGAATTGATTTTATACTGAATATTCTGGTTTGTACGAGTTCTCGAGAGAGAGAGAGTGGTGTTTCTTGCGTATCATTGCCCTAATGATGTTTACAGAAACTTGAAACTTTATTTGACGTATGATAAGGCATCATGGTGGAATATACCGTTACATGGCATTTTAAATAGAAAGATAAATAATTGTAGAAATATTTTTCGTATAAAATATTTTAACCGTCCACAACCATTTAACTTGATAATATGCTTTTTAAGATGAATTATAAATACACTAAAAACACACAGGTGGTAAAGGGTTAAGAGCCACGAGTTCTAATTACTTTTACTTATACGGTGATGTGACGATGGTGAGCATACAAATAATTTATTTAAAAAAAAAAAAAACTATAAAAAAGTGGATAGAAATTAAATAATTATATTTAACTTATTATTATATTAATAAAAAGCAAAGAGAAATATAATATACGCATGTTGCACTCATGAGGTAGTTGAGAACATGACAGGGAAGAGAATCGCCTCGCATGTCGTTTGCCACTTAACGAACGATAGAACGAACGATCCCGTAACTTAGTTAACTGGCAGGTCTTCGAGCTAGCCCGCCTAGGTAGGTACCCTACGCCTAGGTAGGTAGGTACCCTCTTATCATCATATATTTTAGACTGCCTGGTCTAGTAGCTAGATAACTTAAGGTCGCAGATCACAAAGTTCAAACCCCGGGTTCGGGCGGATAAAAAGGTCTTTTTTGTCCAAAAGTTCTTGGTAATAGCCGTACGTAAAGCCGATTGTCTTGTTGCTGAAGTCTTTTCGGTCGTATCGGATTATGAGAGTGAAGGAATGTACAGTCTAGCCATATTTGCGCACGCACTTGTGCAGTATAATATGAAGTGTGGCTACCGTAGCCGAAATTGGTCAGGACGATATCATCATTCTACCGCCAAACAGCAATACTTACTAATGTTGTGTTTCGGTTTGAAGGGTGAGTAAGCCGGAGTCACTACGGGTACAAATGACATTACATTACACAAAGTGGGTGTCGCATTGATGATGCAAGAGACGTTTAACATTTTTGAAGTACCTTTATCTATGGTAGTGACCAATTACTTTCACGTGAGACATTCATCAGAAAGAATTAAATAGATTTTATAAGGCGCACCAATATATGTTTTTCGTATAATATTGATAATTTTATAATGTAACTAAATTAAAAATAGTCAAGTAAATGTTAACACATTTTCGATTTCTAATAAATCTATAATAGATTAGATTAACTTTAGTGTATTTGTATGTTATATAAGTATGATGCTAAAATTACTGCTTAAAGCTGCAGAAGGAACCCCTTTCTTTTTCACTTCATCTCTCACTTAAGCGAAGCCTTAGAATGGTAATTAGCTCTCTTCGTCAGGTTAAGTGTTTAAAATTGTCTCTTAAATTGCAATGAAAAGACGTTATTAAAACGGAGGTTTTAGATGCTGGATTAAATAAAAAGAACAGGAGGAGAAAATATTATATTTTCGATGCGATTACCTTCGTATTATTAAAAATGAATTTGATTTTAAAGTTTCACTATTTAGACGTTTAAAGCACAAACCATTTCAACTTTTAAAAATGCTTTTTAAAATAATTTAGACGTCTTCAATGAATTTCGTTATATGTAACATTCTGTTATCTTAAATATTTATTAGTGTCTAATAGATATATATATATATATGTTATATATGTATTAAGTAAACGTATTAGTGGATAAATATTTGTATAAGTTCATGACTGCACCGCATACTCCGATGGTTTTAAAAAATCTCTCTCAGATTGGGTTGTCTACAAGAGAGATTTCAATATAAAACTGTATTTTTTTAATCATACCCTATACTAAAATAGTTTTATCATAATAAGTTAAAGGTAACACTTATAACAGAATGGAACCAAATTCTCCATGAAATTTTCCAGTTTACTAACTATATACATAAATCAAGGAAGTTATCTACTATGTAAATATATGAAGTTACTTTCAATACAAATATACAAAGTTGCTATTTGGAATGAATCCGTTAAGTAAAGATAAGCGGCTCGCCGTGAACATGAATCATTTCATATCCATGGGTATTCCAGAGTGTGTGGTTAGCCAACAAAAAGATGAGGCGCAGGAGATAAAAGGACCGCTAAAATATAGGAGGGAAAAGCTTCCGCCAGCTACGCCTTTGAGCTTTTATTCAATGTTTGTTATAATACTTTTTTACGTCATCATACGTTTTCTGAATTCCTTTTTAAGGCCGGTGTTTGTATATAGTTTCAAAATTTTTAGTTATACTCTCATGTTAATACATATTTTAAATCAAAATATTCAAAAATAGTAGTAGTTTTTTCGTAGTCATTTAACAAAATAAAATTAAATATAAAATTTTACTTGGTGGGTAGGGTATCCACTTATCAGAAAATTTACCAGCAAACAGCATACTTAGTATTATTGTGTTTAGGTTTGAAGGGTAAGTGAATGGCGCTTTAATAAATGGTTTAAATTACTTAAATCACCGATGCGCAGTCAATCTTAGGAAGTAAGATGTTATGTCCCTTGTGCCTGTAGTTACACTGGCTCACTCACCATTGACACCGGAACAAAACAATACTCAGTTAACAAAACAAAACAATAGACAGGCAGCTGAATATCCGATGAGTGGGTGGTACCCAGACGGGTTTGCTCAAAGTCCTATCATCAAGTAAAAATTTTCGATGTTTTATCATAATGAAATCGAGTTGGATTTTTGTATTATTGTAACAGTGTTTTGGACAGTAAATACTGTACTTATTGTCGAAATCTAACGGACTAACGGTCAGTTTTGTCTAGAATATTGAAATCATACAATTTTTCTCATTTATTTTTACGAATCAATTTGCCAATTTGCACGTGTTTTTAGAGAAGTAAGTCTTCAATAAACATTCAGCTATGAATATGAATCGTTCCAAGAAGGCTACCATATTTGTAATATACTAATGATTTGATTTCGAGGGAATTGAGATGTTTGAATGTTATTTTACTTAAAAAATAAAATCTATATTTAAAAAATCTAATGAGCATTTTATTTAGTTTGTACCAAATCATATATGTATATAAATCGTTATATGTTTTATATTTTAACTTAAATATGTTTGTCGTGAAGTTTTTGGTTTAAAAAAGTAGCCTTTCGATGCTGTGGTTCAGCCGTAGAGAGCAAAAGACAGACAGAGTTATTTCGCATTTATAATATCAGTATAGATATTATATCTATATTTTTAATTATCTATTAACTAACATCATACATGAAATTGATTACAGGATAAGCAATGACAGGAATTTACGATACACTAGTGCGAAGAACATTGAATAAGATTAATAGTAGCAATCAGAAGATTTGATTATAATAAATGTGCTCCTTCACAACGTTTGCTGTTTCTGGCGTTATGACTGATGGGATTCTGTACTGTGTTGTCTATTACACCTAGATGATTTAGAGATATTCTTGCTATTATTATAGTAAAGCAATCATTTGTGTTATTATGAGTGAATCGAGTTTTATGTGGGAATGAACTGGTTTATTGTTCACTAACTGGTCCGTTTCAACCGCGTTCTGTGCCTGTAGTCTTTGTTTATTTTCTTTCCTTACAAATGGGGTTATCGAATACGAATTCATCTGGTAGTTTTTAGAATAGCCCATTTAAACGTAATAGAAAAACAAGTTATTCAGCTTTATTATGTAAGTGTAGAGCTATTATTTATAGTTCATATAATAAGTAAATACATTAAATATTATATTATTATTATTTCATACACAACAACAAAAATCCCTTTACACACTTAATGTATTTTACACATTTATTATGAAGAATATTTTTTATTTTTGTCTCGGCTATCTAATGTTCACAAATGCTTAATTTGACAGGTCGCAAGTTAATATTGGAAAATCCGTTTTAATTTAATAGAATTATTCTGACAAATTATTTTATTTTTATAATGAAAATTGTATTGTATATTTTATTTTTATAATGAAAATACATATGACAGAATTTCATATTCATTTTATTATACTTTTCATCATTTCCAAGGATGAGATGAACATAAATGAAGGAAGCCAAAACTCAAATGTGCTAGTTCAGATTCAAGTAATGAATTTCAATAAAATCCACTTCTTCTGATCCGTTTTGATCTCATGTTTTGATTACAATCAAATTAATATACATTTAGAGAACTTCATGAAAGTATATTTCATCGTTTAGAAATTTGATAATCAATATTTGATAGCAATAAAGTTTAAGAACGAAAGTTATTGTAAATAAACATTAATTAAATCTTGAGTTTGTATTTCTTAAGTTTGACGAGATATCACATTTTAAAATTTTGTATAATAATATATATTTTGATGTTTCGATTTTAATAATATAATATTAAAAATAAATCAACCAATTTTTTCGTTTCAATATAGTTTTTGTATTAACTCAATAATCGTGCTACCATTAGGATATTTATTTGAAGATTTTTATTTTTATTATAAGCCACCTGTCCACGTGTTATCGCCCACGTTAAGCTTTACTGCTCGGCCCACGTGGGTAGCAGTGTGCTGTCATACAGCCAATAACCTTTCTTAATGAACGCTAAAAGGACTGGTGAATTCTGAGAAAAGCGCTTAAATACTTTTTTTTACAGATAAAAAATTAACTGTGTCCACTATGAGTACACTTGAAGATTAACAGCGTATTATGCTATAAAGAAAAAATTTCTTCATTATAAAAAAAAATTATCGTGTAAGTGTGGATGCGAAACAGAGACGTATTCCCTGTTTATTTATTCCAATAGTCCGATGAGGCAAAACGTGACACGACTGTCCAGTCCGATTCTAAGTGCTTTTCGAGACATAAAAATGTAACTACCATAACCTCCTCCTAACTTGTTTCATATGTTTATTTCTGGAAAAGGATAAGTTCTCACAAAACTGTGATTATTATTCGAAAAAAATAAAAACATTTAGATTAAGCCCCACGTGTTCTATACAAAAGATCACCATGTTTCGCAGTATTATACCTGAATCGTCTTTTATGGGCATTGTTCTGTAACTATCAAAACCGTTACACCTATGTATAGCCAACGCATATGGGATTAACGCCAAGCGTCCAGTTTCCGCGCAGTTTACGGTTATGACGTTGTACTTAGCACTAGCGGGCTTGCGCGACTATTTTGTATCTCGTATAACAAAGTGGCTATATCCTGTGGTTTAACATTTATACTCCCACTTTACTTGTAACTTTATAACGTTTAAAACAAGCCGAGGTGCTCACGATGGTCAATTGTTTCGTGAAATATTCAAATGTTCTGAAAAGGTGAATTTTGAGGCATAATTCGTATTTTCTCATTTATGTATGATAAAAATGAGTTGTTTTAATTGTCACCGTTTTACATAACGGCTTAATTATTTTAATTGGTACCTTCGACTTAGCTTATGTTTTAGATGATGTTCGTCAGGCGTTATGTTGGCATAAAAAGTAGCCTCTGTCCTGTCTTGGAGTTCAAACTAAACGATAATATTAGTATAAATTATATATATATCATATTATAGAATTACTCAATTTTATTTAGAATTGTTAGAGATACTCGTATAAAATAGTTATTTAATTGTCAAACTTTACTAACCTCGTGATTGAATAGCAGAATTGAAAACCGAATGCGACAAAAAGCTGACTTTCTGTCATTAGCGTAAACAAAAATACAGATTTGAGCTTGATCATAAAAATAGTCGAAATTATCAAGTAATAATAATTAATTTCTAAATAATGACATCTAGCAATACTCAAATCGTTCTAACCACTGGGCCATCTCGGCTCATCGGCTCTTGGCTCTCTAAGTAAGTTTTATTGCACAATTTTCTTAAAACTGTAAGTGTATATAAAAATTTTAGAGACATGCATTAAGGGATGTTCTTGTATAGTTTCACTGTTATGATATTAGGTACGTAAAAAGCTATTCCAATCCAAATTTACACCCAGTACATTATTATGATTACTAGAGGGTTTTCTATATAATACACGAACATGTACTTAATAAGATAAGATAGTAAATTATATAATAGAATATAATGTATAATTAAAATAAAAGCCTGAGAACTCTGCATTTCAAATCTTCAACAGAACTACAAGTATGCTAAGGCGCTTAAATGCGCAGAATGGTTTGTACAAGAAATCGCGAAGTGATACTTAAACGTATAGTCGGGCTTTAAACATAGTTGAGAAGCTATGGCGTACAAACATTGTCTGCAAACTCGCTAACGTTTGTGATATAACGGTAAACTGTGCGGAAACCCGTCTAGTGGGACGCTTGCGATAATTCTATACGCTCGGACGTAGGGTTGTTACGGAAACTTATATAACAGACACTATTGTTGGTGAGATACAAATCTGCTTTATAATATAATCACGTTATTGTACAATTAACACAATTTAATTCATAAATTTGATAAACATACGTCATTGTGTTTTTGTTTTGACGACCTCCGTGATCGATAAGAGTGTACATCGGTTTTCAAGGGTACGTCACTCCGAGGTCCATGGTTCGATTCCCGGCCGAGTCGATGTAGAAAAAGTTCATTAGTTTTCTATGTTGCCTGGGTGTTTGTGGTACATCGTAGTTACATCTGATTTTCCATTATACAATGATCCAACCGGGTTCTCCTACAAGTAGGACCATGAGGATTCGTTCGTATGCTCCTTTCATGTTTTTATCTATAAGTACAGTAAAGTATAGATTAAAAAGTATAACTGATTGACATAAACGGATACGGAACTAATGGTGAAAATTTGCACAAGAATTCCTTATGGAACCTATATAAATTAGTACTATTATAGTACTAAGAAAGGAATATTCAAAACTCATTATTTAAAATCGTAATTTTCGAAAGTTGAATAAAAATCTATATCGATTTGTTTATGAGATAAAGTCTAGAGTAACAGCATTGTCCGAAGAAATACCCCATCGTGTACATGGCTTATATAAAAAAATGCATATAAGAACAAGAAGCTCGGTGTTAGATTTTACCGACCTCCTTGGTCTTGTACTCACGAGTTGATAAATGAAATGTAAAAATCACACCAACTATCAGGAAATTAAATTTATTTTAAGAACATATCAAACAAATAAAATATAATATACATGAATATGTACACGTGTTTATATTATGTATATTTAAATTTGCTGAGAAATATATATTTTTTTATATTTTTCTTTGTAATTCGTTAAGTTAATAATAATTAATAACTAGAACTGTGTTAAATGTTTTAAATATATGGTAATGGAATGGTAAAATAAATCTATTTTGAATATATTTTCAAATGTAATAATAAAATTCATCTCAAGATTTATCACTAGGCCTCTCAGATCTAGTTTGCTTGTGGTTCGTCTAAAGTACCAATATTCGAAGGCTTGTTTGGTTAAACGATCAAAATGCAAGCGTATTCGTAGTTATTGCAGATGCTTTACTGTTAAGCGGAATAACAGCTTAGTAACGATACTGTATATTTTGTGTATCCTAGAAATAAATCAGTTTTCATTGCATTTATTTAGTAAATAGCATGCATTTATTTATTAAAATGTACTTATACAAAAAGAGATATTTTTGTATTCTTATTTAAAATCGGTATGCACGAGTTAGTGTTGTTGAAACGAAGCATGGTCTGTTGGTTTTTAATGGGAACTGTAGTTTTGTAAAGTAGCCAATTGGTAATGGAAAATGGTACCATCTGACTGCCAACTGTAGCACAGCTGCAAGTAGATGTAGTTAAATCAAATAGCCGGCATTACCTCGGCTTCCTGTTACAAACATCCGTCCCTCTTCATGAAATCACACCCATATATTGCAGGAAAGGAAAGGAAGGATGTAGCACATCATAAACAATCTTCAATTAATAGATACAAACCGCTTTTTCCAAAAGTAGTGGGGAAATAATTTTTTTACATAAAAATAAATAGTACAGAATTAATTAAAATTATATCAATCATGGCGATTATACTTGGTATTATAATTTGCATCTATTATTTTTTTACTTGGAATAATCCTTAATCAAAACTTTAACGATTATAAATATCTTTTAGAAACGATAGAATCGATCTCTTACGACTGAGGACGTTATATATAATGCAAAAAAAAATATAATTTAGAAATGTGTAATGTATGTGATATATAAAATAACGGAAATAGTTTTAATTATTGGTCACAATATCGTAGTTATTTGTACGCCACTTAGCTGTTTGGCTCTTTGCCTCTATCGTGTTGAAAATTGAAAATGTGTTGCAAATTTACAATATGCATCCTCTGTTGGTTAATACAGATACACTTTAAATGGATTATAAAATATTTGTTTTAATATACGGAAAACTGTTTACCAAGAATAAAATATCAAATTAATAAGATATTATGCAGAACAAATTATAATTTATTTTTTCAAAAATTTGGGCAACTGTCAAATTTAAAATAGCACTTTGAATAATTATTTAATTGTTATTAACAGCTGGCTGTAATAACTATACAGTTTTAGTAAGAAGCTTAAAGGAAGTTTAGTTACCAAGCCAACATGATCTCGTGCAAGCTACGAGGAATGAATTTTATGACTAACCCATAAACAAAAGACCTCGGTGTTGAACTTATTTAGGTTTACGTTGTAAAATATTAATTTTGAAAATATATTTTATATAAGAAAATAATGTCGATGAAAAACGAAAAATAGTCAATTGATATTATACACTAGTGAGTGTGCAAACTCTCTTACAAAGGATTACAAAATATATATTTTTATATCATAGCTGGCAAACGAGCAGAAGGCTCACCTGGTGGAAAGTGACTACCACCGCCTATGGACATCTGCAACACCGGAGGGCTTGCAGGTGCGTTGCCGATAAATGTGGTCTGAACTGTATTTTGAACCCAACACCTCAGGATTTGTACACTTATGAGCCAGCCATTTGACCAACCTGACTTAGTCGAGAGAGATAGACCTGGTTCACAAGTTACTCTTTAGATTTATTTCAAAAGATTAAAATACTTCTTTACAATGTCCTAACATTTGTACAAGTGTGCGGTACTTTGTATATTTTTTTAATTTATTCAAGTCGAGAATTTATTGTATAAAAAAAACCTTAACGGTATTCATTAAGGAAGAGATGATGACAAAGACATTCAAGTTCCTTCCATTCATTTTTCATTCTCTATTTTATCCATTCCTTGGAGTTTTGCATACACTTGCGTTATGAATAATCCGCAGTTTTCCCTTTTAAATCTTCTTATGATTTTACTAAAGAATTTACGAGTTACATCATTTCATCTAGAATTAACGTATTTTTTAAAATTTTATTTACTTTTATTAATATACAGGGAAAACAAGATCTATTTAATTAAGATATATTTTATGTTATACATTTGATTTTAGACGTTAATGAAATCAAAATTTGTTCATACATTTTGAAAATAGAATGTATGCGAAGGTGTCTGTTTGTTTGTTAGTCCAACAGAACTGAACCAGAACAAAGGATTAAGATATATAATGTACATTTACCTTTTTTTATTTAGTTTTTACATATTTTGCACGATTTGTTTCGTCGGGCCTGGTAGAAAAGCTATGCATCTTTATTAAATACGATGAACCCTTTTTCTTTGTGTTCGTTTCTCGTAATGTCAATGTAACCACAAGAGGCCAAAAGCCAAATAAACAACATTTGACGTTGAATCACGTCAATGATCGAATGATCTGTGATATTTATTATGGATTTGCGAAAAACGCCGACGAATCTGGTATCGGAACTTTGGAAGTAAAATTAAAGTAGATAGATAACATTACACTTAACTACCTTTTAGTTGAGTGTAATGTTATTTTATAAATAAAGGTATGTTAATTAGGAACTGTTTGTAGTGCACAATTCGCATGGAATACGTAAATCAAAGATTTGTTTATCTTCATTCCTTCTTCGATTGGAATATTCTTTACCTTATATTTAAATAACAATATATTTATTTAAATAAAGTATCTAAAGAAAAAGTTGTTGTACGTTTGCTTTTAACCATTTTCTTGCAGTATAGTCATAATTTCTACTGTCTGTTCGCTACTAAAAACGACACTGGTATTAGATAGTATGTAAATTAAAAAGCCTTACGTATATAATTATAAAAAATATATATATTACAATTAAAAAAAAACCTTATTATGGTCCAGTGGTTAAAAGACGATAATCTTAGTCGATGAATCTCAATTCAAACAAAACCGGACAAGGAACACTGAATTTTGCATGTGCTGAATTAATGCTTGTAAATCATCTCGTGCTTGGCGGTGAAGGAAAACATCGTGAGGAAACCTGCATGTGTCTAATTTCAACGAAATTCTGCCACATGTGTATTCCGCCAACCCGCATTGGAGCAGCGTGGTGGAATATGCTACAAACCTTCTCCTCAAAGAGAGAGGAGGCCTTTATCCCAGCAGTGGGACATTTACGGGCTGCTAATGCTAAAAAAAAAAGACTTACATTATCAAAATCGATCACGTAAAATAAGAAGGACATTTTTACAATATCATTAAAGGCTCAGATAATACTTAACGGCCTACGCGAATTACTTGCAAATGAGAATCACCCCATCGTAGATTCTGACAAGAATAAAGTGTGCCACTTAAATAATTCGCGAATGTTCCCGTTACGAAACTACGATCTGATGTAATTTGTACGCCCCGAAGGTGACTTCTACCCGAATTAATGACGCGCGTTCTAATGTTGGCTTAATTCGGCATTTTCCTTTTCGAAGGTTTGTTCGGCATTTGCTTCAAACAATTACAGGGAACAAAAGCGAAGTTTCCAAGAACATGAGTGTATGTAGTATGAATATTGAGTTAATTAATTGTTATAATGAAATTGTATTTCATAATTTAATGGATGTATAATTTGATTATTCGTGGAACTATGAATCTAAGTAAATAGTGGTTATGTTAATGGTAAATATATTTATATTGTTTGATCAATGTCAAAACATTATACATGTTTGCTCTATGTTCTGTTTACTCTATATTCTCTGTTCAATCTGGGCTTAAAGAAGTTAGTGCCTTTTGATACAATCTTTGAATTACCTGTACAAAAAAAATTAATGATACAAAAATCCTTCTGCCGTCAACATTTCTGCTCTTATTGAACCCTGTGTAGGTAATTAGTCGTTACGATGCCAAGAGACCGGATGAGCTTTATTTGACAATAAAAAAAAAACTTTAAGATTTAACACCCCGTCTTATTGCCTCCACTGATTGTTCATTTGTCGCCAAGAGAAACGGAATCGCTATTAAACTGAGAAATGTTACTAGCATTCTTGCCACCATTCCACGAGACTGTAATTTGTATAAGATAGAAAAATTGCGTATAATTTGTAGTAATATTATTAATAATTTTGTTTTAAAATGGTTTATCAAAAAATCTCATGTTATATAAATTTTATATGTGACATTAAAAAGGTAAAATAAATAAGGTTGATATTTTTTGTGTTACTTTGAAACGAGCGACGGTCTCCGCGGCGTTCCTCGCGTTGACGGTAGATTCAGAGACACATTTTTTAACTTTTCTCTTGGGTCGTTTTCATTTACTTAGGATGAAAATCATTTTATATGCTAATTGTGGGTATGTATTATCAAGATGGTTATCATATAAGGAATGAAACAATTGTTTAAAAGAAAATGTATTCGTATATAAAGAAAATATAGGCGTATTGTATTCATATTTAATATATGTAATTAATTAGATTGACAAAAAAAAGACCCGCTAAGTTTGTTTCGCCGGTTCTTCTCAGGTCAGGGTGTTCCTCGTATTCCTTTTCCGAACTGGTGGTAGTGTTTATTTTAACAATCAATAAGTAAGTGTAATGCTTCTATATTGAATCAAGGAATTTAATTTTGAGTTTGAGTATAGGCCTACGCGCGGTCCTTACATGTGTAAGATCGAAACTGATGGTTTTTAAAATAATTTATAACTTAGTAAATTTGGAGTAAAATAAAGAAAAACATAGTTGTATACTAACATTTTTATTTATTAATTATTATAATAATATTATATAGTAATGTTTTCCATAGCTCGCCACAAACACACACACATCGGTGTAGACAGTATACAGAGCGGAGATGGGGCATCACAAAATATGAATCGATTTTACCCTAATAGTAAATTTTTGGGCAAATTCTAGGCAGAATCCTCTCCAGAATTTAACTCCAAGGTCTGACACATTTGGGTTAGACTTACGTGCTCCAACCATTGAACTATAATATCTCTCTTATATGTGTTTGTATTTATCAATATTGTTACCTATATTCACACCGTTATAATTGACTTTACTTTAGTAATACTGAATTCAGAATTTCAATTCGAAGTAACAGTATTAAATATATAATTTAATTTAATAGCATATCAGTATTATAGTCGTTATACGATGTTTTTGTTGGTTAATATTGAAATGGTTTTTGGTATCGAAATATCCAAGCAGAGCAAAACATATATGGATACAAACTCATGTCCGTGTATGTAAATTAGTTATGTAGTATTACTTTGTGCTGCTGCAACAATGGATAATCTCGAAATTTCTATAAAAACTCAGCGAATACCGCAGTAGAAAATATTAATCCTATAACGGATCGTATAATATTAGGTTACGTTATGTAATTATTCTGCTTCGCTGAGCGAATCCATAAGTAGAGCAGTTCGCTGAGAGTATAAACTATTTTTATGAAATGTTTATTTTAGAGCACATTCAAGAAAAAAAAAAGTTATGAGTATATCATATTTTGCTTTATGATATAAAACAAAAAGATTCCAGAATTTTAGGCTGTATGTTGGAATACCTCGAACAAAAAATAAAAAATACGTAGCAAGCCTAGCCAAGTTAGTCGCTAGTACAACACTGCCAAATATAGTATACATATATGTATGTACTGCACGAAGTAAAAGAAATGGAACGTTAATCCCCAAAAGATTTTCTTTCAAGTCATAAAACGTGACGTGATTCGATTTACAATACTTTATGAGTGAAGCATTTTATATGTACGACTTTATGAGAAATTGGAAATTATTTAATATTTCCCTTGATACACGAATGTTGTGATCGGTTTTTTTACACAAAGCACTTGTAAATCAAAATTCTAATATACATTTCTTTTTATTCCTATCAAAGTGGGTCACCTGTCGTTTAGTTATTAACTTACTATCCAATGAATGTGCGATAGAAAGATAAATTTTACTGAACTCGATTACAAAGTAACTAGTTTTACAGATACATTATAAAAAAGTGGTACAAAACTGCATGCAATGGCTGACTTATCACTAATAAGAATCTCTTCCATATAACCTCATCTATATGAAAATATATTACAATATTCACTACAAGGATATCACTAGATTATTCTACTTTAGATCTATTTTTGAATGTCTTTAGTATATTTTCGAATCAAATGGATATTCTCTGAATCCTTAATCGGTAACAGTTAGAATCCTAAGCATTAATGACAAACAATATCGTACTGCATGTACATGTAATATATCTGTATGTACTTTTATAATTAAATTAACTTGCAACATAATTTCAGGGTTCATGAATGATATTGCACGATGAAAAATAAAATAACAATCAAATTAAAGTCCATAGTAATAAAACACGTATTTTCTGTTACTTTAGCATTAGCATTAGCAGCCCGTAAATATCCCACTGCTGGGATAAAGACCTCCTCTCCCTTTGAGGAGAAGGTTTTGGAGCATATACCACCACGCTGCTCCAATGCGGGTTGGCGGAATACACATGTGGCAGTATTTCGTTGAAATTAGACACATGCAGGTTTCCTCACGATGTTTTCCTTCACCGCCGAGCACGAGATGAATTATAAACACAAATTAAGCACATGAAATTTCAGTGGTGCCTGCCTGGGTTTGAACCTGAAATCATCGGTTAAGATGCACACGTTCTAACCACTGGGCCATCTCGGCTCTACACCACTGGGCCATCTCGGCTCTACATTACATTCTGTTACTTACATGTAAATTATATCAATATGAGAATACTTTCGTCGTGTTCTTGTATATAAACGTTTTTACCATTGATTTCTTCATTTTGAATCAGAACAATGATAAACATTTTATTTCGGTCACGCGATGAACATCGAATTGAATAAAAGTTTTGAACAAAGGAAGTTAGAGCGAGCGACAACGTCTCAAAAACTTCGCAAATGGTTCCCGCATACACAATGCCGTAATTTTTTTGACTACGGTAAAAAAAACATACATTACTTCTTTTTATCCACTTAAATTTTGCATTACGTAAATATAACAGTCATAAGTATAACAAAAACGCAATTGAGAAATAGAATCACATAAAATTAAAAAAATGAGTAAACCTTACAGTAGTCGCATCTATCACCTCGGCTTAGTAATAAGCCACATCAATATTATATCATTTCAGAAAATGGGTTGATACCATTCGTCGACCAAGTCTAGCACCACGTGCGCTCATTGGTCAAATTAAATAGCACGCGCTTCCGCGGCTTCCTGTCACTTCCGTCCCTTTCCACGAAATTATTTCTACAGATGGCTAGGAATGTGAAAGGAAAGATACTAACTACACTATCAAAAAGATCAAGAATCAAGAAAAACACATTGGTTTTTTTTTATTTTCTTAATCAATTCGTCAGTAAATAAATGTCAGCCAAGCATGGCTTTTGATACCTTTTAAAGGGAACTCGAATGGTATTAGACTGTTATCTTTAAGTGTAAAAAATGAAATCGCTTGAAATGACCAGTTCAGCATTAAAGATATACAATTTAGACAAATATTGTGAGATCAATGTCTTTTCAGCGGTGTGATGACTTTAATAAGATACTTACTATTGGACTCGAGCGGTCAATGAACTTAGGTAGTGTTTTGCGTTGGATGATATCAATATTCAGTAGTGAATTGAAAATGTAAATGTAATGAAAATCATAATACATTTAATTATCAATTGTCATGGATATCGGTAGAACGTAAAAACTGTAGAGCCATGTAATGAAAAAATAGCGAGTTTAAAAACCTACTTATAAAAAAAAATATTTATGTACTAACTATCAAGATTATATATAAGTACAAAACACCTTTAGAGTTCTTTCGTTTTAGGTTTACGTTAACAATATTTTTCTTTATTTTTTTCCGTTTAAAGTAAAGAATGTCTCGTTATTTTCATGGTAAGTATCATCAGTGATGAAACTATTCAGTGAAACTCTTCTAACTAACCCTCTAACTGGAACATATACATTGTTGCTAAAAAGTACCGCTCGACAAGACTGTTAATATAGAGACACGTATTCTTGTCTACTCTCTTGTGTATAAATACACTGGGATTTATATACCACCGTATTGACTTAGTGGGTAGCTTATAACGTTGTAAATCTTAGGTCGACTCTGAATTCTGAATTCTGTCAAATATTGATAGGGCAGACAGAGAGACGTGCACACTTGTGCAATATAGTATTTGTAGCTAAGTTGGCTGGTCTGCGTTTAGAAAAGCACCCAAACATGACTTTAAGATGAATGAATAAACATGGCTTTAAGATGCATAATGATGACGTTTGACAGAGAATTATGGAAGAAGAAGACATGCTGCGCCGACCCCAAGTAAAATTGGGATAAGGGCAGGAGGATGATGATGGCTTTAAGAAACATAGATATAAAAATACCAGGCAAAAGATATAACAATATTTTACAAAAAAATGTTTTTTAAAAATCAAATCAAATCATATATTGTATATGTAAATAAATTCAAGGCTTTTATAAGTAATTTTGAATCATCATTTTCTAAAATTGTATTTAACGTAAAGTTACCACATTTATAAATAATGTTGATATTTTATTAACAGTAATGACTGTTGGTTAATTTACGAATGTGTGTGTATTCGTGTATTAATATGTTTCGTATTCGTGGGCACGTCCGGCGGCCGAGTAATTTGGGTGAAATTACCGTTGTTAAACAGCTCCATACATTTAATTGTAATAACTAGTACGTACCTTTTTATACTTTTAAATGTTCCTGCATTAAAATCCTTGTATTGTTCAACCATTAATTCAAAATGGAATAATAATATACAATCTATATTTACCAGTGGGTTATAAATGATTTTAATTTCAGTTATTATTTCATGATAAGAGAAAATGTTTATAACATGCTTTATTTAATGTTTTAATCCATAAAAAAAATACAATACAAATAATATGGTTGAAGATTGAAGACAATATTATTATTTTTTTTTAATTAGAAAACATTTGGATTGATTTGTTTATGTTGTTCAATCATCTGATAAAATACATAGGAGGCAATACAAAAATGATTAATAAAATTATCGAAATTCTGATTTTGATGTATCGTCGTTTCTATACCTCCCCTCATGTGAATTGCAATGCCGTCAATATTTACCGACTATCGATAGTTTTCAGTCGTATCTTGACGATTGACAGAAGTCACTCGTATCAAAGGCTATCTATATTCTAGTTGAATACTACGAGTACACATACAACATATTGCATATATTCTAAAGAGGAAGACGAGCTATCGTATCTTTGTTCTAAATGAAGAGCTTAAGTGGGTTTTTTTTTATTGTTAACTACATAAATAATATTTAAGCCACTACGCATTCATAATACTTTTTCAAATGGGTTTTTAATCAATCGTATGTTATAAAAAGAAAACGATTTATTTTGTAACTTGGGAATATAATTTACGTTATCAAACAATTCAGTTCGTAAAATAAATTATGTGTTTCTATACGTGTTTTAAAATCTGTGAGAGATAAAAAAATACATTACACGTTGAAATACGTTTAATTTACTGTATAGTTTATTATTATAATATTGAAAGTATTTATTCGACTACATGTGTTAATTCAAAACTAAACTTTAATCCAGTACAGTACACTACATCTGTTTGCTTTATACGCCGAATTTTTTTTTAATGTTATTATGGTATTTTTCCTAATGGACAGCTTTTAGATTGTAATCCTGAATCTTATTCCATTTCCGTCCATTTCCATTCATGTTCTCTACACCAGTTTTAAAAAAAGTACGGTGAGCGATTCACGGTCTCACGTTGCCGTACGCTTTCGTAAAGGGCGCGGGGCGAGATCACCTTCTTTGTGCAGAGAATCTTCAAGCCACGAGCGGTCCACACTGCGGATGCCTTATATCAATATGATATCGTAGTCTGTCAGTATCGAAGACAGGCATATGTTATTTGACATTGTATTTTAATGCTGCATTGATGCTGCTATATTACATAATCTAGTATTTAAACCTCTTTGCTTTAATTTTTTCCTAAATATACGATTATTATTTTGATTTTAAAGGAACTTATTTTAATTTGGGTAATAATAAAAAATAAAAGTATAAAACGTATTAAATTAAACAAAGTCAACGTTGAATAATCCATCACCGAAATGCTTCCATTGAGTATTACGTAAGTAGAAAGTGCCTTAAATTAAAACTTACAGCTGTTTTATTTTTTCAGTAAATTTTCCCTTTCCATCAAACGTTAGAAGGGCAATTAGTCGTCTTAGAGACGTTAAGTCTTCAAAAATCATGGCTTGAATTTCAGTAACGGGCCTAAATTAAATTCAGAAAGGCTTTTTGGGTTAACCGTGCGACTGACGAGGGAGAAAGATAAATTTAATATTTAACAAGAACAATGGATGGCCTCTAGAGACACTTAATACTTCGTTGCGGATTAAAAAAATATATTTTGGCGGATTGTTTTTCTAGGCGAGCGGCCTCCGGGGGTATTGTCGCCTGTTATGTTTTTGTTCGTGAATTCAGTGTTTTTGATGTTAGCTCTACCATTAGATACCTTTGTCTAATTTTTTTGTTGTTATTATAGCAAGTTCTAGGGATGAGGCATTTTCTATTAAATTTTAATTTTTTCAGGTAAGATCAACCGATAAGAAACAAATATTAGAAACAAAGTAAATCCTTATATTACACCTTATATTACCCTTTTAGGAGAAGCTTAAGAGAATATTCCACCACGCTGCTCCAATGAGGGTTGGTGCATTCACATCTGGCAGAATTTTGACACATGCCGGTTTCCTCACGATTCCTTACTTCCTAGCACGAAACGATTTATACACATAAATTAAGCACATGAAAATTCAGTGGTGGTTGTCTGGGTTTGACCTGCAATTATCGGCTAACATGTACGCGTTCTAACCACTGGGCCATCTCGGCTAACTAGTTTTTTATATGGAAATGTATTTAAGGTTTTTACATCTAATCCTAAACGCTAATGGAGTGTTTTTTTTTATTTTATTTAATAATCTCTAAAGCAATATACGGATATACCATCGTGATCAGAGAAAAGCTTTATTACTCGAATAATAAAATTGCAAATTGTAAAATAAAAAACGAAATGTCGGAAGCGAATAGCGACGACAAAATAAAAATAATGTTCCTATTACTGCGATTCGTTTTGTTATGTTACGTTTAATATAAATTTAAAAAAGAGTTTAAATTGTATATATAATTCACATAAATATTTTATGTATTCAACTTGTAATTTAAAATAAATACATATATGTAAAGATATTTTTTGTGATATTTGTCGATTATTAAATTAATTTGTAATGAAAATAGTTGCAGTTGGTACTAATTGTCAACCGCGTCTTCATTCGGCCTTTAGGGTCGATCGTCAGTTGTTAGGTATAATATATATATAACATATATATTTGTATATCTTTGTTGTGCGATAAAGTATGTTAGAACAGTGCAAGAGTTTACTTGGTGGTGGAGTATGGTTGTAGCAAGCTTCGTCTGAGTCATTTCTTATAGAGCCAAGGTCAATGGCAAAGGGTTTTGACTACTTATCAACGGATACAATAATAATTAAATGTTTAAATTAGTACTAAACATGATTGCTTATTCCTTTTTTATTTTTTGTAACAAGTTCATTTAAGTATCAATTTTTTTCTCAACAAAATAAAATGATCGTTGTTTGACAGCTAAAGCATAAGTTTGATATTTGAGAGCTTAATATTGCTGAATTAAACTGGCTTTAACAGAATAAGCGGCTTCGAGAGTAATCTGTTAGCTTAGGGTGTTTCACTGTTAGTAAATTTGCGTCTTTCATCATTCTATGTTTTCTTAAATAATCATGTATAATGCTGTTTGAAGGACACCGATTTCTAATATTAATATTTGGAAATAATGTACTGTTTGAGGAAGGAAGTTCTTATACGCGGCTTATAGTAGATTGAGCTGGCAGTAAGCGTCACCTGAGCAATGAGCGTTATGGTCCTTGGTCCAAGAGACCTTTACGACGAGTGAAGCTCTCCCGAAGGGCACTCTCACCCTCTGTTTCTTTCTATAGAGTTTCTTATGATATGTATTAAACTTATAATTAGTTATTTTATATAGGGTGACGGATGAGCAAATGGGCCACCTGATGGTAAGTGGTCACCATCGCCCATAGACAATGGCGCTGTAAAAAATATTAACCATTACTTTCATCGCCAATACACCACCAACCTAGGGAACTAAGATGTTATATCCTCTGAGATTGTGTTTACACTCGCTCAATCACCTTTTAAACCGGAACACAACAATGTATGAAAATAAATGTGTGTACTGCTGTTTGGCGGTAGAATATCTGATGAGTGGGTGGTACCCTTAAAGTACGAGTGAGCCAGTGTAATCATAGGGATAAGGGACATAACATCTTAGATCCCTATGTTTGTGGTGCATTGGCGATGTAAGGAATGATTAATATTTCTTATAGCGCCATTGTCAATGGACGAAGGTAACTTCTTACGTCTATCATTATCATTATTGTAAAAAAAAAAACGAATGTACTTATAATTTTTTTTTGTCACGTAGCTTCTTTAAGTAATTAATACAAGCGCAGTTTATATAAGACATTTAGACGTATGTTAGCGAGAAACTTGCCTTATTCAAAGTTAACCAGCCAAGCAGGAACAATAGAGTACTCACAAAGAAAAGAGAAATGGAAGGGATGGAGTTGTTGCTTTAAATTTTAGAACCAAGTCTCGTCTTACTTGTCTATAGTTTACATACTAGCATATTATCGTTAATATGAATATTAGGAAGAGACTGATCATAAAATGAGAAGTCGGCATTGCATTTTCTCACTTGGAATACGATATTATTAATGATAATTATGTCGTAAGATATATTACACCAGGCTAGCGTAGCACGGTCATTGGATAAAGTAATCTTTATTATAAGGAATAGGTGTATTATTACCGGAATTACGGGGCCAGTTTTTATGTAGTTAATATGAAATATGGCGGCCATATTGACTGACGACCATAGACCTATTACAGGAAGATAAATTAAGAAGACTCAGAATCGATTGGAGAGGAGGCTACTTCAGAAAAATAACAGACAGTCAATCATTTTAAAAATCGAACTAATTGTGTCCAATAAATAACTTAGCACTTTTCTACAATGTACACACACGAATTTCATAGTTTTACTTTATGTATGTATCAATTATCGAAGTAGTGTTATTATTTTTTAAACTTATTTAAACAGCTGAAGTACGCATTCATATAATTGAATGTCTGAAAAACTCATATTCGAAGTGCTTTTTGCAATAAAATTAAACCGGTATATAACGTGCTTTCAGAACAGTTGTCTTTAGAAGGCGTTATGCGGAAAACTGAAACGTATAATAGAAAACATTTAACAATGTTCCTTTTAAAGAAAAATAAAAATGTATACAAAAAAAAACACTGAATTATTAAAATTTCAATTTTAATTTGATTAAAAATAATTAGACTCGTAGACACATAATTTTATATTTTAATTATTTAATTAATATAACGATTGTAGACTAAGAACAAGGTGGAGCTCATACGAATAATCGCTCATTTTGTATGTAAATTACTTAGATATACATACGTATACTTTTTAATTAGAGTTGACTTACAATAAAAAACTTTTAGTCTTAGCAATTTATTAAAACACCTAAAATATATTTTAGTCCTATTTTTATTACTATTAAGAAGTTAATACCATAAATATACATATTACAAGGCAGTTGCTTTCTTTTCTTCATAAAAAAAAAAATTAAATTCAAAAGAAAAACTCAAAGCTGTGTGTCAATAGGAGCTGAAATGTCACAGTGATTGCGGGTTCAAACACAATCAAGCCCCACTGAGTTTTGCGCTAAATTTGTGTTTATAATTCATTTCGTGCTCCATCGAGTATATAACGGAAAACATAAAGAAAATCAGCATGTATCAAATAAATATCAACCACAGGAACCACCAACTCATATTCGATTAGCGAGGCGACGTAAGCTCCAAACCACAATAACGAGAGAAAACCGTAGTTATGCATTGACATAGTGACAGTTTGTTACTTTTTTATCAATACAATATTTATTAGTGAGGAGATAATAATATCTATTAATGTTTTTCAGTTTAAAGGTTAACCTAAACACTGTAATTAAAGACGCTAAGATCATAAGATCTAAAATTCCACAGTGAATTGATAATGTCCCTGAAGTCAACGCTCTGTTAACCATGGTTTGACATTGTTGACAATGAATTTTCATTTCTCTTTCAGACAAACAATGTCTGATACTTCAGTCCTGTCCTAAAATACCATTAACTTCCACCATTTCCAATGCGCTAAGCGTGTATGGGATTAACGCCAAGCGCCACGCCCGACATGTTTCTGTAGACTTTATGGTTATGACGCTGCACTAACAACTAGAGGGTTGTTCGGCTATTTTATGTCTATTATTAACTCGATGGATACTTGCATACACTTTGAGCACCATGTGTGTCTTGCACTTTATACAATGCTGTTAGAAACTTAGACGCTGATGTGAAAATGATGTTTGAAAAATGAGAAAGAAGGCGACTGAGATGGTAAGAATATGATATTGAAATTCCGTACTAATTTTGTATTTTATATACCAACAAGAATCTTTATTGTCACATTTAAAGTCATTAAACCTCTTTTTAATAGTTTATTTAATAACAGGGAACTTCAATAGAACTGTACCTATATCAAAATTCAAAAATACGAGTATAGGACATAGTATTTAAATATACCCCCAATTACCGGTGTATCCAGTGATTTGCCATTAATGTTCATGACGCTATTCTAATAGTGTCATGAACATTAATTAAAATTAATGTATATAACTAAAACCAACAAAACTATTGCGATACCACTTGGTGTCTGTATATATCAATGACAGTTTTAAACTTACAAAGTACTGAAACAAATGATAAGTTAATTATAGTTAAATACCGCGTGCAATAAGGATTTAGATATAAATTAATAATTAAAACAAAATATGTAACAATAAAAAATATAATTACACTATAAACTTAATTATAAGAAAAGTATAAATGAATAATTATTTAAAAATATATCTTTCTAACATTAAAAATTATAATTATAGTAATTTTTTTAATAAAAATATCACATCTAATATTTGTCTACGACTTTCTAAGGTTAAATTTGAAGAATCAATTGATAATATTTAATTTAAAGCATCATATTCATCTCTGAAGTTATACAATATGAGCCATTGTGATTCATAATATTGTTATTATTTATTAAAGCTCCTCTCGTTCGGAGTTGTAGTCGTCTCGAAATATCGAGTCTCGTCAACCTTTACTCAATAAATAAATAATATAAGTGATAGTAAATAAAAAGTCAACGAGTAACTTAATTTTTTATTTTTCCAAAGTCACGATTCATATTTTTTTACTGAAGATTACTTAATAGTTCAAACACAGGCAAACACTATTGCGTTGGAATATAATTCATAATTTAATTTAATTAGCCGCAAATAAAAACATATGAGGAGCATGGCAACATTTCTCCGACAGACGCAGGTAACCAACCATCCTGCTTTGGAATAGGTTAGTAGGAGTAGTAGATGAAGCTATGAGTGTTCAAAAGGAGAGAGTAGCTCATTAAAAAACAGCTGTTACTCTTTTTATTCTACGCCGTTGTTTAATTTTATTATTATCTTTAACTTTTCTCTTGTTAAAGAAAAGTTTTGGAGCATATACCACTAAGCTCTAATTCGAATTGGTGGTTTCACTCGTCACAAATTTTCACTGATATGCAGGTTTCCTCGCGTAATTTTCCTTCACCATTGAGCACGAAATCAATTTTAAGTAAATAAAGGCTTGAATCCGTTATCTTTGCTTAAGAATCGCGTGTTCTAGCCAACATACATGGCTCGATAATACATCGAATATATTTTCTATTCAGTCGCCAAACTATACCAAGCGTAATATATTCTATACTAGAACGATAATAAAATGAACATGTTTATCGAACTTTATAGAAACTTCTTGCATTTGATAAACAAAACTTTTACTGTAAAATTTTATGCATTTTGTTGTAATATGGAAATAATATTCTATATTTTTATTTGAAGTTTTTGTTACTAGACTTTATATTTGTAGTATTATTAGAAAATTTACCGAAATATTAGTTTAATAATAAATATGAACTACACCGAACAAAGGGCTCATGTTCTATTCTTTACTGTCATTAAATTAAAGAAACAGGCTGCGTATGAAGCGTTTTATCCTCTTCGTCTGTCACCTAGAGACATCAAAGTCATAGGTTTGACTCTGACACTTTTGGCTTTTGGCCCCTATGACAAGCTTTGTGCTTCATTAGAGGAATAAAAACATGTAGTAGTAATTTCTCAAATGAGAATTGCTATTTTAATGTTGAATGAAAATATATATTTTTTTATTGTATTTAAAAGTATCTCTTACGACGGAGGTTTGAACCTTTCTACAACGTGGTCCAGTGTGGGTTAATAAATACATATGTTGTATAATTTTATCTGAAACATGCAGGTTGCCTCACGATGTGTTTCTTTACCGTTGAACACGGTATGAATAATAATATTTATTTTTCTTATAAAAAGTATTTATAGTATTTAATATTTTTATGTTGGTGATCTTTGGATGAGCTGCTTATTATTATTTTAAAGTCAAATAATAAAAAAAAAAATCAAAAATCTTTCTTTTACTGAGTTCCTTGCGCCGCTTCTTCTCAGGTCCGAGGTGTTAATTACCGACCCGGTGGTAGAGTTTAGACTATCAATAAGCAAGTACACACTTTTCCATATTGAATAAAGATTTTAGATTTTGATATTGCTGTGCCATCTGGATAAGGAGAAACAGTTTGCCTACCTTTTTCACAACTATCGATTTTAATTTAAGTATGCTTTGTGTTATCTTCATTATGTTGACGAATATATGATATTCTACAAACGATGAAATTATCCGAATTTGAATCTGATATCTTTAGTTAAGATGTCTAGTCTAATAAATCGATGAAAACGATATCACAACGTTAATGGCAACATTATAAGCGAACAAAGAATATCAAGAAGCTACTTTATAGGATTTTAAATCAACATGTTTTTTTTTATTACTACAATGGTAGGGGTGAAAGTGACGATGGTAGTGGTGACCAGTGTTTACGTAGCAAACGTACGAGAAAGGAGGTAGTCCTATATGGACACTTCTAATGCCGTCAACATCTACCCGCAAACTTCAGTCTCGTGAACGAGACATTCGTAGATAATGTCGAAATATCGAGTTCCACCAGATAAAAATAAAAAACATGGTAAATATCCCGTATTAAATACTTGTAGTAGATATACTTTATTGGCTGTTTGTATTTCTACCTTAGCAGGTGGTCGATGACCTTGGCGCCACATGGCTGACATCGGATCCAACTGCTCGTTAATATTAATTTAGTTGAAGAACAGTTCGTCTTTTGTCTACCAATTTCATCTGTGTGTTTATTTATAAGTTTAAACCAAAAGCATATATTTTTTAAATTGAAAGTAAATTAAAAAAATAATTATAATAAATTATATAATATTTACATTAATGTAGTAACGTAACGTCTTATAAAATATTTTTATAGATGACTGGAAATAAAATTGATCTATGAACCGTAAAAGTATACTTTTACGTCTATTTTTATTTCTCATTATTATTTTTTTATAAATATCGGTAACCCAAAATACTACAGCTAAAATATTTTTGGTTCTATTAAATTAAAAATCCAGTAGAAAATTCTGGGTTTGAACCCGCATTCGTCGGTTACGATGCAGGCGTTCTAACCACTTTGTCCTCTCAGATTTTCATACTATTAATATAATTATATTAATAGCTTTAAAAAATATGTTATTACCATATTATATATAAGAATTACTCGCTATATATTTGAGATCGAGAATTTAACTTTAGGAAGGATATTTCTGGAGAAACATTCCTTTCGTTTATCTCTCAACTAATCATAGATGTTTTACGATCATAGAGCGTGGCTATTTAGATACCGAGGGTAGAAGCTTTATCGTGAAAGAAAAGAGCTTCTCTCACATAATTCTTTTTATAGTATGACGAAAAGACGGTCACACTATCAACGTATCATAAAGCAAAGGCCTCTATATTGAATTCCATAAAATAAAAATATTCTGTTCTTTCATATATTGGAGTACTTTTACATGATATAATATTATCCTTCAATTTTTACAGTGAAATTATATGATTATAAATCCTTTTCGTTATTTCAATATAATTTATAATGAAAAACTAATGAATAAAAATAAAAAAAGGAGTTTCTAAAAGCGAACGACTCAATTTGAATTGCAAGATAAAAATCAATTCTATTTATTGACAAATCTTAAAGTTAAACAATATAAGTATTTGGGTTTTATTTCTTATAATTAAATAAAAAAATATTAATAACATTGAATCAGATATCCTACACTTTATGAACGCTATTAAAAAACTTAATAACTGGTTTTTTTTCACAGTAGAGTTTCAGTTTTCACATTTGATTGACGGTATTATGTTTAACTATTATGTATTATGTTTAACTATTATTCGAACTACTCGAAATCCATTTTTGAAAAGTATAGAATTGATCTTCATTAAATGATCATTACAACGGTATGCAATATATGCCGGAATACCCACTAAAAAACCATATTGCGTCATATTGCACATACTACCGTGATGTTCCGACGGTAGGCCCACCTCTGCGGGCCTCCAAATACTAGGGGGTTCTCAGGGTACAGAGAGCCCTTAGCCTATGCGACACTTATGGCGGGAGGAGAAGTGGGTCCGCAGCACTGTTCACACGCTCCGCGGCCTCCTTCCGTGATAATGCAAACTATCTTGATTCCGTGAACTAACAAGAGTATTATAATAAAAATAGTTGCCGAAATGAATCGTGTAAAAAGCTTATTCAATTTATTAGTTTACTTAAATAATAACCACAGATAAGTAAATCAGTTTGGAGAAATCTTAGTCTTTATAAGTCACTAGGGTTTTATTGCAAGCCACAGCCAAGAGACCGCAAAACTATGTAGGAACGAAATTCTTTATGGTAATATACCGTTATTTTTGGCAAGATATGGGCCGTTTGTATAATAAGTCGATAGCGATCGCCATTTGAACCCTCATTGCTGAGAAGCAGAAACCTATCATGATATATATTCTTAGTGATTTAGTTTGTAAAGTATCAAAGCTTTCTTGATATCGATAAATATTCTTCGAAATGTTGAATTCAAATGTCTATGAAGTCGTTTAATATAATAATAATTAGATAGGCCTTAAAGATTTGTTTCCTTAGTGATAAAACGTGATTCGATTTAAACGTCGTTCAACATCGATTCGATTCAACATTTTCCTTAATTCCACGATAAAATGAGGAAATAAAATTACAAACTCGTACATTTTATTTCTTTGGATTCTTTTATGACATTTCTTTATTAAGCCATTATCGGATCATTAAAAACTAAACAATAAATTCAAGTAGGCTCATAAAAGAAGTTTTGAATCGGAATGTTACATTAAATTTAAAGCTCAGTAGTTACACTTTTTTACCATTTAATTGATAGAGTTTATGTTAATAAAGTACAATAGAATATACATACATATATATCCTCTCTGGGAATCAATAAATACTAAGTAAGTTTTTAAACTATATTATAAATTGGTAAAAATTGTTTGTTTGTAGGGTAACCTCCAGAACTAATATTCTAATTCTAATTTCAGAAAGCGACATAATTCCTGAGTACTATATGCCTTATCAATGTTTTTTGACATGAAATTTAAGTATTTCATACCATATCCAATTAAAGGCAAAGTTAAAAGTAACAATAGAATCTTATGATAAAAACGAATACCGTGCCTCTCTACCAAACTTAACGTTTTCATTTTAATTAATTGAATTTTAAATTAACATTTAGCTGTGCTTTATTTGAAATTTCAGCAGGATTCCTTGTGACGGTGGTCTTTATAAAAACCTACCCGTCTCATTTGTTCGTTATGAACAATGGTATATTGTCAATTTCACTTTTATGTCAGAGCAATACTGAATTTAGGCTTGTTTGCTGAGCGTTCATTTGATGAAACATTCAGAGGGCAACCTCGCATTGTTCTCGACTAAACAGTGGCACAATGGGATTTGCTATATCCTAATCCAAACATGGCCTCGTATGTAAATTGGCCATATGTTTGTGGAGCAAACAGACATGGGTAGCACTCGAATGCTTTATTGAATCATTTATATTAATTTAATATGGTATTATTGCAAAATATTAACATTTTAGTAAAATGTAGAGTCGCAGCCTATTAACGTCCTATTGCTCGGCAATGGCCTCCTCTTCCTTTTGAGGAGAAGGGTTTAGCGTACTTCACCTGCGGGTTAGTGGTTACCACTTACAGGTACCACTCACGATATTTTTCTTATCTGAAACATATAAATTCAGTGGCGCTTGCCCCGGGTTTGAACTCGGAATCATCGGTTAAGATTCCTGCCTTGTAACCACTACGTCATTGTAATAATATATATGTTATAAAACTATTTTTATTTATATAACTTTATTGTTTGTGAGGTAATAACAATTGTTAATAGATTTAATGATTTGAATTTATAATTGTAGAAAAATTTACATAAAGCGCACGAATTTATTAATAAAAAAAATCAACTAGTTCCAGTCGTGTATCCATCACACGATTCATTATGATCGACTAAGGGTTTATTTAAGATCAACAACCAACCGTAATAATCAATAAGTAAACAACTATAGTAAAAGCATTACCTAAGAGAGTTGGCGTCGGGAAGATGACAGATCGTAAGGGTCCTTAAAAAACCTTTCAGCATACCGTACATACTCCACTAACCTTAAATAATACAATACATTTTGGTAATTATGATGATTTGAGAAAAAGGTTACCTAGTGGTATTTATTTACAGCTATGATCAAGAATGTTGTTCTAAATAAAATTTGATAACAAATTATTTATGAAATTTCTCATAATACATTTGAATTATTTATTCAAGTAGAACTCGTTAATATTAACTGGAGATTGCGGGTTCGAGCTCGGGCAAAGCAATTCGTTTTAATTTGTATAATTAATTAGTGTTTATAATCTTCTTATTAATTATGAGGAAATCTGAATTTATCTCGTAACCATAAGAAGAAAAGGCCTCTTTTTTACAATTATAGGCTATGTACCTTTTTTATAATAATAATATAAAAAGAACTAAAAATTGGTAACTTATTCAAACCATAAATATTTATTTGATGTAAATTATTATATCTGAAATTTTATTACATTATAAATACTTTATATTACAAATAAAATATATAAATTTAAATAACATTACTTCTTACTCTTTGTACTTTTGTCTACAAAGGTTGAAAAATATAATGTAATTTTATATTGGATAAGATTATATGAATCCCTATTTAAAAGTATTTCATATTTTTTTAAAAAACCGTATTAATCATTCGCTACTCCAGCTTAGCTCTGGTCCATATCCATTAGGCTATCGAGGCCAATAATTCGCTACTTAAATATTTATTAAAGATAAATGAAATGTACGAAATTTCCAAAGAAGTTTTGTTTAATATATAAGCTCGGGGGAATTATGGTTATTTTATAAATAATATTCATTCACTTCTGTTTAAGTAATATATTATATACGTAACAAAATTCAAATATAAAATTACGTATAATGATTTCCTTCTTAACACCTTAGCCGCGGCGACTATTTTCAAGGTAGACTTGCCATCTGCCCAATACACGAGTACATCATAGTGAATAAGTGATTTTGTGGGCGTACACAAGTACCTAATTTTTATAATCTGAAGAAACCGCAAACTCTGTATGATTGGGAGGAGTTCAACCGCATGATGGCTTTATATGTTTTCTGAGGCTTGGCACTGCTAACTTCGAAACTCCAGACTACTACTGAGCGTTTCTCGATAGAAAACACTCTAAATTTTTTAGTGGCTCAACTCCGGTCTTTGGACCCATGACACCGAGGGCCTTTTTTTCTCGCTGGTAAAACGCATTACGCGTTTCCCCCACGTGAAGTTTCGGACTCGCCAGTGCCTAGCAGAGGTCCTTATTCAACCTTCAACCTTATTCAATAGCTTCTAAATTAACTTGTGTGAATTATATATTAAGAAAATGTGATTAAAGGATAATATAACTTTATAGTAGTGTTCCGTTAGCCGTTGAATATTTTAAAAGGATTGTGGAGGATTGTGTACTTTTTTATTTAATGAAAACCAGGTCCAACCAAATCAAATCTTTAGTGATTGGGCGAAGTGCGTTTCATACCAAATCACATGCTTAGCACAAATTCATGATTATATTATAAACACATATAAATAATTTAGTGCATATTCTTCATCTCATGCTCTGGCTGGAGAAATACATCGTGAGGAAACCTTCATGTGTCTATTTTTTATGGTTTTCTACTACATGTGTATCCATCAATCCACACTGGTGCAGCTTGAAATTAAATTAGCCCAACAGTGGCACATGTAGAGGCCTTTACTTTAAACTTTTACGCAGGTATATATTAAATACATACTTATATTGCAAATATATCATTTAACTCCGAGCCTAGATGAAAATTCAATTTGTATACATCAAAGAGTTCTAATAAGTAAGTCGAGAGCGAAGGTGAAATTTTAATGAAACGGCACATTGAGCGAGACGTAATTACCACCTAACTCGTCCCTTGTAACATTCTCACGAGTTAATTAGCCTTGAATGAAATGTGTCTTGCCTCCGGAGTGGCTTCATTTCACTGAATCTAGAATTTGAAACAAAAAAGGCCTTTTAATGAGGTTTTATTTAGAGACGTGAGTAATCTCTGTTTTAATGATATTGTTTGGGTTTTTATTGTCAGGAATATATCGGTTATATTCATGTTAAATAAAAAAGATGATATTATTTTATATTTGAAATAGATTATAATTAGCATGTATATACATGTAATTGTTAAATCTTCGTCTTTATATTTTATATAAAACGTGTTTAATATAAAATATAAAGAGTTTTTCACACTGATGAAAGAACTTGAAGATTTTTTTTTTTTTTAGGACGTGCCATAGTTGGCTTATATTGTGCATAACTCTTATCTTGTAAGAGCTGAGATGGCCCAGTGGTTGGAACGCGTGCATCTTAACCGATAATTTCGGGTTCAAACCCAGGCAGGCACTACTGAATTTTTATGTGCTTAATTTGTGTTTATAATTCATCTCGTGCTCGGCGGTGAACGTAAACATCGTAAGGATACCTGCATGTGTCTAATTTCCACCACAATTCGAAATTCAGCCGCATGTGTATTCCACCAAACTGCATTAGAGCAGCGTGGTGGAATATGTTCCAAAATCTTCTCCTCAAAGGGAGAGGAGACCTTAGCCCAGCAGTTGGTAATTTACAGGCTGCTAATGTATAGATGTATGTAATGTTTATATTGTATAAATGATATAAGATGAAAAATGAGAATACTTGATTTGCCTTGGTGTTAGGGTTATGTGTAAAAAGGCAGGGTAGGTGGCACCCGCTCATCATAATATGACGAACAACCAAACAGCAATACAATTGTTGCAGTTTTAAGAGTGAATGTGCCAGTGTCTACAGGCGCAGAGGACATAACATCTTTGTTTCCAAGGTTGGTAGTGCGTTGACCTTATGAGGAATGATTAATATTTCTTATACTTATTATCAGGTCGAGTATTTGCCAGTCCGTACCTACTTAGCATAAAAAACATGCTTATAGATTAGCGCGATAAAAATATACAAAGGTTTTTACTTAGTGGTAGGGCTTTGTGTAAGCCCGTCTGGGTATGTACCACCTACTTACTTGTAACTCTAAACACCAGTACTCAGTATTGTTGTGTTCCAGTTTGAAGGGTAAATATAGGCATATGGGACATAACATCTTAGTTCCCAAGGTGTTGTAAGGAATGTCAGGCATGATTATACATTATATTTTACAGCGCCATTGTCTATGGGCGGTGATGACCCGCTTGTGCTCGTCAGCATCTCCATAGCCTATATCATAAAAAATAGCTTATTCATAAATCTGAAATAAAATAGTAACTATTGAAAAAATCGCATTATATAATTTTGTAATTAACTTTTATTAAGTAACAAATAAAACAGAAATATGACAAGCTATTAGCCGTTTTCGAATGGTGTACCAATTTGTCAGAGTTTATTACGAAGTTCAATTTATTTCACCTTAATTATTCCTGGAAAGTTTGATCGTAAATTTGTCAAATTTTTCATTTGGAAAACAGTGATATTTCAATAAACGCGGAACACGACTGTGACATAAATTGATTCCACGTATTTAATTGGTTTTGAGAACCTTTATTTGGTAAACAATTTATACATGTATACCATTGTATAAAGCGGCGCTTGTTTGAATTATCAACATAATAATATAACTTTTAAAATAAAAGTATATTTTTTTTGGTTTATTGTCTTGAAACAGAGTGAGGTCACACCTGATAATATGTGGTAACTTTACTTCATATATATTGGAACTATAAAAATGTTTATTATGCCACTAAGACGTTATCTTCTATATGCCCGAAATTATACTCACACATGGAAACATTAGGCTGTAGAATAGCTGCTGATTATACTCACACCAACAGACGAGCATGCGTATGATACTAGTATATACAGACGCATCTGCAATAGAACAGATCCTATACAAATATGTAATCAATTAAAGTTTAACAATTATTTACTAAAAGACTATTATAACACAAGTAGATTTAATTTTAATCGTTTTAAACTTTTTTATAACATTAAGAAGGCGTTTTATCTGATAGTAAATGTCTGCGGAATTTCATTTCAATATAAAAATGAATGATATAAATAGGTTGTTACTTTATATAAATCAACAAGGGAGTTATGGCCTGTGATTACAATAAAAAATATTTAAAACTATTGCGATAACGGAATTTACAAATAAAGCTTATTAGATATGATTATTAAAGCAATCGCTTCGTAATAAATATCGTGACCGGTTTCCACTTTGAAAACATATTTTAAAAGAATCAATTTACAACCGTTCGGGACGCAATTAAACGAGTACGATTCAAATAAATTACAATTTGGCGGTGTTTTCATTAACGATGAAGTGAATATTTGATGCGGATTAAGTGTCTCTCTTTGAAATTAACATTATACGAAAAAATATAAACGATCTCTTTTAAATAGATTTTTTTTTCATGTATAAATAATTTGTGTCATTTTAAATTATATTAAATATAAATACTTAATATTGCTTTTTAAAAATTTATTTGTACGAACTGATAATCTAAGTGTGTCTGAAGAAAAAGCCACAAGCTTCTATTAACAATGTATGTACTGAGGTATATCTTATTAAAATCTAGCTACCCATCCCGACTTCGTTCGGCACTTAAAGTTTAAATAGAAAGAAGTAAACCATTTTTATATAGCGAATGCTACGGCATATAATAAATCTGTTTCAAATTTCAGCATTCTAGATTCAGTAGGTTAGGCAGTGCATTGATAGATTAGATAGTCAGCCAGGACAAACGATTGTATCAGTATAAATTATGCAGTTAGTTACGTCGTGGCTACTCAGATGTTTTGTAATGAAGGATCTAATATATAATTTTAATAAAAAGTTGTCATATATAGTAATAGCCTGTAAATTTCCTATGGATAAGCTAAGGCCACCCCTCCCTTTGAGGAGAAGGCTTTAGCTTATTCCACTACGCTGCTCCAATGCGAGTTGGTGGAAACACATGTGGCAGAATTTCGTTGAAATTAGACACATGCAGGTTTCCTCACAATATTTTTCTTTACCGCCAAGCATGAGATTATAAACAAAAATTAGGCAAAAATTCAGTGAATCCGCAATCATCAGTTCGTGATCTAACCACTGGGCCATCTCGGCTCATTGGTTTGATACATAAGTATTTGTAAATATTTGTATTGACAGACATGTCGCAGCGTAATTTAGATATGATTAAATATTTACCGAAACTTTAATAAGAAGAAATATATGTCAATGAAGTCTTTATGTCTAAGCTATGCTCGAACTCGGCGCATGCGGTACTGAGGATCGACTTTATTGCGTCTCTAACGTACGTTACGTCTGCGTTAAAGTCACGATAAAACATTTAACGACTCCGTAAGTCGTTAAATGTGTTTTGGTTCAACGCCTAAAGGTTGCAATGAAATAGCTTTAAAGTTAATAAATGAATAATTTTGTAATTTACTAGGAAATCCTAAATCTTTGCCTCCTTGGCACAGATAATTATAAAGTTCTCGTAGGCATTAACATTTTAAGCTGTATGATTTCTCTGACATTATAAATAAGCAGCAATCACTAAGTAATCAACGTACTCATTAATTCTTATCTTATATTTTTATTTGCTTTGACAACAGTAACAGACTTGTTCCTACTGTTGAGCTCAGGCCTCCTCTTCCTTTGAGGAGAAGGTTAGGAGCTTATTCCACCACGCTACTCCAATTCCTTCACCGCCGAGCACGAGATGAATTATAAGCACAAATTAAGCACATGAAAATTCACTGGTACTTGCCTGGGATTCAACCCACAGTCATCGGTTAAGATGCACGCGTTCTAATCGCCATATCGGCTCTATTTGCTTTTACAATTATTGCAAATATTTTTACTAATCCATATGATTAGTTACGATACATCATTCGCAGTACACTGACCACGCTGTACTGCGTATGACATATCAGAACTGAACGATTAATTTTGAGTCTTATTACGTTTACTACAGAGATTGATTTTCAATACATTAAATATGGATACGTCTTCATACATTGTTTTGTCACCGATAATACAGTGGTAAATATTTATATATTTTCATATGTCTTGCTCTTACGTGCAGAGCGTCGCCCTCGGGAAATTATACGTGAAAGGAAATAGGAAAGCGAGCTGTGATGTCTTCGAGGTGTCAATTTATCAGCTCAGAGCGTGCGTTGGTCGCCGAATTTGCCGAACGAAAATAAACACGCGATAATCGACGTTTTTAGATAATGTTTGTGACGGTATTAGATATGCTATGGATTGGTATACTTGCATATAAATTATGGCATCGCGATGCCGAGATTTATTTAATATTTGTTATTCGAATTCTATGGTAAGATTAAAACGTTGAATGTTTCTTAATAATAAGGTGTATCAAACATACAACGAGTGTGATCAACGATTTGAAATCGGAATCGCTTCGAAAATAATAATTATCCAATGCACTTTTGTCTGTCTCCCAGAATATCCATTTTATTTGTAGTTGGTTGGTTGGTTGTTATCTGGTTGTTGGTTGGTTGGCCTCAAATTAGTTCAATGATCGTGGAATTTTTAAGTGCGCTGTGACAATATATTTTTTATTAATTTAAAACATTAATTATATTCTTTTTGGACATAACGCGTTTCGTATAGTTTTAATTAGACTTGTCGAACTCTTAAAGGTAACCCATATCAATTATTGTCAACGGCACGAAACAAAACGCTGTATTTTCATTACTTATAAGTATATTTTTTTCGCATCGTGATTAAGTCTGTGGTCACCCTCCTTTTCCAATTAATTCGTAAGTGAAGTGGATCGGTTCCTTTGCAGGAAATCGGTTTGCAAAGCAAATCCCGTGTCGAATTACTGACATTAATTGTGAGGTCTTTGCGGGAAGAAAAATAGTATCGGTTGTCAATATTTATAGCACCGGTAGCGGGAATTTTCACCTTCAACGATTTTATTTGAGTTAGGGATAGGTTTTATTTATTATGGGTTTCGTTCTACATACGTAAATCTATAAATCTATACGCAGAAGAGTTTGTTTGGTATAACGCGTTCAGCATCTACTAGTCCGATTTAAAAATACACAAAAGTATACAAACTATGAATAAAGTAACTTAGATTTTTAGATCACTATGTCATATGTCTTGTTAAACAAAATTTATACCCACACTCATTCGACTACTAATTTATTAATATTGAAATTGTATTTTTTTGTGAAAAAGTTAATAATTTCCTTATACCCAAACAATATTGTTTGGTTATAAAGAAATTATGATCATTAACTCGAAAGATACGCGAGTAAAAGAAGAACCAAAGTTCATATAATAGGCGAAATCAAAAAAAGAATAGTTAAAAAATTTAGTTTTCATAAATCATCCCCTTGAATGCATTTAAACAACTTTACATAATTTAGACAATTTCTAATAAGAAATATATATATATTTTAATTTTGTGGTATTCAATTAATACTATGAATACGAACACTGAGTTAAGACCATTTGGCAAAATTAATGGCAATGATTGCGAACTTTCGCCTATTCACTAACCCGCAGTGAAAAGGAGGTAATATATCTACATTCCTATATATTTAAATAAGATTAATCATACTGACACGTATCGATTTATAGTACTATGTTCGATTACTCAGGATCCCTTTTACCCTTTTTAACATAGCTGTAAAGTCAATTTCATGCGTTTTACTGTTTATTTGAGATTTGCCGGTAAAAACCGTCGGCTCCAACTCCCTCTTTTTGGTGGTGTCAAGGAATCATTTCGCATGCTACCGTGACACTTCGAATCATTCCAGCTGAAACGATTCACAGGGAACAGATATGCCCTCAGAAGTGAGGGTATATAGGCACCGATGTCGTCTTTCCAGTCTATTTCAGCGAAATAGATCAGCAGTAACATCCTCCTCACACTCTCGCTTCACGGCCTCCTTCTGCAACATGACAAAGCAAAGCAAAATATCTCCGTCCAGCAACGCTCGCTACAGATCATATTCTCAGGCCGAAAGATAAATGGGCCACCTGATGGTACGTGGTCATCACAGCCTTGTCATCGGTTGGTTTTATTTATTTCATGCGTGAAAATAAACAAATACTATATACCCACCAATTATACTGCCGCTTTGGAGCAATAATGCGTAGTTTCAAGTTTCGGTTTGAAGAACGAGTCAGCCAGTGTAATTACAGGACAAAGGGTCAAATAATGTTGGTTTCAATTATTGTCAGGAATGTCAGTGAAAATAATGATTAAGTTTTTGACTACTATGCTAATTGCGCAGTGTCATTCACTTACCTTGTGGTCTACCGTGTACCTTTTTATTTTAAATAATCTATGAAAAAAACTGATGTGTACATAATAATATGATATTAAAGTATTAATGTTCTTCAATACAAGCTTTAAGTTACTTGAAGCCTAAAAATGGACAATCCGATTGTTATAGATGATCTTGACTATCTCCGTGGTCGAGTAGTGTGTACACCGGTTTTCATGGGTACGCCACTCCGAGGTCCCGGGTTCGATTCCCGACCGAGTCGATGTAGAAAAAGTTCATTAGTTTTCTGTATTGTCTTGGGTCTGGGTGTTTGTGGTACCGTCGTTACTTCTGATTTCCATAGCACAAGTGCTTTAGCTTCTTACATTGGGATCAGAGTAATGTATGTGATGTTGTCCAATATTTATATTTATTTATATTTATCTGTTTATGGATAGTTTGGTTGAATATCATCCTCTTCAGCCTTGATAACAATAATTCTTAGAAGACAAATAATAATCGTTCAAGGAAAACAAAAATATTAAGAATTATATTATATTATAGAATTTCGTTGAAATTAGACATGTGCAGGTTTCCTTAGGATGTTTTCCTTCAACGCCGAGCACGAGATAAATTACAAACACAAATTAAGCACATGAAAATTCAGTGATGCTTGCCAGTGTTTGAACCCGCAATCATCGGTTAAGATGCATGCGTTCTAACCACTGGGCCATCTTAGCTCGGATATTTGATTAGTTGAAGTTTATGCCATGCAAAAAGTATAATAAATAACCTATAGAAATATCTAATCCTTATTTTAATATTTGTACCTGTATGGACTCGGAATAAGATAAATCACCTGTATTCATTGAGTCTGAGTATGAAAGCAACTCGCTCAAGACCTCGTTTATCACTATTCTGAATACAACGCGCTTACATTAGTATGCATATCAGTAACACAAGAATTTCAGTCTTATATCCTAAGCACTTAAATTTAAATTGCAATAACTGCCTATTAAATATATTACAATATATTTAATTGATATGCTACGCATTGTAAGACATACAATAATTTTATTACAAAATTGTATGTCAATCATAAATTAAATCCGTTTCATATTGAAGAAAAATACTCAAGCTTTGGAAGATATCTTGCTGTTTGTATAAACATAAAATGTATATTTGATGCGTTATGAAAGTAATGCATCAAATTTGATTTCGAGATTATTTTCTAAGAGTCGTCCACTCGTATGTTTGATTTGACAATTAAAATTACAGATAAACCTTGTTGTTATATTTCAGCAAAATGTATTATTTATTTCATTTTATTTCACTGCGACCACAAATTAACCCAATTATCTCAAATCTACTCAATATGCGCAAGTCATGTCAATTTCATTGAAATTGCGAGTAAATGAATGCCAATTTAACAAATAATGTTTTCCGAGACTGCATACTAATTTTTTTAAACAATATAACTGTGTAGATATTGGATTATCTGTTGCCCTTTAAAGGAAGTTTTGATGTTGGAAAATTAGGATATGTTTAAAATATTATTTGATCCTTGTTCACAGAACTACTAGACTTAAAATGCCTTGATCTATCCCACTGCATTGATACGATTACAAAAAATATAAATTTATAATTATTCTGTGACACGCTCACCCAGAAAGTTATATAGAAAATGAACTTACTTGATATATTATGTGACTATTTTACCTCTGGCGTGAATTAGGCTCAATTTTCCTCCTCTTTAGGTTATTCAACCTGATGAATGTGAAATTTTCTCTATGACGTGGCTATGCGTTTATGAACAGACTCAAATGAAATTGATTCTTTTGTAAGGGTAGCATATAACCTTTTATCTAAATTCTATGTGCTGGCTACGTTTAAAAAAAAATCGACTGATGATAAAAAAAATTTATAATTATATATTAAATATTGGAAGACATCCCATTTTATATTTAATTTCTAATATAATAATGTCTATAACTTAAATGTAAAAAAAAAACAAAAAGTAATATAATTTTTATGCGGTTTGTTGTAAAGTTTGTATAAGATTGAAGTTTTTAAAATGTATATAAATATTTTATACTCTTGCCTAATTGTTGTTTTTGTAAATAATAATATTACACTAACAAAAATAATAAATCAATGAAGGCTGCACCCACGCATTTTGGTTTTTCAAAGACACCATGTGAAAATTACTTGAATAAGCAAGAGTCAATATTTATTATACTAAAAAGTATCCCAAGCACGATTAAACTATATCAGTTTATTTACTTACGGACTATTAAAAAACTATCTGTGTTATAATGATTATACTTAAAGTAAGTTATTACTTTAGCTAACCAGTAATAAAATAAAAGCAAATATAAAATTACAAATTCAAACGCAAATTGCAACTTCTCGTATAATTTATTTTCAGAGCAGACAGCACTGACGGGCGCCGAGACATATTCATCATCCATCGTTGCCGTATTGCAGGCACCGTTGTTTGAACCAATCTTTATTAAAAGCGTTTGATATATTGACTATTGATAAAAACGTACGCGTAAGTAAAAAATAGGTAACAATTACGATGTTTTTGTGTAGACTTAGGCTGTATATGGACCAAACATTTGCATTGATCCTGATTAATAAAAAATAAGAGTGTCATATATTGGATATTAGTAAAGAAAACACTGTAGCGTATTTAGGTGTATGCGTACGTTGAGGCGTCAATGTTTTGTCTATGGAATGATTTGACGTATGACGTACTTCCTTTCTCTCTTCCCTTCTGGTGTGAGCCGCGGTAACGTGTGTTACGTGAGTGCGCCGCGCTTTTGAAATTAGCTTGTATAACGGACTTATCCTTCTCCTATAATATCACCCATCCCTTTGGCTGTGTTCTTCGAGTGTATGAATACCAAGGGAGCGCTCCCAAGAAGAACGTGTCTTCACAATTCAGAGCCCAGAGTTTTGAGGTAACAACCCCTTTTTTTTACCAAAAATACAGTCCACTTACCTCTCGCGCGTACAAACATATATTGGAACAACTTTACTTAAATGTTTTATTTGTGTTATTTAAAAGGATGCCTGTTTACGTGTTTGCGGCCGAGATGGTCCTGAAGAAGAAAAACGTGAATTATAGGCGAATAAAATAAGTTCAAACTTTTAGTTTTATGTGTTGAATTTGTGTCAATAATCTCTTCTAGTATTATATCGTATTGTTCGTACTCGTTAGAAAGGAATGACATAAACTTGAAAAAAATCCAACATTTAAATCCAACGCACTCAAGTACCTTGAAATCTTCATATTACGGGAGAAGGCTTTTACTGCCTAATGTACTATTACTAGGTACTGATACTCAAGAATATGTTTCTGTTTCATGTTATGTCTGAGTGTGTTATGCTCTGTTTGTAAATGTATCTTTATTAAGTGATTAGTACTGTGTATTATATAAATAGAAAATTAACGTGACAAACTAAATCCAACACATAATTTTTTTTTATATTCAGTAATGTAATTAAAAAGAAACATGTTATATACCAGTAAGTAATAATAGCAAAAACTTATAAATTTATAATGAGTTAAAATTTATATGAATATAGCTTCATGTTTACGAGAGTGAAAGTAAGTATAAATCTTTAAAGCAATCCAAACTCAATTACCAGAGTTTACTTTAGTCTAATGGGAAAAGGCTTTCCTTTGTCACAACGTGTTGATTTAATTTGTTCGTTTGGACACTGGATTGTATAATGGGACTAAAAACGTAGTTTTTCTACAAAGAAAACGTAAAGCTTAGAATAGGATGAGTTTACGCTGTTATCGTAATTCTATTTTTTTTTCATTGTATCTGTTGTCCATGTACCTTGTGTATGTAAAACGGTTTGCATTTTAATTTAATAAACGTTTGATGAATAACTGTTTTACAAGCAAATATTATACAAGTTAATAAACTTATGGATCTTGTTTAAATAGTTATTAGACAAAAATAAAGAATCAGCGGACAACATATAAACTTCTGAATGAAGTCCTCAACTTACAGTTAAGGGTTGGAAATGCTTATTCCATTACGTCGATTATTTTGTGTAGTTATCTTATCCATGTAGGTTTCCTCACGATATTCTCTTTCATCGCCCGAAATAACATAAATAAAGCATGTGAAATCTCAGTAGTGCTGTCCGTATTTGAACCAGCAATCCTCGATTAAGATAAATTTATATTGATTACATCGTCTCTAATAACACAAGGAACATACTAATGAAACAATAGGGTAAAGGGTGTTGAAGTACAAACAATACAAATATAAGTAACCCCTACAACAGATATAGTTTTTTCTATGAAAATATTTGGCAGTAATGGCATAATTTGCTATTGACGCATCTTCCAATCACAAAGCTAGATTGTAAATCGGTAGGCATGAATAATTAAATTTTTAAAAAAGGAACGAGCAGAATTTCTAGAAGGAATCTACAAGAAAAAAGAACTCTAAGCTGGTAACTGCATAACAATTAGACACTGATCCTGACGCGGAAAGTTTTACAAGAGAATATATTATTTAAGACATTCACGTTCCTACTAATGAATGTCATTGTAGTGAAATCATTTGTTGCTGTTTGGATTTTAATTTAATATACATTATTTCTTGTCAGTGCAATTACAGAGACTTATGGTTATGACTTATGTTCTCATGGTTCAGATGTAGGCATTGACGGTGTAAATGACTGGAAATCTACGATCCAGTGGCCTTCTTGCCCATAAAATGGATGTTAATTATAATTTAAACAATAATATCAAGTTAGGTTGGTTCGTTTTTGAATCAGAGGATCGGATATATCACTTAAATTTATTGAAAATGCTACTAAAATTCTTTCTTCTAACCGAAAAATTGTAATTTGTTTATAATTTTTATGTAAATCAATTGTTTTAAGATTTAAACGGTGATTGATCCAGTGTAATTAGTATATAATATTTTAACTCTCATAGTTGAAAGCAATGGTTTATATTTGATAATTAAAACTAAATTTTAAATTATTTTTATAATTATTCTGGTACTCGGTGAAGAATGATATCAGGAAACCTACATGTAGCGGAATATATTCTCGCATTGGCGCTGTGTTGTGGAGTAAGCTCTAAATATTCTTCATAAAAAGAGGAGGAGACCTTAGCCTAGCACTGGGATATTTACAGGCTGTTTCATTTTTGGCTGTAAGCATAAAACGTGTCCCCAATTTGGTCGTATGCCTTTTTGTTAATTATTAAAAATATACATATTATTCAATTGAATTTATATTTTATTTCACACTTTAGTCAACCCAATAATATTAGTCAAACTCTATACAGCAATACTAATCCTACAGTTTCTAGGTTTCGGTATTTTTACTTTGTGTATAAAGGTCATTTCAAACGCGCGTTCATTTTAACTTTGACAGTACAAAACAGATAGCAGTGAGTTCGGAAAGTTTTATCACCGTTAAAAGGTTACTCTCTCAAATTGGAAAACTAGCGTTAGTTCTCTCTCATACATTTTTGACAACAGAAACCTTGTTTCAAACGTTCGCGCATAATTCGTGTTCACTGACATCCAAGCAGAAGTTAGACATTCGACGCGGTTCTAAAAGTTACTTTATAGCGGGTTCATGACATGTGAGATGGAAACTGTTTTAAATTAAACAATTCATTTGTCTATTAGTGATGTCATTTAAAAATATTGTAACAATACTGTGGTATATAATAGTTAAAGTATAATTAAAAAAAAATCCATCATGAAACGAAAAGGAGAGTTATTAAAATAATTTATATATAAAAAAAAAACAATTAATAAATATGGAGTAAAATACAATACAACAGCGTTATGCTACAAAAAAAATCTAAATGCGCGCCTCGAGACATCCGACAGAAGTGTTAACTTAAACTAATCTAAGTTGAACTATATATTATTGAAATCGTTTAACTTGAGAAAATCTTCAGTTATTACTTAAATATTATGTACAAATATTAGTATAGTAATGTAAGGAGAGGTAATTTATTAATAAAATCTTTTATTGATTAGAAAATATATTGAATTCTTAGCTACAATTGTTGAAAATGTACCTAGAATTTTGTGTATGTATATTATTAGTATCAGTATTGCGTGCCTACCGCTGCCGTATGCGTAAGAGAATGGGAAGCCAGAGAGACTGGCGCCGTAACGCGTTACGTAACGAAGCAGTTTACCCTCCCATAAGAAGTTATCACTACAAAAATATGTCGCGAATCACTCTGTTGAAGCTAATTTTCTTTTGGTAGAGCGAATATATAATCTATTATGTATTACATAACATAACATATAAAACCAATGTCATTTGATTGACAGAAACTGAGAGGAGAAGGAGCGGGAAAGGTCCTCTGGGGAGGCATAACACTTTTGCCTTACGTGACAATTTCTACCAGTTAACTCTACTGTAAGTTGCGTAAAAGAACTTTGTTCCAAAAATATATTTTTCTTACTTAAAAATATCCGCACCAGGCAGATACAAGAGAGTAGAAGAGAGCGTCATGGCGTTTGATTTCATACGAGTAAGCCTACCCTTAAGGCGTGCCAATAGATCAACTCTATCAACTTTTCGCCAAAACAGCCGCGAAATATTTATGACTGACGTAAACAGAAGAAGAATCAATTCCAGCCAAGGCAAGAAAAACAAAAAATGTAAAAAACATGTCTTTATTTCTATAAATAGATAACATATCTATACAGCAAGGGACGACAAATCTATCTAGATTTGTAATGCCTTGTTGTACTTGAGGCGATTTTTAAGTTTCTATCGAACAACGGTTTTCATCCCAAATGTTAGTAAATCTGATTCTGATTGAATATTCGCCATTTATTTTCCAATTAGCACTCCTTATAATACCAATGCTACCAGTATTTTAATCTGTGTTTTTTCTTTTTCATCTGCATTAACGAGTTTCAGTCTATTTTCTATTTGTTTAAGATTTACTTTATTTTTGATATACCATGCTTTTATTTTCTAGTAGTAAAACTAAGTCAAAATTTTAGGACTACAGATTTCCATTTTAGTGTTGGATCGTTGTTTTTTAAGTATTTAATTACTGTGTCTTCCTTAGGGGTCTTTGCTTCATACCAAATTTCAATTGTAGCAGACAGACGTACATAGAGATTTATTATAAGAAGTAGATTGGACTCGGAATATTATAACATTTTGTTAACTATAGGTATAGGTAGGTATAATCCGGATCTAAGATTTTTTAAATCCCTTGTCAATTTAAATGTCTTTTTAAATACTTTGTTCTATCATTAACTGGAAACATACTAGTTCATTGAAAAAATCCTCACTATTTAATAGACGCATGAAATTTCCCGAATTTCCAATAATTATGCATCTATGCATGTCATGTAAATTTTATTAAAATTGTGAATAATTGAAGCGAAATATATTTCAATTGTCGCGACAAAACCACATAATACATCCGTCGTTAGATACAATGGCGTGGATAATTAAATTGAAATTCATGTTGAATATTCTTTATGAGGAATGAAATAAATTTCAATTTCAAACTGTGACGAAAATTGCGCTATCGGAATTTAATTATACGAAATTAGAAAGCTGGTTTTAGTTTAGGATAATATTAATATGAAAAAAAATTATAATAAAATCATTATCATTACATAGTATAAAAAAGTCGCTTCCCGGTGTCTGACCCTTTGTATGCTTGGATCTTAAAAGCTACGCAATTTTTATTGATAAAGTAATTCGAGAGTTAAGTTTATATTCATAATATATGCACAGTATAGTAGAGAAACACTGATAATTTTAGAGGTGTCTGAAGTGAATAAACACAATTTTTGCGCTTAAATTGCAAACGCTGGTTAAAATAATGTACACCTTAAAACGGTCTTCTAAAAAGTCCGCGATGGTATATGTCTATCTCTTAGGGATAACCCACATTGCACCCGTGCGAAGTCAGGCGGGTCGCTAGTATTAAATATATAAAAAAGCAACATATCAGGTAAACGTGACGCGTCATCGGCCAGATTCTTATCAATATTTAGCATCACTACATATCATTGCTTAGTTTACAATAATAATAAAGCCCTTTTTATTCCTTAACATACATAGAAAAGTAAGAAAAAATACATAAGAAAACATACATAACATTACTTCTGTTAAGGCCCCTAGCGGGTATAGGCCTCCTCCAACAGTTTCCAGGTTTTCCTTGCCTGTGCTTTCTTCATCCAGTCTATTCCAGCAATTTTTTTAATTTCATCTATTTTTACATTGCTTAGTTTACAAAGAAATAATTGTTATATTATGCTATTACATCAACATTAATATTAATAAAATCAACTCAAAAGCAGTTAGTTATCTGAAATATCGATCAAAATTTTATCCCGGGCATATAAAACTTTTTACCGAAAACATCTACGTTTTTCTTATCCTATCATATTTCTTCCATACTTTTCTGTAATTATTACTATTACTAGCTAATCCACTCGCTTTGCTGGGTGTGCAATATGATGTACCTGCTAGCTAAATATGGGCGTAAAATGTAAGTTAGTCATTTTATTGACGTCACTTTATACTCCTTAGATATCGAAGTAAAAGCACTCTTCTTTCAACCAACGTGTCATTTAAAGAAAATACACCTCAGTGAAAGACACGGAACAATGATAAAAGTAACAATGGTTAATTAATTAAAAATGTACTCTATATAGTTTTATTTATAAAGTTATATTTAAGGGTGGGCTATGTAGTTAACTTTTAAATATAATAAGTGTATAGGATTGTTCTTACAGTAGTAGCAAGTTGATGTTCTTTTTTGTATTTACATGATTACATTAGCAGCCTGCAAATTTCCCACTGCTGGGTTAGCCCAGCCTCCTCTCCCTTTGCGGAGAAGGTTCTGAGTGTATTCCACCTCGCTGCTCCAATTCGGGTTGGTGGAATACACATATAGCAGTATTTTGTTGCAATTAGACACATGCAGGTTTCCTTACGATGTTTTCTTTCACCGCCGAGCACGAGATGAATTATAAACACAAATTAAGCACACGAAAATTCAGTGGTGCCTGCCTGGGTTTGAACCCGAAGTCATCGGTTAAGATGCACGCGTTCTAACCACTGGGCCATCTCGTATCTTTTTGCATACAGATAGTTTATTGACCAAAGAGTGACACAGGTCTTTTTTTATTTTGAGAAAATTCCAATTATCACCGAAAAAAATTCAATCATCGGTACTATAGCCATTTTGAAACAATTATTTCCAGTAAAATCCATCTATAACTCAATCGCATTAATATGGATTTTACATTCTGAAATATTGGATAGCTCTATAAATTTATTTCAATTAAAATATTGGAACGGCTGAATGTTTACGTGGATGTAGGCGAACATAAATCTTTAAAGCAATCCAAACTCAATTACTAGAGTTTACTTTAGCCTAATAGAAAAGGTTTTTACATTACAAAGTATTGGTTTAACTAAATCCTCTGTATAATAACTTTAAAAAGATACTTAATATACGCGGGAAGACTTGTAAAATTGAAGATGACATTTTATATTCACCTAATAAACCTAACCTAAGCTGGTATTTATATAGAACATTAAATTTTGGATATGTTTTTTCTTAATCTTCTTCTTCTTCTTTCATAGCAATAAATTCTCCAAAGCCTGCAAAAAGGGGATAAACATTAGGTGATTTGATGGTAAACAAAATTTCGATAAAATACGATAACTTGTAATTAAAAGCAACTTTAGATCATAAAAAAAAATCGGTAAAAGATTTTCCTTTATTAGGAAAGTACAAAATTACGAGTAAGTGGTCAACGAAAACAAGTTGCAAAATAATATTGCGGGGAAATGAGATTTGTTTTATCGGATTACATATAAAAACTTTCTTCGCAAGACACGTTCGCAACAAACAACAGATATAAGCGGTCGAAAATTGCTACGCTTTATTACCAGGGTAACAGGATTCAGCGAAGTTTCTTTTTATTACGAAATCTTCGCCTCGCTCTCGTAATTTGAATAATATATCGATAATCGCCTTCCCGCTTCCCAGTATCGAATACCATACCAAGGCTCAAGACTGTATATTGTTTGGTAAAGTTTTGAATATATCGAAGATTTTATTAAACAATATTTTAAACGGGTTTTGTTGTATTTTATATAAAGTCCATATCGTGGATAATACACATTAATTAATTTTCTAAATCATGTAACCACATGAACACGTCATATTGATAATAATTACCCTTTTCGATATAAACAACCCTATTTAAAAGGTAAAATGTATACATATGTATATATCTTTCTGTATCGAGAAATGGTTTCTATAGCGATTAAGTATTTATAGTTCACTGATTCGATACTTTGGAGGACCTTTTTCTAGCGTAAATATTTTAGTCTTACTTGAAGAGAAACTTGAAAAAAGCAATCAAATCGAATCAAATCAAAATCTTATTTTACCTTTTCGATTTTACTTTTTTTGTCAGTTTGTAATTGCTAACAAAATATGTTTAGAATAACAAGAACTAGTTAGAAAAGTTTCATGATCTTAGTGATTTTGCAATGAACGTTACTATACTTTTTTTTTAATTTAGCAACAGATTCATTTTGAGCGCTTTCTGGAATTCTGTTGTACCCGAATACATTGCCCCACAAAATACCTACTGACTCTCTGCAGTTGAGTAACAGGAGTAATTATTTTGGTGTGTGTTCCTTGTAGCAATTTTACGAGTAACATATTTTCTTACAGAATTATGAAATCATTGAATAGCAACAATTGATAGATTGATTTTTAATTGATAATGTATTGAAATATTTATTGACGATCTCCGTGGTCGAGTCGTGTGTACACCGGTTTTCATGGGTACGCCACACCGAGTTCCCGGGTTCGATTCGAATCGATAGATTGGAATCAGAGTAAGGTATGTGATGTTGTCCATTTAGAGCAGAAAATATTATATGGACTTAGATATTTGCTGCTAATCTGAAAATTCTAAAGGTCATGTTTATTTTAAGAGCAGGCTAATGGATTTAGCAATTGTTCCACTTTTAGTTCGCGTGGTAAATTTAGGTGTCACTGAAATGAAAATGTTGTGACTTGTGTCTGATTGCTCCTTGTCTTCTATTAAGGTCAAAGGTGAAATGTCAGGCCCTAATATACCATGATTAAAGGTTAGCGGATATAAATATCTCACGAATTTAGACTAGGTTATAAAAATAAAAAAAACTGTATATAATGAAATTATATTTATACAATTTTCGGTCTAATACCACTTATCAATAAGTCTTATTTAATCCGCAGGAACATATCATAGAGATTTATTAAAACATTTTAATTTCGACAAATTTATACTTGCTTATTGTCTGCGTAACACAATATAACCCGACCTAATTACGAGGTCTGATGAAAGAAAAATAAGTATGATACGCTAACGCCATCTGAATCACAATAATACGAACACTACAGAATGTTGAACACGATAATATATCATTCAAGTCATTCTTCACCCCACTAATGAATACTATTGTACTGACGGAATACTGATAGTGTTGTGATCCTTAGCTTGTACGATAACTCAATGACTTCATTTTTAATTAATTAATAACTACTTGATTTCTCGCTCTTGTAGACAACTCGACAATTTTCTCTTAATGAATTTCTTCGCAATTTCTAATATTACCTAAAAGAAAACTCTCGCCATTAGCCGGAGTTATTAATTTTTGAGATCTGTACTTTATAAAGAATTCTGTATTCTGTAACTTCTATTCTCGGCTAAAACATTCAATGTTACCTACCTAAAAATATTAGTGTCTACTCTTTTTGGTACATACATTGTTTTTTATTAGCAATGAAATTTGATGAATGTATAGAATGAAATTGAACATTATTTACTGACGTAGAGCCGAAGATTAATCTCGCTTATTTATTGACTTTTATCACAATAAATGCATGATTAAGTTTTAATCAATAACTAAATTTATTTCTTAAAGTCATATTCTGTCAATTTATGGGTTTTCGAAAAGGTTTTCTAATACGTTATTATTTTATATTCGAAGAATTCAAACAAAGAAGAAATTGTATAATGAATATTTTTTTATCGATTAGTAATATTTATTACAAATATTTCAGCTTGTATGTTTTTCTCAAAGCATGGGTCGACCCATAATCGTACCAATGATTTGTAAATATAACCGAAGTATTTCACAAGTTCTATATTAAGCGACTTATGTTTCTCATAGCACGTGTAGTTTTTTCACATTTTCTGTAATTACAAGTTTGTTATAGGTGTCTTATATATAGTGAATAGTCATGGTACTGCCTCTTAATAGAAATTTCATAGCAATTGCGATTTTCATTCAAACTAAATTATCCCATTCAACTCAAATTTACCTAATTTAAGCTAGTAACGTCAATTTTAGCGAAATTGTGGATAATTGAACCAAGCCCATTTTCACGCTAAACAGTTGTGACCACAACCGCAAACTCTATACTAAATTTGCGTAGTTATATTATTTCTATGAACTAAAATGATTGTTTTCAAACTTGTAATTGAATTATTTTAGTAATGAAGCAAAACATATTTCGCGAGATCGATAAATTTGTTATAAGTTACTTAAGTAATAAATTCATATTATTAGTTTGTAATCTAATAAGTGAACTTTGAGTCAAGAGTCTAATGACCCCATAAATCGCAAAACAAAATGGGGAAAATACCTTGCTAATCCCTCGGTTCAACGTAGGGTATGAAGTTATAAATGAAATCCTTCATGATTTCGTTTTTAAAAAGTTTACATTTGAGTGACAAAAAAATGTGAAAAAATAATGAAAGACTTCTTAATAAATTTTATTTAGCAAATCCATAAAAATGATAATTAGAAATATTTACTTTAGGGAAAATCGTATAATGGACTTCAGTTTTATGGATCTTTATTACTTTGAAACTCGATTTAGGTAGAAAAATGACCCAACTTTATTTCGTTCTGTGATAAATTACTTTCAATTGAAATTATGTTATAATATAATTTAAAGATATATATTATTATAAGCAGTGGTATTTTATGAAACTAAAAGATATTGATTTTAATGGTTAATAATAAAAATAAAATAAAACGTATTTTATAAGAATTACTTCGTAATTGAGTATTTACAACTTTTTTTACATGGTGTGTGCCGGATTATATTCTGCCGCATATTTATTAGCCAACTCACAAGGAAGTAGTGTAGTTTGGAGATCATTCCAGATCTCCAAACCTTCTTAAGAGGAGAGCTTTGATCCAGTAGGGGGACGTCTACGGTCTTTTTCATTAATTCTTATTTCATAAGAACATCAATATTAAGGTTGGTTTTAAGAGTTTAAAAATAGTATATTTGGAAAGGTAGAACTGAATGCTAAGGATGAATTAGAAGGATAGAAAATATATTGGATAAAGCAGTGATTCATGATGAATGGAGCAACAGTTTTCTGGTATCTATTTTACTAAATAAGAGTGATGTGCTTTTTCAAGCCCACAATAATTACCAAGAAGTAAAGCAAATGATTGAAAAACGATTAAGAGGTTGGTTTTCTGTATGTTCGAACGCTAAGCTCATTATGCACCACGCCCACTTTATTGATAGGTCATAAGGAATACTTGTGTTCCTCAAGTTAGCCTTAAATTAAAGAAAGAAAATATAACACTCTAATTAAATTCCTTTTGCGGATAGTGTTGGGCTACTGAGGTGAAGGATGAAAAGCGAGTGCTCCCTGCCGAAAAGATAGGATATTGAGAAGCACATGGAGTAAACAGGAAGAGATAGAACATGAAATTAATATGTTAGAGGAAATTAGCTCCAGAAACAAAAAAGTTGTAGGAAAACAGATTATCATCTAATATAGGCATGAAAGGTAAAGGGATGAATGTTATTAATGATGAAGAGCGTTACATATAAAAGAGACCAAATTAAAAAGTATGGATTGTGTGTAATAAATTCACAATCAAATTAATTCATTTAATTCAGAAGAATAACACGTGCTTATTGGTAGTCAAAGTTAAAACTACTATCGGTTCTGAAAATAAAACATTCTGACCGGCGAAAGAGATACAGTTGTTTTTTTGATTGTATACAATTTTCAACGTGATAAAGAAATCGCCAGGAGACGATCGTTGCAATTCCAAGGTGTGCTTTCATCCATGAACTCGCTAATTGGATAATACTTGCATAAACGTCCTTTAACAATATTTTTAAATTTCACAATGTTCTGCAAATTTTGCTCTTTGGACTCTGTCTGGGTTCCTGTTGTAAAACCATTTACATTACCACACAAAATAAACAATTAATCCATCAGTTGAGCTACAGTAGTAATAGGTTTGTGTGTGTTCTTTGCACAAATTTTACGAGTGTCACAGTGTTCCTACAATATATACATAGACATAACGTAATGTAGACAGAAGAACAAAACACTAACCATCCCGAATAGGATAAAATAAAAAAGATAAGCAAGCGATTGATTATTTTGTGCCAAAAAATAATTATTTTGTGAACATAAAAAGAAAATAGCATCACACGAAAATAGTACAATTATCTCAAAACATAATAATGATATTATGTTAAAATATCACATCAAAGTCTCAGTTACAGCTGTTGTACAAAAAACATATTATTAAAGTAACCTAAATATTACTCGTAATAAATTAATTACTGTTCAACATTACGTATAAAAATATTAATATCATATCATGATATTGTAAAAGCACATTTTATCCTTTCTCTTAGGATTTTGATATGTCATTTTATTGAATTAATGGAATTCCCTGGGGCAATACGCATGTCTCTCAACAATTTTACGGCCGAGTCGAATATTTACTAATGTAAATATAATTTATTTTATTGACTTATTAAGTTCATAAGCCTTATATATGATTATATTTTTACGATGCAACTATTGAATACTCTTTGGTCTGACTTTGTAGATCAAATAATACACAACCACCAACAACACTTCTACTGGTAATAATAAGTCAGCCAGTTTTTATAGAAGTAATAGCTTAGTACTACTACTAAGTACTACTTACTATGTTTATGAATGGTGAACATCATTTTCCATACTTTACTTCTTTCTTTTTTATGCTTTGTTGTATTTGATTTACCTACCTAAGATACTTTATGTATAAATCTTAGTTAAAGAATATACTCTTTTCAAGTAAGCACTTACAAGCATGTTTAAATTGTAATTTTATTAAGTTTATTTTAATATTAAGCTATCACGACTTGGAATATTGATTCTACTGAGAAGAACCGGCAAGAAACTCAGAATGATTACGATAACCATATATAATATATGACATATATTAAGATCAATTGGATATATATGAGAATCGATATAATTAAATGCTTTATCGCTGTCTTAGCGATAAGGCAGGTGTTTTAATTTTTTTATTTGTTTTACCACTTAGAGCCGAGATGGCCCAGTGGTTAGAACGCCTGCATCTTAACCGATGATTTCGGGTTCAAACCCAGGCAAGCACCACTGAATTTTCATGTGCTTAATTTGTGTTTATAATTTATCTCGTGCTCGGCGGTGAAGGAAAAGATCGCGAGGAAACCTGCATGTGTCCCATTTCAACGAAATTCTGCCACATGTGTATACCACCAACCCGCATTGGTTCAGTAAGGTGGAATATGCTCCTAACCTTCTCTTTAAAGGGAGAGGAAGCCTTAGCCCAGCAGTGGGAAATTTACAGGCTGCTGCTGACGATGATGATGATGATGATTACCACTTATAATAATTAAGCCCGTGTCTTAGATTTCTTTAATTTATTTTTATTTCAATATTTGTTTTTGCGTGCCTGCATATATTTCTTATCAGGTAGTTTACTAGAAATAAAGAACATTAACATTTACTAAATTTATGATTTTAGTATTAATAAAAACACAATATTATCGTAATGGTTTACCAGTACTGTAACTGTTCGTTTCTGTAATAATATTGTGTTTAACTTTGGAGTTGACATTTACATACAAGTTTCCTTTGACCTGGACCACCTTTCGCTAGTTACACAAGCGAAACAATTTAATAATAATTTATTTTTGAACTTTACAGAACCGCTCAGATATAAATAAATTAGTCGTTAGTATCGCCAGAATGGTCAATTTATATCTGAAACTAACAAGCTCTCGGTGGATTTCTCTTACAATCATCATTATTTTCGCAGTCTAACAATGGATACGTCTATTGGGAATTGTAATCAAAAAGTGCAGACTTCAATTATTGGAACAGGAAATAGTTTTGCTGACTCGCTTTGTTCTTCCATTTTTATTAATTTCTTTAATTTCCAACTGCTTTTGTATAAACATAATTGTATAACATCGTATGACATATTTTCTTTCCAAGGATTGTTATAACGATATGTATTTTCACTTGGTGGTAACCTTATGCATGCCCATCTGGGTAGGTACCACCCACTACCCAAATATTTTACCCTCTTTACTCAGTATTGTTGTGTTCTGGTTTGAAGAGTGACTAAGCCAGTGTAACTACAGGCCATCTTAGTTCCCAAGGTTAGTGGCGCTTTGGCGATGTGAGGAATGGTTAAAATTTCTTACAGAGCCGTTGTCTATGTGCAGTAATGGCCACTTACCATCAGATAGGCCATTTGCTCGTCCACCTAAGTATATGAAAAAAAAAAATATATATATATTTAATTTTATGATTATTAAGATGCGGTTTTTGGTTAAACCAAATAAAAGTAAAGATTTTAATAGAACTTTTGTATATTTGTATAAACCTATATATTGTTATGTATGTAGTTTTTTTTTCTTGCAATAGTTTCTAGTAAGAACTAGATGAATGCTACTAAGTAAGTTATTAGTATTATTGTTAAGTGCGATAACTATGGTCATTCATGGTTCATTGAACTGTTTTCACGAGATACAAACACAAAAAATATCAAATTAGAGAAGTATTTGGTATCTGGCTTTCAGAGTGAATAAAATAATAATATTCAGTACCAAAAAGCTAAAACAAACTTATGAATTCTTCACCATATTTTAATGACGAAACTTGTTCAACTATGTTTTTCTAGCGGAAAATATGGGAAGAAGGATTTTAGCCATTTAGGTAACCGAGTTTGTGTTTATATCTCGGTATCTTTAATTTTAAGTTTATTGTAAAAGAAGTTATTGATTTTTACTTATTTTGCAAACCCGGTTTTTTTATTAAAATATCATCATAATGTTAAGGCGGTCGTGTCACGTAGATATTTTTTTTTTGATATTGCTGGATAACAGACAATCAAGTCTCACTTGCTGTAACTTTAATGGAAAATGGTTTCGCTTAGAGTCAAGTTCTGATTTGTTATCATAAATATTACTAAGATATAAAATCGTTCCTGCCATAATGACCCCTTGACCTATATTTGGCCAAAACGGGCAGCCTCAAGGAGCTTCCCCAAGAATTATTATTGCTTTTTAATTAATATTTTTGTATCTCCACGTTGTTGTATCATATTACAAGCTTTTAAGTAAGTATGTATAGGTAAAATCATCAAATCAATTTAGAAACAGATATCTTTAACCGATATAGCTGAAATTTTATATACATGTTCAGTTTGGATGACAATGCATGGTCAACTGTGTGACGTCATTCTAAATCCTGCATAATAGAACACCCAAGATGGCGGATATCTCTTTTTAATTCATTCCTGCAATATGGGTATCAAATGAGCTTGCTGAGAATAAGTCAAAAAATTAAGTGACGTCACTGTAAGCAATATGGCAGAGTAAGTTTTTAGTGCTTGCCTATAATATGGGTATCAAATGAAAAGATTTACTGACAATATGAATGCGAGTTTAATTACTAAGAAGTAAAAACCTTTTTAAAAAAAGTCATTTCACATTTGACACTTTTTATGATACTTATATTATCATTTTTAGTGTAAAAGTTTTTATTTTTTATTTTTAGCACATTTAAATAAAACCATATCTTTAAAAAGGTTTTTTTACTGTTAATTAATTTTTAATCTGTATTTACTTTATTATAAAATTTTCCGTATGATTTTACTACCAGGCAGTATCACAATCTATGTTTCGGGATTAAATATATATAGAAAAATGATATTTATTGGCCCAAATGAATATCAGTTTGCATTAGAAGTTGTCACCTAAGCCGCATATAGTACACGTTTTTGCGCAAACAAATACTGCTCTTTATCTCTCTCTTGATGATAGGTTCTGAGAAAAAAGGATTACTGTTACTGGCCCAACCTGAGACTTCAGCTCGTGATTTCTGGATCTATATACGATAGTCATTGATTTAGCGATACTTTTTAGTAGCATGCTAGTATGTGTGAAAGCGTAGGTAATAAATAATATACATGATCATTTATAGCATTCGTATATGCTATAGGTGGCAAATAACTCAACAGCGAGATTTCTTAGACATTTTCTGCCTCGCACAACTACTCTATGAAATCAGCTTTCGCGAACGGTTTTTCCGAACCGATACGATTTGGTTCAAAAAAGAGCCTACACCTTTTTTTCATAAAGGCGGCTTAATAATTGTCAGACAGTCCTATCCAATCAGAGACATGTTATTATCGTAAGTTAGATGCTCGAAGTAAATGACAGAATATTGAATGAAGTGAAAAATGCGCTATTATAATTTATACATGGTTATTACTAGGTCATTTACAAAATACTCTCCATTCATATGTTTTATTTATGTATAGGACTAGCTGAGTCTGCGGATATACCAGCAGGAAATTTATAAAACTTTTCCTATGGCATATAAACCGTTATCCCAAATTTTAACCCCTTGAGGGGTGAATTAAAAAGTAGCCATGTCCTTCCTTAGGACTCAAACTATGTCCATACTAAATTGCAATGAAATCAGTTCAGCGATTTAAGCGTGAAGAGGTACAGACAGAGTTACTTTCGTATTTATAATATTAATATTCATTGAGGTTGGAAATATATTAAACGAGAAACTTATAATTTCTTTACGTGTCCTATAAGGTACGGGTGTATAACTTATAATCTTAGCTCAAGCTTTGAATTTCTTGTCAGGAAAACATAATAACTCAGCTAAGTCTGGCTATTTTTTTTTCAAGCAGGGGAAATGTTTAGATTTATATACGTATATGTATTTAAAGTTAATCGTGCTATGTGTGGATCCTTAACTACTAAAAGACTTAAGACTGCCGTCCTTTTCATGTGTCATGATCTTTTTCGAATTAGGCAACTATTGACTCTTTTTGAATCTAACTTAACTTAGGGCATGGCATACCTCTAGTGGTGTGATGTTGATGCGTATGGTGACGTTGGTGCCTTAAAAAGAGTTCCTACCTGCTACCCTTCTCAGCGAAATGAAAATAAAATAATTGTATTTTTAATGTAAAAACTAATTTCGTGTCAATGTAATTAAACTTACATATTAAACTTTTGATAATGACGATTTTTTATATCTTGTTTAACGAAAACGTGAAATAAATTATTCAGCACAAATTTATATGAAACGTAATAAAATTGCTAGCATGTGTACATTTCAAGAGAAAAAGAGATTACTTAACTTTTCACGTCACGTAATATTAAAGGCTTTTTTTATTCGTTGAAATTGTACATACGTCAAAAGTATGTATGTTGTAATAAAAAAATATATTTAAATTTTTTTTATCATACAGCGACAGAATACTATCAAGAAGCGTGCTTTTCAGTTAGAAGAGACTAAATATTTTTTTTATTAAGCGCATCCAACAGCATATCGTCTTTAATAAATTGTACAGTCGAAAAAAAATTAAGATATCTGCAAAAATGAATCTAAAGGATTGACGAATCATTTTTCTTAATATTGAAGCCGTCCCAAATTAACACATTGTAAATTTTTTTAACACAATGTAAGCCCATTACTTGATGGGACTATTCAAGCACAACTCTTACAAACGATAAACTATATAGGAAGTAGTATTTGTATAAAAATAAATTATTCTATTTAAAGAACAGTTGATGAACCTAAGCAATTGATAAAATCATATTTATTTAACCCTTATATACAATCGAAAAGCGATTAAGCTTGATAGCTTAATGTGTGTACCGAACATATAAGTCTGAGTGCTATTTATTCTGCCCACATTAATCACCAACTTCCCGCTTTATTTGTTTTGAGACATCGCTTACATAGTTTCTAAATTCCTTATATACCCATAATTTTTAATTTATTTTAAATGAGTTTAATTTTTGAGAATAATACAATACCGGAAAAATAAAATGTTGTATTAAAAGTATTGAGCTTGACATTTGACGGAAGCTATTAAAGTACTATACGTTACGAATAAGAACCTAACTATCATATTTAAACTCAACACTGGCTTTATATTTACTTATATATAGAATTAGTTGGTATTTTTATGTATTGTTTTAATTATAAGACGTATAAATTATATTTGTACTCGTACCATTTATTTTATTACCCACAATCTAATTCACTTAACAAACTGTAGCATCCTGTAGCAATAAGTGTCCTCTAGCATTGATATACGCGTGTGCTGGGGCAGGTGTGGGGTACATCGCACGCTTGGCACCCATTTCCTAAATTAGCTTACTTCCCGCTTTGCACCAAAGTGCCCCTTCCCATTCAATTCTTAAGAAGTGTATCCTTGTTTGTAAAATATAGCGCTATTAGAAAACTTTGGAAAACATTTGTAACGATATGTTGGCAATTTTTGGCGTCAGTTTGTGTTAATGGCTTTATAGATTGTTTTATTGTCTGAATTTTTTTCTAATGCTTTATTTCGATAATTATACTTATAAAGTTTTAAGATATTTGCAAAATTAAAACAATAAAATTATTATTATCGTTTTTTTAAATTATTATTAATAAACATTTTGAAGAAAATCATCAAAATATCAAGTAGGCTTTAACAAGCACTTTTGAATCGTCATTTAACAAACAATATTAAGTGAAGCTACCACGGACTTTAGATTCTACCGAGAAGAACCGTAAAGAAACTCAGTAATTACTCTTTTTCAACATTTAAAAATACAGTCATGTTAGTTAAATACAAATATATGTATGTTATATATCCTGCCTGGAAATCAACAAGTATTAACTCCACGCTTTTTTATCATCTGTGTAATCTTGTATTGAATAATATGCCTTCTTTTGAAAGAAACAAATGATTGATATTTATATTTGATTTATGAATGATATTTACAAATGATTTGAATTTATGAAATGGTAAAGTTAAAAATGTCTGCGGAATTTTATTATAGAAAAGGATACCTTGCCCCAAGAAGGATTTATTGTCTTTGCGATATTTTTGTAATGTTGCTTTAAAAGTGCTAAATAAATAATCATGCGTTCAGTTTGGTTTTTATACATCGTCATATTTTTACGTTTGTTTCTGTTTCAGTTGGATATCTTTTCCTAATGATAATAGACCATTTTGGTATAAGGGATTGGCATAAGGGTTTTTTTATAAAGATTAGTAGCAATGCCACATTATAGCTCATCTAAGATAGTATAGTGTTATTACTATTTTTAATGTAATTGGTAGGCAAGTCGGCAAATGGGCATGATGTTTAGTAGTTAACATCGCCCAAAGATATTAGCGGTGTCAGAAATATTAACTATTCCTTACATCGCCAATGCGCCACCAACCTTCGGAAAGATGTTATGTCCTTGTGCTTGTTGTATACCAAACAAACATTGCTGTTTGGCGGCAGAATGCCTAATGAATGAGTGGTACCTACACGGGCTTAAACAAAGACCTACCACGAAGTAATTATAACGTACGTAATAAACTTGCAATTAATGGGTATATGACGAAGTACATTTCGTCAGATTCTTAGGTGTATTCATATAGATCAGCTTACATAAGTAAAAAAATCCTAAGCGTGATGAAATATAAATTGGAATTTATTTTCATGCAATATTTAAAATGCAATTTGTTTAGCACTAACCGAAACTAAAGTTTACTTTGCGGCGACGTAAAAAGCAAAAAATACTTTTAGCTTAAAATAACATTTTAAAGTTTTTTATCACTCTAAAAATTTAATATTTATCATTTATCTCTATATACCTTTTAGTCTACATGAACGTTTATTTTTTATTTCATTTAATTATTCAGAACAGGCGCATTATTAAACTTGCCTTTTTTTGTAGGTCCTTGATATCTTAGTCGATTTTGAACCCATCTAAATTTGCAAATAAAATCCACCCGTAGAGTATTGAACTACAGAAAACAGAATTCGTTATTTGTTGTGAATTGGTTACTTGATAATTTGGCTTGTATCAAAATGATTTTATTTAATGAAGACCAACTTGAAGACCTAAGGGTGGAAATTAAGGATTTCTTAATTTTTGTTTCATTAAGCGGCTCTTATTATTTGAGCATGTCGCTGACTTGGATTTTAATTTTAGTATGCAGACATTTTTATTTTGTCGGCTATTAATTTGTTAAAATATCTTACACAGTTAATAGTATTTTTTTATTGTAAGGTATTATTTACTTGTTTTTAAAGGGCTTATTAAATTATTTAATTTTGGATGTCATGTCACGTTGTTGTTTTTATGCTCTACGAGTTTGACGGAATATAGAATCTCTTTTCATAGAATCATGTTTGCACATACCACGTGCAGTACTACCTCCTGAGTCCTATAAATTAGCCACTGTGGTCAAAAGTCGCCCAGAGACACTTCGTATACATTAAAATTCTGGTGTAAAGGAGATATAAAAAATTCTGTTCTAGACAGAGCAAAAGATTTAAAGTTATACTAAATGTGTAACTTCTTGAAGGCCGTACAAATTATCGTTAAAATTGAGAATATTTTTATCTGCAATACACTTTCGGATCTAAGCTGGCTGGATTTTTAAGCTGGGAAAAGGTCTTCTTTCCTTTTAAGCATTAGCATTAGCATTAACAGCCTGTAAATTTTCCCACTGCTGGGCTAAAGCCCTCCTCTCCCTTTGAGGAGAAGGTTTGGAGCATATTCCACCACGCTGCTCCAATGCGGGTTGGCGGAATACACATGTGGCAGAATTTCGTTGAAATTAGACACATGCAGGTTTCCTCACGATGTTTTCCTTCACCGCCGAGCACGAGATGAATTATAAACAATAAATTTAAATTTTAATCCAACGCGCTGTTTTAATGTCAGTACAATTTGCAGGCATCGAAGAGCATGTTAAGCACCGGTTTGAAATGATGATCATCGGCTAAGCTACAAAAAAAATATTAACTATTTTTAAATAAACTCATAGTTTAATGTATTGGTACGAAATATAATACATTTGAATATAATACCGTTATAAGACTCATTTGTGAACTGTAAATTAGATTATAATTCAATACAATCATTTTATTCTCGTATTTGAACTATCGAGATTTGTTTGCAAAACAATATACAAATCATTATCAGTTCGATCACACTATCACTTATCACCTAATGGTGATGTTAACAGAAACATAACAAACTAGGGTTGTATATTAGATATGTGTATTAAACGGATGACTTAATCCTGCAGGCTTTTTCATAATGTTTTCCAACAGCATCAAGTGCGAGATAAATTTAAAACATGAATTAATTATAGGTGTGCTTGTTCAGGAACCTTAAGCTTTGTTCAGGATACTTAGGTCACCTCTCGCTTATAATATATTGTACGCATGTTGGAGGCTGCGGCCTACAGTAAGCCTAATATCATAACAATAGTTTTTGATAACACCAACCTGTGTATCGCCGACCTTTTTAGAACTGATTTTAAAAAAGGTGGATATCAATTTGATCGTCATTTTTTATTTTGTATATTTATTACCTCAGAATTTCGTCATTTATTGATTTGATCTAATTTGAAAAATATGTTTTGTTTAAGAGTAATCAAAATCAAAATATTCTTTATTCAAGTGGACAGAAGCACTTCTGAATTGTCACGTTTTAAATTAAATGTAGATTCTACTGTAAAGAACTGGCAAGAAACTCAGTCAGTTAATCTTTTTCTACCTATCTATCTATTTTTATTACAGAGTTTATGTCAATAAAGTACAATTAAATTTATATATATCCAGCCTGGAAGTTTTTTTAATGAAATTAAAATGCCAAGTTGAAAATAGCCGTGGAAAAATTCCAGGAAGGATGTATTGACTTTGCGAAGTTCCAATATCTCTTTTTGTTTATGACACAGTACCGTTGTAACAGTGATGGCCATTTATTTTTTTCAAAATGAACTATATTATTTTAAACAAATAATATATTTTGTTGTAAACATATTGAGCGTATTTTTAAGTATAACCACTGTAGTATCTCGAAAAAAGTCTCGAGTTCCAAGCTCATTTTGCAGAATGAAAACGGTTTCAATATCTATAGCGTTATGCCAAAGCAAAATGCCGTAGGACATAATACTGGCATCAAAATCATTTAGTTGTCTAACTTTTGTAGCCACGTATACTACTGTTAATTTTTTTTCTAATATTATTATTTATCGTTTCAATAACGATACAAGTATAATAACGGGGACAGTAGCTGTACAAAGAGGATGTATTTCAATTAACACTGCTATCTTGCATCACAACGCTTCCCGCGGTCAACAAACAACATTGATCTGACTCTGTATATGTTTATAACCGGACATTGTTATTTTTTCACGGCTGCAAATAAACGAGTAAAGCAAGCGGAATGGTTCGAGTCCCTTTAATTTCCGGCGGCACTCAGCGTTCAGTGTTTATTCCCATATTTCTGTTGCGAGTCTTCCTTTTCGACTTTCATCGTTTTTAATAAACATCAATATGATATTTATTACTTTTTAAATGAAAATAAGAACTGTTTGTTCTTGTTGTATTTCAAATATTGCAATGTATTTGTTTTATTATATCAGTATTTCAACATTATTATCAGTAGAAAACAAAATAATTTCACTTGTTAATGTAACTTGTCTTAATGTTTTCCTATTTCTTGTGTTTATGTGTTGAAAGATAAATGTTTCTATTCCAGTAGCTATTTCATATATACAAGCAAATGTCATTCATGATTTCTCATAAAATCATCGTAGTTAATTAACATAGTAAACCAATTATTACGGCAATCAGTAAAATGGTATAGAAGTGTATGTACTGTAGGCCTACCTGGTGACAAGTTACAAAAAGCGTACAGGGTTGGTATATGTGTTATTTTCATATTGAGGTCACACTATCGAAGCTCTTTATATAACAGTAGTTTTTAATTAAGCATCATCTATCTATTTTTATATAATTTAGCAGTACAAAAATTTCAAATGTTTATCAGTAAAAAATTTCAAAGAATCCCTTCGATAATACAATTGATAATTTACATGGAAACGTAAATATTTAAATCATTGGACTCCAGTTAAAAATTTCAGATGAAGTGATTTCTAAACTTGATAAATTTCGCTACGCCCTTTTTCCAATAACGGAAGGTTAATTTCCTCGAATAATTTTATTACGAAAGGCATATTTTTGATATTTGAAGAAAGTATAAATTTTTGTCGAATCAAAAGCAATTTTATAGACCTTTAATACGGCGCCGACCATTTGATTCAATATGTTAAAATTTGTTCAATGGACACTGGCTGATATCCATTTAGTACCACTATTTGCCATTTATAGTGGTATATTAATTAATGAAATATAAATACATATGAAACATCACACAGTTCTACCGGGTAAAAAACATCAAATATTAACGCATTCTATACTGAGATTCTTTTTATTAAAAGAAGAAATACTTGCTTCGAAAAGTCAAAGTTCAATGCACCTTTCGTTGTCACCGTCATTGGTATAATTATAATAAATAGTAGTAGTACTTTTATGTTAATTATTTTCAATTATATAAAATAGTTTTTAGAGTAATAAATATTTATTCCGAAATCATAGTTTATAATGGATTTACGTTTAAATCGCAGCGAACAGTAATGAATCAGTACACTGCAAAATATGGCACATTATTATGATGCTAATGAATAATTAACAAATTTAATTTTACTACTCATATTTACAATGAATTCCAAATACGCATATCACTGAATTATTTATAAATTTTTAATAACATTGAAACCTTGTATCTGTATTTTTAGGTTAAAAGGAACTTCGAATATTTTAGTCGAGATCCATATACAAAATATTTTATAATGAATGATGAAATATGTTTAATCATATAGGGATGTAAGGGGGCGCAAACTACACCTTGGCGCTCCAAGCCAACCTCACCTGCCCGTGGTGCATCCTGCCGATCAGCAAACGAGGCTCTGGCGACCGACTGATGGCGGTATAACCATCAAAAATAGGCGTAGCCAAATACCACAGGCCGGTAACGGGCAGCAGCGTCACCGGTGCAAGAGGTTGCGTCCTGCGATCGCCAACCCGCCTGCCCAGCGTGGCGATTATGGGCAATACCCCTAAATGGTGAAAACAGGTAAGCCACGGCCCCCAGTTCCCGGCGGTCCCGCTATTCCTCGTCATGGTGGCGACGGTGGTAACGGCGGGATGGGGGGTGCTAAGAATCACCGGGCTACGGGAGGCCACCACAACCGACTGACCCTGGCGACGTACAACGGACGCACGCTACGGCTTGACTCGCATCTAGCGCAACTCGAGGTGGAACTTGGGAAAATTAGGTGGCACAAATTAGGGCTATGTGAAGTCCGTAGAGAGGGAGAGGACACCGTAACCCTCGAATCAGGCCACCTAATGTACTTCCGAGAGGGAGACCAACAATCCCAAGGAGGCGTTGGGTTTCTGGTTAATAAGTCCCTAGTTGACAACGTTGTGGAAATCTCCAGTGTGTCGAACAGGGTAGCGTACCTAATTGTAAAGCTCACCGATAGGTACAGCCTCAAGGTGGTGCAAGCGTACGCACCGACCTCGACACACTCGGACGATGAAGTGGAGGAAATGTTCGATGATATATCGAGGGCCCTCCACTGCACCACGAAAACCCACTACAACGTTGTCATGGGGGACTTCAACGCTAAAGTGGGAGTACAGAATTGTAGCGAATCGGTAGTAGGACCCTATGGATTTGGAAGCAGAAATCATAGGGGGCAAATGCTTGTCAACTTCCTCGAACGAGAGGGGCTCTTCTTGATGAACTCCTTCTTCAAGAAGCAGCCCCAAAGGAAGTGGACGTGGCAAAGCCCCGACACTATGACCAAAAATGAGATCGATTTCATCATGACGGACAAAAGGCACATATTCAGAGACGTCTCAGTGATCAACAGGTTTAATACCGGTAGTGATCACCGACTTGTCCGAGGCTCTCTGAATATCAATTTTAAGGCCGAGCGCGTCCGTCTGATGAAGTCTACACTCCGACCATCCCTGCTCCAAACCATTACGGGATCTGAAACGTTCCAGTCAAACCTGGAGAACCGATTCGCTGCCGTGAAAACCACAACAGACGTAAACCAGAACCTCAAAAATGTAGTGAGAATTCTCAGGGAAGAAGGCACGAGATTTTGTAGCATGCAGCGTAAGGGCAGAAAGTCCAAACTTTCAGAAGAGACTTTAGGGCTAATGAAGAAACGACGTGAAAACCCACCTGTCACTTCGTCCGAGAAACGGCAACTAAACCAAGAGATCAGCAAGCGCGTACGACACGACCTCCGGTGCTCCAATACTCTTACGATTGAAAGAGCCATCGAGCAGAATCGGGGGTCTAAGGTGTTCGTACAATCTCTTGGAAGAAGCCACCTGACGAAGTTGACCACAGCAAGTGGAGAAGTCGTTTCTTCCAAGCCGGCAGTTCTTTCGGAAGTAGAAGACTTCTACGGCCGGTTATACGCATCGCATGCATCTCGACCTGATCCCGAAAATGAGGATCCTAGAGCTACATTAACACGCCATTTCACCGAAGACCTGCCAGAAGTCAGTATTGGCGAAATTGAGATTGCTCTTAAACAGCTTAAAAATGGAAAAGCCCCTGGAGAGGACGGCGTTACAACAGAGCTATTAAAAGCAGGAGGTAAACCCGTACTGAGGGAGCTCCAGAAGCTTTATAACTCTGTCCTCTTCGAAGGGAGAACTCCGGAGGCGTGGAGTAGGAGTGTGGTCGTCCTGTTCTTCAAAAAGGGAGACAAGACCCTGCTGAAGAACTATCGACCCATATCCCTAATGAGCCACATCTATAAGCTGTTTTCAAGAGTGATCACGAACCGTCTTGCACGAAGATTCGACGAATTCCAACCCCCGGAACAGGCCGGATTTCGGAGCGGATACGGCACCATAGACCACATCCATACAGTGCGGCAGATTATACAGAAGTCCCATGAGTATAATCGGCCCCTGTGTCTTGCATTCGTGGACTATGAGAAGGCCTTTGACTCGGTTGAAATCTGGGCTGTTCTGGAGTCCCTGCAGCGTTGCCAAGTTGATTGGCGATACATCCAAGTGATGAGATGTCTCTACAAGGCCGCCACCATGTCCGTCCAAGTACAGAGTCGGCAAACGAATCCTATACCATTGCATCGAGGAGTGAGACAAGGGGACGTTATTTCCCCCAAATTGTTCACTAATGCAATGGAGGACATGTTCAAGACGCTGAACTGGAAAGGGCGTGGCATCAACATCAATGGCGAGTACATCTCTCACTTGAGATTCGCAGACGACATCGTAATCATGGCAGAAACGCTGCAGGACCTACAACAGATGCTGAATGAGCTGGCTGATTCTTCTATGCGCATCGGTCTACGGATGAACTTGGATAAAACCAAGGTCATGTTCAATGAACATGTTCTACCGGAACCGATTGCGATACACGGTAGCGTCCTCGAAGTTGTTCAAAAATATGTCTACCTCGGGCAGACATTGCGATTAGGTAGAAACAACTTTGAGGATGAGTTGAATAGAAGAATTCAGCTAGGTTGGGCAGCATTTGGGAAGTTACGACGAATCTTCACATCGTCGATCCCACAGTGCCTTAAGACGAAAGTCTTCAACCAGTGCGTCCTACCCGTCATGACATACGGAGCCGAAACGTGGACACTCACGACAAAGCTGGTCCACCGGGTTAAAGTCGCTCAGCGTGCTATGGAAAGGGCTATGCTTGGAGTATCTCTGAGGGATCGCATCAGAAATGAGGTGATCCGTCAGAGAACCAAGGTCATCGACATAGCCCACCGGATTAGTAAGCTGAAGTGGCAGTGGGCTGGCCATATTTGTCGTAGAACCGATAACCGTTGGGGAAAACGTGTTCTAGAGTGGAGACCGCGTCTCGGCAAACGTAGTGTAGGACGTCCTCAGGCACGGTGGAGTGACGATTTGCGCAAGACGGCTGGCAGGAGCTGGATGCGAGTTGCCGAAGAAAGACCACAGTGGCGTGCATTTGGGGAGGCCTATGTCCAGCAGTGGACGAATGCGGGCTGATGTGTGTGTGTATGTGTTTAATCATAAGTGAAAGCTTGTAAATGCTACTGGGCAATAATTTTTAGTGGATACACGTGTGGTACAATTTTCTCCGATACAAGTAGGTTTCCTCGTTAAGTAAGTTAAATTATCTATACAAATTAAGCCCATCAAAATTCTGTGGAGATTGATTTGTTTTGAACTCAAGATCTTAGGTTGATATTCAAGTATTCTAGCTACTAGGTCATCGTTGCTCTTTGATATAATTAATACCATCAAATCCAATTAACGTGAATTGCCAGCGTAATTATAGGCAAAAGGGAGGACATTGACTTAGGGTGTTAATAATATTTGGTATGACGTATCCCGATGTTGCCAATTCTGTAGCTGGGGTGATTTACGTTACTCCATATTCTCATCTAAAACATATGTTTTACACATGAAACATAAAAGATGGTTTTGTAAATCGATTTAACGTACCTGTGTCAAACCTTGGGAATGAAATGATCGCCTCCAGGCTGTATCAAATAACTAAAATATATTTATTATTGTACAGGCAAAATGGTAAAAAAAAAAATATCCCGCTGAGTTTCTTTCGCCGCTTCTTCTCATTCCGAACCGGTGGTAGATTTTTTGAATATCAATAAGCAAGTGTAAACACTTCTATATTGAATAAAGATTTTTGACTTTGACTTTGACTTTTGGTCACCATTGTGGAATGGACCAGGGCATCGCCCAGATGATAGTGATCTGGTGATAGTGTGATCCGGATGGAGCGCAGAGAGGCCGGTTTTGGTTCATGAGGTTGAATGAAGGTTTCATTCAACCTCATGAACCGCAGGACATCTGCTAGAAGCCCCGTAGCCTCCTTCTGAGACCGTCATGGTCCAGAAGAAAACGGCGGAGCGGGAACCGGAAAAGGTTGGTTCTGGTAGGGGATGACGAAAGGGTCATCTTGGATATGAAGATATGTAAAGGAAAAAACAAATTGTGATGAATTTAAAAAATGTGATCGAAATGTAGAATAAACATGAACCACATCACAAAGTGACTATCACATAATCACTTTTAAAAAAGCAAAGCCGAATTCATTGTAACGTTTAGAAAATTCTTGTTTCTATATTTACCAACGAAGTATGTATAAATAATTTATTTAATAATTCTGTATCAAGGGAATATCCAGTACGATGGACGTGCTTACCCACCACGGTAGAATTTATTAAAACCTGTTTTGAATGACTGCATAATTTAATTTTTTACCTCATTAAAACTTAACAAAACCTGTTATTTTGGATAGTGTGGTTTTATTTCATCCGTCCTCAAAATTACATGACACTTTTTGTCAACTCAATAACAATAGCAATTTTCAGTGTGAATTTATAATAAAACGTAATTACCGCAAGCTTCGCGCTGTTTTCATTTTCAACCACGTACAAAATTGCTATGCAAAATGCGGATTTTATGAAAATTATTCGTACAAAAATTGTGTAGATTCCTAAGAGGGAACTAACTTTTGCATTTAAACAATATTATCTTTATTGGCGTTTGTTAAAGGATTTAAATGTTTAAGTTGTGCAATATACAAAAATATGAGCATATTTTTATTTGCGAAGTATTTATCATACACATTCATTGCTATCTTTTACTCTACCAGACCGACTGTGCGCTGTTTAAACTAAACGCTGGTTAAAATTAACTAATTTGGCTGAAACTGAGCACTCATTGGTTGACTATTCCATCATTGCTTGCAATTGACCAATGACCATTCAGCTAAAAGACAAATCAATTAATTTGACATTGTTCAGTGTTTCAGTCATTGGAGTTAATTTTATTAATCTTGCTACACAAATTAAATTATAGCCTGTTTTTTAAAAACAAAATAATTAAGAATATCGTAATGGGATTTTTTCTCAATATAATTTTCGTGGTAGATATTTAAAAATGTTAGGTCCAGTTTTCCTCAGATTCGAGGCGTGAATTATAAATCTGATCAGATTCAGCTTCGCTTATAGAGCTGCATGACTGGAAATATGCAAATTTTCATCTTTACCATCGTTCGTTTTGCGCTTGGGCAGAAAAATTTTTAGAAACTGGTTCAGGCAGTGAACTGTGCCATGCAGGTGAATTCAATAAAGTGTTCGTAGTTTAAGATTTAGACCATTATCACTGTTTTATCTTTCTACTAGAGAACTATAAAATATTTATATTAAAAATTAGAATTTATATTAGACTTTTGTCTGACTGTTGATTTAAATCAATCTTAACGAAGTTTCAGTCTTCAATGCTTCAAATATCATACTATTAAAGAGCCTTATACCACGTCTAACGTAAGCTTGACAAACCTGGACAATTACAACAAAAAGGATAAAATAAATTAATGTCAAAGAGGAATAGGGATTGGTATGTACTTTCTTGATGGATTGGTACATGTCTAAGAGACCATAGATGGACCAAAAAGTTTGACCACATTAGCAGGTTCACGAGGGTAAAAAAGAGAGGTAGATTTGTGGCTGGTTGGGAATTGAGCTCAAAAAAACAGTAGGCTGGTTTCAAGTAGTCCAAAATAAAGAGGGCCTCCAAAGATAGCAATATCTTTGGAGGAGCCCTTTACCTGCAGAGTGATTCTTGCAGATAATTAAATAACACAACATATTTAACGTACGATTAATCAAAATCTATTTTAAATCTTTACTTACAATTTTAAACTAAAAAAATATATTATATTATTGGATTATATTATCATATTTTTGTTATCTGCAACGAAATTTAAGGCCCTTTTTTATACATTAAAATTTTTTAAATTATTGAACATACTCTATAAAACTTCGCAGTAATACTATATGTTGCACGAATACAACCTTTCCTAAAACACTTAGCATGTCGAATGCTATTCAATTTACATTTATATTGCGTGGGTTTAAATATAAAAATACTAAAAATAATAGTTAATGTTTTATTCAACATTTAAAATTATAATTTATTTAATAAACACACTTCTCATTATCATATCTTATGTAACAAAGCATTGTAATAAAGACCAACTATTATATAAGTAACTCAACAAAGTAATATCCGAGTCACAGATCTAACTTTTTAAATCATACTTTTCGTTTACATTATATTACGTGAATAAATCAGGCGTGTCGCTTCAAAGTTATTCATGAATAATACATGAAATGTCGACTTATCACGAAATCTTAAATTAATACGAGACCAAAGGTGTCACAGTCGTGGCGAGCGAAATTGGATCTATGTTCAGCGTAATTTCAGTCACCTGCTTCTGCCAACCGCTTTATATCAACGTTATGTGACAGTTATTTCAGGCGAGTGAGATCCGAATGGTTCTCGAGTGAATAAACCCGGGACTAAAATGTTATATTTTGAGATACGCGCACTCGGTCTTCGAGTTTTACGAGCTCACCGTTGTTGACCATTTACTTGTATGTTATTTTTCTCATAATTTCCCCTCGACTTAGACGTCCGTGACAGGAACAGATGCAGCTTTATTCGGCCCTGTTAAATATAGTACGAAACGTGATACCTGCGTGCATATTATTATATGTACATTATAATTGCGAAAGTTTTGATAGCTTCATGCCATGTTATATTAAAGTTGGGAGATTTATTTTAAAATTTTAATGACGTATTCATAAAGCGCGTGAAATTTATTTTCAGAGGCCTGGCTAACGAGCTCCGCTTGTTCAACAATGCGTGCACGCGGAGCGATCTATGACCTGTTAGTTTGATTATTATTGTTGTTATAAAATCAAATTTGAAAATTTATGGTAAAGCAGAGGCTAAATTACTACACTGGAAAATATTTTATTTTAATACTATTGCATATAATAGATAAAGTAAAGCTGTTTATAAATACGATTAGATTGTTACAGATTGGAGTGTAATCAGTGTATCAAATGATATTTTCAAAATTTATTTTATAATATTAATTTAAATGTAAATCTACCATCGTTTCGGAAAGTAAATTCAACCGAGAACCGGCAAGAAACTCAGTAGTTACTGTTAATCACAGTAATTATGTCAAACAAGTTTTAGTAAATAAATACATATATTGTATAGACATCCTGGTAATCAGCAAATACTATGTCACACGATTTTTTGTCGTTGATATAATCTTGTATTAAGTAATATGACATGATATTTAAATTTATAAATGAACCAAGTTAAAAATAACCTTATTAACTTAACGAATACGAGTAAAGAGTAAAGGTAAAATTTATCTTTAACTCTCGAGTGTATACAATGTTTGGTAACATTTCTCTCAATAATATCCCTATAATTCAGAATTTACATAATATTGTTGTAAACATATTGTGTCGCAATTGTAAGTATACTTTATAAAAAACATCTTGAAGGGAATCTTTTTTCCACATCGGCCCTTTAATAAGCTTTAACAAAGTATCCTGCCTTAACTTACGTATTTCGGTCTGTATTTATTCTGTTTGTATATTGTTAACAAAATAGTACTATTGTTTATTGGCTCGGATAAAATTATAAAAAGGAGATATATTTTAGAATTGTTTATATTTGTTACTAAAACAATATACTGACACATTATACCAAAACTACATATTCGTCTAATTTATAATTATCGTAAAATTTTATATCAGTATTGCTGCCTCTCCATTCCCAGCCAGAAAACTGTGCTTATATAACTTGCGCGCCTAACACTTTTTTCTTGTGCGAGATTCCGGATGTCACTTAATGATTAAAAAGTAAAAACAGTTTATTTTTAATAATTAAACGAGATCTTTACATTAATTCAGATGCAATACGAATATCTACGATTACCTCGGTTAATAATATTATCAATAAAAAATTAAAACATTTGTTTTCAATTCAATTATTAGTTTTCACGTGAAGTAGAAAAACAGGTTTATCCGACTTACTTATTGATAATCGTGACCCGGAAATTACATCTATACATATAATAAAATTGGACTGTCTGTTTGTAATATTAAAATAACCGCTTATGTATACTAAATGCATATGCATGTTTACACGGTATATATACAAAAATAAGATTTTTTTTCAATTTTTGTTGGTCTGTCTGTCTGTCTGTATGTTCCGGCTAATCTTTGGAATGGCTGGACCGATTTTCACTGGCAGATAGCAGATGTATTAAGGAGTAACTTAGGGTACAACAATAACTTCTTTGTTAAATTCAAACGCACACGAAGTCGCAGGCACAGTTAGTTTTGAATAAAAATAAAATTTTAAATAATTATTAGTAACTATGTTTATTGTTTTCTTAATTATCACTGGAAAAACGCTCTTATAGGTTTTATCCACGTGACACTTACATGTGGGACTCGCTGTTTCCGAGAACGCCTCGTGCATCCCAGCACATCCACTAAAACACTCCGTTTCATGGAGCGGCATCATTGGATCGCTTGCGCTTACGACTACTATGTTTGACATTAATTTAACTATTTAATATCTAATGTCATATGAAGCTAATAATTAGTTATTAAAGTATCTTTAGTAATTTAAAATCTTTTTTGAATATAATACCGGTGTTCCTCAATCCATATTCTTATATGCGGAGCGGTGTTGCTCTTTGAAGACAGATTAAGCTTACATACTTGCCCGTTTAATATTCATTAAATTGAACGTACACTGGATAGAAACGCACTCCATCTAAACGCTAGAACTTCACAGAACTAAACAAATTGAAACCTGTAACAGAATAGTCATCAGAAATGTAAATATCACGATACCAAATACAAGACAATTAGTCGCTAGACGCTACGAACATATTTGAGACATCAAAGGCATTAATTAGTCTACCGTAAGCCATCGCGTCCTACATACATTCTCTTTGTACGGCGTTGATAACGAGCCACGGTTGTAATCAGTTCCTGTGATCTTTCGCTAATTAATACGTAAGCGGATTCAAGTATTCAACCATTTACAATAGACACATAAACATTTGATTACAAACATCCGTGTGAATAACGTCATTCATTGGATAAGTCTCTACGTAGCCTGTAGCATTTTATGTAAATACCAGATAAAATATACCGGGTAAAATAAACAAAACTAAACAAATCTTATATATTAATAGCGTAGGCCGATTTTTGTCCTAGTGATTATGGGACAATAGCTGCACATAATAAAATCGGTAATGGTCTCATTTTGAAGAGCTCCAGATATGTGCAGAAAAATAAAAAGAATTCTTAATTACAAACAAATAATTAATTTTAGAGAGCGGAAAAAAGTTACTGGCCGTTTAGAAAGTTGCTAGACTACGGATGTATGAGAAAAAAAATATGAAAAACAATTAACAAAATTAAAGTAAATTGCTATTGACAAACTCCAGTTCTAAGTGAACTAATTTATACTAAATGACATTAAAAATTTCATTTATATAAAGTTTGGTTTTGTATTATGATGAGTAACAGCAAGTTACTCATCTTCATCGTCATTAAAACGGTATAATGAAATTAAATCAAAACAAAACCTGTCATAGGTTTCGAAATTTTGTTCTAAAAAATGTACTAACTGCTGTACTCCTACAAAATTATTGTTTGAAACACACTTTTTGAACGCACCCGTGAATGTCAAACATGGCCGCCCGTTGAACTGTCATGTCATTGCAATTCATGGATCGAACTATCTCGATTATACGAATTTTGCGTATATATGTTATTGACTAATGATTGCACGAAATTATATATTTAGATATAAGTTAATGTAGAGGAAATAAATTGAATCGGAAACGTACAATATACGTGAACTGAATAATTATTAATTTTAATATTTAAGGAAATGCTAATAAGTTATTAGCGTGGATGTTCACTGTTACTTTAAGCAACAGGAATATAGGTGCCGGAAAAATATTCCACACGTACGGTGTTCATATATGAAATTAGTAAACTTAGATAATATTATAGTAATTGGGATGTAGAACTTTCATTTGACATTTTATGTTATATATAACAAGCGTGCCTATTTAAATCAATCAGTGGAAAATAATTTTCATAATTACTGTACTGAAATTATTGTTGTACACGATATAATCTGCAGAACTTTTAAGAAATTATGGTTATTTTAATATTTGTGTCAAAAATGTATCTATCTGATAATGTTAAAAAAAAACGAAGTAAAGATTTTTTCTTGTAAAAAAACCAGATGTAAAAGTAAATTACATTTTAACAACACACGTGTCACACGTAATATCTCTATTCGACATAAGCCTAGGGCTTTCTGAGATATATGCGGCGAAATCCTTTTTTGGGATTACACATACTTTCATTTTATAGAGCCACATTGTGGCTGTGTGCTGTGATATAATACGTATTAATTATAATAATTATTCAGATAATTAAAAGGTAACCTATGTTGAAATAGTATGTATTTATTTAAATAATACATAAGCCCTCGTCTCAATTCGTTATAAAAGAATGCTAGAAATTTTGGCTCGTGATTTCGTCTAGTTACTTCGGATCCATATAACGTTGACTTTGTGTAATACCCGTGTTCTTTTAGAGCGTCAGAGATTATAAGTTCAATCGACTATAGAGGATTCAAAATAAATAATATTTTAAATACGTTTTTAATATAAATATTTTGATTAATTAATTGGAATAATAATAATCGGACGTATGAGATATCGGTTCCGTTCCTTTTAACACCTCTTACGAGTAGATGAAGGATGTCGCTCCTTTCCGTATTTATATATTTAACTGTTTTTGAACGATATAAAGAAGGTCGGGGCTTATGTCGAATAAAATATAACAATGAAATTAATATGATATAGAAACGGTTTGATGGTAGCATTTTCATAATATACTATTAATCCGTTACAAGAATAATATGTTAAAAACTTTAAGCTCAATGAATCAATGAAATAGGCAGTTTATTATCTTACATAATATATAATATTGATCTTATATTATTTCCTTTGACAAAAGCTAGCGTGACACAGAAAAACGAATAGAGACCTAAATAAATATTTAAAAATACACTCAACATATATTGATACATATAATACCTAAATAAATATTTAAAAATACATTCAATATCAGCAAGAAACAAGTTTTAAATCAATCGCCTTAACGGTTACACAAAGTTACGTGTTACTACATTAATTACGAACCCTTTGACAGAAACCTTATATCTGACGTAACAAGAGATCAGTGAACGCGTGTGTTGGTTTTACACTAAATGTAATGTAATTGATATGTAATCGTTACTGCTGCCTCTTAGAATCGCTGAAAAAGGAAAGTCTGTGTTATTTCAAAGGCAATACTCATAATCAGGCTAACGATATTAATTTTCTTACTAAACGGAGGCAATGTCTGTTGTATTTTTACAAATTAACATTATTCCCCGTACAATTATTAATATACGCATTCGATTAATTTAAGTTTATAAGTAATTATCATAAGTAAGTTTAAATTTAATTATCATATGTGATTAACGTGATAGTTTTTCCGACAAGGTTATTGACCTATTTAATGGTATTTCTTTTAATTTTAATAAAAAAACATTAAATATATGTAAATAAAAAATTGATTCATTTTAAATATATACTAATTAAAGTTTTTTACTGTAGTTTAATTTACGTTTAATCAAACCGTAAATTTTATCGTAGACTTAAATTATGGAGGACTTCTTTAATGATGTTTCCAATGCGACACTATTAAAAATTCTATTACGCAAAATAATGTTCTCGCTTCGAAAGATGGGAAATAACACTGGGAATTAAATCCCCGATGCAATCAGTCGTTAATTTTCTAATTTTGCATAGTGTTTGCGTTAAAAACTTTACATTAGTAACTTGAGATTGTATAATATATATCAAAAAAATACAATAAAATAAAAGAATAACTTGATTTTTTGAATAAAAACTAAGTTAAAATATATTTTATTGAAATGAGCACTCACAAACTTTTTTTAACAATATGTATTAAATTTTAGGACATGAATTAAATGTGAAGAATAATAAACGTAATGTAATAATAATAATAAACTATTTGACAAAACTATTTTAACATAACGTATACAATCACGTATTTTCTACAAAAATAAAGCATATATAACAGGGAATTTAAATTTTAATGTTAAATAAAATTGTCGGTTAACCGAATAAAGAGAGAGAAAAATAATAATAATTAATATACTAAAAACCATAAACTTAGTAAAACAAACGATTTATAAGCATTAAGTTCCATGAAAAGGCTGTAAAGTTCCTACCTTTGTTTCAATATTTTGAGTTTTGAGGCCAATTATATAAACAGGAGCCGAGATGGCCCAGTGGTTAGAACGCGTGCAATATAGTTGTCGTGACGGGCGTTTGACGAAAAAAAAATCTAGGAAACCTGCGTAAGTCTAACAAAAAAAAAGTATCCAGCAATCCACAATAAAACAGCGTGATGGAATAAACTCCAAACCTTATCTTGAAAAGGCAGAAGAGGCGATAGTCCAGCATTGGGACATTTACAGGCTATTTACTTTTTTATAAAAAGAAAAACTTTTTCAAACTTTGATTATTTATTTACAGCACCATTTTAACTAATGGAGCACTTGGAGAAATCGCTTCTAAATGTTATTAAAAGCATTTTTCAATTTTTATCTGCATAGTGATTTTTTTTTTCTTAATTTTATTATTCTAACAATATATATATACATATATATAATTAAGGTTAGGAATCAATGCAGGATCGACGGAATTACAAAGAGAAATAAATAGCCTTAAAGCAATACACCTGTAATCACTCAGATGTGAAAGATGCCATGACCACTTGAAATCTGTTTCCATCAGGCTAGCCTACAGATATACGTTTGACACCTTTGTCATAAATATAATACTATTGAACGACAATTCCGCGACGAATGGTAATAGTGTCATACTATTATGTATAATAACTATTTAGACATAGTATATAAATGTATACAGTTTAAAGATAATCAAGCTAGCAATGGAGGTTGTAATTAAATTTAATATGGTATATGCGTGCCATAAACCATATAATATAATAGCACCGTTATTAATGGGCAATTTTCTGTTTATGTCCCAGCAGCCGACACTCAATTTTACACGCCTTAGATAACTTGATTTTATTGCCAGTATCAATTTTATGGTTAAGGTCATAAAATATATTCTAGTATAATATTTGAGTGTCTTGTCTAAATCGATAAATGTTGGTTTCGAATTTTATTGATTTTAATATTAGGTCCTTACATATGAATTGAGCGTTTTGTCGTACTGACCACTTTGATCTAAAATATCTCCTCTTTGGTTAAGAATTCCAAATTCAAATTTATAAATTCATTTAGCTGGTACATTTGAGTTTTGAAAACAGTCATTCATTTGTTTTTTCCTCATTATTTTTTTCTTTTGCTTGTCACTTATTCCCGCACAATGGTAAACATGATATATCGATATGTCTGTGACATCCACCCTACTCCCCAGACCTTACTCCAACAGATTACTATTTTTTCCAGAATTTGAACAACTTCTTACAAGGAAAAAAATTCAAGTCCGTCGCGGTAGTCCAAACCGCCTTCAAAGAGTTTATTGATTCTCGACCCTATGGTTTTCTTTTGTGAAGGGATCAAAAAACTAGCTGTTACCCGCGGCTTTGCTCGCGTATAATATGGATGTATTTACAAATTAACTTAAAATATTACTTTATTGTAAGACCTCTTTGTATACCACATTGGTGTTTATTTATAATTATTATTTGAATTGAATCAACTTATATTTAATCGATAGCCCAAAAATAAAATTTCGTGCTTCTTCTTTAAAAATGACAGACTTCCAGACTAACCTGTATACGAAATGTCAACCCCCTCATATTTCTCCCCTTAGGCGTAAAATATCCAGAAACGATTAAATACGTATCTACTCATTTTTAATCTGTGTCACAAAAATAAAGTTCCATATTTTTAACTTAAAAAAATATTTACTCTCATAAAAACTTTCAATCCATATTTAAACCCCTCAGAGGTATAATATCAAGAAACTCTTAAATATGTATTTACTCATTTTTAATCAATATCCCAAAAATAAAGTTACATGTTTTTAACCTAAAAAATTACTGATTCCCATAAAACTTTTTTCGTAAATCCAAACTCAGTTCAATTAGATGTAAATACTTTTATTTTAACACAATAGGTTTAATCGGCACAATTATCCAAGTTATACAATCAATTACCCTTCATTTTAAGATAACCCCTTTGAGCTCCCCGTCTGACATCAGTCTGCCTTCCTCTCTTCTTCCAACTTCCTTCTGTCACCTCAAAATCTGCGCGATCATTCAATAGGTCAGCTGAGCTCGATCGTGATTGGCTGCTTTTTCAACCAGCCAACCGCCATGCAACAGTGTTACCATCTCTAAATCAGAATAACATAAATAAAAATCATCACATTCGGCCATCCGAACGAGTGCAACTCCTGGTGCATAGGTCTCACACCCGTCCGGAAAGCCCAAGAGATATTTTAGCCAAAATTATTTTAGTTTTTATGAAACTCATGTTTTTACATGTACATATATCTTATTCACTAAGGCACGCGGCTACGTAGCAAACAACGATCATCACATTCGGTCATTGGGTTAGCTATTGGGTGTTCGCTTGACGCTGTTGCAGCCCAGACAAAAAAAAAAAAATGTCATCATTGTCATAATTGGATGACTCTTCTGAATAATCACTAACTTTTCCATCATTACCGTTTGAGAGTTTCGGGTTTATTTAAGGCCGCATTCGGTCTGCAGCAACAACAGTTTCGAACGATACACCCTTCTTGTTAAAGCCAGGAACATTAATAACATGTACTACATACAAGTACTACGTACATTTTCAAGTACTCTTGTTATTTTGTAGGGCCCAATAGATTTAGATAGAAGTTTGCAACTTGTCCGAGTAATTTTTAAGTAATTTAACAAAGTATCCTTCCCCATAGACGGCAGCGGGTGCTCGACCCCTATCGTGGCGCAATTTTTGTGTCCGCTGAACCGTGTCAATATTTTTACTGATATTACCTCTGATTGATTCTATGCTCTCCGATAGATCATCTGCACTTATGCCTAGTTTATTGCCTAATCCATCAGGAGGCCTCCAACCAAACAGGACCTCTGATGAGTCTTTTGAGTAGAAGAGTTAATTGTGTTATTTATGCCCCAGTGTATTTTACCCAGCAACGCTCGTCTTTCCCGGTATTGTTTATCTTTATGGAATTAAATTTTATTTGGTTAAAGCGTTCAGCTTGCCCATTGGCCCTGGGACACACGACTGCATTCAATACCTGTATTATCACACACAAAATGTTTTAAAAGCATCTGACGTAAATGAAGTGCCTGTATCAGATATAATCCAAGAAGGCACTCGAAAATCGTAAAAAATATGTTCAAGGACTTTTAAGGGGCTTTTGGTTTTTGTGTCCTTCACGGGTCATACTGATACTGATATTTATTGACTGTGGTAGTCAAAATGTAGCCGTTCCCCTTTTTACTCCTCGTAAATGGACCCAAAGGTCAATATGGATTGTATGAAAGGAGACTTACACCTTTTGAATGGGATACAAATAACCAGCTTTTTGATTCCGTGCACTATCCTTATTGTAACCACATTGAATACAGAAACGTACATAGTTCTTGACAAATTTGCACAAATCAAATCAAATCAAAATATACTTTATTCAAGTAGGCTTTTACAAGCAATTTTGTATCGTCATTTAACAAATTATTTAAAGCAAAACCACCACCGGTTCGGAATGTAGATTCTACCAAGAAGAACCGGCAAGAAACTCAGTAGTTACTCTTTTCAATATCTAAAAATACAGTCATATTAGTTAAATACTCCTAACTGGAAGTCAACAAGCATTAACTCCACGCTTTTTTATTATCAATATAATCTTGTGTATTGATATATTGACTTTGCAGAATCGGAAACTTGGCGTTCTAAGCTTATCCTTACTTCTTGTGCACATACAATGATTATCACTGACTTTATTAAAGTGATCAATGCTACTGTGAATATACATAATATTGTTGTAAATATACTGTGACGCAATAGTGAGTGTTCCTACTTTATTAAAAACATCCCGAAGAGAGTCTCTAGCTCCAAGATTACAAATAGACCGGTTTTCTCCCTTGCGTAAAATAAATATAGATTCAATATCTGCAGCATTACCCCAAAGTAATATGGCATATGACATAATATTGTGAAAATAATCAAAATATACTAGACGAGCGGTATCAATATCAGTTAGTTGTCTAACTTTTCTAACCGCGTATGCTGCGGACCTGACTCTTCCTGTCTGGGATGATAAATAAGGACTCCACAGAAGTTTGGAATCCAATGCTATTCCCAAAAATAAACGTGTATCGGCTACATCAAGACGGCCATCATTTAAAGATATATTATAATTTTGCTTTCTAACATTGGGTAGGATAAAAACTACACATTTGAGTATTCAAAAATTAAATTATTTACTGTAAACCAATCGTGTACCTGTGATAATAAATAATAATAATAAATAAATAAATATTGGACAATATCACATACATTACTCTGATCCCAATGTAAGTAGCTAAAGCACTTGTGTTATGGAAAATCAGAAGTAACGACGGTACCACTAACACCCAGACCCAAGACAACATAGAAAATTAATGAACTTTCTCTACATCGACTCGGCCGGGAATCGAACCCGGGACCTCAGAGTGGCGTACCCATGAAAACCGGTATACACATTACTCAACCACGGAGGTCGTCAAATATATATAAATAATGCACCGTTCACATCGTCATAGTCAGTTTTTCTCCTGTTAGCTCAGGGAATCAGTACTGCCATGCTATCATGATTAGCTCGACAAATTTGAAAACCTGCAGTACGAGGAACCACAAGGAATAATTTGTCTTCAACCCGCATGTAGACTTTGTGACCTTTTACGACAAAAAAAATCCTTATTGTAGTTTGATTTCTCATTGTTTCCCGGTCTTAAAATCTGTCTGTCATTTGTAAAATCAATAGGGATATGTATTAATATTGTACACAGTCATGGTCGAGTCTCCGTTAGAGTCTGTTAAGTTAGTATTCCGACTTAAGCCATCGACATGTGTCATTTGGGCACCTGGTCTGTATTCGATATCGAATGTAAATTTACTTATAGGTGGCGCACTTCAGGAGTAGTTTGCCTACTAAAGTAGGCAACAGGCTTTAGAACTCAAGGGTTCTCCTGCCATTGTAAGAGGATGCAACCTATATCCAAACGCTGGCATCTGTATGGAATTCGATGCCCAAATTAGGGTTACAGAGCTAAGATCGAGTGCTCAACCAATTTGTCTTTTATTATATTCTTTATTGCACTAAAATATGTTACAATCATGGTACAGTAATATATGTACAGGCAAAGGTGGACTTATCTCTAAAAGAGATTTCTTCCAGTCAACCTATGGAGGTGAGTGACAGGGTGATGTAGCGGGCAAAATAGTGCATACTGTAGTATAAAGAAATATGAAAATATAAATACTTACATAAATAAAAATATAATACATAAACATACATAAAAATACAATACACAAAATACATATACTACGTATATTATTTATATATACTATATAAATACATATACATACATATTTACAAATCGGTGTTAATTTAATATGCAAAATAAAACAGAAAAGACATGGGGAGAAGTAAGGTTAAGATGAAGGGTTAGCTTGTGAGAGAAAATAATGTTTCAAGCGGCTTTTAAATAAATCAATACTACTACTGTTTTGGATGGATTTCGGCAGGTTATTCCACAGTATCGGAGCTCGTACTGTAAACGATTGCAGACGAAATTTTGTATTACTCCTAGGCACATCAAGCATCGAAGTGATGCAAGAGCGCCTGGAGCGTATGGGAGTGGGTAGGAGGTTGATCCGGGAGCTAAGGTACGAAGGAGTATGCGGGTTATTGAGTATGTTGAACAGGACTGAAAGGATGTGCATATCTCGGCGAAATCGGATAGGGAGCCATTTAAGTTGAGCGCGGAAATGAGAAACATGGTCATACTTACGTAGCCCGAAAATAAAACGAATAGCGAGGTTTTGTAGGCGCTCTAACTTATTAAGTTGCTCCTCCGTCACATCTAGAAAGCAGGCATCGGCGTAGTCAATAATTGGGAGAAGAAGTGATTGAGCGAGCATAATTTTGGTATTGAAGGGGAGAAAATATTGGAGACGTTTGAGAGAGTGAAAAGTGTAATGAAAACGCTTACTGATATCGTTGAGGTGAGCAGTCCAGGACATGTTGCAGTCTATGATCAGGCCCAAATTTTTTACTTTGTCATGGTATGCTATTGGAACCCCAGCATACATGACACAGGGTACAGATGACCAGTCTATTTTACTTCTTAATCTACTGCTACCAACAATCATGGCCTGAGATTTGTCGGGGTTAACCAATAAACCAAAGGATTTAGCCCAGGACTGAACAGCCGAAAGATCTTCATTAAGGCAATTAACAGTGTCAGACAGCTCACTCAACTCAAAATGACGATACAACTGCAAATCATCTGCATACAGATGAAAGGGAGAAGAAATAACACGCGATATATTATTAATAAAAATAGAGAAGAGCAGAGGTGAGAGAACGCCACCTTGAGGAACACCGGCAGTAAGGTTTGTCCAATCAGAGGATGAATCCTTTGTTTTTACACATTGCCGGCGCCCGAAGAGATAGGAGTGGAACCAATCAATGGTAGTTGAAGAGATGTTAACTGCTCGGAGGACACCGAGAAGAATGTCAAAATCAACAGAGTTGAAGGCATTGCTGAAGTCCAACAAGGCAATTACAGTAAGCTTGGTATTATCCATAGCATACCGCATGTCCTCAGTTATATTCAGCAGTGCTCCAACAGTGCTGTGGGAAGGTCGGAAGCCGGATTGGTAAGGACACAAGAGGTTGTTGATGGTGAAATAGGAATAGAGTTGCTTGTGAACCACAGACTCTAGGACTTTAGAAAGGATGGGCAGTATAGATATGGGTCGGAATTGCGAAGGGGAGGAGGGATTGGAGGTTTTTGGTAATGGAATGACATAGGCATTCCTCCACAGTGATGGAAAGACATTGCACGATAGTGAGAAATTAATAATGTGTGTGATCACAGGTGCAATATCCTCCAGCACAGGAAGAATCATGTCCAGGCTGAGATTGTCACTGCCGATGGCTTTCGTGGAGATAGACCTGACATTCCTCTTTACGGTATCCTCCGAAACTGGTTCAAAAGTGAAAGGGGGTAGGTCTGGTGGGACAAGACGAGACAAATAAGACAGGGTAGCTGTTTTAGTGTCATTATCTAGTGTGATAGGCGGAGTGGTAAAGTGATGATTTAAAGCATTGAGATCCACAACAGTTTGACAACTATCCGTGGTTTTGCCCACACCTAAAGACCGTAAGAATCCCCAAACTTGCGCTTGAGAAAGATTCTGAAGCGTTAAGTGAATATAGCGGCGTTTGGCATCCCTACACATTCTGTTGCAGATGTTACGAAGTTTTTTGTATGCGTCAAGGCCTTCCTGCGATGGAAATTTTTTGTGTCGGGCTTTTGCTCTATCGCGTTTAGCCATGGTTCTTCTGATCACCGGCGTTAACCAGGGAGCAGGCGCGTGTTTCATTCGCACTGGGCGAACAGGTGCATGGACATCATATAAACGTATCAGTTCAGCAGTCAGTGATTCAACCATGTCATCAATATTATTAGTTGACAATAGAGGTCCCCAGTCAATATTTTTTACATCCTCTCTCAAGCGTTCCAGGTCCATATGCTTAAAGTCGCGTAGAAGAAAAACCTTGCCTCTAATCTTGGGAGGTCGCACTTTGTAAGTGATGAAAATTAGGTCGTGATACGAGAATGGAGAAGTCATTTGACCGTGAGAGAAAACAAAATTGGGGTTAGAGACAGTGATTAGATCAAGTTGTGTAGGCCTGCTGTTTGGAAAGTAATGAGTTGGAGAAGTCATGGGAAGAAGGTTTAAATTCAAAGATGACATTAGCGTTTTCAAGGTTTGTGCTCTGGAGTCATTTTTCAAAAGGCATGTGTTTAAGTCACCCATGCATATAATGTGATCGTACAAGGGGACAAAATTTTCAAGAAGGCTTTCTAATGTGTTAAAATAATTTATCTTATCACTTGGACAATATAGCACTCCAAGCAAAATTTTTTTATGATGTACGACTACCGCCAAGAAAAGATACTCAAGATAGCCTGTGTATTGAGAAGGGGAAGAAGAGACTACACTGACAGGAATGTTGCTGCGAAGGTAAATACCAACGCCACCACCACCCTGAGCAGTGCGATCATTGCGGAATAACTGATAACCTGGAAGAGCACAACTGGTAGATGGAATTGACGGTTTCAACCAGGTTTCGGACACAAGAATTCCGTCAACCACGCCGGTACTGAAAGATGTGAGAAGATCAGAGTAGTGAGCTACTAAGCTCTGTGCGTTAATATGCACTAAGGAGAGGAGGTTAGTAGTATTATCAAATATTTTTGACAATTTCACTTCAAGTGTTTCAGAGTCTGAAATTGACGTGTTGTTGCTACTTGAAACACTCATAAATTCATCCGATGAACAAGAAAAATATTCTTCATCCAACATTATATAAAATATATAATATATTAAAAATATATATATCTATGTATTTAAAATAAATATATAAGTATTTAAAATAAATAAATACAAAATTGCTAATTAAAAACATTACACAAACCTCAGACATAAGTTGACCTTTAAAAAAAAAAAATCCATTACACTTAAGAAATGAACACAATGTACATCAAATATAAATAAAAATAAAAGTAAGTTTTACCAAAAAAACAAAATAATTAAAAGTAAGTATCAAAGTAAATCTAATATTAAAATGACAAAAAAAAAAAGGTATCTAGTATACATAAACAAAGATAGACTTAAAATTTGTACAGGCTCAAAAGGTCAGAATCCATAGCAGTAAATAGTGACATTTGACAGTAGTTGTTATATGAACATCAAATTAATAGGACAGGTAGTTAAAAATAAAGTTATAAAACGTTAATATAGTTCAAAATAAAAGTTAAGTTACAATAATATAAATTAGCAATACCCTGCAATGTAAAAGACAGCGGCAGAGTGATATAAACCGACCGAATTGCGAAGTTATAAACAAAGTACCCGTGATCAGTTGTGGCAATTTGGATGCTGAGCGAATAATTGTTTGAGCTCGGAAGATGATGTAATCTTTTTCCGGGTATTGTTTGGAAGAAGGATGACAATTTCGCCGTCTACTGACCAACACTTCTTTATTCCAAAATATTTCCGAGCTTCTACGAAAACAGCTTGACGGGACTTGGTCAGAAATTCTGTGACTGTTATTTTGGAACCCTTCAGCGCCGTCTTGGCCTTCCATACTCTGGAGCGAAAGTGTACGGAGGTGAAACGAATTAATATAGGACGCGGAGCATCCCTCTTCACCCCCAAGCGATGGCAGCAGTCGATCACTTCAGGTGCAGCATCTGACATCTTCAATTGGCCAGTTAATACAGCTAACGTTTTCTTCATGACCTCTTCGCCTTGGTCTTCTTTAACACCATGAAGGAGAAGAACCTTCCTACGACACTGAGAGTCTATGCGATCCAACCCATTTGCAACAATCTCGATCTGGGCTTTGAGTAGTCCGAGCGATTTCCACACAAGGGACTTGAATGTGTAAAACTCGGCAGACAAGGACTTTATTGTTGGATTCGTAGGAGCAGAGGCGCTTGATGGTACCAAATTTCTTTCAAATTCTTCCATTCTTTGGCTGAACATCGCAGAGAGTTCCTCCATCCCTTTAACCAGCTGCTCAACAGGAGTATCCATTTCTCAGTGGTGTAATAACTTATGTGAGAGTGTAGTGATGGTCCACTAATGCTTAGGTAGTGTAAGTATTAAAACATAGGCACTAATGTATTTAATAAAATTAAATAAAGATAGAGCTTTGAAAAGTACGACTGTATATTTTCACTATACCCGCAAAAAAAAAAAGCTAAGTAAAAGCCTTATATTCAATATCAGACTACTGAAAAGTTACTTTTTTTTTACAGGTTGGTTAGAGGTCGAATCCCCTAGCGATTTTTTTTTTTAAATATCCGGCTAGCCCCAAGAATTGGTGGACTTCATGAACAGGTTTTGGTACTTAGAACTCTTTAACTGCTGAAATTTTGTGTTCGTCGGGGCATATCTCATTGCTGGAAATTTTATACCCTAAATACATTATGACATTATCGAAAAATCTATACTTCGACAACTTCAGGGTCAGTCCAAATTCACGCAATAGTTTAAGGACATCTCTAGTCTCTGAAAGCCCTGCTCCAGATTTTCTGATGGCACAAGAATGTCGTCTAAATACGCCAACAATGTATCGAACCGTTTTGACCCCAGCATTTTATTTATAAATCTTTGAAAATCTGCCGGTTCGTTGGTGAGACCGAATGCGCTTAAATTCGAAGTGACCGTTCGGAGTTTCAAAAGCTGTATAACAACGGCTTTCCTGTGCCATGGGAATGTGGTAGTACCCCGAAGTCCAAGAAGTTGAAACAACAATTACCACTAAGATTCAATTGATCTTCTATAAGTGGACTACCACTTCTATTATTCTATCCACAGGGATGACAGTCTTTTCTAGTTTTAAAATGGGACTTGCGAATTCAGATTCAGACCGTAAAAATTGCCAAACTCTTTTTGTTATCACCGGTGTTCTTGTTGTCATTAATCAGTCCAGAAGTCGAGGGGTTAAGGGGATTCAGTTTAAAGTTTGACATTTCACTAAAGAACTACGACAATGATGAAAAGTATGTCCCTTTGAACGACAATTAAAACACGTTACGTTCGTTTTGCTAGGCTTTCATGCTAAGCTGGTACAACGGTTAAACTTAAAGTTTTCGTTACGTTTCCTAGCATAAGGTAAATCTGTAGTTAGCTGAGAATTGAGAAAGTTCAGGTCCTCTGGTTCCTTACAGTTTAATGATTGCGCACCACTCCTTACAGATTTGTCCAAGATTCCATGTCTAACACAGTTAACAGCCTGTTGACCTTTAATTTCGCAACGGTTTAACAGAGTAAGTTTAACATAGAAGTATTCTCTTAAGTTTTCGTTGTAACGTGTGGTGCGCGCAAGCATCTCAAGAAGCCGACCATAATTTTGCTCGTCAGGTCGTCTTGTGAAACTTTGCCTGCCATTCATTCCAATTGTAACTAACCGATGGCAAAGCATCGAACCATTTTTATGCAAGGATAGTTCTCTTTTGGAGAGCAAAATGCATGGTTTGAATCTGATCCCAATCATACATACCAGAACACTCGTTAACTATTCTCAGCCTTCTTTCTACATTTTGTGTGCTACTAGATGGATCGAACTCGGGTTACATTATTGACATGGTATTATTCAGCTGATGAGACTTGGCCTTGTCGCTTCTCCGTATAGTAGAAATAAGCTTTATTACCTCGGTTATGGTGATACTGCTCGCCGGTGATTCACCTGCAGCTTGCGAAGTCGTCTGCTCTAGTTGTGGTGCTGGTACCGTCGAGACAGGCTGTGATATCGCCTGTTGTACCTCTTCTACCACTCACACCGGAGGTTCGTCATCTTTAATAGCCTTGCGGCTACGCCTGACCGCAGAGGGACTCGTAGCGTCTCTTTCGACTTCGTCCTCTTCGTTCAGGGTGGACCTCGTTTCATTCAATTCTCTCGAAAAGGGAAGAGATAATTATTAACTGGAAAGGTAAGGTGTAGCCAACGGCATAATTAGTCTAAAGAGACACACATGACCTCTACTCTTTAAGCCATGGTACGCACTGGGTACCATTCATACACACATGAACTGATAATTCTAAAAAAACATACATAGGTCCGTCCAGACACACATGGCCTGGGAATAACCATGGAACATACATAGCTCCATTCAGACACACATGGCCTGATAATCCTAAGGAACACACATATCTCCGTCCAGACACACATGGCCCGGGAATAATAATGGAACATACATAGCTCCATCCAGGCACACATGGCCCGGGAATAATAATGGAACATACATAGCTCCATCCAGACACACATGGCCCGGGAATAATAATGGAACATACATAGTTCCATCCAGGCACACATGGCCCGGGAATAATAATGGAACATACATAGCTCTATTGCAAATAGTACTTGTTAAAAGTTAAAAACTGGTATGTAATTAAATCTCGACTCACAGTATGTCATGGAATATGAAATAATCACGTCTATGTAAATAGTAATAGTAAAACTAAATACCCAACATGTCCGCCCACAAACGTCAAACATGTCCGCCCGTTATACTTCATGTCATTGAATTTTATGCATTTTTTATCAAATTATCTCAATTATATGAATTTTGCGGATATATGTTGTCATTTCAAAATAATTATTTTTAATAGATCTTTAATTGTGGATAAGTTTTGGTCAGATCTATCGTGGACCTACACGAAATTATTAATATAGATAACAGTCATCGTCCCTATTTTCGTGCATTATTCTTACAAAGAAAATCAATTCGAGAAGTAAGTTAAAAGTCAATGGACAACTTGAACATTGAAATCAAAATAATTTATATCGTTAATGTACCTTTTGGGCGCGTAGATTTATCCCGCTTCTGAGTTTTCGTAAATCCAAACTCAGTTCAATTAGATGTAAATACTTTTATTTTAACACAATAGGTTTAATCGGCACAATTATCCAAGTTATACAATCAATTACCCTTCATTTTAAGATAACCCCTTTGAGCTCCCCGTCTGACATCAGTCTGCCTTCCTCTCTTCTTCCAACTTCCTTCTGTCACCTCAAAATCTGCGCGATCATTCAATAGGTCAGCTGAGCTCGATCGTGATTGGCTGCTTTTTCAACCAGCCAACCGCCATGCAACAGTGTTACCATCTCTAAATCAGAATAACATAAATAAAAATCATCACACTTTCAACCCTCATTTCACCCCCTTAGTAGTAGATTATTTAGAAACGCTTAAATACGTATCTACTCATTTTTGATCAGTATCCCAAAAATAAAGTTTCATGTTTCTATCTTAAAAAATGACGGACTTCTATACAAATTTTCAACCCTTATTTCACCCCCGTGGGGTAGAATATGCAGAAACACTTAAAAACTCATTTTTAATCAGTATACCAAAAAGAAAAGTTTTATTTTTTTAACTTAAAAAAATACGGACTTCAATACAAACGTTAGTGGGTGTCATGATACTTTCAACAACTTACAACCTTTCATCCCCCTTTTCAACCCTTACGGCACTTTTTTCGAAATAAAAAGTAACCTATGTCCTTTCTTAGGCTCTAGACTATTTGTTTACCAAATTTCATTTAAATCAGACCAGTAAATTTGTACTGAAATACTTTATTTAAATAACGTACTGAAAATTGTATTTTTTGTTGTAAATAACGATCAACAATAACATCAACAATATTCGAATTTTTATATGACAAAATCTTAAGACGCTATCTAAGAAAGGCGTTGCAATGTTTTGATTTGAAATTCTAAGACATGTCTGACAAACACTTGGCAAAGCAGAAATTTCATATCCTTACACGAAGCTTCAGCATTTTTATTGCAGTAATTTTAGTTACAGTTTAGTCGACCAAATTGATGCCTTTTTAAAATAATAATAAGGTTTATTTTAATATATAGGAAATAGAGAAAGAAACTTATCAATTCTACTTACGGAACCAACAACGATAAATTAAATTTCATAAATTTTGTTTTAACAAAGGAGCGTGCGTAGTATAGCTGAGTCGAACATCAATTATTTTTTTTTTATTTGAATGTAAAATCAACTAACTATTTAATATGTTCACAATAACATACAAAATGCGATTTCAAGATAACGTCTTACTCGATGCAAGCTCGTCTGGATAGATACGGGCGGCACTTTTCAGATATGCTACCACCAAATAGCAATACTGTTATACTATAATATTATACAATATTAGTATTATGTTGTTATATTAAGAGCCGAGATGGCCCAGTGGTTAGAACACGTGCATCTTAACCGATGATTTCGGGTTCAAACCCAGGCAGGCACCACTGAATTTTCATGTGCTTAATTTGTGTTTATAATTCATCTCGTGCTCGGCGGTGAATGAAAACATCGTGAGGAAACCTGCATGTGTCTAATTTCAACGAAATTCTGCCACATGTGTATTCCGCCAACCCGCATTGGAGCAGCGTGGTGGAATATGCTCCAAAACCTTCTCCTCAAAGGGAGAAGAGGCATTTATCCCAGCAGTGGGAAAAATTTACAGGCTGCTAATGCTAAAAATGTTGTTATATTGTAGTTTGAAGGGTTAGTGAGCCAGGAACGTATAAATAATAAAAATCAATTAGTGTTTATTTCTAAAATTTCGATTATTTCAATAACAATAAAAAATAACTACTAAACGAATATGTTATCAGTTTAGTTAAGCGAGCCTTTGTATCAGATTTGTTAACGTTTATGCGGACAGACACTTTACAATCGCTTTATATTTTTTGCTAATTGTTTCGACTTTACCACAAAGATATACGAAGTCAGTAAAATGCTTTTGTACTCTGAGCAATTTACTGAGCGCTTTTATAAAATTCTGAATCTGCAAAAATGTAGATTTTTGCATAAAGCCATGAAAATGTTAATTTTTATTCAAAATAAGAAATTATTAGTAGCTTAAATATTTGAATTTAAACGAACACTAGTATTTTAAAATGCAAAATTTTATCTCATACAACAATTTTGTCACCCCTTAGGAATTTCATAAACCTTGTTTTTCGTTTTTTTATTGTTTTGTATTTGAATTTAGCTTAGTAAGCTACAATTAAAATCTTCGTTCTTGTATGTTTAATTCATAAATCCTCTAGGGTCCAAATTTTTTCCTCAAATGAGAAGGAATCCTTTGTCCTGAATGCATATTATCTTGGTCCTAATACAGCACTACAGTTATATTTTAGTATAATTTAATAAACCTTCTAAATAAAACAACAAATCTAGCTGGTAAGGGCATAGTTTCACTTATTTATACTACATAAAATAAAAAAAGGAATGAAATGAATGACAAATAAAATGACATTTCCCATATGAAGACCTCAAAATACTATTGATTATATTTATTCTTGATAATATTATTGACCAAAGTTTTACACTTAAGTATATATAAAATGTACAGTGCAGTTAATTCAACAAACTTCCAGACTTATCCCCAACAGGGAGTAGAGCTATTATTTATTCCGCAAATCGAGTGTAGTTGAGGTTTTATTGCATGTTGCAGGCATGTCTCCGTTTTTAATCTGCTAATGGCTCTAGTGGTCTTTGCCCTTTTCCATACATTTATGTCTGTGAACGCATAGTTTATTTGCCGGATTTAGAATAAAAATTCTTACTTCCATACAAACGGGCTTTAAAGTAAGATTTTGCATTCACGAAAGGAATATCTAATGAATGTAATATAATGTCCTATGTCACTCCATGTAAGTTATTATTATTATTTTATTTGCTTTTATTTAGAAAACGTATTTTGTTTGTCTTTTTTCTATGTGTGGAGTGATTGAGAAAAGAAAGGTATGTTAATCTTGGTACAAATAAAATGAGGACTACATATTTGCATACACAAAGCTTAGCAGAACGTTAAACTGATATTTTTTTGGAAGATCTGAGGCTTGCCCTTTCCATCGTAGAGAATTCTAGGAATTCTAGGAAGATGACCATAATATAAATAGAAAAAAATATGTTTTAGTTAATCTACTTATATCTCTTGTTTTTATTTAGACAAATATAAAATACGTATTTTGTTAAGTAATTAACGAGGCAAACTGAAGGAAAATTGTTGGAAATTAGTCAGATTGGTAATAGCTTACTTCTAATATAATATAACAAACTAACTAGGCGATCAAATCGATTCAATGTACAACACTCATGGTGTTAATTAGATTGATTAGTTAGTTCGATATCAATATCTTGGGCCAGTTCTGAGCGAAACTTAATATATATTCGTAAACAACCTCGATAAATTCGAGAACAATAGATTCAAATTGAGTCCAGTTTCAAAAGACAAACTATACATCCTTAAGTAGTACGAGAATAGTCGCTTCTGCAAGTTTCCGCACTTAGCCCACAAACGGGGCCTCCAAATGACTTAAGTTGTCTTACGGCCTTAATACAAACTGAAGCGTCTAGAAGAGCTAGAGATCTTGACGCAAACGTTTTGTAACTTGGTATGGAGCCAGATAGTTATTAATTGCCTTAAGATTTATACGTGGATTATTTCATGAATAAGACGATTGTCAATTGATTTATTATATTCTCTATTTTTGGCGATTATTAGATTTAATAGATTTTATTTAATTAGGTTATATATATAATTGTATAAGAAAAATGCACAGATGATTGACGCACTGAGATTTGAATAATACCTTCACCCTTTTTTAAATATTTGTAAGCGTACAATCGGTCATATAAAAGACATTGGCCCTGTTATAAATATTAACCATTCCTTTAGATAGTCAATGCGCCACCAACCTAAGATGGTATATTCCTTGTGCCTGTAGTTATTCTGGCTCAACCGTTTAAACCGCAACATAACAATACCAAGTTATGATATTTGGCGGTTGAATATATGTAATGTGAGTGATAATATTTTTCACTAGCAATTGATTTTATATTAATGTTTTATGAAAAATATTGAAATAACATTTTTTCCTCTAATATTTATGCCTTAATGATAAAGTGACCGAATGTTGACGCGAGGCTTAATTTGGGAATGTTAGAAAATTACCTACTGGTACTAAGTACTCACGTAGACCCAGCAGGAAGAAAGAACCACTCCATATACAGTCAAAGGTTCTAAGACGTTCGTCCCTTGTGCCTTTTATTACAATGGCTTAATAATGACCGATTTCGGCAACGACCACCCATTTCAAAGGAGACCAGCTAAATACCAGCAAATTACGCAGGACATATTATGCAAACACAGGTGCACTTTCATAATTCGATGGGACGGCAAATTCGACAATTTGTTGACAAGAGTTCAGGCGATGAACCAACGGTTTTACGTGCTTTCTAATGCACGGGAGTGTACACATTTCTAACTTTCATAATCCGGGCTGTTACTGATAATATTTCGATATAAAACTCAATAGCTGTATAGGGAGGTCCTGAATTTTGGAATCCAGGGTCTCGGGATATGTTGTATTATATTTAGTGATTTGACCAACGTTAGGTACATTAGCGTACTCAACCTTAAAACCAAAACAGCAATACAACAAATTAGGCCGTGCTGTTATACGTAATATTATATCATAGGCAAACTATGAAAATGATTTTAATAGTGCAAACACTATATGCTTTGTCTATGTGTACAATGATATCAAATAGACGATTATTAAATAAATGCCCAATTAGTGATTCGAGCGATATTAATATTCTAATTAGGTGCGTAAAATTGTGTAAACACATTATTGTTATTGGTTTTGTCATTTGTCATCAATAGATATATTTTTTATAATGATTAAATTTGCTTTTAATTTATTAGAAAACATTCTTCTCCGTCGGTGGTTGCTTTCAACTTGATTTATATTTTTCACATTTGGGGTATTGAATGCCACGCGACAATAATTTGATTTAGATTTTATATCAATTCTATTATTGAAGGAAAACATTAATTATCAGTTCGGTCTCACGCTAAAATATACTTTATTTCAAATAGTTTTAAGATCATAACAGTATACAGTTTTTAATTGACGCACACTCTAAAAATATGAGGTATAGTAAACTTATCGTCTATTTGCAAAAACCGTTAAAGCAATTATGATTAAACCCAGCTTACAATAGCTGACTATTGATGATATGTACAGAAAAAGCATAAACATTTGAATTTTATCGAAAAAATCATAGATTAATTTATATAGTAACTATAAATATTGTATATGTTATGTTACGTGTACTTCTTGTTCCGATACATTTAATATATATGTAGATACATTAACCACGTTCACAAAAATAATTTGAAATTTTTATTTGAAAATCTTTCAATCATTTAGAATTAGTCTGTGATTTTCTCTTTAAATCTTCATTTAGTTTACATTTGGAATCTCATCGTGCGGTCTAAGTCTCACGAGCGGTCGGCAAACGTGTCTAATTACTTGTTTAATGAACACTACAGTGGACAACGACTGTATACTCGTAAACAAGGCTCATCCCACAAATAGTGGTCTTATTTGTCCGTATCGTACGGTGGGTTCAATTTGTAGACGTTATATATTAGCTCGATTTTTATATAAAATAATAAAATATTTATTACAAAATATTAAAATATCGGTATCGTAAATATCTCACTGCTGCTTGGAGTTTATTACACTACGCTTCTTCGATTCGAGAGTGAGTGACCACGTGGTATTATTCAACCGTTATAACCTCAAAATATTTTTATCATCTACCTAAGCATAAAACTTTTAAAATAAATGTTTTTATTTTATTTTAATATCTATTAAATTATTAAAGCCAATTACAATATACTATCCGTTTTTGAATTTTAGATATAACACAAAAAACGAAAATAGATTTTAAAAATGTACAAATACTGCAATATTTTTCACTATTTTAATTGATATGTTGCTCCAATGCCAATAATCCTTTTGGCCGTAATAGTCTATCAGAGTGCTGTGTTTTTTCAGTCGAGATTATAGCTTTAGGCCCGAATTCACCCACTAGGGATGGGCGAGTTCGTCTCTTGTTTCAGCCATTTTCGCTGCTGCATTAGCTTAAATCCTCTTGGGCCGGTTGGTTCTCACAAATGGATTGCAAAAACGAAATTTAGAGAGAAACATTCATTATTTAAAAATGTCTGCTTTTAATGACACGGTCAGATTCAGTCTAGTGTTTAATGGAATATCTACATTAACAAAAGTTTATTCGTATAAATTAATTACTAGAATAATAAAACAAACTCGTCTGGACTATAAACTAACTTATATAAATATATAGGGTAGATTTGCGTCAAGGTAGTAAACTTTTAACTTTGGTAGAAACGCGTAACATTTTTCCGCCTTTCTACCCTTATCAGTAGTGTCAATAAAATAATCTTTTTGATACCATTTTGGCTGGCTTAAATTGAAGATTCTCGAACGTTAGAAGTACCCAAACCTACGAGCTGTCAATGAGCCAACTGTTAGCAGGATTGGTGCTGAATTTATTATTGAGTGCAATCCTAGCACAACAGTTTCTGAAGTTGCTGAAGCTGAAGTTGCTTAATATATTTTAAATTTTAAGGCTATTTAACTAATTCTTCTTGACTTGTTAATATATAAGGAAGAAGAGTAAATGAGTATAAATGAGAAGAAAGAAATTGCAAGACTAATTTATGTTCTTGGGGATACATTTAAGTGACTATACTGTGAGGTACAATATAAGAAAAAGGAAACTGGTTTCCTTAATTGTACTTTTTGATACTTCATATATATTTTAATTAAAAATTGTTTTTCATAGCAATAAACAAATCTTTATAAATAATCAAGTTTTCCACTAAAATTAAAAAAATCTTTATGTGTGACAATATAGGCAACCTTACCTTATATTACCCTATATTTATATTTAAGGGAACAATCAATGCAATGTTTCAAAATTCACAATTGTGCATAAACTTTCATTGCCTAAGCTGACAGTCATGCACATACAGTCAATGCCATTTGATTTGTTTATGAATAATGTATACGTCATAATCTTGACAAATATTTTCAAGATCATTCACAATGCAAACGAGAAAACAGTAAAACTATTGCTAATTAGCGGAAGAGTATGTGATAATGGTTAGGGTGGTAACCTAAACTAAATAAAAATGTAATACATTTATATGTATTCGTATAAGTTCGTGTTTATTATTATGTAATTTGTCTGTATTGTAATTGCCTGTATGTATAATTCATATTCCAAGCTTTAATTTTTTAATATTCAAAATCTACGGTGATCTGATAATTTTTTTTTTTTTTAATTATATTCAAATGTCTAATGTAGAATTTTAGAGTTTGCCTGTACTTTAATCGAATAAGTTTTCTAGTAAATTAAATTATACAAGAAAATATTGAAAGAAAGGAACAGCACCAGTTATAATGTTCCATTTAATATAACTGTGCCGTTTTCATTCTTCACAAACCTTGATGTAATAATAGAAAAAAAAAATTAAAAGATTTACTCCCCGTCTCATTGCCTCCACTGGTGTCAGGAGGGTTGGTTCATTTTCGCTCAGAGAATCGGAAATTCGATATAGAATGGAAAATGCTTTTTCCGTTGTGCATAATCACGTAATATTTATATCGTGGAATTTATTTTTTAATAATTTGAAAATCTGCATATAGTGATTATAAACGTGAAATATTATACCATATTTTTATACGAAGCTTAAAATATTGAATACTCATCTACTATAATTTGATAAAATTTATTTAAAGAAGTTGCGTAACGATGATGTCCTCCTTGACGTGTCCGTCAATGGCGATTTTGGCTTGCGTTGCTGTCGTTGAAGTTGAAATTGAAGTGGAATAATGTGTTAATTGCATTACGTGCGAAACAAAATTTTAAACTAATTTTTTTTTAAAACGCGAAGACAAATAAATATCGTACATTTTTATTTTGAGATTAGACAAAAGTTACTGCTTAAAACTGAAAGTAATTATAATAATAAAAATATATTAAATTATATTATCATTTTGCACCGACGGGAAGGATAATTTTACATATATACCTTGTATTTTAACGAATTAATGCATTATTTTTTATTTATATAACATAAAGGTGGAATAACTTTTGTTCCTTTTCTATGAAATATTCTATAATGTAATTTCAAATCGATTTAAATATGTTCCTTAATAATATGCTTGTTAAATAACGATTCTAAAATTAATTGAACCTTAAATAAACTGCGTTTCGTCTGAATAATATAATTTACTAGCTGTTACCGGCGGATTCGCTCGCGTAGAATAAAAATATATTTACAAATCAAATTCATATATTATTAATATTACGTGAATGTAAGATGTATGTATTTCAGCCCTTAGGGTAGAATATCCAGAAACGCTTAAATACGGATCTACTCATTTTTAATCAGAAGCCCAAAAATAATGTTTCATTTTAACTTCAAAAATGACGGACTTCCATACTGTCCTATATACGAAAGAACTACCCAATTTCTCTTCTTAGGCGTAATATATTCAAAAATGCAAATCAACTCGGTTTGATCAAATTTTTAATCGGCATCCCAAAAATAAAATTTCTAGCTTCTACCTTAAAAAAATGACGGACTTCCAGACTAACCTGTGAAATGTCAACCCCTATATCCCAGAAACGCTTAAATATGTATCTACTCATTTTTAATCAGTATTCCAAACATAAAGATTCATGTTTTTAAGTTAAAAAATGACTGACTCCCATAAAAACTTACGACCATTATTTCACCCCCCTAGTGGTAGATTATCTAGAAACGCTTAAATACGTACGTTATCATTTTTAATCAGTATATCAAAAATAAAGTTTCATGTTTTAACTTAAAAAATGACTGACTCTTATAAAAGCTTTCAACCCTTTTTTCACCCCCTTAGTGGTAGATTATCTAGAAACGCTTAAATACATATCTAGTCATTTTTAATCAGTAACAAAAAAATAAAGTTTCATGTTTCTAAATTAAAAAATTACGGACTTTCATACATACTTTCATCCCTTATTTCACCCCCTTAGGAGTAGAATATGCAGAAACACTTAAATATTTATGCACTCATTTTTAATCAGTATCCTAAAAATAAAGTATTACATTTCTAACTTAAAAAATGACGGACTTCCATACAAACGTTCAACCCCTATTTCACCCCTTTATGGGTAAAATTTCCAAAATTCCCTTTTTAGTGGGTGTCATGATATATTCTATATAGCCTAAAATATAAGTTTAATGCTTCTAGTTCTAAAAATGACAATATTTTCAACAACTTCCAACCTTTCATAGGCTAGTTTTTATTTGGAAAAAAGTAGCCTATGTCCTTTCTCAGGCTCTAGACTATTTGTGTAACAAATTTCATTTAAATCGGTCTAGTATTTTTGGCGTGAAAGCGAGACAGACAGACAGATAGAGTTACTTTCGCATTTATAATATTAATAATTAATAATATGGATTACCATTGTTTAAAGGTTGAAATAGTATAAAAAATTAATGGTAAGCTTAGCTTCATTTGTGTGTAATAATTAGTTTGTATTAGGCGAGTTTTCATTTTTAAAAATAATAAACATAATAAATAATAAAAACACTTTCTTTTATTTTCCATACATAATAATAATAGCTATTAGACTTGTAAAAAATTATCTTCGCAGCTCGTCACAAAATACCGTAAATATAACTAGGCACAGGAGGAAATTACTCGGCACGATTGTGAATTAAAAATACCAAATGAAGTATCAATAACCATCGCAATTGGCTTTATAAAGTTGTTGAATACTCACAATTATTTACCCCTGCATTATATATCAGTAATACATTCAAAAATATCAATTTTTAAATTAAAATTACATTCTGTAAAGGGCCTTATTGGTCTATATTAAATGTAAAATGTATTTATAGTACTTAATTGGATAAGGAATAATGCTGTATTGCTTAATAACAGCCATTATTTTTCGTAAAAAAAAAGGATAAAAAATGGTTATTGTGGGTTATCCCTAAGAGATACATAGATATACATATAACATCACGGGCTTTTTGGTAGACCTTTTTAAGGTGTACAGTACTGTAGTACATTATTTTGAACTATCTCGGAGGATTCGTAGTAAGCGCAAAAATATTTTTATTTACGACATAACATTACGAACTTCCAAATTTATCAGCGTTTCTCAAATCTATTATTCATGTATTTTTATATAAGCATTTCTCTTGAATCAGTCCATCTATTAAAAAAACTGCATCAAAATCCTTTGCGTAGTTTTAAAGATTTAAGCATACACGGGGACAGACGATGCTGTAATTTATAGTCCGAGCTTCATTTGACATTTTCAACATGATTTTGGAACATCCAATATCACTCTATATCCAAATTTTGCAGCAAATATCCGCCGTATCTAACGGATCTTCGAACGGAACGGATATTGCTGAAACATTAGATCGTTGTTAATACAATACGAATTTCTTTAAAACGGGAATAGTAATATTTAAAGAAAATTGACTTTTTAAGTAACAGCTATAACATATGCCTCTAATGGGCTTAAGCCTTTTGTTCTTTCTATAGACATTTGTGTAACATTTTGATATTTACAAGATAGTTATGATTACTTTGTCTCATTTAAAAGGTTTAATAAATAATGCCAAGGAGACACGAAGGTCGTAACCGCACACAAGTCATCTTACCTCCAAGTCACGCAAATTGATGTTTCACATTAAGAATGATCATTACTTATAAAAATAAGGCTTTCTTGGTATGAACATTGTATAATTTAATTCAGCCCTATACTAAACTTCCTATATTTGTTTATACATTAAATGTTAGTTTTCTATTATAAAGCTATTGAAAACAATTTCATGACAGAAACGTTCGCTGTGTTTACACAAAATGAATGGGATCTAAGTTTTCATTGCATATTCGTACGGTTAAAGTAACGTTTGTAGGAAACTTACATTCGAAAAGTAAACATGTTCAGAGTAAACCAAACATCGAACCGTGTTTCGTTAGATTTGCTTGAATTTATCGTAGTCTTCTATATTTGTTTTGTATTACGATGTCTGTACTTGTGTGAGTCGGATGTGTTTGCTTTATGGAGCGTAAACTGCGATATCTCCGAATGTTCCCACATTACTCCAACACAGATAGCTTAACTGAGTTACATAAGAGGGAAAGTTCTAGTCATTAATTTTGCAATGATATAAATAATGCACAATTATTTATGAGCTATTTATAATTTAAATTTTAGTACTATAATGATATTTTTACTTCGACTCAGTATTGTGTGAATACAATACATTGATTTTATAAAGTATGTATAAATTAAATTATTTATAGTTGAGGATTTATTTCATTTGGGAAAAAATGAGTAACGATTGTGTTTTCGAAATAACGAAAAAGGTGTTATATGTTTCATATGACAATATTATTTGCGTGTTGTCTGTTTTAATTTTTGATATGGTTCCAATTATACAATTATTTTTTATTTTTTTTATTTATGTTAACATCTTAAAATCTTAATATGGCTTTTCGTTATCAACATCTGTAGACAAAACAATATATTTATTTGATGATGAACACAGACAAGACAAAACAAATCTATTTCTTTATAAGTGCGAAAGATAAATTGTCTGGATATTTGTTACTTGGCTCAAACTAATCAATAGATTTTAAAGGTATTCAGATAATCAATAGTGGTAATATTGATTTGCATTTTAACAGCGTTGTGAGATAAGCTTAAAATCCTTCCATAGAGAAATATTATAATGAATATATATAATGAATATGTTTATTATTTAACGTAGCTGAAGTTTTATATTTATTGAAATAAATTAAAGGTACTTTCAATAGTTTTTTCGGTGGTAGGGTTTGTATAAGTACATCTGGGTAAGTACTACCTAATTATCACATCTTATTCTAATTTCCAATGTGTGGTACATTACATGGTCATTGGTGAAAACTTACTATAAGATTTGCAAGTTGACCGACCTATTTTGTCTTAAAAAATAAATAAAAGTGATTGCTTATATTATTCATTAACATGGTTAATTGTGCTTATTTCTAAACCTTTTATTAAGTAATAATCATGGCATGAATACTTAAGTTAGACTATCTAATTGTCTACTATTATCCGTCCAATTAAAGTGTCGCCTAACCCCTTTAGGGGATCATTGCCGCTAGCCTCAATTATGAGTTTTCGCAATAACCATTACGTATTTGACTCACCTCCGTTTCCATAATTACATCAATTACCTTTAAAGTGTATTAAATGCTAACTATGTATCGGGTTAAAGTACGTAATTATGACTTCCGCATTTCTTCAAAAACTTAAGAATTACCTGTATAAGGGTGATTTCCCTTATACAGATAATTTAAGACGAGTTAGATTGAGCTATTGAACATCTAACAGTAACGGATATATTCAATTTTATAGATTATTAAATACGATTGAATTCATAATAAGAAAAAATTGAAAAAAATAAAAATTTGTTAACATATGATGATGAGTTAAATGCTTGATGTGGAGTTTTGCGCAAGCCCGTCCGGTTAGGCACCATCCACTAATCAAATAATCTATCGCCAAAGCAGAAATACTTAGTATTGTTGCATTGCGATCTGAATGGTTAGTGAACTATAGGCACAAGGGATATAACATCTCAGCACCGACGGTTGGCGCATTGGTGATGTAAGGAATGGTTAATACTTATTTCTTACCGCGCCAATGTCTACGAATAAGCACAAATGAGTTAACATGTTCTTAATATGTCTCGTATTAGTTTGTAAAGGATAAGTACTTGAGCCCTTCGTCTTACTAATACTAAATACTGTACACACATATACGTCTGTCTGTCTGTAGCGCTATGAACGCCAATGAACTTAATTTGTTGAAATTTAGCAAGCAAGCAGGCAAGCTTGAAGCCCAAGAAATAACATGGGGTACTTTTTATACCTAAAACCTGCGACAGCTCGTAGGCGAAGCTGCGGGGGCAAACTAGTATATGACATAATAATTCATATGTGAATAAAGATTCTGTAACCATTAATATATCCAAGCCTTTCATAAGAGGAGACGGCACATTTGCCTTCGTAATGAGTACCTATTACTTTTTTAATAAAATGGTTTTTCCAAGAATATAAATGTAACCAAAATATATTTTTTTATTTATTCATAGGTAGACGAACATGATACAATCAGAACATAGATTAAAGTTACGGACTTACACAATTTTGAAATAGATTATATTCCTAAACATGTGTACACGGCATGCTCGTAACAATTGTATTAATACAATCTGGTGTTCTTTTATAAAACAATCAAAAATTAATAAATATTTAAATTTAAAAAAATGAAATTATATAATAATAATACTTAAATTATCTAAATAACATTGAATATTTATAACTATTAAACAAATAGCAACACAAATATCCAATGTCTGATTATTTAATATTAAGCTTAGAAAATAAATTTTATTTATATTTGTTTGTATATTACAAATTATTATATTCTCATATGGAACTTACATATTTATGCAAATGTAAATTTGTGCAATCTCTAACGGAATGGCGCAGCAGTGATTAAAACTGTTTTTCTTTTTAGTCTTATTTATTTTACTAACACTATGATAAGAAAAATGTTACTAACAAAATAGACATAATATAGTCTGACAATAAATTATATATTATTATTATATTTTTCCGACGTAAATAGTCCTAAGAAAGATCAATCTTTATGTATGTTGTCAAAATTTTATATGACACGTATAAATGTGTTCGGGAACGTTAATACAATGAATGGTCCATATATATAGTTTTATGAAAGAAAATATATTGTTTTTATATACAAATATTTTTGGAGAAAAAAATAAAACAACTAAATATAAAACTCGAGAAGACATTTTATAGGTATATATATTTTATGTTATAGGTGTCAAACGAGCAGGAGGCTCACCTGATGGAAAGTGATTATAACCGCCCGTGAACATCTGCAACACCGGTCTTGCAGGTCCGTTACCGGCCTTTAATTTTACATTCGTAACATAATTTGACAATTATTTATACAATTATTATAATCATTTTAATACACGTGTCAATTTGTCATAAGAAGAACTTATTTTTGTTTTAAATAATTGCTAAATAATGATTTACTGGAAACTGATACTTTTCCATTATAAATCTTCGCTAGACATAACGCTTTGAGTGTTTGATGAAACAAAAATTACCTGCATAAAGTAATTTGACCCGTGAAGCCATTACGAAATTAAACCGCCACCACCAAAGAATATTGCATGCATAAACTTTAATGTGATAATATCGGAGCCGCTGGAATATTACAAGGCCATTTACATGAAAACCTGCCACTAAATGCGAATAAAGCCGCTTTGATTTTAAAACTGCAGTTATTCATTAAAGCATCATGCATTTTAAAAAGTGGAAAAAGGTGACTTTTTTTTTTAAATTATTTGTTAAAAAATTCTTATCCAATATTTTGAGTGGATAAGTAGTTCTGGGGTGAGTACTTATCGGGGTGAAATAGATATTCCTTATTCCTCCCTGAAGGTAGTAGTAGTAAGCGTCCTTTGTTATGAAGAAGAAACGTTGGCGCTGGCACCGGGGAAGGTCGTCGAGCTGTAAGCTCTTACCAGTTGGGCCTTCGAGTTGAGTCTAAAATAGAGACGTTATGCGTCTACAAGTTGAACGAGATAGCAACAATCATAGTGCGATTTCAGTTTTTTGTAACTCGTGCAGTCATAACCATTTACAATCTACGTCCACCGACCTATTTTATGTATAAAAATAAATATACATATTATAATATTATAGGTGTCCTCTGAGCATGGGTTTTATAAATATTAAAAATATAATTGGGAAGATTTTGGATATATATATACCAAGAACTATTATATTCCCATAAAATACTAGTATTTGATTGTGTGTTTTGATAATTAGCTGCGGGATGACAATCCCGTAAAATTTTTTTTGTGTGTAAAATATATGATGTATCGCACAGAAAGGTTACAAAATATTCTAATATATCATCTCAAAATAACACTTGGTATAATTTAGCTTGACACCAAGTCACGCGACGCTACTTAAGTACCGTAACAAATATTTCTAAGGAGCCAGTTTTCTTTGTTCATATTTTTATATAATAAGAAAATGTGAAATAAACTTGTACGGCATTGTACTCTAATCGCCAAGAGGCTGCCTCGGTAAACGTTTTCTAGAAATGTTAAAAGCTGTTTTTGTCATGGAAGATACTAAATTAAAAATGATTTTACACGAAGAAAACATCTTTTACATATTTATCTATGTATCCGTCTAGTAAATAAAATATGTTTGACTGTATTTTCTAGTTGGTGTGGTGGTGAATTTAAAGTACATAGATTTGGGTTAAAATTTATCATTAGATATGTCTGATGTCATTATTGAATTTTTTGAAGAGTTTAAGAATTTTTTTGCAACCTAAAGTTAGTAGTAACGAGTATAAAGCGTATCACTCTCGTTTATGTATAGAAAGTACGTTATAATAATCCTACATCTGTCTCTCTCTTTTGCCAATTGATCTTCCATAGTTCAATGGGACGCTCACTTAGTTTCCAAGGTTGGTGGCGCATGTGAGATGTAAGGAATGATTGAAATTTCTTACGGCACCAATGTGTATCGGCGGTGGTGACCACCTAACATTAGGTGGCCCATTTGTCCGTCCGCCAAACTATTTCATAAAAAAAATACAAATTCTTTCTGTAACAATCAGACTCAATGTTTCACATTTGACGGGCGGCTCTTGACACAATTTATTTGTCTAGTTTAATAAAAAAACATATAAAGAGTTTTAACATGTATTGTATATACGCAGTGGAACGACTGCGCTAAAGCCGCTTGTATAGCGAAAATATTTCAAGCTTGGACGGTGTCTCATTGCAGATAGGGAAATATGTTTCAAGCTATCTTTTCTTTTCAAATTTTTCAACTCTTATTTTTAAAAGAGTATTCGAGTTGAACCTGTGACTTCTGAAATTAAGTCACATTAAATAGATTGTGTCCGTTCTTCTTTTGTTTATATATCAGTGGATATGTCAAAAAATTGTAAACTCATAATTGAATTACAATAAAAAACAATACTTTGATGGCTTATAATTTTAAGGTTAGGTAAAGGTTTTTGTAATTCAAATTGAGTTGGTCCGTTCACGGACCCAATCTATATAATAATCAACTCATTTAATGTTTATAAAACTTTAGAATTAAAGTATTTATTTGAGCCGCATTTATAAACTAAATCTTAGCAATTTTTGTGACAATATTTTTTATTGTATTATACGAAGACAGAGTTATTTGGTTTTATTTATAAAAGCAAATATATTTAAAGTTAGGACTAAGTTGGCCACAAGTGCCTTCTCGTATATAGCGAGGCATACTTAATAAGAAGTCTCGAGTAAGTAAAGCTTTTCCGTAGTTGTATTGAACTATTGACAAACCACTCGATGTTGGAAGGGTTTGCTTCTGGGTAAGATGTCAGATAAAACGTGTAACGTTAAATTTCGTCTTTTCTATACACAAAATGTTTACTTAGCGTCTGTATTTTACTTAGAGAATTTATTTTCGTTTGCTATTATTTAGTCTGCTACGAAAAGAAATGACGCAAAAGTTTCTATGTTTATTTTAAGATGGTCTTGATACGATCGATCGTTGATTATTTATTATTTTATGTCTGGAGAAAATTTATATCTTTTTTATTTTAATCGCAATGGCTTTATGGAAAAATAATAATTATTAATCTTACCTGAATATACTACTGAATTTTTATGTGTCTGTTTATTCATGGTTCTTAACCTTGAATATCTTAATAATAAATGTCAATTGTGAATTGCAATAATTTTCATATATTTTTTTTAACCCGTTATGTACTTTTTCTAAGAATTATTAAAGTAGATCTAGCTTTAGGAATTTCTCTCAAATGAAATTAGAAGTGTATGATATGGTAGCTCAACGTAGTCTACGTTATTTATTTCATTTATTTGTTTACTAGAATATTTTTTTCATGAAATTATATTAGTTTATCTCTAAACGCAATATAAATCGTAGAAACCACTTTTCACTTGACAGATACACTCCAACAGTATCGCTTTAGCGACTTTAGGTTAAAATCAAGGTATTTTATTAAGCAGAGCACTTAAGTTATATTAAAATTGATATTAAATGCTTGTAATTTGAAACCACTCCAACTTTGCTTTGTAAAGAAGTAACAATTCCCGGCAATAATAACCGCATTCAACTCAGCAAAAAAAATTAATGTAAGCGCCGGAACTAATGTAAAACAGTGAAAATTTT